>NC_085057.1:8528422-9128422 GCF_963662255.1 Cinclus cinclus
AAAATGAACACGTTGTCTGTAAGCCTTGGTAAAAGCATCCCACCTCCTCCTGCTCCCAGTTCAGCATGTGAGCAAGTATTGGTGTGGCATCCTTCTTTCCTCCCAGACTTTGCAGGTTGATTTCTTCAGTGTGGAGGCTCTAATTTGAAGGGGAAGGCATACTTCTAACTACCATTACCTGAGCCATCGTTGTCTTAGTGAACATAGGTTCAAACCCCCAGCACTCTCAGATTTCTGGGTATTTTTTCAATACTCAGCTTCCCAGATGAGGCAAAGCTGCTTAGCAGCCCTGGTCAGTAGTAACCCTTCCTCCCCAAAGCAAAGATTTTACTGTCTTCTACATTTTTATTTCAAGTTTAAAAGAAGGAACAAAGGAAGAAAGCAAAATTATTATGTCTACTGATGTTATTTTCACCATTTACCATGTTTATTCTTCTTCAGTTTAGGACTGCCTCATGCACTGGGAAAAAAGAGCATCAGCTCTCCTTCTGTCCAAGGCCCGTCTCTTCCCTAGGACTTCACATACAGCCAAGCCATTAGTAAAGATGCCAAAATAATCCCACAATTATATGTCTAAGGTTTCTTTGTTGTAAAGGTTGTCAGAAAGGCAGACAGTTTACAGCAGAAGAGTTTTGTATTCTAATTGTTGCAAAGTAGGACTCCAGCACTAATCAAACTAAATAGATTTTCTCTTCTGGGAGATGAGTGTATTAGCTGATGTGGAGATTTTTTCCTTACATTAAGGAACTGGCTCAGCAACTGAATAAAACTACAGAACTGCTCCCGAAAGATGTAGTTCCATACTTTCTACTCATATGGCCATTCAGCATTATTCCCCATTTAGGACGGTTTCCACTTTTGTTTGAGCTGTAGTTGTTGTTGTATTCATATAATCTCTTTCCCCTTTCCTTCTCCAACCTCCACTCATTCTGTGCCTGTTATGAGCCTTCATGAAGTTCCCAGCTTGTGTTTCTTCTGTTAACACAGCACTGCCCTCTTCTACTTGGCAGAGCTTTTCAGTTCTCAATGCCAGTTCCCTGTGGAAGAACCAAGCAGCCTGCAGCAATCTTTCCTTCAGCTTTAGCCATCTTATTATCACACACAACTCCCACTTGAAATTAGCCCATCAATATTTAACTTCTATCATTGCATCTGGTATGGAACATGCACACTCCCATCCCTTGCTTTCTTGCTCCCACTGAGCACTGTTGAAAATGATGCCTATGATGTTGGGGAACAAGCACAAGTAAGGTAAATAAAGTCCTACATAGCTTTTTCTAGAAAACAACAGAAAAAATTCCAGTCTTTTCTGCACATGCAATTACAATTCCTGCTTGACACCAGAGAAGCATGGAGTTTCTGATGCGAAAAACATTTCTACTCCATTTCTTTCATAGATGAATTAATCTATGGGTGAGCCAACCCCTCCAAAAATTTCCTAGCAAACTGCATTGACACAAGGTAAGTAACCCAACGAATGACATGGAGAGTCCAAAAAGAAAGGAGCTTCCTGTGGAAGCCCCCTTGTACCAAGCCCACAGCAGCTGCTCAATTCCTTCAGTTCCATTGAGCTCCATTTCTCAGTAATTCAGTTCCACCTTCCAGATGGAAAAGAAACTTAATAATTCATATGTAAATAATTGCTTTACTTGATTCCAAAAACACTTACTGAAAAAATAAAAAAACAAATATCTTTTTTCTGGACAGAAAATTTTATCAGCAGTTGCCTACTTTGCCAAGATCCCATCTGCACAACATAATTCGATTCTTAATAAAGAGGATTCCAGAAGCATCATTCCTAATAGTGTTTAGAACTCAGATAAAGATGTTTGTTTATTTACTTATTTATTTATTTTCTTAAAGATTAGCTTTTAAATCCTCACAGTTTCCTGACTTTCCAAAAGCCTAGATGGGTTTTTATTTTATTTAAAGCTCCATCATTGCCTGTCAGTGCAGCATCAAGAAAATACTGGAATTTACCATTAGTTCAGATCTTGGGTAGGACAGATGAGCTTTTTTAGTAGCTGTACTGTATTAATGCCTTGTTAGGGGTTCTTATTTGTCTCTTGATAATAGGAATTACCTCTGGAGCAATAACAATTTATCCGTACATCTAGCTCACCCTGCTTGTCACAGATAGTAACAGTTGATAACCCTCTTAGGCTGCTTTTCATCTTCTGTGGAAGCACTCTCATTCTAGAATACGTTATTTTAACCTGTCAGAGTATAAACAGGACAATTACTTAGACCAATGTAGGCTGAAAATTTTGATAACTAAAGTTAAATCCAGCATTGTCACTCTAATGTTTTCCTGCTAAGTCAAGTCCAATGAGGCAGCATGTCTTCTCAAATGAAAACATTTGTCAAATTCATTAATTCAAAATCGACCTAGTGCAGACCTTGATTTGCACTGCTTGCTGACAAGATCAGGAAAAGAGCAATGGAAACAGTGAACTGATTATTGGGGTAAAGAGAGAAAATTATTAAGTAGGAAGAATGAAGCTGGTTTGTGTCTGTGAAGAACTCAGCAGACTCCAAGAACAACAGCAGCAAGCTCTAGGTTGCTTGCACTCAGGTTTTGTAAGACTTGCACAAAATCCAGAGTGCAGTGCCATGTCCACAAAACCTGCTATAGCTGCTCTGTGTCCTTCTCCAGTTGTTTCCCACTAGTACACACAGCTGCATTAACAGCAACATCATTTTGCTCAACAGACCACCAGCAGTAAAGCTCCAGCCCATTCACTGCAGGTAGCTCACCTGTTCTTGCTGACCAACTTCTATGAAGCAAAAATGCAAAAGATGTCAACACCATTTCTTCTCTCACTTTCCACCTTCCTACAGTGCTTCTGCCTTGTTTATCCCATGGGCACATCATTTACTACTAAGCAGAGCCAATGGTGATGCTGCTCTCTAACCTTTCTGCTTTCTCCTTCAGGGACTGCCTCAATGCTCTCTCTTAGATTTGACCTTATCTTCCTCCTCTCCTTGTCCAAACCAAACACAAATTCCCTGAAATCACCCTCTCTGAAATCTCTGCTGACCAGACCTGGGGATTTGTTCTCCATCTGCAGCTTCCTAAAACATTCTACTATTCTGATGCTATTTGCCTGCACTTGCTTTCTGCACAGATATTCTACTTTCCTATTTATACATTAGCCCCTGCTACAGCCCTGGCCAGGCTGTGTTGAGACCTTGTCACTTCATCCTTCACAACACTTTGTAAAAAGTCCTTCAAGAAATGCCTCATATCTGCCATACCTCACCTGCTAAAAACAATCCCTGGGCTTGTGTGGTGTTCTCTGACACCAGAGCTTCAGGGAGGAGAAAAGCAGCACACTGTTGCTGAACTGAAAATGAAAGTGACTACAGTTTGAGCAAAAACATGATATCATGTATAGTTTTGTATCAAATCCTCACAAGGCTGTCCATATTGGCTAAAAATTTTATGTAGAATTTCAGAGGAAGAAAAGGGGTGAGTTTCTTTGACTCTCCAGGGTGCACCACTGCGAACCAGCAGGACTGTTCACAGTCCAGACCTGGGACCAAGTTGAACTTGCTTTACCTTCTTTGCTATGCCTAATTTTACATTAAAATAGCCTGAAATCTGGAAATGTAAACAACCCAGCTGCAAGTGAATTAACATCATTGATTAAGTTCCTCTTTTACACTGTTGCCATAACACTTAGCCTAGTTTTCATTTCCCTGCAATTCTGTGAAGACAAATATTTGTTTACAGGGATCTGATAACTAGTATGAAGACTTTGAACTGAAAAGAGTCTGTGTATTTATTCCTGTGTTCTTTCAAGTTTTTTTAAAGCCCATCAATTATGAAAATTTATATGAAATTATGTATCTTTCATTATTTCCTTTAGTTTATAGCAATTTTTAATTGTTCCCAATCATTTTATTTTAGATTGGCAACCAGGCTTCGTAAAACACCCACCATATCCTTCAATCTAAGGTTCAGATGGTAACACATCCTTTTATAATAGTTTGGGCAGGTAATTGTAGCAATAACCATATGTACAGCTTATTGTTTGCCCCTCTGGGTAAGGCCCTTAACCCACAGTTTTCAGTAAGACTGTTGGAAAAACAAGAGTGGAAACTAATGACCATATAATTTCTGTATGAAACTGGAAAAGGAGATCCCAAATAACCATCCATCAGGGCAGAAGGACTGGGGTTCAGCACAAAAGGGAATGCAGGGTTGGTTGGGTCCCATTCAATGTTAATATTATCAGTACCCCTACGCTGATGAGACTGATGGAAAAGATATGATTTAATAAGCCATGCTCCATTTAAAGTCTCCGGTTTATTATATATAGAAGCTAGCAACATAAATGTTTAAAATGCAATCAGAAAAGTTATAGATGGTTTCACTGAATATTTCACCTGCCTGTGCCACAGAGAATGAAGAAATCTGTAGGAGTTTTACATACAGTGCAGCTTCCTATTGCAAAGTAAGCCAAACCCTTGACATACATGTTAATACACCCTTCTGGCTTTTCTTTTCACTGTTTATTCTCTTCCTATTTTTGTGTCATTTCCTTTTCTAGTTTGTAAGCACAGTTCCAATGTCTTATGCTTTTTCAAAGTCTTTGTTGACCTTTCTATGACTTTCTATGTTTCTCTAAAAGGCCAAAGTCCTTATTCATCACTCTGTTACTCTCTTAATATCTACAGCTGGCTCTTTCACACTATTCATTTCTTTATTTTACTAAGGAAGAAACCCAAAAGTATCCGTTTGATGAGGGACAGAATCTATTTTCCACTGTAGCATTCATCCCACTCCTTTGGGTATCTCTAAAGGTCTCTACGATCTGTTTGAAATTAGAGACAGTAGTTTAGCAGCCAAGGAAATAATCCCCATCCAACCTTTCAACTCTCCCATCTCCTGAACTGCAGGCTGTGGGCCCACTGAGAGAAAGAAATAAACTATGGAACTGTCAAAAAACTCCCCACTATAGCACCACTGTCATTGTGCTGGATACTTGTAAGAGGTACATTGCTCCTTAAACTAAAAGAATTCAGTTATTTCCCTTTAGTTCATGCTATCATGGGATAAAGTAACATTTTCTTCTTCATTTTCTCTTTTTACTATTGATGATAGAACCAGAGGTATTTACTTATTTGAAAGCATTGCTAAGACCAAAAAGAGAGAGGCCTGAGGCCTAAGCACTACTGAATATTGTGCTGAAGGTCAGAGTCTTAAAATCTTTTTTGGATGTACCACATGCAGTGCATTGAAAAATGCAAGGCTGATAATTGCAATAATACCTTGAACAAACCATCTCATTGTGACATGATGGGGGAGTGAAAGTAGTTAAAAATGAGGGAAATGCCAATAAATGTCAAATGCAAAAGAGAGAAAGTTGGCAGCAACACACTAGAAGCCAGGAATGACACAAAATTAATAAGGGAAGGAAAAGGACAACTGAAGAAATCAATGGTGAATAAAACTAAGGACAATAAAATGAAGTTTATAAACTGTGATGTAACAAAGAGTATCTAACCAACAGCTACTGGTCCATTACCACTATGGAAATTATAACATTGTCAATAATACTGTAAGAAAGACAACCATGTTCAATAAACACTTCTGTTCTGTGTTTCAGCTAATGCTAGAGATGGAGCTGTACAACAGATCAATGATGATTAAATACTGCATTTTCCAGCAATAATCAATTAATAAATATATTAAGCACCGTCTCTTACAATCGTCATCTATAATTAGCAATACTGACAATTAATATCAAGGAGTTTAAAGCTGTTGAAGACTTCTTATGACCTTTTCCAGTTGATCTTGAACATTCACAAAATTCCAGGCTCCAGTAAAGCTACTCTTGTCATAGTATTTAAAATATTTAAGCAAAATTAATGAATTGGTTGTCAGTTTCAAAGCAAGAAACCAAAACATATTTTTTTAAATATTTAAAAAGATAATAAAGAAATATGCCATTTAGCTAACAAAGAATTAATAGAAAGTACTTTGAGTAAGCTCTAAACAGAAGTTCAATAAGAACAAACACTTTTGTTTTGTGTTGCATAAGATTATAGGGTTATTAAATACAGATCATGGCTCTGATTAAACCAGATATCTCCTACCCAATTTGGCATGGCCTTCCACAGCATTTTGGAAGAGAAAACAGAACAATCCACATTTACTGAAACAGGCATTAAGCATGTGTCAAAGAGATGCAGCCACTGACTGAAGAGAGTCTTGGGACAACCCAGCCAAGATAAACACTGCCCTGCCTGGACAGGTCACATTCTCCCGTTCTTGCCACCTCCACACCTAGCACTGCCCCACACAGACAACAAAAGCTGGGGACCACATTAAAGAAAATAATTTATCCAGAACAATGCAGTTAAAATACAGGAGGACCAAGAAAACATTCTCTGATCAACACTGAATTTATGGACAGGGGCACTGGGAAAGTAAGAACAGAGGCTTTGCTGTAGGACTTTGTGGATCAATGTACAAATTGTTATACTCATTGTTCAGTAGAACAATTACTAAAATCCATTTGCCAGTAAATGTGCCTTGTCTTGTAAATCATTGGGTCATTAACCTTAACAATGTCAGTGTGTTGTCACTATCCAATTCAATTAAATTACTGACCAAGGTAATACCTAAAAGCACATTTCAGACAAGGGGATCTACTATTATATCATTATCTTTGATGACACTTGGCATTATCTTAATTATGTACCTGGAAATATGAATATATCCCAAAACTGAGATTATATAGTCTAAAAAAAAGCCAGATGAAGAGATGCACAAACATGCTGAACAGAAAAAATAGATATGGAAAGGTTAGAAAAAGAGGAAAAGGAAGAGAGAGGGAGAAAATGGAAAATTGCACCAGTCACCTCCATGGGGTCATGTGTGCATTGTTATTTGCCATATTTCAGTGTTCCGTGAGGTCAGAAGACAGGGATGCAGGATCTTCTCCTGCCCATCAATTATTAAATCTGGCAATATGCCTTAGCAAATGTCCAGTGATGCAGTTTCTAAAAAGGGGCACTCTCTCCACCATGCCAGAGTGAGTAATACAGCAGCACATGGGAAGGGTGAACAAAGAAAATCTCTCATGACCTTCCTGGGCCAGCAGTGAAGCACAAGCCCAGCAGTCTGTTTAACTTGGAGGGGAAAAAGCAGTCACTCATTTCCAGTTTCACTTGAAAGAACAAGTGCATGTGCAATTCATGAGGGCTGGTGAGCTGTTTTCATCAAGCTAAAGAGTGTCATTTAGATGTCTGCATCCATGCATATATTCTCATATTTCAGGCAAATTCTCAGCCCACACTTCAGGGCAGTAATTTTATTTTTTTTAATCTCCCTTTGTTTCCCTCCAGTTCCCTCCTTGCCCCTAAAAACCACAAGTTTTAAGATGGAAGGCACAAGCAGGCAGGTTCAGTGAGGTAACTTATTGCTGTTGTTTATATGACTCTTGCTTTTCCAAGGCCAGAGACGTCAGTGTGAGGTGCTGTGCAAAGCACAAGAGGGAAGGACAGCCTGTGCCATCAGAGAGATGCCAGGGGGCTGTGGGCAGATGGCTGGAGTGTATGTGGAAGCCACAAGACCATTTTTACCAGTACATCAGGCAATATGCAGCCTTGCTTTTAACACTTTTTTTGTAAAACAGAGGGCAAGCCAGCTTGCCTTATTCTGGAGACTCCAGTCAAGGCATTGAACTGGAGATCTCAATCCCATTTTTTTACACCTCAGCAGTCCTGTAGAGTGCCCTGTAAGAGTCTTGCTGGGGTGCATCTGATAAGGAGGAATTAGTTACTTTGAATACTATAAACATGCAATTTCTAGATATCCCAGATTCTGAAGGGCTTCCTAAGGGATGTCCTTGTGAAGCAACAGCACAGTGTCACCACATCAAACTCAGCAAGCTCAGCCAGGAGCAGCAGCCACTGGCTTTAGAAGAAATGCTGATTCTGAGGCACTTGGGAAAACTGTGCTCCTGTCCCACAAGTTTTGAGCTAGGTCATATTTTGTCCTTCTTTTGGAAGAATACACAATTTTCAGGCTGAATCAAGAGCTTTATGCACCTCAGATGCACAGGGAGGCCTCAGTGCTGTATGGCACACAATGCCACATGATCTTCACATTTTACAGAAAAGGGCATCTCAGCCCTCAGAGGTGGAGGGAGGAACACAATGAAATAAAGCAGAAAAAAAACCCTACTTCACACTTTATATAAAGGAAAATTTTGGCCAAATAAATGCATTTTACTTTCAGTACAAGTTTTATCTTGAATGGAAAAAATGAAAATGATTCTATCAAATGTTTTCTGAAAAGTTATTTGGTCTACAAAGAAAGAAAATAGAACAGAACTGGAAGTGAACTGAACTAAATCACCTGTACAATTTCTACTTTTATGGGAGACACAATGACAGGAATGGGCTTTAAGGATAACATCATACACAAAAGGTAGAGAGCTGCTTTGTTAATGGAATTACACTGTGGATCCCGAGCCAAATAGATGCAATTTTATGTGAACTGCACACACAAAAAATTCCCTCAATAAACATATGGAACATGAGGCTTCTTTTCTCCTTACTTTAACTAGGCAGCAGGGAAACATTATGACCAAAGAGTAGATATCAGTGCTAGAAGACATATAGAGTTGCTTAAAAGGGAGTTCAAAATAAAATAGAAGGCATACAGAATAATTGCTTAAGCACCATAAGAGATTATTGTTTTCCTTATAGGTTTTTCTCTTCTTTCAGGACATACAAACCCGGGCACACATACACATTTTTGGAACTGTATTTTCCTTTTAACAACAGAAGTATCTCCTAGATGTATGAAGAGAATAATGCACCCTATATTGTCTGTTACAAGATCTTGAGGGCTTTGAGGAAGAAAATATATTTAAAACAAAGGGACATCTGAATAAATAGACACACAACAAGGCTTAAATAATGTTTTATACTTTGAAGTGATTTTTTTCAGGTAACATATTATTAATTAGAAACCACTGACATTAACAACATTGGATTTGTATTACTTTCCTTGCTTTGGAAACTGGATTTGGCAGCACACTTAAGAGCTTTTCAGAAAACTCCTGTTGATAAACTATTAAAGTGAAATCCACATCCCATTTGCAGTTAACTATCCTCATCAGATCATTTTTTAGTAGTCCCAGTTTGCATCCCTACTGGCAGTGACTATTTGTTTTTAATAGAGCATCTCTTTTTAAAACTTACCTGACTCTAAGATGCTCATTATGTCTGAAATTATATGAAGCAAGGGCAATAGTTCAACAACCAAAAAACACTGGCTGTCACTGCCCTCCTGTTCCCCAGTGCCAGGTCTTGTAAGGATGATTGCAGTGCAATCTTTAAAACTGTTGTCTTCGTCCCTTGAGCCCTGCAAGGAAGGATCTCAAACAACACCCTAAAGCTTGCTAAGAGACTGTAACTCATTCAAAGACAACTGCAGCAGCTTTCAGAGACAGATCTTCCTCACAAAAGTTACACAGATACTCCAAGTACTTTATTGCTGTTTGGGAAAAAAAAAAATCCTTTTAGCTGCTGCAGTTTCCAAACCCTGCTTTTAGAATTCTCTGCAGAATCAATATTTTACTGCAAAACTCTTTGCTCTTTCCCAGCTCTGAGCCTCAATTTCAAATTATCGTATCTCAGAATAGCTTTGGTTTTGTTCCCTCCAGTCTGATGGCAAACGTGTTAAAACGTGCAAGACTTCCCAGTAGGGAATGTGAAGGGTGGTACAATTATGCAAAATCCAATGTCCATGACGTGATAAACTATCCAGACATCTAAAAATGTTGTGATACTGAAGAACAAATCTCATGATTCTATGATGCCTGTTTTCAAATTCTTTTAATTATTTAGAAGTCATTCTGGCTCACCAAGTGCTAATGCTTAGGGCCAACCAATTGGAAGTTATTGATTATTGCTAAAATCTCCAGGCTGCCAGTAGTTCTGATACACGTGTGCCACAGAACACGGTGTGAATACCAACATGCATAATCTGCTGTGCTTGTTCAGAAAGCCTTAATTGCAACAGACCACACAGACCTCACATACTTCATCATCCTGATAAGTTCTTATCGCATGAATCATCTTATGGATTAGCTTTCACTGCTTGTTCTGATCTTTGTTTCCTACAGAGGCACAGCCACACTCTGTCACTCGCTCACCAGAAGATTCCACACCCCTGTTCCCCATCTTTCCTGAGGGTTTGCAGAGCGATCAATGACTGCAACGATGCTGAAATCACTTCACTTACACCTGTCTCACTTTGCCTGTCATACCTGAGAAACTGTGCCACACCCTTAGGAAACTGGAATTCTCCAAAAGCTCCAAAACAAGAAAAGCTTTCCTCTGTTCCATAGTCCTGCTTCAGGACCACAGGGAAACTAGACAGATTTCTTAGTACACCTCAGGTTCTAAAAAAAGCTGTAGAAGAAGTTCATACTTCACTAACCCAGAGCTAGGCAGTCTGCTAAATTTTTAATCATGGATAACCAGAAAAATACCCTGAAAACAATACAGGAAATCCTAACACAACCTTCAAACATCAGTGCCTGGATAAGTTGATTTGTTACAGTGAGGGGAAGCCTTGAGGTTACTGAAATGCATTATCTTAGCTCAACCACAATTTCAGGGTGTTTCTTCAGGTCTTTTCTAACCAGAAAAATAGCTTCTTCTCAGCAACATTTTTTTACTACAAAAAAGTGAGCAGCAAATACTCCAAAATCCTATGTAAGGGATAAGCACAATGCAATCTCTGTGTCCAATTGCTGCAAAATAAATATTTTTCTCACCAGTTCAATGAAAATTTATTCAAATTGAGTAAAGATATTGTACAAAAGATGTAATGCAAGCATGCACAAGCAATCAGGAATGTTGCTCCATTTCCTAAATACATTGTAATTAAACAAATGTCAGCAGTTCAGGCTTATGCAGAGATTATTTGACAGTACTTGAGAATCTCAACTGTACAGTTCAAGACAGTTCAGGGACCTTGTAATTGTTTGCAGTAAATTTTTTTGCTTAGGCATTTTGCATTAAAAACCTCTCTTTAAATATTATATTCATCTTTAATAAACATCAGCTCTAACCATGAATGGACATAACATTATAAAACCTTGCTGTCCATCACAAGCAAAAAAGGTAAGGTAATCCTGTTGACCACTTGCCAGATTTAGAAACTCAGAAAGACCCCATGATTCTGTAGATACTGAAATCAAGATTGAATCCTTCAGTGTCAGCTCTGTTCCCAAGGAATAGCAGTCTTTGTTCAAATACCTTAAATTCTTTAGCTACTAGTAGCTGGCCAGAACTTCAGCCAAAAGCCACATTCCAGTGCAAGGAGACAAGAAGTGAGAAATTACCATGGCACTTTTCCACAGTGTGACTCTCAGGTACGCAGGAGGACCAGGTCTGTGTGAGTGTTAGTGCAAGGCTTCACTTCAGCAGAACAGCTGAAGACCACAATAAAACACCATCCCCAGTGGGGCACACCAACCAGCAGGATGTGCACAGCTGCTGCCTGGGAAACTGGAGAGCAGAAGGATGAACAGGGAGAAGTCCAGAAAGCTCTACTCACATGCTGAGCTTTGCAGGCAGGACCTTCTCCTCTTGCACTCTCCTGCTCCTGTTCAGAAATCCCTACCCGTGGACTGGGGCAGAAAGATTAGAAAGAAGAGACTGTCAGCTCCATTCCTGTGCTCACTGGCTGCTAATTACTGGAGAATGCAAGTGATCCCTAGACTTGCCTCCCAGAAAAGACCATGCACCAAGCTCTGTGTTTCCTTTATATCATAGTATTATAAAATCTTTAACAATAATGAGGCATCCAGCAGAGAAAGGAGCTAGTATATGACACCATCCACTTTTGTCCGGGAACAAGAGAGTTAAATCATTCCAAGCACCTGGCAGCATTTTTTTTTCTGAGCAATGGCTCAACATAACTATTTCAGATTCTGGATACACAGGTAGCAGCAGTGCTCTGAGTGCTGCTGTATGGTGCCCATCATATTTGTCTCCTCCTGTGCTCAACTTTCTTGTGCTGACAAATGAACAGTTAGAAGCTCTTTGTTATATAAATGTCAGCAGAGGCAAACAGAGTGAAGATTTGGTGGTCAGGTGTAGGTGGCCAAATAGCCATAAAAAAGATTAGGTAGCTGAGAAAGAGTGGTATTTACCATCTGCATGAGGTGTCAGGTGCTGTGGAGAGACATTGTTTTCACAAAAATGTCTTGAAATAGGTTCCTTTTGTTTCTCCTAGACTTTTGTGCTCTCTGGAAAGGAACCCGCTGATCTCCACAAGGTAAAGATGATCCTTGAAAATGCATGGCTGAACCCCCAGAACCTCTTCCACAGTGTTGCTGCATGGTGCCTTTGTGCTGAGATTGAAATCACAGCAACACGGCTTTCTCACAAGAAATCAAATCAGCCATCACTGACTCAAACATCTTACCAAGCTCCTCAGTTTCTCTGAAGGAGATTGATCAAGTATTTGTAATTATAAGTTGCCTGTGCTGCCACTCAATTCAGAGGACAATGTGGAGTCAAAAGCCTGCACTCAATGCCACAAGTTTCCAATGAATTGCAAGAAACTTCAAGCACTTTCTGTGCAGACTTTGTGGCAGAATAAATTACAATTGTTCTCTCCAGTCAGTGGAGCTGTGCTGATTTACACCATGGGAAGATCTGCTCCCTTGTGTGGAACAAGTTTCAACGGGGAAATAGATTGTGTCTTGCTTATTCCTTATCTTTGTCTCGAGTCTTCAATTAAAAATATATTCCTTGATTATATCAAGATGAATTTTAAATGTGTTTGTCATTCCTTGGTCCTGTCCTCTGCCATGGGTGTGGAATGATGGCAGACCCAGCTGCAGCACTGCTGCAGTGAGTGAGCAGGTAGGAAGTTGCTGAATGCTTCTGTGTATTGAGGCTTTGCTAAATACTCAGTATTTAGTATAACTAATTTATTACTAATAATTTGGTAATACTCAGTTTTTCAGTATAACAGGACACATCTCCACCTGTCTGGGGCTCAGACCCAGAGCCAGGATAGCCTGGTGGGACAGCACCTCTCATTCAATGGATCACATTTCTTCTTTACTTGACATTTAATTCCTTATTATGACTTATGACTGCTTGAAATCCAGTATAAAAAATAACACATGTGCATAAACACGAATGCCCTTGTAGGAATCTCAGTAACATCAGGCACCAATTCCTCATCATGAGGAGAGCTGGTAACTAGTAAAAAGCATCAATGAACAGACATGAGAGATAAACAGAGCTCCTTTGTGACTGCAGTGTGATGTGAAAACTGTGCTGAGCTGCCACAGAAAAAGCCGAAGGTCTGGTCCTACAGCAAGCCCTAATTTCATGATGAACATATTTTAGCTGCTCTTTGTCACTGTTTTTATTTCAGTGATTCTTAAAGATCATTGAAGTGTGACTCTTGTATTTAAGTGGCTGGTTTGGCAGCAGAGGACAGAGCACAGATTTTGGTGCATGCCTTATGAGCTTGGGCATCAACACTGCATGGCAGAAACCTGATCTGCTGCAGCTTCATCACTTATTATAATTAGCAATCTGTGCCCTGTCTATACATACTAAAGAATCACATTTCTCAGCACAATGCAAACTTAGCCCATCTGAGAGTCCGCACTGGGATTTTGTACCAATTTTAATTAAATCATTCCCCAGAACAATTTGACTACTTTCCTTGTGGAGGCATAACCCAGAAGCAAATGGATTATAAAATTTCTCACTCTCATTTATTATCGATTTCATGTTAACAATTGTTCTTTAAGTTTGAACTTCTGGAGTCATGTTATTGTCTAAGAAATGCAACTTACATATTTCTTTTAATCCTATATTTCAAATGATGACATGAAAAAATACCCTTGAGTTCCAAAACTACCTAAAAATTAGCATGCAAATTATCCAATATGCATTGTTCTTTATTTTAAATAGCAGTTATTTATATGCCAGTTCCATGCTGTGCAGTAGCTGTATTCCAGATCTTTGGACCCCTGAGTAAATAGAATGAAACTAGAATAAAAGTATTTCAGAGACACTTAACTGAGACAGCTGATTGAGCTGTTAGCTCTACAATCTTCAAAATACCTGTGAAGATTCAGGAACCCCAAGAAATGGTCCTGATCTCGACCATCCGGGAACACCCCTTGGTGGTATTTCTCTCTCCTGAATCTCCTTGGAAAGCCCAGGAGTGCCCTATAAAACCAGGCCATTAAGCAGGACAAATTCAGCCTCTGTGCATGTGCAGGAGTGATCCTGCTCTGCTCCCTCTGCCAAAGGGGGAGCCAGGGCAGGGACTGCATTGCCCACACTTCCAGCATCCCTCATAGGAAAGCTGAAGTCCTTCCCTAAAATATGATATACAAAGACTCTTCTGGGAAGGTCTGTGTTGCAATCACAACTGCAAGTTCAGTTTCTCTGTGGCCCCAGGCACACCAGGACTTAGCCTGTAAAAGGTTCTTGCCTGCCCATGTATTCCTGCAATTCCTCCTCCTGGCAGTCTGGTACTCGCCCCCTTGACACCAATTTTGGTACTGAATGGAGGGAAAACCACCCTGCCAGACAGTGGTGAATCATCTGCCATCCTACTCCAAAACTGCCAGCACAAAGGAGTTAACAAAATCTGTTTGAGCTGAGAGTATTTATGCTTCAGCAGTTCCATTAATAGGTATTAAATAACACTCCTTTAAGCTACAATGCTGCTGCATAGGATTTCAGGCTCATCTTTATGGATGCCTTGTCATAATTTCTAGAATTATAGAATTTCCAGCCATACACCTACATATATCTGCAAAGTTACAAAATAGTCAAAGATTATTTTTTTCTGCCCACAACTAGCAGAAATTACTTTTCATTAATCAGGATCAGATGAGATGAAACTAAATCAATTCTTCCCCTTAAAGTTTGAGATGCCCAAAGAGAGAGAAAACAACTCTTCTCAAACCTCAGCCAGGGAGTTATAGTGAAACTGCAGCTCTGGGTACAATGTCTCTGGGTAGAATTCCCACACCATGTGAGCACTTACTACCTCTGCTGGCTGTTCCTCTCCACACACACACAAATGCTGCCTCCACTCCCATTGACTAGACACTTAGGGGACCCTCCCCTCTTCATGTTCTTGACCTATTCCCAAAAATTCAACAACACCCTAACCCACAGGTTTTTTATTTTATTTTGTACACTCTCATTAAGCAAAATCTCCAAAAAGGATCTCCCAGGAGATACAATTCCCCGTTCCTTCAGGCAGTTCCAAATATACTCAGAGGAAACAGTGAGGCAATCTCCTACACATTGTGTCAGAGAGAAACAAGAGGTACCAGATATGGAAATGTAATTGTGCCTGAGAAGGAGAGAAGTAAATGGGCTTCATTGTTACAGTGCAAAATTCAGATGACAACTGACTCCAGGACTCCCACTGGTCCAGAATCTGAGCTCAGACCTCACATGCATCACTTCTAGCATTTGTATGTGTGAATGCATCCATTGCATAGCAGAAGCCTGCAGAAAAAGCAGGAGTCTGCTACTTTTCATGCTGAAATCCATGTGCGTTTTGGGTAAAACCTCTCTGAGGATCCCTGAGCACAGTGAGATGCTCTTTGCATTCACAGAGACAGCACTCTCCAGGATGCAGAAAGCCTTGCTGAGCACCTGTCCTCATACCAATTTATCTCCACATAGCATTGGTGGAAGGCTTTTACTACTGACAAAGCCTATTCTGCCCTGACCAAAAGCATCCAGTGCAGTTCTTAGAACCTTCTGCTTGATAAACGGGAAACTTAAAAAAATACAGGGGAGGCACATCAAAGTGCAATAAAATGAGATGACATCCTCTGCTCTGCAAAGGCCAAGACAGATTTCTAACTACACTGTAGCAGCAAAACAGCATGATAAAAGAGCTAAAGCAAGAGGTTATGATATGCTTGAATCACTCCAAAGAAAGCAAGTGCTGTGTGTAACTAGGAAGATAAATAATCAGATAGTGTAGCACTGCCCCCTCACTCACTTAAATCAAAGCAGGTTCTTTTGCCGCCTCTCCACCCACTTGGAACTGGCATCAGGGAAGTTTAAAAGTTGCCATTGGCAGGAACAAATAGAGAAGTGCTGTTCTGGAACTGAGATATAAACCCAGTGGCACCAGCAATACCTCTTCAGCAGTGCTAGCAGGGGTCCCCCAGTCCTGCTTCCCTCGATGTCAGCACTATGGCCAAAGCCATACAAAGCTTGAAAATATTCACTGGCCTCATAAGGAGCTTAGGCTTGGGAATTAACAAAGACGGACTACTATACCCAGGATATATCCTGGCCAGCACGTACAGCAGCAAACTACACTCAGGCATGCTTGGCACAAGTCCTTTTTTCCAAGATACCAGTGGCATGTTGTCTGATTAGCTGGCAGTATCTGGCCCATGACTGACTGATGCTGCTACTCAGCAGCTTGGATTTGACCTTCAGCAGGATTTACATTCTGCCTGAAGAGCCTTGCATTGAAATCAGAGGGCCATGGGAGTATGTCCAAGGTCAGGTTTTACTGTAAGTAATACCCTTCACCTCAAAAGGAGCTGCATGTTTCTGACTATTATTTGAGAAGGTAATTGAACTCAGCTGTTTCAAATGTGATTTCCATACAATGTACACTCTACTTTGATCCTGAGTTGGAAAAAGGAATAAATAATCCTGTTTTAACCTTGACTTGACATGGCACTTGCTATGCAAACACCCTGCTTGTAGATCACACAGCCCGAGGAGGAAAGAATGTGACATCCTAGCATGGGGGAAGAGCTACTATTTGATATTTCTGCCCTTTGGTTCATGGTGTCAAAAAGACATCTAAGATCATAAAACAGGTAAAAAACTGAAAAGAAAAATCTGGTTTGGCCCCCCACTACATTTTTGAAAAGGGAAACTGAAAACTTCAGATCTCACAGGGAGCAGGTACATGATGGTGAAAGGAGAATCTTCCATTCTCTTGCATTATCTTGGTGGTGGGTGAAGCCAGGGTATTTGATGTGCCTCAAAATAACATTTTTTCCCTAATGTAGTAAAAATAAAATAAAATCAAAATTCCAAAACACACCTCTCTCATTGCAAGGCTGAAGAGGACCAGCTATGAGAGAATCACAGATTTTCTTTACAGTCTCTGGTATGATAGCAGCAAGAATATCAAGGAACAGGAAAGAAGTTTCCATGCAGATAGGACTCCAGTAAGCAACCTGCCTGTATGACTGTAGTCACAGGGCTCTCCCTCACAGGGACATGAGACTCAGTGAGTTTATTCTTGCAGCACTCCGAGGAGTTAGAAAAGTGACTTAAGACAGGGAGTCCAAATAAGCTTTTGGTGGACTGGAGAGCTGATTCCAGCTCTGAGTTAGTTTAGCTACCCAAGCATCCTAGAGGAAGTCTGGTAAGAGGAGAGAGAGAGAAGAGAGTACCCTGACAAAGTTATGTGTACACACCCATCCAGCCTCTTGGACCAAGGGTTAATTTCACACCTAAATTACAGCGTAAAAACACACACCTTTCTGCATGCAAAGGTGAGGCCTTGCCTAAGAAGATTTAACTTATGGGCTGCAGAGTACAGCTCTGTACTCTTCCCTTCTGTGAAACAGAAGGGCATTCCAGAACACACCAACATTTGGAAAGAAACATAGAAACAGGCAAAGAAATATAACAAAATGGATGGGAAAAAAACCATTATAATTCCAAAAGTGTCTGAGAGCACCAGCAACAAACTAGGGGCACAGCTTCCCTAGAAATATATGTCAAAGGAAAACATACATGATTTCAGAAAATGAGGTAAGGTAGCACTCTGGCTTAACAGCATGGAAAATACTGACAGAAGGCACGGAGGCAGTGATGGGACAGTAACTCCCTGATATTTGCATGAAGCTGTATTTAAACATCCAGCGAGCTTTGATCTGCTACTCTTGCAAAGAAGCTGTTCCTAGGAGTCCTTCTGATCTAATCCCTGTAAGCTGCTCTGTTTACCCTGCTGACACCTCTGTACAAAAATGCATCAAATACAGCCGTGCACATTTGGGTGCAGGTATGTGTATGCACGTACAAGGATATGCATTGGGCACATAAATGAAAAAAACTGCAAGCCTTTTATCTTTGAAACCAGACCACTAACACAGGACAGAAACCAAATGCACTTTTCATCCTCCACTGTGCCTAACTGACTTCAGCAGAGCCATTGCAGAATTAAATACAGCTCATGGTGAGGGAGAACAGAAACTCCATCTCCAAATATGTAATGATCCACTCAGAATACACCAAGGAATCAGTGAGTCTCTACATATGCTTCCTCTCAGCATGCAGGTGTAAGATTTAAAAATCCATATTTTTCTCCAATAAACTTAAAAACAGCTATAATACCAAGTACCAAAAGCACCATCTGTGCTTCACATATAGTGATGATGGTTTTTTTGGAGTTGGTGCTGTTTCTTAGTATAGCTTGATCTTATTTTGTCAACCGCATCATGAAAAGTGCAAAGAACCCCTGTGGATCCAAATGTCTCTGAACAATCTGCTTTAACAAGAGCATACAACATATTTCTGCTTCTTTAAGGCAACTATTGTTGACTCACGTACTCACTAATATTTAAATTTGTAGAAATGTTCAACCTGGACACCAAAGTGCTCCATACACCTTGGCAATGACTGACTGGAGGTTGCTGTGGCCAGCACAAGACAAAGGTTTCTTGATAAAGAAGCTGAAAAATGTGAGTGCTCACAAAGATTTATTTTCCTTGCTGTGCAGGCAGCACCTCCTCGCTGGCCATCTCCCCTTTACTACATATCTACCACTTACACCTCTCCAAAGTCCAGGCCAAGCACTGCCCTCTTGTACACCTACCAAGTGCCAAAGGTTTTCTAAAGTCCACTGAGGACCTTGCTGTCCAAACACGTCTGGAATAGCCAGTAGTCAGAGACCTCAAGGATGGACTCACATATCAAACTCAAAGACAGAGACCTGGAAAGGTAAGTTTGACAAACTCCTGTCTGCTCTTCCCCTCCATCACTTTTTCTCAGCTGTAACCTGTGATTTAAGACTGGATTTGTTGCATCCCCTCGAGCTGTGCTAATGCTATTTCCATTAAGCTGCTCTGTTGAGGGCAGCTCTGTTGTCAGCACCCACCATCCTTCTCAGAGGTACTGCAGGTATTTCTCACCACATTCAAATGTGCATGTGGGTGTCTACTTTAAGCTAATTGACTAGTTACTAATCTGACATTTGGCATTTTACTTTGACTCAGAATCATAGAATCATTAAGGTTGGAAAAGACATCCAAGATCAAGTTCAACCTTTGAACAAACACTATCATGCCAACTAATCCATAGCACAAAGTGCTACATGCAGACCCAACTGCTCTCTGTACCTTGGTATAGCACCTGTCCCTGTTCCTTCTCCAAGGCCTTTTCCCTCTCAGTTTCTTTAACTCCTTCTTTTGTGTCTTTTAATGTCCATAGGCAGAAACATTACTAAATGTTTCTTTACAGAAGTCTCCAATATGGTACAGAGGCAGCATTTAACTGAAAAGTTCCCCAATATATTCAAAAGAAATATCAACTTTGAGCTATTTTCTTCAGTGATGTCAGATTGATTTTCTTGGTCATCCTTTGCTTGGCTTATTTTTTCTTTCTCACCTTTGTCTTTCCATGTCTGCTACTTTCTCTCCAGCAGAAATGTATCTCAGCAAGGCCAGTGTCCTGCTCTGTGGCACCACCTCCTCCTCCAGTACCTACAACATTTTAAACGAGGATGAACCAGATGGCTTCCACCACATAATCTGTGGTCTGTTAACACACCAAGGGAACACCTCTTTGGAATATAACTTGACTGGCCTTCTCACTGTGCCTTCCTACTGAACTCAACCTGTCCAGTGAGCAAAAAATCACAGCATTTCATCGATCATCTAATACCACACATGTCTTTTGAAAGTTCAGATTTATTCATTTTGACCCAAACCTTTTTGCCCAAGTTCCCTTGCTCTGTGCTGCAGGGGTGCTCCAAATGGATTCTCCTCCAAGCAAGCAATGCCATAACAAAGCAAGGATATAATGACAGGTATCAAACTGCACTCTTGCTGGTGTTAATCAGCATAATTTCACCTGTGATTTTGCCAGTTTATAACAACACAAAATACATCCCTGCATTTCTTTTCAGCCTGTCACTTTTTAATTAGTTGGAATGACAATCATCCCATTCAGATTTGCTGGAGCTCACAGCCACTACTCAGAACCACTGCCTGAATGCTGAATATTTTGTACCATTCTTTGTAATGTATATAATTCTTTCATAATTCTTTCCACACATTAAAAAAAGATGAAAATATAAATTATTGACTAGTGAAGCATATTAACATTTAAAACCAATGACCAATTAGAGATTTGAAAATATCTGAACAGGCCTACTATTGAAAATGCCATCTGGTCTCCTGAATATTCCTTCCATGTACTTCCTCATGACAACAACACAAAAGAAGATTTGGACCAAAAAAAATTCTTGAATAAAAAAAAAATCACTTTTAATGTACTTAGCTGCTGTCAGCATCAGGCAGGACAAACAATCAGACTCCAAAAAGAAATGCTTAGAGAGAGATTACTGACACAGACTTTGCTTCCACTACTTACTTTTTGTGCAGTTCCCAACCAACACCTATTGACTCACAGAGAAAAGCAGCAAGCATACCTAAAGCTGTACTCTAAATTCACCCCCATTATCTTTGTGTTGACACTTCCTCCTAGAAGATATATGCTGGGCTCCAGGTAGATCATTTGTAACCTTTATAATGATGATGGCAACAAATATAGCACAGTGCCCTCCAACTGACAAGGAATGGATACTCAATGCTTCACTATTCTGCAATGAATAAATTGCTTGCCAATACACGAGCAGTAGCGGTTTTTCCCCCAATTTAATGATCACACAGCCATGACACAGCAGATATCCATGTATTAGAATGATCAGGAAAGCCTGATTGAAAGCTTTTGTAGAATGAAATTCAAGCCGAAGTTGCCACTGCCCTGGAAAGCAGCATGAATTGATTTCTGGGTTGGAGTGATGCTGCTCAGCAGTTTCACCTTGCATAGGGGTGACCTTCATTGAAATACAGGTCCTTTGTCAGAACAATAAAAGCTCTCTCCTACGAAGCATATTGTCATGGATAGCGAGATGCAATACCTGTGTCTGTCCATAAATTGGACATTTGTCCTGGCAGCTGGGTGACTGAACACCTAACTATGTACATGGTCAATATATTGAGAGCAGAGATGCACTGAGGTGCCCAAAGGCCATGCTGTAGAAAGTAGGTTTATGTAAAAATTGTGAGATATTTCCCTTCTTCTATACAAGTTTTCTACAGGAAAACAATCTATATAGGTCTATATAGGTCTGTATAGGCAGACAGACACTGATTGCACTTTTGTGCACATTTGTATCTTGGGAGTAGGATTCTTTTATGGACACTGGGAAGTACAGAACCTCTCTGGAAAAGTGAACATGACCTACATCCACATCCCCACTGGACACAAGGACAGCCCTCACTCAGGTGCTGAGCTCCCTGCAATGAGTCAATGCTGTCCTGCAATTCAGGACATTCAGAAAGAAGTAGAGGTTTTGACATTAAAATTCTCAGTGATGGCTCCTCCCTCTTTAATTAATTTGTCTTTATTTTTTTCAGGCATCCAATCAGAACTCTGGTTTTTGGTTTGGGATTTTTTTGTTTCCCCCAGCTGATCTGAGAACACTCAATCTTTGCAGACAAATAAACATCTCCAGATTTCAGGTGACTATTTGCAGTTTTACTGTTTCAGCAAAGTGTGGAATGTTTGTTATTAAAAAAATAGAAATTTCCATAGGAAAAACTAGACACCACTAATGAGATCCATCTAGCACAGAAGCAAATTGCTCATGACCCTCCAACACCTTCAGCATTATGGGACTGCTTAATCCCAGTCTGCTTCTAACTGGAATTGGCAAAACAGAGCGGAAAGTGGTCCTTTATTGATGCTAACGATCTTCATTATGAATTTACAGTATGACTCCTTTAAAAATTCACAGAAAGCATTATACTTCAAACACTGACGTAAAAGAATTATGTTGCAATGGATTGATAATTATAAATTATGCGTTAAATTTAAGACTAATCCTTGCACAAAAGGCACAATTGTTTTAATTTAGGGATAGAAATATTTGTGATAAAAGTTAACAATGGAATTATTATCCTGTTCCATTCATCTTGTCAGCTGTCAGAAGGGAGAAAGTTCTTTAAAACTGAAGGGCTTTTTTTCTTCATTTTGCTAAACTTTAGGCATTTTTCATGTCTTCCAGCTCCCCAGATTATGCCTACAAACACATGCACACACCATACACTTTAAGCACTGAAAAGCAACATTTGCTTTTACTACTTTCTTTACCTCTCTCTACATTACGTTGTTCAAAGTGGGACTTTCACCTCTGAGTTTCTCATTTATTTTTCTTAATTATTTTCTAAGCAGGAAAAAGTCAAGCAAGTGAGGATAAGTAATTTTCACCTTTAGTTCTACAGTGGAAGAAAACCCAAGGACTCTAGACTTGCTCTGGAGTATAACAATTAGCATAGTAATTAATTATGGTATCCTCTACCAATGAAAATTTGGTTCAGTGCAACAGCAACACCATGCGACACTGCCTCACATTCTGCGTATGTTTATTTCTTCCCAAATTACACATGTAGGGCTAGAAATGTCTCACTTTTTTAATTAGCATCATACCAGATGGGATGACTAAGACCCTGAGTTTAAAATTCATGTGCAAAACTTCCCTTCTGCAGAAGCCTGTGATGTCATTTAGTGACATGGCCCCACCCCAACCATGGGACAGCAATCGTCCCTTCCAGGACATAAATGGTCACTACAGAAACAACTCTTGTGACCTCCTGGCAATGTTCAGGACCTTCACAAATTTTTTAAGGTCATTCAGTTCCAATCTCTTGCTATGGGCAGGGATGCCACTCAATAGACCCCAGTTGCTCAAGGTTCTCCCATCCAACCTGGCCTTGAACAGTTCCAGGAATGGGGCACTCACAACCTTCCTGGGCAACCTGCTCCATCTTCATCACCCTCACAATGATTTCTTCCTAATATCTAATTTAAATCCACTAAAGCCATTACTCCTTATCCTATTACTCCCTATTGTTTTTGAAAGTCATTCTCTGGCTCTCTTCCAGCACTTTTAAGTACTGGAAGGTGCTATAAGGTCCCCCTGAAGCCTTCTCTTCTCCATGCTGAACACTCCTAACCCTCCCAAACTGTCTCCACAGGAGTGGTACTCCAGCCCTGTCATCATCTTCATGGCCCTCTCCTCCCAGCAGTGGAGCCTTTTCTTGAATTCTACATTCCAGGTGCAACTTGAATTCATTGCACAACTTGAAAAGAGCTTCGAACATCCCTACATCGAATATCAGGGATGTTCTCTTCAGCCCTAGGCAACAGTGCTGATAAAGGCAGATCAAGACAAGCCATTTGCAAGTCTCAGGCCAGGGTGTGAATTGACATGGGAAGTTACAGTCAACCTCCTCTTCCTCCCTCAGTGTTCCAAGGGGAAGCTCATCATTTACTCTTCAGATTTCCCTTCTGCCTTAGCTGTGGCAGCCAGTCTTTGAAACTGCTTGCAGCTGTAATTATATTTCTGTGCTTTTTAAAATTACACATTTCCCTTCAAATACAGTATTTGATTTAAATATTTGGAGAATGCAAATTTCTTTATTTACACATGACTGAAAAAAAAAAAAAAACCTCTGACTGCTGTGTTCCCTGGGTAATTCAGGAATTCTCACCAGCCTCCTTTCAGTTAATTACTCTGTGAGACTGCCTGGTGAAAAATGAATCCTGCCTGATTCCTCTCCTGAAAAACATGCAGCAAGTGGCAAGTCAGACTAATTCTTGCTGCAAGAGAGCTGTGCACAGAGCAAACACAGCATGTGAAACAAATCAATACTGTAATCACCAATGCAACCTATCAAACCCAAGTCCAGGGTCAATCAATACTGTATCTTCCCAGATGACAACTGGGGAACAGAAGCTTTTAATACCTTTCCAAGATAAATCTCTTCCTTTACAATGTGAGACACAATTTTCCAGTATGTTCTGTAGTAAGGGGAGGATTTTCCTAGAAATTAGACAGATGATAGATTAAAGCAGCCAAAGCTTTCTGCATTTAGGAGACCTTCCCTATACCTGTCCACTCAGAGCCCCCGTTTATTTTTAGCAGTAACCCTTCCTGTTCCTGTACTACACACCAAGTAATGCAAACCCTCCAATTTTGCCTCTTCAGGAGAGAAGATAATTTCATGACTGAATTGTATCTGCCAAATTAAATACTTAATAGTCCAGAAACTCTTCCACACCACCATCCAGCTGTGGTTTCAGAGACCATTTTATGTAAATCCAAGATACCAATGTGTTAATGTTAGCTTTATGTGATCATGGTCTATATATGTACTTCTTCTGGGAATGAAACCCATCTGTCTCAGTACTGTGCAATGATTAATAGGTTTTTATCCCATACTACCTCCATGATGCAGTGGGCTATTAGACCCCTTTGACAGGACTGAGACACAGGGAGATTAAGGGTCTAGCCTACATGGATAGGTGCAGGCAGACACATTCTCCCCTACCTGTGCTGGCTGGATGTGGATCTGTTTGGGCCTGGAAGCCATGAACAGGCTGCTGTGCTTGGGCCATGCCCAGCTGCTCAGCAGAGCCCTTTTCCCTAGCACAGCACCATGCCAATGGCTCCTAGGCGGGAGCTGTCTCATGACAAACCAGCCAGGGAGCAGAGGGCACAGGTCTGTCTGCAGCCAGCCCTGGGGATGCATTTGCAGGGACATGGATTTTGATAAGGGACATGCCCCGATCAAGGGCACCCAGCCCTTGGCAGTGGAGGGGTGAACTAGACTGATGGCTGAGTAGACAATTCACAAGATTGGACTTCAGGGAATGGTCTGAATTTGTGCCAGGGGAGGCTTAAATTAGATAACAGAAAAAGGTTCTTCACCCAGGGAGTGGTTGGGAAGTGGACGCAGCTCCAAGTCTGACAGAATTCAAGAAGGATTTGGACAATGCTGTCAGGCACATGGGGGATCCCTGGGGATGGTCCTGTGTAGGGCCAGGAGTTGAACTTAATGATCCTGATGTGTCCCTTCCAACTCTGCATATTCTGTGTTTCTGTGACTGTTCCTATCCTTCATCTAATAAGCTCCTGCCTTCAAGGCAGTATCTCAAAGAGGAGGAAGAGAGAACCTTTAGAGGGTGCTCCTTCTATCCCAGAGTTGGGAACAGGGCCCAGGAAATCAAGGGGATCGGCCATTGGAGCACAGCAAATTATGTACATGTTTGCAGCAGGGGATCTTCCATTTCACTGCTTTTCATTTTAGCAGAAAAGCCCTTCTGGAAGCTCCAGGAACATATCATAGCTGTGAATGTGTGCTATTATTGCCCACTTTAAAAGCAAAGTAAGAAAAAATAAACAACAACATATTTCTGTCTATTTAGGATGGCTTAGGTTGAGATTAATTTGGTATGTAATACTTAAAATACACTTACAAATGCCCAGCCATGATTCTGGCACACACTCCACGCATCAAAGCTTATGCCTTGCAGAGGTCTCCCCTTTCAAGGGTCAAGAGGCACACGAAGAGCATGTTCTACATATTGGATACAAACCTGTTCATTACATCTCTCATTAGAAAAAAAGAAGGAAGCACCCTTGGAAAGAAGTAGCTGAAAGATCAGTTCTTTGATTAATTGATTTTTTAGGCCATCAAGGACCATTTTGGTCCTCTCACTCATTCTCCTGCACGAAAAGTCAGGGGATTTTCCCAGATACTGCCAGGGCTGTGCTGGAGATGCTGAGATGTCTATGGGGACAACCATTTGCCCAAGCACTGCCAGTCTCCAGATCAGTGCCTCAGTCTAGCGAGGGCCAAATTTCACAGCCTGCAGACATTTCATTTTCCATTTGGCATCCTGCTGATTTCATCAGAAGTGTTTACTGAGAAAAGACTGCACGTGGACCCTGAACCAGAACCTGGAACAGAAAAGGATTTTTTTTAAAAAGCATTTCCCTCGGTCTCTTAAACAACATGTCAAGTGCTGTGGTTCCCTCTGCCCCTGAGACATTGTACCAAAACTCCTTTTCCTTAGGAAGCCTTTCCAAGCCTCTGATGTGCATATTTTATAGAGAGAATCCTAAAATGAAGATGACAGTCTTGTGCACTACTCTATTTCTTAGCATTTTTTCTCTCTTCTTTAACTTTCCACTTCAGCAAGCAAAGTTTAACAGAATCATTTTCTCTATGTGCTCAGTAAAATCCTCAGTGGGAGCCACTGCTTCATAGGCTTCTTTTAGTTATTTATTGCCTGCCTCCTGCATATGTTAAGAGATGTGTTACCAGCTCAGAAAACAATTAATCCTATTACTGTTTGGAACATCCATGCTGCAGAAGCAGGAACAGCACCAAAGTTAACTATGCAGAAAGACTCAAACAAAAAAAAATTAGTTTCAGGATGTGGATTTCACCTCATGCGCAACACTGTTGCCGACATTTTGACTTCCCAAAGTTTGGATGTTTACACAGAATATGATGTACTTTGGCTACACTCACCTGCCAGACCACCAGCTACAAGCAGGAGCCACAACAACTCTCCCTGGAGAAGCCTACCCTGAACTGAGCACATTCCTGCTGCCCATTATCATTCTAACACATCAACAGTTGTCAACAACAGTATTTTTTCCTGAACACAGTCATTCTGAATCCAAGTGTCTCTCACTTCCACTGACCTGTTAACAGAAAAAGGTTGTTCTCTATGTGGAGATGTAGACAGGTCTCAGAGTGACAATTTGGATGACATAGATCTGCCTGAGCTGACCCTGACCAAGCATGTTGGTGCTGCCACAGCTACTGCCTTTCAGAGGACGTAAACAAGATCTCAATGCCCAGGGCCAGGGGAGATCCCTGAACACTTTGCACTCAGGCAGCAGCATGAGCAGCATGCCCAGGCTGAGTTCCACTCTGCTGTCAGAGAGCTGACCACTTACCAGCCACACACTACACAGGGCACCTGAAACCCAAAAGACAACTGCATCTGAAAGAAAATATCTGCATTCAAAGCACAGGAGCCATCAATCTGTGTGTGTGGGGGGGGGGGGGGGAGGATGCTGTTGTACAGCAATTCCCAGGACAAGCTGCCACAGACTCAGCACAGAGCTATGAGAGACACTAGTGTCAGCAAGTGACACCCCTCCTGCCCCAGAGAAAGACAAACATCAAACGTTTGGTGGACATGTTAGGCAAAGACCTGGCTCTTGCTCCTCTGGTGTTTTATGCTTTCAAGTTTGCAGAGATGATGGGACTGTGACAATTTTTTGCTCAGTCTCATTCAATCAATTTATCTGCAGGTTAAATTGATTCATCTCTCGTTGTCATCATTTCTGCACCTAGAAAATGGGGATAGAATCAGCAGCCTTCCTCTTCAGCAAAGTATTTTGGGATCATGGTGACCATGACATGAAAACTCAGGTTTATTATACAGAGGCAGTTATATTATGCTACAACTCTAACTCCAAAGCATTGGTGCTGTGGAAAATTTCAGAAATCACAATTTTGTACTCAATCAAGAAAAAACAACATGCCAAACCTGGGAGTCCCTTTCCCCTCTTGGGCTCCACAGCACAGGCTCTGCCTGTGGATTCCTGTGCTACACAGCAGCAAGACCCCTGGCTCCCTCCAGGAGCAACAACCTATCTGGGCAAAGGGACTCCTATGGGGGCTCCAGCTGAGGAACCCTGTGACAGACCATGTTGTGATGGCCAGAAAAAAATCAAATGTCTTTGTCAAATTTGCCTGACCTGAAGCAAATTCACATTGACCTTTCCCAGCAGAAAACCTCATATTCCCCTTTGACCACTTCCAGTGAGGAACCAGCACACAGAATACCTTTCATCTGCTCTGGTCCAGGCTGTCACAGCTCCTGTACATATCTGGGCATCTAAACTTAATGAATTTGTCTGCCTTCCTCTGATCTTCAAGTCCAGGACATCTCCTTTTTACATTTCTTTCCCTGCTTGTTGGGGTGGCAATTGCTCCTGCTAGAATTTTATGGCATGGGGCAGGTGATGACAGCATTCAGTCCTGATACTTGTCAGACTGACAGAGGCCTTACACCTGAGCACCCACCACTGATTTCTGGAAGGTCAGCCAGTGCTGGTTCTTATCTGTCACATGCTGGTTCTGACAGAGCAAGACTGTGGCTCCAGAGACTCCAAGCCTGACATGCCATTGCAAATACCTTTGTTCTCAGGTAACAATTTTGCTGCCACCAGTGCCTCTATCCAAGGGGAAAAAAAAATGCACCCTGAAAACCCACCCACACTCCAAATCCTCTCCTTCTTGCAAGAGAAGTCATTCCTGTTCAGTCCAACATGTCCCTGAAGAAGACTCCTGAGCTGTAGTTTCCTGGCTAAAAGCACAGCTCCATCTTCTGATTGCTGTTCTCACATCTGAATTACTTAAAATTTCCTGGCCAGACTAGTAGCCCTCTTCCAGAATGCACACCCTTCCTGCTTTGGGCAGAATCACAAGTATTCTCTCTGATACTCTTCACCATCTCTCACCCTATTCCCTCAACCTACATCCCGCTTTTTTGCCCATGTTTGTAAAGAGCTTTTTGTCTGCAGCCCAGCTCTCAGTCCCTTGGGAGCAGGGAATTCAGCAGCCTGTCAGTTGTCGAGGACATCAGTGACACCAGTGACACACATTCTGCCACTCACACGACAGCCCAAAAGAGAGCCTGGCCCCCATAGCTGGAGGCTTCCCCTCTCCCTGCACGTGAAGCAGGGGCAAGCAGCTCCTCCTTTGCAGCTCAGGCTCCAGGGGAAATGTTTTCAGTACTAAAACCTAATTCTGTCTAAATTTCAGAAGCCAGAAAGCAGTGAAACAGAAATTTAAAAATAATGCAACAGCTTGGTAACGCGTTTCTGCACCCTGAAGTCCTCCAAAACAGCAATTCAGCACTTGAATTATGGACAGAAGTGATTGCTGAGAAAATCTGACCACTGCTATCAAAAAGGGAAATAAAGCCTCTCTCCAGTTTTACCTTCAGCCCCTGACAGCACCAGAAAATTCAGGTGAACAAGGGAAAAAAGCAATACAGGAGAGCAAAGCAAAGATCCCCTAGCTAGGAACATCATTGCCCAAATTCTGCCTTGGTTTCAAGCTTCACTTATGGGCATTTGTGATTTTGATTCACTTCAATAATTGGTAATACTTACAAGTCTCCTGTCAATTCTGTTTATCAGTAAATTCTACACATAGCTCTTATCCTAAGTGAAAAGACTATTAAAGTCAAAGGGAGTTTTTCTATGTTTTTTTAATCCCACTCCCTAATTGCAAATAAAAACAATCTGTCCAAGCCAATTTCAACAAAGCACCACCAGAACACTTACAGGACAGTTTTACTCGATAATTTCTATTGTGTACATCTCAGCTGTGGTGACAGAAGATCAGACATGAAATGAGAGTTTCCCATAGTAAGGGATTGCTCTAGAAACACAGCATTTAACTTCTACTCTGACAGGACCAGGACTAAACTCTACAACAAACCCTACAAATCAGCAGCTTATACAGGCAGCCAACACCATCAACAGAGGTGCTTTCACTGCTTGGGAGGCCTGAATTTGGCCAGGCATTTTCACATCCACCAAATGGAGTGGTCTGTCCCTGCTTCTGCTCTCTGTACAGCTGATTCCCCAGGCACAGTTGTGCACATCACCTTATGAAGAACATCTTCCTTTTATACATGGAGCTTTATTAGCTCTGGTACAGGGACTTCTGCCACCCCGTGAAACCTGCCTGGCACCAAGCTCCCACTGATGATTTTCTGGGTGGGTTACTACAGATAGAAAAATACTGCAAATACTCAGTGCAATTTTCAAAGCATTATTAAAGCAATATTTTTTTGTATTATTACCTAGGTCTAATACTGTTTTGAATTTGCAGTTTTGGAGTTCATTTCAAAGCACTTAATTATACTTTAAGAAGAAATAGTCTTATAGTACAAGTCATTTTCTCAAGTACACTTGAAGAAAGGATAGTCCATGGCTCAGTAAATACAACAGTCTGAAAAGTTATGAGCTATCAGACTAAGCTGAATTGACTTACTGATATTACCTGCAATGAATGAGTTTTAGATAGCCTCTCATAAATAGGCAGCTACAGAGCCTACAATTTTATGGATGTCTTGTACTTATCAATATATATGAGAAATGATGCTGTCAGGCTTTCGAGGGGATTCTAGGTGAACCACACTACTGTCAATTTAATTTTTATGATTAAATATTTGGTGCTGTTAAAGGTTATTTAACATTTAATATAGCTGCTCTTCTACATAGCTGATAACTATCATCTTTACATAATGCTGAAGCTGAAAATTGATGGGGAAGGCATATTTTTTAGAAGGTACCAATTTTTTTTTCCAATTTACTGTTAGATGTCTTCCAGTAATAGAATAATATTAGGTAAGTTTAAAAGGTTTTCAATATTCAGATGTACAAAAATTTAGTCTTAATGACAGCTGCAGCTGAGCTCAACATTTGACACCAAAGTTGCTAAATTTTCCTCTGTGGTAGAAAAACCTCTCCCAGATTGTGTTGAGGGATGGCAGCTCATCCCACAGTGGGATCCTCAGGGCTCATATGCAGGCTTATCAGTTTTTATATCTTTAAGAGAGATGTCATCAATTTAAACATCACATTTCTGTTTGAATTTTGTTCAACTTGTTTAGTGACTGAGAGAAATGAAAGATAATACTATTTTTATGTGTTTTGCAGAAACCATACTTTGTGCAGTGACAGAATTCTGCCTGGGCAGGCATATGGTCCTCACACAACCACACAATATTTAAAGAGTTAAGAGAAAAAAGAAACTGCCCCCAGGCTCTACTCAGATCTTGGCAAGACAACTCCCATGTGCAAAGGTGGGCAAACAGGCACAGTTTTCAGAGCTCTCGCATACAACAGCACACCAAAAAAAAAAAAAAAAAAAGTGGACAAGCAAAAGATGACAATTCTTAAAACAAATTATCAGTAAACTGCACAGACTTAATGGAAAGATTTGGTGCTTACATCACTCTCCACTATTTTGTTTTCTTTCAACAGCTGAGCATGCTAGCTATATTTCCTCAGCACAGTCCAAAGCTATTCTTTGTTTCTTTTGCACCCACACATCAAAAAGCTGCAATTTAAAAAACACCTAGAGGCAGAAAACATTTCTATAATTAAAAATAAAACCAAAATGTACAAACAAAACCAAGCACACAACTAGAGTACAGAACAGGTCAGTTGAGGTCTTGATCCCAATTACATTTTCTGTCAAGTGGATCTCTTTGTGGAACTGAGACTTTGTATTTTCTTCAGTAACACTTACTATGGTACATTTACAAAGAAATCTTTATTGCCTTTCAGTGATGGAATTATATTTTTCTGTAATAAAAGCTTTTATGTGGACTTTCCTTACTGAAGCACTAAAGTAAAAGTGCAACCCTTTTTAATCTCCAAAAGGTATCACTCAATTTTGCTACACTTTAGGGTCTTTGAATGTAGTGTCCTGTGTTCTGGCTCAGGTCCCACCAGCTGGTTTTGGGCTTCACCAAGGCATCCCAAAGACAGACACAAATCACTGTTTTGCAGGCTGCAGCATCTTTCCTGTAAGAACCCTCATTAATTGTGATGATGCCCCTAAACCACACAGAAACTAGAGCAAAGTATCACTTATCACTAACGTTGCTTATCAGTGACATTAAAAATGCACCTGGGGGCTGTTGTAGGAGAGCACACAAAGAGCAAAGCACCAATGCATTGAGGGTCGGTGCAGAGAGCCCTGGGCATCAACTGCTCCTGCAGAAACAGGGACAGCCCTGTTCATCCACTGTGCCACCTGCACAGACACAGCTTTCCTGGTGCAATGTAGCAAGGACCAGGCTCCAGGACAAGCCCTTGTTCCCGGCTGCAGAGTAAAGCACATTCCTCACTTCTGGTCCTGTCCTGACTGGGCCGAGGGCTACAGCATGAGCGATCTCCTGCTTGACCTGGGCGAAGGCTTGCTGCTGCTCAGGGCCCCTGTGGAAATAATTTTTCTTCTGGGTGACCAGGTAGAGAGGGATCACAGTCTGGCCATAATCAGGGATGTGCATTCTCCAAAAGCCTATGGCACCTAGGAAAGCTTGTGTTTCCTTCTTGTTGGTTGGTGGAGACATCGCAGTGATCTTACTGATGACCTCAGTGGGGATTTGGCACCATCCATCTTGCCACTTTACTCTCAGAAATTGGATCTTTTGGGCAGGTCCTTTGACTTTGCTCTTCTTGAAGGTGCAGTCAGCTTCCAGCAGAATCTGAATGATCTTCTCTCCTTTCTCAAATACTTCCAACGTGCTGCGCAGGTGCTGCTGCCCAACCCTTCCTGCTTGAGCAAGCACCTGCTGAGTGCAGCTGCAGTCCTGTGCATGTTGATCAGGCTGGTTTCATGCACACCCCACCTCCAAGCTCTATTTACAGCTATGAGAATTAACAATGCAAACTAAAATGCCAAGCCAAGAAGGTGGTGCAAGTACATGTGCATGAGTTTGGGCCCAAAACACCAGCTTTGAGTGGTGCAGTCTCACAGATGGGGGAGTCATGGGAAGCCTAATCTCCTTTGATACAAAACACTTAGAGAGATCAAATTTTAACTACTCTGAACTGCAATGATCATGTGTAGCCTATTCATATATAATTTTAGAGTCAAACAGTCTCTGAACTTGTGGATCATTGAATTAAAGATTTTTTGGGGGAAGCATTTTTCAAATGAAACTTCTAATATGCCTAGTGCTCCCATTCAGTGCACCAGAGCAAATTCAGATATTAAATTAAATAGACATGGTTTCAGATATTCAAATTAAGTTTCTACATCCCCCAGTGAAGTATATTTCATTATTTCAGGTCATACCTGCAAAATAAATAGGGCAGATTTCCATATTAAAAAAAAGAAATGAGAAATTTTTAGCAAAAATTCTCAAACACTTGAAAGGCCTCTTCTATCTCTTTGCAACAGAGGTAGGAAGGGCAGAAAATTATGACACGGTAATTATTATGATGGATGTTCAGCCAGTCCTTTATATTAGATACACTGCTTGTGCAGGAACCAGCACTACAGATTGCACACTTCACTAAGCAGGACACTCGAGATTATAATGGGCAATACAGATTAACAACATTAGGTTAAAGCAGGATAATTCTTCTTCTTTCTCATTTCTATTCCTTTCCCATGGAACAGCTTCTGCTTCACATTTCTGTGCTCCTTGCTCCCAAGCCTTAATCTACACATCAAGCAGGCATTTTTCCATTTCAGCAGGTACAAGTCTTCAGTAACTGGATGGAAATTTATAAAATTGTGGTGGTGTAAAATTCAGCTATGACTTAACCTGTCTGTTCTGAATTAAAGGTGATGATGTGTTTGCTTTTGCCATCTCATGCAAACAGCAGGAAAAATTCATCTTATTCAAAAGCAATATGAGAATTTAAGAGAAATACTTGTCTGGGCACAGTATAAACAATCACCTTGGTGCTATCATAAGGTTGATTTATAATTTTAGCAATTATTTCAGTGTCTTTGAAACCAGAGCAGCATAATGCTTTTAACACAGGTAAGAGCTGAACAATGTCCTATGCCCATCCCTCAGATTTGGGTTTGCCACCAAGAAAAAGCCAAACTGTGTTTCAGTAGTGATTCTTTCCAGATGTAGCCTCACTCTGGATGTTCAAGGGGAATTATCTAAATACCTTGGAGAGCTCTGACTCAGATCTTTGTCCCAGCATCACTGGCACCAGCTCACACTGGGTCCTTAGCTTCCATGCAGCCAGGCAACCCCGCAGAGCTGCAGCAGCCCAGAGCTGAGCAGGGGCTACCTGCACACAGCACCTACCCAGCCCTTCTTCTCCTTGGCCCTGGGTCAGTACAGCTGCACTGTGAGTATTCTGCAAGTAGGTTAACAAACTTGAAGATAAATTAGCCTGCAGATTCATGGTGACACCAGGGACAGCAAAGCAGATGTGACTTTCATTCCTTTGACCCTAATTCGTTCCCTTCCCTGGTGACTCAGCATTTCAGGTGCTAAACTTTACCCAGGAAAGGTCTAAGGTGCCATAGGTGCTGGATGAGTACAGTTCCTATCCATTTCCAGACAGTCACAGGGGCACCGAACAGCACTGCTCTCCTTTCCACAAGATAATGCAGCAACTATGCTTTGCTTTTAAGCCTCATGCTACAGCCTCTCTCTGTCATGACCAAGACATAAAAATCAAAAAAAAAGATACAGAAGTCCTCAGCACATCACACATTCATTCCCAGCCACACCAGACAGTTCACACAATGGCAGACTGCTTGCTATTTTATTGTGCTAAGCAGTTGCCCACAGGTCATTCTAGGCAGAGTATGGAGGAAGCCAGAACATGGCTTAGGTTCTTAATGAATTTTTGCACTCTCTTGTGCATCCTCAGGGAGTCCTGTGCATGGGATGCCAAGGCTGCCTTGCTCAGCAGGCTGTAGCTCCTGGCAGGGCTTCCAGCCAGTTGCACTCCCACTGCTTGCTCTGCACTAATTCCTGAAGGACCACTTTGCTGTGTGTCAGTGACCCCTCCCAGCATGTGTAGGACTGGATTCCAGTCTGGCTCATGAGGAGAGCTCTTAAATATTTCATGTTAGATGCGGTGGAGAAATGCTGTAAACATTCCTCTAATTGGGCTGCTTTAAAAAATTGATTTTGTGTAAAACAGCAAAGGAAGTTCAAAGTGCACTCTGTGGCTCAGGAGTGTTTGCAGGGCCTAAGAGGCAAAATCAGAGGGAAGGCATTGTCTCGGCAGCACTTCTCTTCCAAACGTGATCTGGAGGGCAAATGTGCCTGTCCCCAGCTGTGTGCATGGTGCTGTCCTCAGTCAGAGCCATCAGGTGAGGAAAGAGGGCTGGGGGGCTACACTGAGCTGCTGGAGCAGCTTACAGGCTTTTCCTGTTCCTCTTGTGCTCAGCTCAGTGCTGCAAGGATGGACAGAAAGGCAACAAACATCTGCAGAAGGAGAAAAGTGAAGTACGAGCATAAAGAGGGAAACTCTGCAACTCAGGTGACAAAGACTGAAAGGACTGGAGATTACTTGTGCTGTGCCTTATCAGTCCTAAGGACTGGTGATAGCAGAGATAATACAAAAGCAAGCTTACAGTGAATTTATGAATTGCTAAGTCACTTTGTTGTAACAGGCCTCAGTAAATCACTGTTTGTTCCTGCATTTCTGTAATGCATTCTGTTACGCATTCCCTACCTGCTCTCTGACTTTATCTCAGTTTGCTTCTTATTTGTCAGACAAAGAATTCAAGATTTCTCCTAAATCACCTTAGAAAAACTGACATTTTCACTCCTCTTGGTTCTTAGAAAAATGAGGGGGAAAGTGGTTCATTGTTTCAAGTCCTCATTCACCTCGCTGCAATTTCTGCAGAGTTGGTGTAGTCATTTTCTTCATAGAAAAAAGGTTGGCACCCTGTATCTCTGGGTCAGAGGTTGGGAATGGCTCAGTGGGAAAGCCCTGAGCACACAGGAATTCATTGCTCAGGTCCTGGCTCTGCTGGTCAGTTTTTTGGTAAAGACACAATGCCTCTTCCCTCTGCTCATAGCTGCTGAGTAGTGAAGGTATTGCACTGTATTCAGCCACTCTGTATTTCCACTCCTGTCTTTCCAGGGAGAACATTACCTATTTACAGTAGGACTTTGTACTCCTGTGAGTGCATACACTTTGTCTTTGATCCTGTCCAGATTGGAGCATCTCAGTGCTATCAACCAGAGCCTTGAATGTCCCTCTGCTTTCCAGAATATACCAGCCTGGAGTGGGTATTAACTGATAGTTCTGTTCATTTTGGTATGCAGGATTTAACCATGGTATTATCACCATGACATGGAAGAGTTTTCTTGCTTAATGGGGGTTATGCTCTATCCCTTTTCTATCCTTTGAACATTGGCAGTATCGCCTACATCTCTGTAGGAAAAAACCCACAAAAACTACCTATCCTCTTCACTAAAGAGTTTGTGCTGTGTTCCCATTCATTCCCTGTGTGTGCCTGTCACTTTCTCTTATTACTTATGCAAGAAAATAATTTGTCCTGTCAAAAGTTCTGTTGCTCCTTTAATAAGGAGTAATTATGTATGGAAATAAACAATCTCTCCCTTTTCCTCCAGGCACAGAGATTGATTGGCTTATACTTTAGCTGCATGTACTAGACTGTTGCCTGCATGTGTGCAAAGGAGCAGGTATATGTGCAAAAGCAAGGGAAATAAGGAAATTAATGAGGGAAACACTGCTTAAAGAAATCAGATTTGCATTTAGATTGATTTCTGTCCTGAAGCCAGATTAGTGTAACTTGAGTAAGACCACAGTTGCCAGAAGTGACTTATGAGCTTGTACACAAAATTCTGAGGCAATCCCACGGCTTCCACAATAATAATAATAAAAAAAGTCGCTCTGATTGTTGGCATTACAACCCAAAACATTCTACTCAAAAGTCATTTTTCAAACTTCATGCTAGCCAAATTTATAAAGTGTGCAAAGAACAACCTCACAAACACAAAGCATTGCCTTGAAAGGGGAGAACTATTCACATCAATCAGGAATGTCCAGACAGTCTTCCTAAAATTTAATTAGTTCTGATATCTCACAGAGAAATTAAAGAATTAAACAGTCCCAATTAAAAGAAGTAGGATATTTTGTATGACAATATTATGCATGACATATTATTATTTATTACTAACATATCACAAAAGAAATAAAAATTCCAACATCCCCTCAGTTTCTAAAATGGTATTTTAACTCACACTTCCAAGAAAGTTTCAGAAAGCTTTTCTTTGTACGAAACAGGAAGGAATACTCACACTGAATTTTAAAAATTTTCTGAAAAATAATCTCACAAGATCAATTCATTGCTACTTCCTATATAGTAGGAATTCAATAACATCCATAGTCTAGTCTTGACTGGTGTAATATATCAAAGAAAATGCTCTGGCTTTTACCAATCATTGTCTTCAAACTATTTTTCCCCTCAGAGGTTATTAAACCTTCAGGCACTATTAAGTCTCTTACAATGACCCTTTTGCTGTCAGAGGATGGGGCATTCCATAAGGAAATGTAATACTGAGGATGAGTAGTCATGTTCTTTGACTATAGGTCAAGAATATTCAAGAGATTTTGTAATTTAAGCTGCTGAAGGAATAATTAAGTGGCCCAAGGATTCTTGTGCAGCTGCAGGAAAAGGCCTTTTCTTGTTGGATTTCTTGGTTTTCATCACCACTTGCTGCAGGGATTAGGGTAAGCTCTTTTCATTTACAAGTAGAGTTGCTCAGGAAAAGAGGAGCTTTTTTTCCTTTTCTTAGATAAAACCTCAAGATTTATGTGCTTTTAAATAGAATTCTAAAGAAAACACCTCCCAGATTTCTCCACACAAGAAGCAGCCAGTACACCTTTGGTTCTCCTCTCCAAGACATGTTTCAAACATTCCCTACTTTTGGTAAGAGGTGAATGATATAAGCACACTATCCTAAAATAATAAATAGCAAAAAATACATCCTTCAGCTGGGTGTGGGAACATCAGAAAACTCTTGAGGAAGCATTGGTGGTGATGGTGAGCTGGGGTACCAGCAAGAACAAGAGGGACAGGAGGGAAGTCCAGGTGGCAAAACTAAACCTACAAGGAGACAGGATGCTGGAGATGCCAGAAAAGGTGCTTGTCCTAGATGAAAGACAAGGGAGAGCAAACAGCCAATATGTAGTCAAGAAAAATACTTGCAGTGAAAGTAAAAAAAAAAAATTCTAAAAAATTTGCCTGGGCTGAAATGGTGAACATGCATAGGAGGATCAGCAGCAATATTCCTTACAATGTAACTGAGTGATGCCACTTGTAAGATTAGAGCTGCAGTAATGCTTAACTCTAAAAAAAAAAAAAGAGCTGCCTAAAATTATTATTATTAGGAAACTAAGAAATTTCAGATAAAAAGGCAAGAGATTTATGGGAGGCATGGAAACTATTTAGCAGATCATAGGAGATGTTCAGAAGAAATACTTGCTACTTATTCTTTCCAAAAAATCAAATAAATTAGTGATGTGGTCAAACAGGATAAAAAATAAAGAACACAGGCTAAAAAGAGGTCCTTGTTTTAAAGTTCAACTCAGAAACATGAGATAGGAAGTTTAAGAAGGCAGGCAAAAATGCACCAAATGAATAAAGACAAATCAACTTGCTAAAAACACAAAAAGTAAATAGCAAAAAATTTTTCAATCCAAAACTCAAAAAGTAATTCTACCGAAGAATTTGCAGGGCTGACAAGAAATTGAACTATAAAAAAAGACTGAAAGATAAAACCATTGTAAAGATTAAAAAAAAAAAAAGAAAATAAAAAGAAAAGAAAAAAAGGAGAAAAATCCAGCCATAACTCCATTCTTTGCATCAGCTTTCTTGATGGAAGAGATTAAGGACGTTCTGATATCAGTGTGGGTTTTTGTCAGGGTTTTTTTTTTTTTTTCCTTTTTCTGCCAAGGAAATATGTCTGAGAAACTGTGTCAAACTGAAATGTCAGTAAGAGACTTTTCAAAATAAATTAATAAAATTACCAGTAACAAGTTACCAGCACCAACATAGAACTGGATATGAAATTGCCAAAGCACTTGCTTTGGCATTTACCCTATCGTTTATGTTTGCTTCAATATTAAAGACAGGAAGAAATGAAAAAAATTACAGCAATTTTTAGCAAGCTTTTCAGAAGACTGAAAGAGCTAGGTCCATTAAATCTGACTGGTTGGCTAAAAATGCAACAAAGAAAAGAATTATCAGGCTCTTAAATAAACACAACGCTGTGAGAATGCACCAACATGGCTATTGAAAGACATCTTGGCTCACAAGTAAGCGGGAGGAATAACCTAGGCGAAGTATTTTACCTCCATTTCAGAAAAACTGACCCAAATATGGGTCATATTCCTCCTGAAAAGCCCTTCAAGAGCTGCAGGTTTCCTGGGTTGAGACATGGTGATATTCTAAGCCCCCTAACAGGGCCAGAGGCAGCAAACACAGCATAGGAAGGAGCCACGTGTCCTATGGGATCATCTCACTACATTCACAGGTGACAGGAAAACTGGTGGGAATCCTCGAGCAACCAATATTAATGAACATACAAAAATGGTCCAGAAACCTCACAGAAAATTTAGGCTCTGATTATCTCACACATAAAACAATGGGATGGGAAAACAGCAGACAAAACTCAATGTCAAGACAGGAAGTTCTTTAAAAGGAAACACAAGCATATCTATACACATATACTGATTATCTCCAACTCATCATTCTGAAATGTCTTGTCTTTGTCATTCACTATGGGAAAAAGGAAAGAATGATAAATAAAATTCTGATTTTGAAAAAACAAAATTAGTTTGTGAGTGTTCATCATCCAGGTCACACAGCGGAGAAAACGTGGGAAACAGCCTGTCAAAATGAAGATACAAACTCTTCCTAAGGAGATAAAGTGAACCAGATCCTACTAAGGTTTAGTCAAAATTAAACTCCAAGAATCCACCAACACTGAACTGTGATAATCAGGTCAGCTTCTTCAGCTGCTTCGTACAGCAAGCACCAGCCCTCTGTTTGCTCTGAGAAATCACAACCTCCGTTGGACAGCCTTTTGCAGTCTCAGCCTCTATTTTGTAATGTATCACCAGGCTTGTTTGAGAGACACAGTAACACTTGGTGTCTTCACATTTGGTTTCTTCAGATTTTTCTTCACTTAGTACAAGTCACTTCCACATTCTCTCTTACATGGGCAGGCAGTCAAATACCATAGAACTAAGTCTACTGAGCTCCCAAGGACCAGGACTGATGTGGAGGAGCAGGGGTACATTGCATCCCTGCTGGAAAAGTTGCTAATCTTGATGATGTCTAAGGACAGTGATCAAATTGCATAGCAAATCTAGAATACACAAGCATAATTCAGTCTTGAGATTCATATCACAGCCTTTGTACCAGCACTGGAATTTAAGTACTATTTTGAGTGCCCTAGCTCATTTCACTGAAGAGAACTTTAGAAGCAGTATTTCAAAAAGGTCCTGAGCTCCTTGCAATGGTCTGCAATCCATAGCAAAACTAAGATATACTCCCTGAAAAATATCCTCAAATAATTTCCCACAAGTTAGGAAAGATGAGGAGCAGTCCAGGCAAACTGTTTTCTTTTACTCTCTTCTAGATGTAAAAGCAGAAGCACAAACCTCTCCATTTGCATTTTCAGGGTTTTCAAGCTGTACAAGTTGTGCTATATTACACAGGCTTGCTGAAATGCTCCTAATTCGAGTGGCAAGTTATAATGAATATATGCTGGAGTTTTAACCCAGTTTGGATTAAGCATCTCTTCATCTTTTACCATTAATTATGTTTATCACTGACTGTCATCTTTATGTCAATTGTTACAGGTATGTACATCATGAATTGGCTAAAAAACAGATAAATAAGGTCTGTGCATTTATGTTTTCCAAGAATAGAGCATATTAGTCTAGTTTAATATTTTGCCTCAGTTAATTTCATTTCAAAATGGAAAAAGAGCCTTTTATTGTTCTGAGATTTCAAGTATTTCTACCTTCCTCCTGTGTACAGGGATTGTTTGTGCAAAAAGCAAAATCTATTCTTAAACATCAGCTGCAGAAGTCAGCTCCTTGCAGTGAATGAGCTTAACCTGTTTGTTTTCTTCCTTCCTAGGACTTCAAGGTTCCCCTCTTGACCCCAGTCTTGACTTTCACCCTGTTCTGTCTGTGTGGAAGTGATCAATGAAAAACATGTTAAGGAGATGGAAGGGACTTGTCTTGCTCAACCTGAAATACTTGTTGGGGGATTTCTACAAAATTCATTTTGGATTGATCCAGAGCATTTCATTTGACCAAAAGAAAATATTTCTAGCTTCACTACACAGATTATTTCATTTACTTTTTTTAACCTTGAAATTCAGGTCACAGTTTTTCATGAGAAATGCTTCTTTTCAACAACAGGTTGAAAATTTTTTCTTGATGCAGTGTGGTTTTACAATGCCAAAGGGAAATGTTTCATTTAATTACTGTGGGGAAGAGTACATGAGGATGCTGCACTGAGGTGAGGCTCAGGCCACATCAGAAGTCTGAGCCTCCGTTGTGGGCTTGGCAGTGCCTTCAGGAGACAGGGCTTCAGCTACCTGTGGAAGAGAGCTTTGACATATTCTAAGTTTCTGTTCCTGTTTTATTTTGAATTAGCAAGAGAACTCCATCTAAATTTGTAAATGGCATACATCACACCATCAAAATCTTCCTTTCTCAGCATACACACTTTTCACCAAAATAGCATCAGTTCCTTCCAAACCTTCTGGACACATGAACAAGACACACATGAAACAAGTTTTCACTCCGTACTTTTTTATCCCAGTGAACTCCCACTCCTCCCCAGCCACTCTGCTCATCAGCATTTTCCTGGGACACTTCCCTGCTGGACCTGGGAGTGTGCTCCCACAGCACTTTGGCAAGCACAGTTCTCAGCTGCCTGTACTTAACCACATACTTCCATCCACGAAACCTTTCACAAGATATAACAACTGGAAGTACTTCATATGCACAATCCCAAAACTTTATATCCTGCACTATGTACCACCACAATTACAAATCCAGGAGACACAACAGCAGCTCTCACTGACACGACAAATTGCAGCCAATTCACATAGCATGTCAATAATGTTGGAAAATTTAAGTACTATGGGGAAAACCAACCCTTCCTCCAACTGAAACACTGTCCTAATTCTTCAGTAGACAGTCACATTTTGTGGAAATGATCTGAGTTTAAATGTCTCTGTTTCTACTCATTTATACCTGGGCAACTGTGAATCAAGGAGTTAGAGCCCACTTATTCCCTTATATCTCCAAGTGCTCTTGATAAGTAATTTCAGCCAAGAAAAGGATCTGATTTTGCATGTTTACATTTTTTCTACTCTCAGCTCTGACCCTTCTTTGGAATTTCATTTACAAGTGACAGCCTCAGAGAAAGTTCTTTTAACACAGTGTACTAATAAATTACAAAAAAAAAAAACAGATTTACAATCTAATCTCCCTGTGTGCAGTGATGTGTATTAAATAAATTGTTCAATCAGAAACCACTGTAAATTTGGTGTATGCCTAAGAAACTATAATCTATATTATCAACAGCAGAAGTTGTGGTTTTTGCTTAGTCCGGCTACTTAGATAAACTGGGAGCAGTCTTATTGTAAGAAAAGATAATTTTCCTAGCATGCTCATCATTAGTTCAAAGCAGCAACAGTCCATTACAAAAAAAAAATAAGTAAATTTTTTGTTGATTTTTCTGACTAGTGTCTACTCTTCAGTCATTAGCTAGCAAAATGTTTACTCTTATAAAAATATCCATTTCCTAGGGATTGTTAATTACACTTTATTGAGAAACAATCAGTTATTTAGTTGAGTTACCCACCCCTTTAGAAAATTAAATGCTGAAATATTCATTTTTGCAATGAATATCTATCCAATAATTACCATATTTACTTTTCATTTATATGGGGGAATAATCTGTTTTAATTAAGCCTAACTGAAGAACTTTTATCAGATGTAATTATCCCTTTCGATAAATATGTCTCTAGTAATTACAGTTAACCATGGGATTTATAGCTCTTAAGTCATTTGGTGGGAAACATAATAAATCTTCAGTAATACATGTTAAATTACTATAAATTAATTCAAATCATTAACATAATAAACAAATTAGGAAAATTTCACTTAATTACTTTGGGTGGTTAACTCAAAATCCCTTGTAAAGCTACATAGTAATCAAAATTTTACCAGTATTTTTAGAGGTAATTTTTTTATAACAAACCTGTTTGAATATTTACACAGAAAATGAGATCACTGCTGGAACCCAGAAAGCACATATTCCTTTTAGATCACAAAGCCTTTAGGAATTGATGGTAGGTAACATTTTAAATGCAGTTAATTGTGCCTCACAGGTTTTCAGGTCTGTATCACTGCATAGTGAAGAACCTGCATGGTGGTAAGGTAAGATTTTAGAAGTAAGGTACCTCCTTTCTCCTTCCCTTTGCTCATGTTTGTGAGTCCTCAAAAATACAGGTACAGGTAAGGTAAAATAAGGTAACAGCTGAGTACTCAGTGACCAGGAACAAGGGATTCCACAGGGGAAACAAAGCTGGAGCAGGCAGGGGCAAATGGCCAGCCTGGATTAACCCACTGCAGCAGGAGTGATGCACTGGGGACCAGAACTGAACTGACAGCCTACAAGGACAATCCTGCAGCCTCTCACCAAGGCACATCCCAACGTGCACTGCCAATCCAGCAAGTGCAGCTGTCTCCCTATAAATAATTCTTATTCCCTGTTCCATGCCCAGGCAGCACAAGAATGGTGGGGCAAGGAGCTGACATCAGGCATGTGAGGCAGTGGCTCTCAGAAATCCCTTTGCCATCCGCTGGAACTGGACTGTCAGTGTATCCACCAAAGGCTCTCCTGAGTGGATCCTGTTACACGAGCATTGTTCTCCTCTGCACAGACTGGGGAGACAAACTCTACAGATTGTCAGTGTGCTGGCACACACTCCTGCTGACAAACACACCATCCCAGCAGTGCTTCCATCTCCTGCTAGCTGGAGACAAGTCTTGAGCTTAGTTCAGCCAAGTCAGAGCCCATCTCTATATTTGTATCGAAACCACTCATCAGATTACATGTTCAAGGTGAGGAATACAGATGAACACAGATGAGCTTTTTAGTCATGAACTTTTGGACTTTAATCTTCTTAGATAAACTCAGGCAAGCAAAGAGCTTCCCTGCAGGCAAAATATCCTTCATAAACACAAAACAAAGAAATCACCAAAACTTACTATTAAAAGAATATTTTAAATCCTTTCCTCCCGAAGCATTATTGGATCCTTCTGGTGGGAATGCTCCCTTTATTCCATTCTGTCCTACTATGCTTTGGTGATCTGAGAGGGACAGGGGTATTCGGGTCAGGCTGGCTGATTTTTTTCTGCTTTTTAAGTTGCAGCCTGTGTAGATGAAGGACGTAGGAGACAGAAACTTTCCATATCCTGGCTTCAGATCTCAGACAATTTCCTGCATATAAACAAAATGAAAAAAACAACAGCTTAGGGAATCTTGACTCAATTTTGGTCTTAGCATTTTCCCTACTCCCTCCCTGCCTTGCACCAGTCTTTTGGTTCTCTGTAAGGACTTTTTCTTCTGGCCTCCATAGGCAGTTCTGCCCATAGCAATCCATGGGCAGCAGAATATCTCCTCTGATTTTCCTTGCTCCAGTCCCAGGACAGCAGGCAGGCAGGAAAGAAAGGGAGGGCAGAAATCATAGCGCTGTCACAGAAGCTCTCAGGAACACAGGGAAGCAAAAAGAAAAAGAAAACTGAAGTCATGACTTCAAGCAGGCCTTTGTTTCACCAGGAGCCCTGACACGACTCAGCAGCCCTTTTCCACACCAATATGGAGGCTGGAGAAACTGGTCAGTTGATAGGCAGTAGTGTTTAAACTGTCCTAAGATAAAAAAGTGTGTGACAGACCCCTTAGGGGAGGCAGAGCAGATCCTCCCTTCCCTGAAAGTGTTGACTTTCAGGGTTCAAACTCTTCAGAAAAAATTCCCTCCTACATCCTCCAGAATACCCAGGACTAGGGCAATACAAAGCATGCATCATGCACAGAGTTGGAGCTGTCCATCTGCAAATGAAAGAATTTCAGCCTGAACTGAACCTTTTAATACATCAGAAATTGTCCATCTTCATGCTTTATTTTCTAAAGATGAATGGTGCAGATGTTTTGTTTGGCTTAGTACTGGGAAACTCAAAATCCTATTTGTATTTCTAAACTGCCATGTTAACTTTCCTCCCATTTTTACTTAAATCATTTTTTACCTTAGTCATATTAATGGTTATATAATAATATTAGACAACGTTTGCTAACCATTAACTCCAAAAATAATGGTTGTGCTAAATCAGAGCTAATTAGTGTGTCACAAACTTCAGTCCTAGCACAGGGTGATGACTGAATGAAAAGAATGTAATGTCACTTCACCAAGAATTACATATACAATTTTAAGAGGTATTTTAAATATTTTTCTTAATAGCTGTCAGCAGAAACGAAGGGATGTGATTCTTTAGAGAGCACTGCTCTTTACTAAGTACAGGCAAGTGAGTCATCACCAGCCTTACACTGGCTGCAGAAAACAGATTTAGTATTAATTTATGAATAGCTGAACTTTTTCTCTTTAACGTCTAACAGTGAATTATGCTCTAAAGCCTTTCTATTTCACTGCACATCAGCAAGGTTGTCAGGAGCAAAAGATCAGGATAACATAATTCTTATGGCTTGTTCTCACGCACCCCTCATTTACTCCTGAAGCAGCCTGAATCATCCTGAAAGTAAGATGCATGGGGTGGCAAAATTTAAATGTGAAAGGAGTTGCTCTTTAAGGGCCATCAAGTTTTTAAAAGCATAACTTCCAGCTGAAACCGTGGGAGTGGGATTTGTTCTCTCAGACAGACACTGAGTCATTCACATTCATTTCCAGCACCTGTGAGCAAAGGAAGGTCAGGCCACTGGCTGTGCCTGTGTACCTGCATCCCAGCTCTCAGCAGAGGCAGGAGGAAAATGCAGATGGCAAAGCCTCCCGAGGCTCAGGATTTTCACCTTTTCAAATCTTCTCTCTAATTCACTTAATGGCATGAAGCAATGCGCAGCTACACGGGTTCATCAGTGCCTCAGGGGTCACGGAGCAGGCTGCCAAAAGAGTAACTTCTGCCATTGTAACCAACAGATCACAGCATTTTATGGATTCCATACATTTTTAACTCTCCGATGTCTTTGTAATGTAGAGCTGATACATCAGATCTCCATACAAAGCAGAAAACTACATGACAGCTTTAGTAGTCTCCACAACCAGACCCCCAAACCCAAATTTCACAACTCTGTAGGCAGACATTTAAAATATGCTCATGGCCCACTGCAGAATCACAGTATTAACACTGGGTTTTGCTTTTTAGGTTTTCTTGCTTTTCACATTTACGAAACATCTACAAACATACCTAAGATCAGATGCCTCTCTGATGCCAGTGAGAAGATGGAAAAAATTCATGTCTAAAGGATCTATTTATAGAAGATATCTTGGCAGATTTTTTTCTTCTTTTTTCCTTTCAAATGTAAAGTCATCACCAAAGGCTTCACAAGACCAGTAGAAAGTGTGATTCCCTCACCATGCAATGCAGTAATTTGGCAAAACCTTACCCAGCTTCCCCCCAAGGCTTCCTATGCCACATGGGATGAGGAGCAACTCTACAAAAAAAAACCCCACATGATTCACTGATCAGGCTGACCTTTTTTTCTTAATGTCAAGAGATGACTGCCCCATTCCCCTTTCTTTCCTTTCTTGATATTCCATCTTTAATCTCCATAGATTAGTGTGTGTGAGAGTGTGTGTGTGTGTGTGTGTGTGTGAGTGTGTATGTCTGAGTGTGTGTGTCAGAGTGTGTTTAAGTGTGACACACTCACTACATGACAGATCCTACTCTGCCTTAGGATTCCCCAAAAGCACTGAGATAATCTTAGTCTTTAAATACTTCAGTGAAAAGGGTTACAAAAACCCTCAGGACTTCATAGCCACAAATTGCCCTTCTGCTCATTCTATGGTGGTATGCTTGGACACAAGCACAAAAGAAGTTTGATTTTTCTACTACTCAAAGTAAGATATTAAAATTTAAGAATTCATTATCATTCATTTTGAAATGAGCAAAAAGCTGTTAATTACAGGCTCCTCTAAGTCTGAGCATCATTTTAGTATTGCAGCAAGTGTGGAAAGAAGAGGCTTCAAGCTCTGGAGAACAGTCTCCAGTTTAGCTGCATTCAAAAAGCTAACTTAGATCAAGATGTAAAGACATCAAATACCTGGTATAATGTTCAAAGACACATGGGTTGCAGCAGTGTAACTTTAACTGCTGAGCTTTTATAGATGAACTGCATTTCTCTAACATTTCAGAAACCTGAGATCCTTCGATTAGACCCTGCAAGAGAGACTCTCTAACACCTGATGGAGGAGAAGGCTTCAGTTAAGGATCTGACCTCTGGTATTACGATGATTTAGGAGGACAGCAAGTCCTCCACAGGAACATCCACAGGACACTTAATGCAACACTATTCCCTTACCAAGCAGACAAAGGAAGAAAGAAGGTGAAAGCTTTTGTGTAGGACTCTATTATTACCACTACTACCTGGGTGTTCTGTCTGCTCGATCTATCTCTGTGATCTCTCAGGTGTGGTGAAACACTGACTAATACTGGACATAAAATTGGTTAGCCTCGATGATCTTAGTAACTCTCAGCACTTCTGAGCAGTGAAATCGCAACAGGCAGCTGCTCTCTCCTCCCCAGGCTATTTTCTCAGTGACAGTAAATATATCCAGAATTACTGCTGTATCACCCCTTCAAGTGCTGCTGGTACAAACCATCGATTATAATTTTATAATGCCATAGAGGCTGGTTGTTACATTAGGTAATCATGAGATGGTTACAGAACTACGCAAGGAAAGTGAAGCCTCAGGCTGTTACGGTAGCTAACAAACCTGTCATTAATTACTGAGAAAAAAGCCTTCTGCCTTTTAAATAATTTATATAGCTGGATCTACAGTAGCAAAAGATTAAACCTAATTAAAATGGAATCTTTAAATTCCAAGGGAAAGGCTGACCTCTGGACTTGGCCACCACCAGCAGAACACAGATAAGGACCACAGCTAATGACGATCCTGCCCCCGGGCTGGCACACAGCGCTTTCAACTCTCCTCTGGGCTGGGATTCCCTTTATGAAATAATTTCAGACAAAGATAAAGACCTGCTAATCTCAAGCTTGCACATTGGATGCCTTGCTTAAGCACTTTATCCCTATGACCAGCATATCTTTGGAAGGGCTTCTTTGTTTTGGTCTTCGAGGTTTAGTGAAGGGTAATGTAATCTTCCAACAGGGTTACTGCCCTCCTAGATCTCAATTTAATTGGGCTGTGCTGTAGTTCAATTCCTATGTACATTCAAAAAATCTTTGGGTGAATTCAATCCATACATATAATATAGTCCCCTAGTATGCAAAGCAGCGTGCTAATGCACTCCAAACTCATTTGCATTCTTCTTTCACAGGGAACAGCTTTTATTATACTGTATTTTAAAATGAAGTAAAATGTGGCAAAATATTAATCTCATCATTATGCTTCCTTATAGCACTCCTTGCTGTATCTCTTGTTATGTCTGAAAATAGATCAGTACTGCCCCAATTTTCTGAACTCCAAAGCTTACTGAGAGGACACTTTTTTCCAGTCTGGTGTTTCAGGTATTAGGCATCACAAGTTCTCAGATCGAGTGCTTTCAAAGGTCTTGGACACTTTGGCTTTCCAGAGTAATTCTAGAGTTTTAAAGATCTGTCCTTCTAGCATAATATGGAAAAAATCTGCACATACACATATTTATGTATATATATATATATATATATATATATATATATATGCACATACTTAAACATACATACAGTTTGTCCCATCACTGTAACAGGACATAACTGTGATAATCCTCAACCTGTTCAATTCATCCAGTGGGCATCCCAATCAGTAGAAATAAATTCTAGCTATGCTGGGACTTTAGGATTTTTTTAAATTAACATTCATTTTAATAGTACTTGAAAGCATTCTATTATCTCTAGTAGAAAGTAAGAGAGCCTTTCTTCAAAGCAGATTGAGGTAATTTTGTACATATCCAATATCTTATTTTCAAGTAAAAGTTGTTGCACCACTACCTCCATTTGCCTGCAGGCTCCAGTCAATACTCATGTTGCTTTATCTCTCTGCACAGGACCACATCACACAGTATATATTTCTCACTACTACAGCAGTCTTCCTTAGAAGTACCTACCTGTTAAACTTTATTATTACTTTTCAGTGTAAAAGTTCCCTGAAAAATGTTATTTGACATTAGCCTCCACCCATTATACTGAGTGTTCCCTTAACTACATTGGTTAACCTAGACTAACCTCCACATAGATAAATTAGCCTTTCATGTCTAATTATGCCCTGTGATGGGATATATTACTTCCAATCCTCACAATCACGAGGGACTTGAAGTTTCAAGTGACCTCTATACTTGGAGAGTAATCCAAATATAAAGAGACATGAAAGCAGGATCAAGGCCTAGACATGTAGGATTTTATACTAGTTCCCAAGGTCAGTTTAAAGATTTGAAGATTCGTGGCACTGTTCTAATTGGGAGCTCCTAGAAAATTAACCTGTTTCAAAACTGACAGCAGGAAAGAGTAAAGAATCTCTGCGTGCATAAATTAACTTTTTATCACATGTTTGTATCCTGACAGATTCATGTGCTGTCCTCAGCTCCCTGTGCTAGCAATTCACATTCTATATTGGAGAACGTACAGAAGCACTTTGGAATGAGCTAATGGTTTTACCTGAATGATAAGCTCTCATTATCTAGTTGTTACACAACAATCAAAGTGGGTTTTGATGCTCTGTTAATTTATTATTTCACAGGAGGTGATCTTCCCATCCATTTACTGTTCCCATTTATCTAGCCTAATTCTGATGTAATTTGATTGTTTGGCAATTTTGCTAAACCATCCAATTTTTATTTAAAACCTATTCAACATAAGTTAATAAAATTGTGTCAACTAATCAGTAAAGAAATGTTAAATTAGTACAAAATAAACCTTACTTAAAGCAAATCTCAGAAGGAAAGATAATTGCTTTGCAGACTGGACACAGCTGTTCATATTGAAAAGTTCATGAAGTCAAGGAGAAGAGCTATATGGAATTGAGTCTCAAGTAATTGCTGCTGACAATTTTTTATTGAAAATTTAAATATATTAAAATGAAATAAAAAGCATGTGGGTCTTAGTATTACTGTTTTTCTCACATGTCAGCTGTCCCTTACTGCAATCCTCTTAAGGCCACATTTCAGTTGTGCAACTGTGCATGAGCAGGATGAATGAGATGTGCCAGAACACACAGCCAAAAATTAAGGCATCTTGTGTTCTTATGCTCCACATCACTAGTCTGAAACTGGCTGAACTCTGCCCAGCACCTGAAGCAGCTTCTCTCAGCAGGCTTGTAGACTCTGAGGGCGTGTCAGGTGGAGGAAGAAAATATCACTGCCAGATGAGCTTCACAAAATAACTTGTGGCTGTAGGAGAGAACTGAAGCTTGAAGTCCTTTTTTTCTGGTTGTTTAGATATCTACAGAGACACCTGGGAAAACAGGAGTTTTGCCACTGCTTCACTAAAGTGAGGATATTGCCTTTCAGTCAGAAGTCATTCTGACCCTCCAGTGAACCCCAAAGACAGCATTTGTTGAACAGATCAGCAACTTCCCCTTCCTCATACATTGCTCATGCTGATCTGACCCTTTGGTAACTTCACTGCAGGGCCACATGTCAACTCAGCAACAAACATATCTATTGGGTGTCCTTATTTGATGTAATCTCTACCTCATCCAAGTCCTTTTGGCCCTTGTAATATGTTTTGTTACTGTTTAGCACAATGTGGAGGTTATAGTCATCTCCACACTCCCTTTCTGCCTCTAGGTTCAGCTGTCACATACAGAAACAGGAGGTTTGTTTATTAGTTCTGCCTCCCCAGTAATGCACCAAGGGTACAGTAGCATTGCTCTCACACGTCACCCCCTCCCACAGCTGGCAGTCACCATGTTTGCACATCCACCATTCACTCAGTCTCTTCTCTGCACCACACTTTCTTCTCACACACAGCTGAGAGTCCCTTTTTCACTCTACAGCTCAAAACCCCTCTCGTGTTGGGTGACCACCTGGCTAAGAAATGCAGGGAAGGAAGTTTTTTTCCTGTGCACCATGGAAGGCTATTACCTGCCCTGCAAGGACAGAGTCCAACAAAAAATCACAAGGCAGGAAACGGAGTATGCCTGAGTAAGCCCAGTTGTCATGCTGACTTACATCAAGGGACACCTTCCCCCAGGCAGCCCTCCAGGTCACCTTCTGCCATCTCCAGCTCAGGAATGAAAATGCAAAACGACAAACCCTTGCCTTGTGGTGTCTTCCCCAGAGCATTAATATTTCCCATACAGTCACTTCTACCACGGACTCCATAAAAATGACAATTTCCACAAAGTTCAATATATTTTTTTCCAGCTCAATGGTAAGTCTTCTAGCAGCTACTCAGCAGCTACAAAGCAACACAGTCCTGTAGGATAGGAAAGATGCTGAAAATCCAGAAGTTGCTCTAGCTGTCGTGAATGGAGGATCTAGACCACCCTACTTTACAAGACCTGGCTATGGATCAAAACACTATGAATATTTAGTGTCTGTAAAGAGCTAAAACCAATAGAACATTCAAATCAGGCAGGAAAAAAAGTTCCCAAAAGCAGAGAAGATGTAATTATGTTCTATAATTTCCTAAAGTATTTTTGGTGCCCACATCTCAGTGTATGACTTTTATTATTAATGACTTAAATGCATAAGTAACAAAGGACTGTGCTACCATTTGCACTTCATAATTAGGCCACATTTGCCTGCCACCACTGATTCACCAATACTAATTCTGTTTAACATACACTGTGTTGAGAACACCGCAATAAATCTTGTGACATAAAGTAAAAACCACTCCAGCCTTGTCTGTATGATTTCTCTCATTTCACCCACAGTAATCTTTTTTATAGTCTCTATACACTTTTTAAAGAATTAATAGCAAAAAATGCATGTTTATATTGCATAGAATATGAATTTTAGTGGAATTGTATTTGTTGAAAGGTCAGTACTGAAAGCATTTCACTGAACATGGCGTATCAGCTGAGAATCAAAGGTCTAGAAAGTAAAAAGTATATTACCAGTGGAGTAAGAACACAATCTAATTTGGTATTCTTTTCCAATACACACTGCCATGAAAATATTTTACTTGTCAGTGCCTTTCTCCATTTGACACAGGTATCTCCTTTAATGTTATATTGGTACACTCCAATTGGTGCCATTTGTTCTCTTAGCCCCTTAGCCAGATTCTTCAGTGTTGTACATCTGAATAATTGGGCTAGATTTTATCTTCATTTTCACAACGGTCCACCATAGTATCACATTACAGGTCTTTGTAGCTAAAATCAATATTCAAAGTTACTTTTATATTCTGCATGAAGTTCCCATATTTCTACTCTGCAACTAGAGTGTTCATAGTTTGTATTATTCAAAGTTCCTACAGCAACCCCATGAATATTATAGTATTATTCTAAAATTAACTTCTATGTGAATTTTGCTGCAAGACAAATGAGCAAAGAATATAAATACGGTTAAGCCCAGGCATAGTAACTTCTTCTGAACATGTATTGGAGACAGTAAAAATGTTATCTATCTGGGGAGTAAAACAATTTAAAAAAATGATTTACAAAGTACTTGGCTTACAGAAACCTATAATGAATACTCTCAGCAGAGATTTAAAATTCAGTGCTTATTCATTGCACGACGTTGGCATTTCATACCGACTTTGCTTTAGTTTTTCAAGAAATTGAGGACTAAGAATAATTCAGAATTTGTGAGCCACAATACCCATTACTGCAAATATTATGGCTATAGTAATATTTGCTGTACTTCTATCTACTGCAACTGATTTTGATCTGGCCAGGACTATTTCTTATCTTTGGAGGACAAGAGTGCTCCTGGCCAGTTCTTTGGCTGCAAAACTTTTCCCATCATTCTCCAAATATCACCAAAATATTAATCTACACTAAAGTATCACCCTGAGCTAGTAAGCAAACCAGTCACAGGAGGCAACAAGTCTCTTCACATCTTTATTTTCTCTTTCTTTACCATCCTACCAGTACAATTGTATGCATAAAGCAGGACATCATGGACAAATAGAATTTAATGACCTGGAAGTGGGCTAAAAATCCAGAAGTGGAATGTGGCTGACATTTCACCTGCTGTTTATTTCCTCCAGTTCAAACCCAGAAAAGCAGTGCAGCAGTGTGCAGCTCTGGCTTTGTACAGAGTAATATCATAAGTACATACTTAACTTGAGTCATGCTGTTGCTCTCACCCTGGACTTGCTTGTTGCCTGCATGCAGATGCTTTCCAGAGTAAAGTCTTTATGTCAGTTGTTACGATTCCTTTGCACAAATTTTATGGATCAACTCCAGACCCTTTTCTTAGCAATGGGTCATCTGACACATCTGCACATTATGGGCAGGACAATGCCCAGACTTCTGACAGCCTGATTCTACCAACTCCACCTACACTGACAAGTTTTTCCTCATACAGGCAGCCGCTTCCCACAGAAGCAGCAGCAAGGGGAATTATCACAGTTCTGTCCTGCAATAGTGCTGGAATAGGCAGCCACATGCAAAAGTTTCATCTCCAAAATAAAGACCAAACAAGATCATATTACTTGGTCCAAACAGTATTTCTTCTTGTTAATGTATCTTTCTCTACTGTTCTGAATACCTCATGTCTTTTATGAAGTAAGAAACATACAGCAAAATGAGGACTTATCTCCTACCTAGAAGATCTGTGGGCAATCAGCTTTTTGATCAAGGTGTATTATTCCCATAGCCTTTCAGAAAAAGAGTGATAAAAAATAAAACCTGGTGATCTAAGTGATTTCTCTGAAAGTCCAGCCTTAAACCATCTTCTATCTCCAAAGAAGGAGCACCAATTATCTGTTTATACTCCAGATACAGTGTTTGATCCATGTTGTACAGGCACAACAGCATATTTAGATTGTATCACATAGGCGATACAAAGCTCAACACAAAAAGTATTTTGCACAGAAATCTCTGCCTTCACTGTTTGCTATCCTTTACAAGATACCAGCGAAGTGCTCTGCGCTGGATAAAACAGATTATTATTTAGTTTTTTTATCAAAGTGTACAAACCCAAATAAGGAATATTTGGAAGCTGGCACATCCTGCACTGATTTTCAGCCACACCAGGACGCTGCCTGCCATGTAATGTGTTCTAGCTGGAGTCTGCTTCTTTATATGCTCAGACTTTTTTAGCTGCATAATTACATTCTTAATTCTTAGGGGAGGGAAAAATGTATTTGCAGTTATCCATTAAATAACTTTCCATTATTAAATGAGAAATTAGGAAGAAAGATTAAAGTCTTTATCCTTTACAAAACCAGAAGGGCCTTGACTGCATACCTTGGTATTTGACTTTCAGTACAATGTATCTGTAAGCACAGAGCTCCCACTAATGAAACACATGCTATTACATAACCATGCTGCTCCCTTGATAGAATTTAGCACTACATGAACTGCGAAATCTAAAATTTTCATATGATATTATTAACTGCCTATGCAGTGGAAAAGTTCTGAAACATTTGTGGAAACTCTCCATGAAGTACAGAAATTCAGAATTATACTTAAGCATTTTACCATAAACTCCTAAGTCCAACAAAATATGAATTCATATCAGTCCTTAGAGAATGGAAAAAGAAAAATGTAGTTTGGACACAAGTGAATTTCAGATTTCTTCAGTAAGTGAGAACCTGGAAAAAACTAAACTCTGCAGTGCCCCAGCTCCTGTCAGACAGACTCCTGAACACAATGCAAAGTTGAAAAAACAGCAACTGGAAAGAAGCTGTTTAGGCAGGGACGCTATTTTCAGATATCAGCAAAGACAGAGACAGCAAAGGAACCCCCTTCATTCCTAAGTCACTGGCACAAACCTGGTACACATAAGAGCCACAACAATGCCATTCCTTGGGCAGCCATGGGGGAAACAGAAATTCTGCACTCTGCTCCTGGCAAATGAGTTACTGGAGACTGAAAACTATGGCCATAGCCTGAGTCCTTTCCCTTCTAGTGACAAGCTCCAGAAGGAAATAAATGCCTGTAACGAGTTTCTTGTTCAGTTGATGTGACTGGCCCTGGAGACCTTTTGTTCAGTTCCCTGATACATGTTCACTGCCTAGGAATAGGTGGCTGCACTGTGCTGTAGGTGGATTTCCAGTGCAAGGCTTGTCATCCTGCACTGCTCACAAAATAACAATGCTTTTCTCCCCTGATGACTGCTTCATTGCTTTGACTCTGATGATGAATGAGGAGTAAACATACCACAAAATTAATTCAACCCTATGGCAGATTATCGTTAGAAGCTGGAAATTACAAAAATAGACTCGTTCTTATTACAGCTTTAAGACTGATAGGTAAATCTCATTCACAAAAGGAAACTATAATGACACTAACATAAATGTTAATGTGAAGTTCAAATGCAATTTTAAATATTTATCTTACAGAGGTAAACAGCCACAGTGAATATCTGAAGAGTAAACACATATTAAATCAATTCAAGTGCTTGCAAACTAATCTATTCTCTAATGCATTTACTTAAAGGCAAAGAGTCTACCTTGCCAAGAACCCAGACATTCACTGATGTCAACATACTTGAAAAGCACTTGAAAAGGTGCTTGTGAGCAGCCATCTCAGCAGGTCAGCTCTCTGCCCAGCAATCACATTTCTTGGACATTCTCATCACAAATTCTCAGGACAGTTTTGTGCACTTTAAAGTAGGAATTGGACATTTTTCCAAAAAGTGAACACAAGCATCTTAAAAAACCAAAGCCAATACAGTCCTAACATCCCCCTCCTGTCTTTGAGAAGGAAGACAGTTTAAAAATCCAAAACATGGATCCACATGTGTATAGCGCTTCTATTTCATTGTCAAAATCCCGGACTAGCACCCAGCTGCAGCAGCAGATCTAAAACCCAGGAAACTCCCATGGGCTCACCCTCACACTGTGTGGAAATGTTGACTTTTCCATGCTTTTGAATGAGTTTATTTTGATGGTGGATGTCCTAAAATCCCACAACTTACAGCTTTGGAAACATGAATTTTTTGCCTCAGCTTCTTCTGAACCATAATTCTAGCATGTAGATGCCAGGAAAAAAGGAGGTTGCATGAACTGTGGCTCTCTTTTAACATTGCCAGCAAACTCAGGGAAGAACCACCACTGAAGAAGACAGTAAGTACTTCTGAAACCTTCACCCTTCTTGACAAAAGTAATGATATCCTTAGAATGTAATACCAATTGCCAGGTACAGGGAAATGAGACTTATGAGAAACTAAAATCTAAGGTAAAGATTGTACTTCCATAGAATAAAGCCAACAAGGTTAGCTTGTACCAAGACACACACACACACAAAAAAGCAGATAGCAATTGTCAGATTGCTCCCCCCACATTATACACGACATGGTTTAGGTACCAGTAATTAAAATTACAGAATAGGAAAGTGAAGTCTCAATAACTCTCTATTTTCAATGAATACTTGGTATGGACTTTTTAACACATGCACTTTTAAGCTTTCAGAATATCACAGGACAGTAATTTCCCACATTGCAAGAGAAGGACATTACCTACAAAACAGTAATTATGATATTCAGTGAAAAGCAGTTAGTCAGAGCTCTTTGTAGTTTGATGACAACACACCAACAAAGAGTTGGAAATAAGGATATCTAATTTTTTCTGCATAATGTAACTAATTATGTAACAATTCACAGATTAAACAAGCCTTGTATAAACATAATGCCTACATTTGTAGTAATTCCCTCAGTTTAGTTAAGCAATTGCTTTTTTAATTCTTGAGGTATCGTTAAAATCTTCCTAATTTGAATAGACACAGATGTGTACCATAATACCATTTTTCAAATGTAACCCTTGATACTTCCATAAATAAATGAAGGAAGAATTTTATTTTTCTCATGTACTACTAATTATTTGATGTAAGAGGAAATAACAATTGATAATGACAAAATTAAGGATTTCAAGATGTGATTCTATTAGGTTTTTGCATACAGAAACATTTCTCAAGGTGATTTTCAATTGACATGGGGCATAATATATTTTAAAGGAAAAGAATCTAAACCTCTAGTACATTATTTAAACTTGGTCACTCCTATAAAACAACAGGCAATTCCTTGGCTATAACACTAAATGATGGCTGGATATGGAGACCACTGGCAGTTTGAGCCAAAGAGGAAGGCAGTTAATGGACCAACATCAGATGTTTCTAGATTATGAAGATGCTTATTTTACAAGATATTATTACGCTAATATGCTGTAAAAGAGTTTACAAGTACCTGGCTTTAATGTGTTTACCCCTGAAGACGATCCAAAATCTGCTTTCTAGACAATGCTAATGAATTGTTACAAACTTAAAAAACAATTTTGGTGATATCATCTATTCTAGCTTTCAGGCAGTACCTACAGTAAAAAGAGTGAGCAATCTAGTAGAAGAGAGATCACTTACAGACAGAGAGTATAGTAATATAAGACTGATTAAATAAAATAAGGTAAAATTATACCAGAAAAATAAGATAAACAAACACTTTCCCAAACACACGCACACAAAAGAAATGAGGCCTATTCATCCAGGAACTGCAGAGTATTTCATAAGCACTGGGTTGAACATTAAGCACCAAAGTTCACACCTAATTCAGTGAGCCACTTTTCCCCCATCACTGCCAACATCTCACAGCAGCTGCTCCATACCTGGGAGCCTCTAGCAATGCCATCTCCCTTTTTACTCCCCAGCTGTTCTTCTTGCATGTGAGGAAAGGAAAACAGACTAAGATAGACAGATCAGCCCAGGTTGGCAGCCATCTCTGGAGAAAAACAATCCAAACCAAACCTCTTTGCATCTGTTTACCAGGTCCCTTGTGGCAATGAATCTCACTTGAAGACACCTGCCTGAAGACACGTAGTCCTCACACTGTGACAAGTCCTGGGCCTCCTTAGGCAGACATATGCTCCCCATTCTTCTGCCGCATTACTCTTAATTTAAGAGGTCTCATCAGGAACTGAAACGTGGCACACACAGGCAGCAGGTAACTGTTGGTTGAAAGTGTTGTGTTTTATTTAGAAACCAGTCCAAGGGTGCCTCACAACCTCACTGCTGCAGCAAGAACTGAATCTGAAGGTTGAACTTGGCAGTAGTGCAGGTCTTGATATAGCATTGTTAGGCACAATTTATGGCTATAATTTAAAAATTAAACTAAGACAAAGCACTGAACTGAAAAGAGCTGAATTAACATGCAGGAGGCCAAATTTCCTGCTGATATAATTTCTCCAACTTCAATGGAACCGGAACAGAAGCGAATCTGGCTCATTATTCCCTATTCTTCTGAAGACATACAGATGATACTATCTGTTATACTGTTATCACAGCATGGAAGGAGTTCTGCAATAGTGACCACTAATGCTGAATGCTGGGGAGAAAATAAATGCTATTTCTTGCTTCCAAACAATGAACAAAGAGATTGAATCAGATCAAATAAGCCAATATTCAGTGTAAGCTCTTATACTGTACACTGATAGCTGCCATACTCTGGCTAAAAATGAAGAAAGCCATGGATGCAGACTTTTGAACAAGCAAATTTAAAATGTTAAATACTGTTCTCAGGCAAAAGTAAGGAAATACAGGACCTAGTCCAATTCCCACTGCAAATGTGGGTGCTCACTTCTTGGAACAGAGGGGTTTTTTCTCCTCAGAGTTCAGACTTTGCCCACTTATGGAGTTATGACTCAACATAATCATCTTTTTTGTTTCTAATTTCAAAACTGTAGCCTATTTTGCCTGTCCTAGGGTTGGGATTTACACATTTTGGTCTTGGTAAATTGGTATTTGCAAAGCTCTTTGCTGGTCTTTCAAAACAGGGATTAACTTGTCCCATTAGCTCTTTCTATGCACAGACTTCCAGGCTGCACATAGGTTCCCTATACCTGCCCTACAAACTAGGGGTCACAAATTAAAAACCATTTCTTGTGAAATGGGACACGAGAGAAATATGAAAGCATGTAATTCTGTGCTTTTATCTTCAAGCTTTTTTGTTTTGGTTTGGTTTGTTTTTTTTTACATATGCGAATATTGCCACATAGCGCTAACCTAGGAACAAATGCTCTATTTAGTCAGGTTTGGTGTCCTTCCAGCACTTAGTCCTTTTCAGCAATAGCAACCCAAGAGATTTCATTAGTCTCATTCTACTCTAGTCAAACATTTCCACTGAGGAACAGCAACTAATTAAGCACATCAAGATTAATGAAAAATATAAGAAGCAAAGATACTGCAGCTGTAAAATCTAAAATACCTCCTGTGCCAGTACTTAAAAAAATTATATATCAAATTTCATTGCAGTCTCATTTGAAGAAATGGTAGGAATTAATATTAATGCAAATCTTTATTTCTTAGCTAGTCACTAGCAGTTACAAGGCCAGATTCCAGCAGTGGGATTGGATACCTTCCTTTATTTCTATGAAAAATTAAACACAGTTGCATGCTGGACCAGAAAGAGAAGAGGATGTCTCAAAAAATGCTCTGAGAAAGCAGACACTGTTAGAAGATCCCTGTGGGTCAGATTTCACAGGTAGGCCATGTTCTGCTCTCTGCTAATGTTATCAGAGAGTATTATCAACAGAGACAGCAGTTGCCTGGTGAGATACTGAACAGGTCTACAGCTGCTTTGGAAGAATTAGCCAGGACACATCAATTTGGTAACCTTACTGTAATGAAATGATAGATAGCCAGCTGGTAGGAAAGGCCACAGATTCCTGGATCCATGCAGTATTACCTTCTGAATCAAAGGTGACATCAAGACAGGGACATCTCTCCTCAGGTGGAACAAGCCTTCAAGGAAGCCAAGGTTCTTGAAAGAAATATATAAACTTAAGCTCAGCAGAAACTGAGCTGTGAAGAAATGTATTGTGTTTAAAGAGTCCAACATGTCCTGAAATTGTTCTTCCTACAGTTTTTTGACAGCTGAAGCAACATCCCTTTTTTTTGCTAAAACTGGCTTAGAGGAAGAAAGATTTGTTTATGATAAAACACACCACAGTCCAATGAGTAGCAGCATTTACATAAGTTGCAATTGCTATTGCACTCCTGTCTTGAAGATGAGTTCAGTGTGTATTTCCATGTGTATTCATTCACCAATTTAAAACATTTTTGCCATGGCCAAGATGCTACCTAAGTTTTGCTCTTCACAATTCATCTTTTCATCAGCTTCCTAATTTCCTCATGCTGCATTTCTGATGGCAAACTGAAGGCCAGCCTTACGTAAATATTCTTTTAATTTCCAGCCTTCATATTCCAACTTTCTTGAAGCTAAAAGAAGTTTGGCATTGAATTCTGGATCAGGCTATGGCTTTGCCATGGGATCCAAGATGCAACTCACATTTTGCTTGAGCCTTTCCCAGCATTTGGCTTCTAGTGTGGCTGATTACACACCAGCAACAATTTTCTGCTATTCACTATCCCCACCAGATGTATCGATATCCCAATGAATTAAGCTGCAATTATTTTTCTTACACCTTTGGAATACGCTACAAAAAATACATGAACAGCTTGCTTCCTTGTTTTATATCTCAGCCCAAATATGCTTGCATTAAAACTCCTATTTGCTCATCATTAGAGGGGCAATGTCTGACCCTAATTCTCCTGGGATACAGATGGCTGCCTTGGCAGATGTAACCACACAGAAGTGCCACAGACACTGCTTTCATAGAATGTTCAAGGTTGCTGGTCAGATATTTTTTGTAGCAAGCCAATAAAACTGCCCATGATGTTTCTGGCTAAGTGGGTAAGAAAAAAGAATGCTTCCTGCATGAGGTAAAAATGAAAAGGGCTAATTAAATCAACTCAAATAATACTGAAATGACATCGGGAAAGCTCCTCTCTCTCACGCAATTGCATAAAGTTCAGCCTGGTCTGACCCGATTACTGCAGCCCAGAATGACAAAAGCAATGACCCGGTGGAAGAAGAAATCTGTCTGGGCACTTGCTGGCATGTGGTTCTGAACAGTGGGAAAATACTGACATGCTGTAGGTTCATCAGGACATCTGTGGGGTAGGTGCCACAAACCCATGAGTCACATCCTATTCAAGGCTCTGAAACCTGTTTGTTGTGAGCAGTTCTCAGTTTCTTTTGGGAGCTGATGACTGGGTAATGTTGAGAGTGGATCTGCATGCAGGGCTGCTGGAACAGCCATAAGAAACCTCTGCTCAAAATTGGCCTGAAAGAAGAGAACAGCCAAATATTTTTATTTTTTTTTCAAACAGAAAGACAGACTCCTAAAGTCATTCATGCACAGCCATGGGGAACACTGAGCTGTTGTGGTGTTCATCAAACAGTTCTCCAGGCTTCAGCTGAGCTTTTCCTCTACTCAGAAGAATGACAGCAAAAATAGCAGTTTTCCTATTTTGGATCATATTTTCTCTGCACTCACTGAGGTCAGTAACAAACCTGTCCCTTCAGCAAACTTTATTTGGCTTCTTCTCATCTCCTTCTTAGAGCATAAAGGAGCATGAATTGCTACTGTCCAAATTCTAAGCTCTCAGTTTCCTTCTGATAAATCAGCAGCACAAGAGAATCACCTAGCATTCCAGAACTCCAACTGGCCTTGTCATTCTAGACTCTAGAGGACTAACAACATTTACACTTGCTGCTGCCAAAACCAGGACAGAGCAGACATAAACCAAACAGAAGGCTGTTAATCTTCAACAACTATTTTGCAGATTAAAAATTCAATTATACAGGTGTTATGCCTGTGGTACAGAGGTGTATTATTTCAGGCAATATGGCTTGTTTAAGAAGATTTTTCTTGTCTCCCAGCAAAGTAGGGGGAAAAAAAGGAAAAAAACCAAAACAACAACACACACAGAAAAAGAAAACTCAAACCACCTTTCACTAGTTTTTCAGCTACACAAGAACTACACTGTATTTTTTATCTGTAGCTTGTTCAGATTTAACCTTTCTGCCCACATTGATATAAACATGCTGCTTACTGATGCTGTTGTTTGCATACAGTCTTATGTTACTTTCTTAGGGAGGAGAAAAATTACCAACAAATGTGCACTCCAGCAGACGGTGTATGCCATGTGCTCGTTAGCAAGGTATCTTTATAATGGCAAAGCAGTTAAATATTGATCATGAAGTTGAACAAGGGCACAAATGCTTTATCTAAATTACCTTGAGGTTTGAGGAGGTTGCTGAAGATAAAGTAGTCTATAGGGCTTACAAGAAATCAGCCCACACACACATCTGCTGTGGAACTATCAGCAAAACTGTTCCAAGACAGATTGCAGTCTGACAGCCCAGGACTCATGTACTCTGTAACTGCTCCATCAAATATCACCAAGGAATGCTGCCAGTGGCCCCTTTTTTACAGGGAAAAGGGCTGTAACCACCTTAGCCTGCTGAATCATGTAGGATAGCTAGAAAGAGCAAAGAGAACAGGAGTGGACAGGGGATCCTGAAGTAATGTCACTGCAGGAATTCAACTTTGGTCATTATGAGGGAAAATAAAGGGCTGTGCCAAGAGATTCCTTGTGGTCCTAGTGTCTCGAGGATACTGCATGAGCCCAGTGGGTATCCATGCCAAGAGATTTCCAGACACCAGATAAAAACAGGGATACATTGCAGCATCTCCATTCAGTAGAAGATTTAAAAACTAAATAAATTGATTACATTTTTTCCAGATCTGACATTTTCCTACCCATGTCCATACATCTTCCTCACATATACACCAGGGCCAGAACAGCCAGAAAGGGAGAGCAGACACAAAGAGGTCTGAGAAGGTTTCACCTACAACCACCAGAAGTACCTCACTTTTAATCCACACAGTCAGAACCAAGTTTACACACCAGCATGATTTGCAGGCGTGAGATTTTAAAAAGAGGGACCAAGAGAGCACATCTGCTTTCTGTAGGAACACTGAGCCAAGCTGAAAGACCAGAACTCTCTCAGTGCTGTCCCTGGAGAAGATGAGCACTGGGCTGGCCTGGCTTCTGCTCTGCTTCAGCCCCACAGCTCTCATGAAATGGGGAGAAAGCGGAAAACTCCAGTTACCATGACATCCCAAACAGCAGCCCTCCAAGTCTTACACTAATCAGTCTGGATTCTGCTGTTTACATGCCTAGTTTAAAAGTATAATGACTTTGGAGTCGGCAAGATTACATCAGAGAAGGAGAAAAGCATTTTGCCTCAAGGCTTTCTTTAGAAATTAGACATATCACTTTTAAACATGCCCAATAGCATTTTAGTATACCTTTGAGATGCTTCAGCTCTGGTATGGCATCTCAAAAGCACAGGAAGAAGAAAATGTCTGTCTTCAACATCTAGACTGTATAAGGAGAGGGGGAGGTTGGTGTCCCCAAGGAAACAGTTCAGGGCTTATGTATGGAATCACTTTGTAATTCAGACTTTCTAATAAGACTCTCACAAAAAAGGGTCTGAAATCTCCATGCCTTTTGACTGATAAAGTAGGAGTACCCCTGGGCAGAATGAGGACAGCAGCAAACATGCTTTAAATTAAAGGGAAAGCAAGATGAGCAAGATGTGACCCAAATATCTGTGTGCCAGTGTACAGGCAGCATTTCTTGTCCAAGCCTCAGGGAATTCACAAGGCACTGTTCAAGCACTGCTGCTCCTATACAGATGCCCCAGAACAAGTGTTCACAGTCACATTCTCATCTATTTTTTGCTCAGCAGCTCTCATTGTAGCACTGAGCCAGACAGACAAAACAGACCAAGTAGAAGAAATTAAAATTGCAGTTAGAGTTGATGGTGCTTAAGTGTCTAATTGTTACCATTATGGGGCATCAACTTTTTAAAAATAAGTCTCCCATCATTATTTCAGTGTTTTGGCCTAATTCCAGTTGAGGCTTTGATGGGACTCATTTTGACAAGATATAGGATATTGTCCCAATGGGGTCTCATTTGGATAGGGGCCACCTGCAATTACCAATGAGCAGAGCTGTGCAAGATTAAAAGCACAGGCAGTATAATTTCTACCTCATGTCCCAGGCTCTGTGGATTTGTTACTCATACAGCCTGTCCATCTGGGGAGCAAACAGCATGTACTCCTTGATGAGAAACTCTGGCCAACCGACCAGCTGTGAAAAAAATAGATTACTCTTGTCATTTTTTTCTCCTAGGTAATTTTCTGGGAGTAAAAATATAATTTCTTTGAAGGTTTGCAGTAAAAAGAAGATTCAAAAGATGGGTCCTATTTATATTTAAAGTCCACCACATTTTAATTTGCTAAATGCAGTTTTAAAGATATAATGCTGATTAAACAGTTTTTGCTGTCATTTGGAACACTGGAAAAGTGAATTTCTATTATTCAGATTACACCAAAACTGAACGACTGTTAAAGGGAAAAGTTCCTTTTTAAAGCATTACTTTACTGTCTGAGAGAAAGAAGATATTTTTTCTATCATTTTTTTAATATCTTCTTCATAATCATATGGTCCTGCTGCACCAAGAAACTGAACAGACAGTTTTTGTCTTATTCAAAAGGGGTTTTGTACAAAATTCCATGGTCATTCTGAAACTGTAAGTCAAGAACAAGTTGGTGATTTAGAACTGCTTTTAAAAGGTAGATTGCAAGTGACAGACTAAATGGCATTACAATAGGAAAATTATTCTTTTTTAGCATTAATTCCATTGTAGCCACAGCAGCTCACACACCATACTTGCTAAGAGGTTCACTGCTTGAGCTAAAGAGGCAGAAAGTTTTGCTATAGATTCTACAATTTTCTCCAGAATACATCACAAGAGGTTGCCAGAAAACCCACTTTTCTGACAGTAGAGAATGAGACACCAAGCAGGTTCAGATATTACTTTTGCTTTTAGATGTATTCAACCAATTTCTGCTCTGTACTTCTTAGACCATCTATCTGATGAGCCAAGACTACTTAGATATGTAAGACTACTGCTTTTAAAATCTTAACATATCTTCCCAACTACCAACACATTTTAGGAAGCTATTGGTGATTAGCACAACAGCAGGACTTACTACTCAGCACCTGTCCTAAACTACACCAAGCAGTGGTAGATGTAAGTATATCAGTGCAGCAATTTCAGGGACAGTAGTCTGTGGGTGTAAATCATGTGAACTTGAAAGCAGTGAACATAGTATGGCCCCAAGCTGCATCATGAGAAGTGAAATGCTTTATATCATCCTGTCTTTTCCCGCCACCTGCTACAGTTCTAAAATTAAAAAAGTAAATACTTTTACTTGTTTTATACCTAAAAGAATATAAAAATCACAGGAAAGTAGTCTGAAATAGAGAAAATACTGTTCTCCTTTATGATTCCCCCAGAATCTCTGTTCCACATGATAGAAATACCTTTCCATGCCTACTGCACTTTCAATATTAGGTAATGGAAAGAGATGGATCTAAGTAATTACGAAGAGAGAAAGTCACAACAGGGGAATCAGTGCTTGCTGTGTCTAATGCAGCAATTGCTAACCTGACCTGACTGGCAGAGGTCATGCACAAGGTACAACTCCAGTGCTGTCTGATGTCTCCGACTTTACCCACCAAACTCCCCCAGAACAGCAAGAGTTGGTGAGAGCAGAATCTTCAATGTTAAAAGGAGAGAGAGGAACAGATGTGTTCCCCCAATTGCAAAAAATTCTCTGGTAACAGCTGAGCTGTGGAAAGAAGATGATGGCAGGGAATCTGCACTACAAGCAACCGTACAGACTTCCACTATGATGTCAAAGACAGAATGTCTCCATGGACAGCACTTGTCCAGCACCTGCAGCACTAAAACAATGGCAGGTGCTTTAACAGAGATGACCTCAAGAAATTAAACAGCTCCCCATTCTTGTATTGAAAATTTGATCCAAGGAAATAAGAAAAACATGCCAGAAAGCAAAATTTCTTTTCTTGCCTTTGTCATTTGCATATTCAATTTATCATGAAAGATAGCAGTACTACATTCTCAGTGGGTTATGAGTGCAGAGTGAGCCAGATGGGCCAGTTCATGTTGTAAGACTCAACCAGTCATGATTTAAATAAACTTTAATAGACATAACAATGAAAAACTCCTACCAAAGACTTAGTAAAAATCAGTGGTAAAAATGCTACCATCTTCACACACTTTTCACCTTAAATTATTCCGTTCTTCTACTTTTCCATGAAAATATGCATAAAAAACAGCATGGATGCACCCAAAGATACACATTGAAGTAGTCAAATTCAATATTAGGCTTTTCTTACATATTAATAAGTAGTCAATCCAATGGAAGTCATTCCAAATATATGTTTATGACAATTTTAATTTACAAAGACCACATATATCAAAAACGATATTTCTCTTTGTGTCCTGAAGCACCAAAACTCACAAGTCTGGTCATTTAATTATAAATATATTCCACAATACACACAGAGGGATAAATATTTGAAATATATTTGCATAGGAAACATATATGTATTTTCAACACAATATTTCAAGTGTATTCTAATCTATTCTAATTATTTACTATAAATAGAAGACAGACTATTTTCCATTCATGATGTAGACAGTTGTGGTGAACATTAGAAAATACTGACTCAATGCACATTTGTTTTATTTTGACTGCTCTGAAACCTATCTTGTAGTGAATATCCCCACTGCAAACAGTGTCTGACACTGAATTGGGAGTGATTTAAGTCTGAAAAATTAGTCTTTATTAGACCTGTGCACAGAACTAAGTTTCACATCATGAAGGCAACACGATTCAACTGCATAAGGTTGTGTTTTAAGTGAAATGGACAGAAGGCAACATGCCCAAAACCTACAGCGTTCTGCTGCTGCATGAAATGCAAAGATATTTAGCCAAATATTCTGCTGGCATATGCACCTGGACTTGGAGTCAAAGTAGTCATAGTCTTGCAGAATCTGGTAACAATTACCCATATTCTCACACAGAAATGCATTGACATGAATCCACACACACACAGGCTTATTCCTCATGCAGTTTCCAGATTACTCATCCTGTGGGTACAAAAAGATACATGCTCATATTTTATACAGTACATTTGAAGTTTGAGCTACAAAAAGATTTCTGCATGTAAACGTATGGGTACATTTCCTCTGAGTGGAGAGGTATGTCAGGAGAATATGATTTCACAGCTGGATCTGTAGCAACCACCCCCGAGATAACCTCAGAGGCAGTTTCACAGCCAGCTGTTCCGAGTTCACAAAGAATTCAGGCAGTAAGCCAGAGCCAAGCCCAGATGCTGCTATTGGGAACTTTCCAAGGCTTTACATCTGGATCCTGCTTCTGCCAAATGCCCCATCTGCCTGCAAGGTGATAAATTCCACCTCTCAGAGGACAAGAAGCAAGAGAACACAGCAGGGAAAGAGAGCACCAACAGCATCAAATCAATACGAGTGATAGTTAACATTTGGTTGGAATTTAATAAAATATTTTCTCAGTATTCTCCAGCTCCACATTCCTACATCAGCTTTCCACGGAAGGCCTAAAGTACTACTTTTCCATCATTTTCAGGTACTGGAACACTTCATATCCAGGAGACCTAAAACAACAGGGCATATGCCAAATGTGCAAGGGCAATACAAATGGTGGGGGGGGGGGGGGGGGTTTTCTTCCCCAAGATACCAAGAGACAGCTCAGTAAGTCTGAAGAGTGTAAGGATTTCAAACACTTCAAACACAGAAGCATCAATATGAGTCTGCCCAGAGGCAGGACCGTCCTTGAGAAGGGTTGTACGTTTTAGAAAGACTGATCAGGAGACACAATTAGTACTGTGAGACTTAAAAACTTATCGCTTTATGCTCATGAACAGCAGGGAAGAAGAGAAAACAGCAGAAGAACAAAATATGCTTCTACTAGTGGGGCAACATATCTTATTTTTGCAACTGAGGACAGTATCAGAGCAGTGAAAAAGAAGAATTCAGTCCAAGAAAAGTCACAAAGGATATGCTGTATCCAGAATTGTAAAGCAAGGAGAGATGAAAAAAAAAATACAACAAACACTGTAGAAGCGGTTTTATGTGCTTTAGGGGTTTCTATTGCACCCCTTTTTGGTACATTCTTTTTCAAAACCAGCAGCAGCTCAAATCCCTCTGAATATCACAGAACTGTGAGCTCTTCTCTCACACTGAACTGCGGAGAGCTCAGCTTGGGGTGGGACCCTCAGTAAAAAGAACTTCTCTGAAAAAAAATCCCTAGCATTATATAGCTCAAAGCCTTTGTAACACCACTATTCTTAACAGCACTGGCTTGTACACCGCCCTAGAAAACTGCAATTTTTCAATAGGGTTAAGCATTTGAGGAAAGCTTACATCGCATCCACACTTAAAACAGAATTAAGGGCCAAACTAGAAAACTACAGAGCTGTAGCACAGGCAAAGATCCTAAACTCAGTGATAAAGCAAAGAACAGAAGACTATTCAGACAGACTGCATAGTCTGGTCCAAGAAGACTTTTAAAGGGGAGGTCATGTTCAGCAAAACTTTTGTGAGCACAACTATGAAAAGCTGTTGGGACTCAAGCTAGAAATACAAGGCACTGGAAATAAAAGGTCCTGGAAAGCTTTTTAGACCATACTGTATAACACTAGTATACAAAGATTTAAAAGTATAGCAATGATAGCACAATTCATACACAGGAAACAAGCTCAGTGCTACACCTAAGTTCAGTGATTAGCAATAGATGGGGTCAACTTGGAAAGAGGGAGAAGTGAATTGTGTTGCAACCTGGTTTTGTACAGGACTCATTTAATAAATACCCAACACCACTGTGGAGGAAGCAACTGAGCTTACTTCCTGCCTATACATTCATAGTTGGCCAAAGCCTTTATCAATCCTTCAAAAACAACAGAAAAACACTACTACATTTTAAAGACAAAAAGGTAATTTTCAGGCCAATGACACATAATGATATTTTAACATTAAATATGACAGAATATAATGCTGCTTAGAGGCCTATCAAACTGGTAACTTTGTACAAGGTATCATGTAAACAGAATAAATATAACTCCCCACTTCAAAAGCCTTACAAAATAGAAAGTACATGAGGCAGTGGGTTTGACATTTCAAGAAGATAAAAACCTAACGTCAAAGATACTAAAGAATCCATAGGGAAAGCAGTCCAGAGAACAAAGAACAAAAACTGAAAACAAGAGTCTGGCAGTGAGAAGCCACGGAAGCAACCAGGGTTGACAATAAGCAACCCAAAGAAATCTCCTCAGGTGGTCTTGCAAAAGAGAGGTAAAAGAGGTTCTAAAGACAAGAGCTAGAACATACAAGATACAGGTATGCATACACGTGTGTACTGACATATATAAACAAACAAAGGGGTGAGACTTTCCTGGAACTGAAGCAGAGGTATGAGCTCACAAAGGCTGTGGCTGAGGATAGCAGAGGGAAGGAAGAATAGAACTGGACTTTCAGCACCAAATTGTGGCTTGTAGTATTGTAGCTTTTTACTATTTAGTACAGCTACATTCCCTCAAGTCCTTTTGGTTTGGGGAACTAATATAGGAAATTTGAGGTCCTTTTAGGTCTAGAATGACCTGCACTACTTTTCATTGTTGGAAGCCAAAGATTTATGTACATTAGTGAATAGTCAGAATCTTTTATGAGAAGGCAAGAACATAGCACGTTGCCAAAAGAGCAGAGCCACTTACTGGCAGGAGTGGAACACATTTCTGCAAAGGACTGGGCACATTTAGATTTAACAGAAGAGCAATGCTGCATTTCTGTCTATCAGCCAGGGTAAGATTAATGCCTTCTGATGTGAGACTACTGCACACCAGAGAGAACTGACTGACAGAAGCATTAACTAATGTTTGTAACATGATGGTTTTACAATCACTAACCTCATATATTTTTAACTAAGGGCTCCTATAGAGCAGGAGGCTACACCACATCACTTTAATAAATCTTTAGAAGCTAAATTCAAAATTTAGCTGTCTGTGCATAGAGATATACATATGTGTGCTTGTGCACATATATGGGCACTCCATGCACAAGCTGAGAATTGTCCTTCTTTAAAGGAAAAAAAAACAACATTGTTGAATTATGGGTTTTCTAAATTTTAGGGAGAATAAATTTAGCCCCAAAGGTACTCCTCTGAGAACTCTATTTTATTTGGGTCATTTTCTATCAGGGCACATTAAGTTGGCACAAAAATCCTACCTCATTGCCAACCAAGTACTCAAGTGAATTTACAGCAAACTTAAATATGGCTTACAAGGGGGGAGCCCAAATTCCAGTTTTGACTTGTCCTTTACTGCAAAACTGATAGTGAGCAATTTTAAGGTTAGAGATTAAAGAAAAAGTGCTTGTAGACTCTGACTCCATTCTAAGAAAAAGCAAAACAAAGAATAAAATTAGTATTCTGAAGCCTGTGGTGAACTCAGCTGAGCAGGAGACTTCTCTTTTATCCATTGCTTGTTTGTGAAATTTAAGACATGTCCTCAGCTTCAGTCGGACTAAATTCAAAACTATTTCTAATTTTCCTCATCACTAATGCAGATTAATTAATTAAGAACTAAGCAAAGACTATCAATCAAGCTTCCAGGTAATCAATAATAAATTCCTATAGGTTCGGACTGACCCATCTCTATTTTCACTGGAAGCAATTAGCAAGTTGAGTGTTATTAGAGTATATAAGACCAATTCCGATAGAGATGTAATGAATGGAATTAAACGGATTTCATTAACACCTGCATATTAAAAGACATTCAGAACAGGCCTGGTGAGAAACCAACAAGAAATGTGAAATGTGATCCCAATCTGAATCTTCTCTTCAAAATCCTCTCCAGAAAAAGACAGCCCAGCTCTATTGACTAAGTCTCTGTGTTTCAGCCAGATTTAAGTTAATTTCTCATTCCCATACAGTTTTCCTCTTCTTTTGCTTGTGAGTGAATAACAAAGCAGAGTTTAAAAAATTAAAATATAGAAGGATCATTTGGCAGCAATGCATTCATTCTTCTTTAACTCAAAATACTGACAACTCCAGCAGCTACCTCATATCTCCAGGTTCCAGCAGACTACTGGAAGGATTGATAACCAGCCTGCAAATAATTTCCATGTCTGTGAACACATTAAATACAGGTTGTTTCTCTTCTGTGCTAAAGAACCTCTGTATCATCATCTTGGCTCTCCTTAAGAATTTTCTGCTGCTGTTTTTGTGTTTCACTTAGGTGGGGGAGAAAAAAATTAACAGATCTCTGTTAATCTTTTCTTGACAGGTACACTTTAGAAGTGGCAACAGAGAGGGTAACAAGTTTGACCTTGTGGGAGTGGTGGGGGCCTCATGGTATCTTGCTCTCGTGCTCCCTTTCTTTCTTTGGGACCCTACAAGCAATGGACAAAGGCTTATAAGGAGATGAAAAGATTCCTTTTCAGTTGCTGTTGAAATTAACTGATCAGACTGCCATCTGTAGGGTCCTCTCTTCCTTTTCTTGTATTCTCCCTGCTGTGGGAATGAAACTGAAATGAGAACAAAAGTGTCACTCAATTCAACTAAAAGGAGTTCTCTGAAATGGCAAGCTGTTAATGTACATACTAAAGATCATCTCCCATTGTGCTTGTCAACCAGTTTGCCTATCATTTAAGCTAACATTATCTCTTTGCTTTATCTTAAAAGTCCACGAGTTGCCATGAGAATTCTGGAAAAAAAAATCTTAAACACTTCTTCAGATAATTGATGACATATTAAGCTTGGGTTAATAAAGGCTAAGTATCAATTCCTGTCCATTTCAGCCAGGTAAGGATATTTCAGAAAAGAGCTCTGCGGACTTCACACAAAATCCAGCTACAAAAGAGCTAAGGAAGTCTCCAGAAGTTTGCATCAGGGATATTCACAATGGGGAGCAATGCCTGTGATGCTCCAGCAGTAGAAGATAAACCTACGGACAGCATTCCCAAATAACTCATTTTGATAGGTAGGATCAAAACCCAAGTGATACATCCACTGGAGAACAGAGTTATATGAGAGGGACAGAATAGTTTCCAGTACAAAAAAGAAGGAGACAAACATAACAAGTGAAGACTGTAAATGTTCTGTATGAGGGTCATCATTTTTAGGTGAAACTCCAAAAAGAACAGAGATCTGACCTTGTGTTAGGATATGCAGACAAAACTCAACACATCATCAGCCTTCATAGTTAACTGTTTGCATTGGGACACTTTTGGTTAAGTCAGTAGTGACTCAAGAATATTCTTATAATGGATAACTAGTTTCACAGTGGAATAAGTGTGATTTTCTACAGGAAATGGGCAGGGGGCAAGAAGGAACAAGAGCTAAAAACAGCTGATGAGCTACATCTCCATAGAAAAAAATTATTATTACCATTTTTAATTTTTCTTTAAATCTCAAGATCACCATTAGAAATTAATGCTTGCCATGCAAAGGTGCAGTACAGCATAAATTTGGTGAAGACTATGGTTAGATCAATATTCCTTTAGATTTTTAAAAGATGCCATGACCTAAAAAGCTCTAAAATACCAGTTGTCAATAAAGCATAGTACATTTGCAAACTCTTAGGTTACATTATCTAGTACCTGATGCAAACATTTTTATAAGAACACTACAGAATGTTTGGGTATTTCTGCAATCTTTATGTTAAATTTGGCAGTTGAGCTACACTTCTTAAACACATGTATGCACATTGTTTGTACAAGCAGCTTTCAAGCTGAGTGAATTTTAGGACACTGAAAATTCTTCGTGTTTCCTATTCATATGTGCATACACTGAATTACCTGGAAACCAGATGCTTTGAAAATGCTGGGACTCCTTTGGAGCTAAGGCAGAAATTTTCTAGTAAGAGTTTATAGCTTTTTAGAGAACACCTTATTCTAAATTATCTCTTCTTTCTTTCATCAAGATCATTAATTGCATGTGTATTTGCAGTGCTATCTGCGACAGGTGTCACATATCTTTACCCAATTCATTTGATTAATTGCCTCCAAAGCCTGCCTCTGGCTAAGGGGCATGCCACTTTTTACTACAATCCCTGCCAGTCACCAGCAATTTATTTGTCACATGTACATACATAGCCCTAGCTAAGAACAGTAAGAACTCATGTTACCATGCCCATCTTACTCAATTAATTGCTTCAGTTGCAAGCCCCTGGCCAGGACAGATTTGAGTAACTGTAGTGTTAAATCACTCATACAAACATTTTCCACATATATATTAAATCCATTTACTGGATTTACCACTCACCCATTTTCTGTCACCTTGTACCCCAGTTCTTGCCACTCATTGGAAGGTTAAATATCACATGCACAATCTCAGCTCCAGCTGTTGATCTGGACTCTGTCTGCCCTTTGCTCCATGTTCTGGAGTTAGAATAGTAGGTGAGAATAGTAGGTTTCTCACATATCCAAATATATATTATTATGTAGAAAGTGTCAGCATTCAGAAGGCAGATGGTGTAAAATTCAAATAACATCACATTTGTATTTTGCGGAACTTACTTGTATCCCTTGCTGTTTCACAATGCCCAGAGAGCTGCAGTTTATATCAGGTATGCAATGATCAGGAATTTGCACACCCTGAGAAGGATACAACAGTCAGAATGGGGAGTTCCAGAATCCCCAGCTCAATAAACAGCATATCATTCAGGCCCACAAGAGTATTAGAGCAAGGTACACACATCCATAGACTTTGATGGAGAGGATTCACTTTATAACTGCAGTTGTGACCGATGTCTGTGCAGTGTGAATCAGGTACAGGCATGAGGAAAAGGAGGGAATATGTTGCTGCAAGTTTCCAAGCACAGAAAATACCAGATGAGATTCCTTCAGTAGAGCCCAAATTTCTTAAAATCAGTGGGGGAATATTCAACTGTCATTACCTACATCAGGACTTCACCTTAGTCTGGCACTCATAGCTGATTTCATTGAGTCAGAATTACAAGTACCAGAAGGTACACATCACTTCTAATTTCTTCATAATAATGATTAATCACTAAACTCTCCCTCCCTCAAAAGCTACCTAGTAATGAAAAAGCATAATGAAAGCAGGATTATAAATGCCTGATAAACAGTGCAGCCTGACTTCTAGTCATTTTGCCATGGTTTTACCCCATCCAGCAGCCAAACACCATGCAGCCACTCACTCCCCCAGCAGTAGGACTGGGAGAGAACTGGAAGGGTAAAAGCCAGAAAACTTACAGTTTAACAGGGAAAGCAAAAACCATGCACACAAGAAAAGCAAAACCAGAACTGAATTCACTACTTCCCATCTCCAGGAGAGTGGGGCCCCATCACATGTAACAGTGACTTAGGAAGACAAACACCATCACTTCAAATGTCCCCCTCTCCTCCTTCTTCTCCCCACTCTACACATTGAGCAGGATGTCATGTGGTCTGGAATATCCCTTTGGTCAGTTGAGGGTCACCTGTCCTGGCTGTGTCTCCTCCCAGCCTCCCATACAACCCAACTTCCTTACCAGAATGGCAGTATGGAAAGCAGAAAAGACCTTGGCACTGTGTAAGCCCTGTTCAGCAGTAACAAAAGCATCTCCATTATAACCATCACTGTGTTCAGCAAAAATACAAAACACAGCCCCACAGTCATGGGGAAGAAAATTAACCCTAGCCCAGCCAACACCAACATAAAAGTATTTAACTTCAATCTCTACAATAAAAGTGAGTCAAAAACCATCTAAAGTATTAGAGCAAGTAATTCATAAGGTAGAAAGTAAAAAAATCAGAAAAGAAACAATACTGGAAAAATCTTGCTGGTCTGGCACGGGTGAGTTGGTTCTGACAAACAGGCACCTGCTGCCAATGAACCTTTCATATGTGACAGCCACACTCTGCATCTGATCATTCATGAAAGCACAAATTCTACCCTCAGACTGAATCAGAAAGAAGCTACATGACAAGCACTTATCCTCCAGGTTCACAAAATTACACAAAAGGTCACATCTACCCGGCCATTCTTCATTTAAGTGCCACCCACACAGCCATGTGTTCCCAGAAGATTTATACACCAGTTAAGCAACTGCTGTTCTTTCTGGATGCAGGACCATGCTCAGACTAACTACTTCAGTATAGCTGTATGCACTGGGAATGATACTGTGATTTCTCTGGGTATTGTCCACATTTATGGAGCCTTATTTATTGATCCAGCAAAGGCTTCTGATACAGTTGACCGCACATTTTTCTAATAGCAATTTAAGTGTGACACAGATTTTACTGTAGCTTGGTTTAGCAGCAATATAATTGGTCACTGGGTATTATGGGGAACCTAGCTTTGCAACAGCTCTGCTGTGTCTGTGCAACAAAGAAAGGACATTCCATTCCCAAACTGTTGGCCTAGCACTTTCTCCAAGTATGGCATATTCACTCTCCTACATGAGTACACTGAAAAGTCTGTGACAAACTCACTTGTCTCCTGCAATGGAACCTGTCCACATCTGGCAGCCTGGATTGATGAAGAGACACCAATTTTAAATACTCTCTGTTCCTCAGAAGAGCAATGCCAGAACTCAGAAGCCCCCAGTATCATCTTCCAGGCTTTCCCAAAATTCTGCAATTTTTAGTATCACTTTGTCTAACCCTCATCCTAGCAGATGTCTAATTCTTAGGCTTGCAGAAGGATGTGTAAAATCCCTGACAAACTGCAGTAAGTGATTTCACTTCAGCTGACAGCATTTTATGTTAATATGTATGCTGTTTTCAAAAAAGTACAAATGCAAAGATAAATAGTTAATTCTGTGAAAAGAAGTGCTTCCTGCTTTATTTGCTGTGCTTATCATCTACCTCCTAAAGCATAGAAATACATAGGAGAATCTCAGCTACAGGAAGTCTGCACAGTGTGACATGAGTTTGTAGGTAACAGGGCAGTTCTGGTCTCAGAAGTCTGGCAGGATGAAGGCAGAGGGGAGAAGCCATGGCAGGACCAGCACAACTCAGGGAATCAATAAAGTCACCATTGCTGGCATCATAAAACACCAGACGTCTAACTAAAGAACAGGGTTTGAACCCATTACTCAGCCTGGAAATGGTGGAAGGGAAGAGCAGAGGCAAATCTAGGAATGCCTTTTGGCAGGCCTTTTAGCCACAAGGCACAGCAAGCAGCAGCAGCTCTTTATTTTCCTCAGTACTCAACTCAACTTTTGAAAAATTATTGTAATCAGCTCTTTCATTTCAGGGGCTGATCATCTCCCAGAGCTAACGAAGAATTTGTTTTCCTCCCAGTTGAGCAAATGTACTTGAGTTCTTCAGACTTCTCCACCTCCAGCCCTAAAGCATCAGAGCACCCATGTGTCCCTGGGTGCTGCAGGCACAGGAGGGAGGCATATCCTTACTTCTCTGCCTGTGATACACATCTGCTTTTTCCAAAGGCTAAACACTTCATTCTGAATGAAAGCATTGTGTTGACAGTGCAGGCATCTGTGAGAGGTAATGATCTCTGTTATACAAAATTTAAGATGAATCTTAATATTTGAGATGATACAGTGCCCTCATGTCACCTTTTACCCTATGATGACAGTATCTTAAGTACGCATAGCTGATTCCTCTTGATGTTCAGAAGGAAATATCACATAATCTCTAAACTGATACAATCAATTCACTTTCTCTTACAGAATATAAAACAAATTGAACTTTGAATGCTGCATAGAACACCTAAGATTATAGCTCAGACTGCCTTTCTCAAAATTCCTTAGCAGAAGGAATGAATGGTCCAAAGAGCCAATCACTGGGGGGAAGAAGCCAGAAAACATTTCTCCACAAAGCCAAGAATATAGGGAGATGGTCTCTCTTTTCCCAGTGCGTCCTGGAATCCATAGCATGGTCCTTGATAGAACTTCAGACTCATATGCCACACCTAAGTGTTACAATATGAACACACACAGCCAGGAGCTCTCACAATCTTACATGTGTTGTTTGCCCCATGGAAATAGCTGCTTAAATCAGCTCATACCCTGAAGGAAACTGGAGGATTTCCACTCTATAAGATGTTTTCTTTCTATTCCAGTTAATCTCAGATGATATTTCCATACCTTATGTGAAACAGTGAAGCTGATCTCTCTTTGACATTCTGATTAAAGGTACTTGAATGCATTCCCTGTACATTTACACACAAAATGGCTTAGGTCCCATTCCAAATTATATGCACTTACTAAAACGGGATCCAAAAATGGATAGAACTTGAGATCACACATTTATATTAATTTTAATGTTCTCAAGATTAGTCAGAATTTTTTAAGCAAATCATTCATTTAGTTGAATCTCTGTTTCACATTAGAGAGGATAGTTGTACTGAGATTTTAAATCAATTTTGGACTCCTTTTCTACTGAGGATTAAGCTTGATGATTAAAGGGACTTCATGTTAATTTCAATAAAATTTTGCTTCCCCTTTCATTTACTATTTTATCAATTCAGTAAGAGAGTTTTGCAGCCTCAGAGCTCATCTCTTGAGCTCTAAAATGACAGTTTCTTGGTAGGCTGTTCTTTCTCCCTTTTCCACTGACTATGATAGAAGACTTTAACAATGGTCTCTCTCCCCTTTGACACTAACCTGCTGGAAGACTCCTAATGTTCTCCTCACACCCCACTGTTCTCACTAAATGTATTTTGACAAATGATCAAAAAGGTGAATGACCAGTACATCCCTTGGCTGTTCTGGGTTAGCCCCATAGGTTGTAAGTGGAAAAAATACTAATCGGTCTGTGTGCAAAAAGACCAAGAATAACTCACAGGCAGCACTGCTGGTGCCCTTAGAAAACTTCCCTCCCAATTATGAAGATCCCAGAAACCACCAAACAACATGAGACCAACAACCCAACAGAAAATTTCAGCCCCATCTACAGTCTGCATTACAGAAGCCCTGAAAATCCCAGCCTAAACATCACACAAGGGCAGGAAAAGCCTCCAGGTTCATCAAAGCCATTCTCTATACCAAGGCAGGAAAATGCCTAGCTGCTCCTCTGAAGTATTTGCCTGTTCAACATCTCTGCCTCCTCTGTCCAGGCTGGGGGGCACAGCTGAAAAAGAACCACACTGGCATCATCAGGACTTCCCCTGGGAGGGAACAGACTTCCAGCACATACATCCCAAACACTTCATCCCAGGGATCATGGGTTCAAGTGGGACCTCTGTTCCATGTTCTTGTGCAATGAATCTAAACAAAATGAAAACAAGCAGTGATTGGTTTTAACAGAATAGAGAATTTTTCTCTACATTGTGGTAATAGTAAGTTTCCACTGATTTTCTTGGCAATTTTCTTAAAGATTAGATTTTTTCTAATTGTAAGAGAAATATTCAAAATCACACAAAATTTATTTAATGGGAAAAATAAAATTAAATAATCCTTTCAATAAAATCTGATGGATTTTCAAATTCCAAAGTCTTTGTCACTGCAAGTTCCATTTTTACCAAGTACACCTAGCAAGTCCATAAAATATTGCCCAATTGCAAACTTGATATCAGCTTTGCAGACAAAGTACTCAAGGTCAAGCCAGATGTCAAATAGCTCAACAAATGGTGAGGCTAGAAAACACACTCTCAGCTTCATGTTCACCTCCATAGCACCTTGTTTCCTGTGCCATCTTATCCCTCTCAGCCCCATACTTGTATTAAGAAAAGCTACATAACTGACACCACCTACATACTGTCCATGGCTATTTTTATCATGTCAAATCTGTTGCAAGTCTCTCCCTTATCCCTTTTTAAAGTAAACCTATCAAAGAAGTAAGTCCTCTCCCTACAGAACTTGAATATTTTTTTCTCTCAGGAGGCAGGATAAATTTAAGACCCAGCACCTAATAACTGAGCAGAGACAGAACAAGGAAATTTTCAGCAGCGAAAGTGAAGAATTTCAACTTTTTACTCTGAAAAGCATAGCATTTCCTTCTTCCCTAAGTATTCCCAAGAAAAGCGTGCCTAGAAAAGAGATTCAAAATAATTTTTAAGGGGTTTTATTCTCCCACAGAGTCCTGTGCATTTGGACTCATGACAGAACTACAGAAAGATTACAGTGGATCCCAGTCATTCATTCTTCACCACACACATTTAAAATTCATCAAACAGGAGTGGTTTGCGCTTCCTGCTTCCAATAGAAATTACCAAGCAACATCTCCAATTCTTTTGCTCATAGATTGAAGACAGGTTTTATCATTGCAAATAGTTTCTTTAGGACTACTACCTCAGATCATGGATGTCTTAACAAATGTTTGTGCTGGCCTTTCTCCAAGAATGTGGATATATTGGTATCTCAGAAACAAGACCACCTGGGCCTTTGGCTTGTTATTCCTCAGGCTTTATATCCAAGACCTTCTCACCATTCATTTCTCCTGTCAAGGGAGTAGCTCCCTCCAAGGCACTGGCACAGGTTGCTCAGAGAAGCTGTGGATATGCTATTCCTGGCAGTGTTCAAGGCCAGGCTGGATGGGGTTTTGAGCAACTTTGTCTAGTGGAAGATATGCCTGCCCATGGCAGGGGCTTGGAACTGAAAGATCTATTAGGCACATCTCAACTCAAACTATTCCGTGATTCCTCATCCTCACTCACATCAAACAGGCAGAAGCTCACAAGGGTGAACAACCTCAATATATCCCTAGAAAATTCTTCTCCTTGAAATTAAATCTGGAGTGTTCTGTGCTATTCTGCTACTCAGTCCTACTCTCTAATTCTCACTCAGGCTAAAAAGTGGTACAGAAACTGTGTTGCCCTGTCCTTTCTATAAGCAATGATTCTTGTATTGCTTTCAGCAGTTTGATTAACACAGCTACTGCTCAGTACAGACTCCAGAACTCCTTTTGGGAGACATTTAGGCAAAAGGTTTGATTGAGGAAGTCACTAGAATCAGCCTGGGTTTAAGAAAGTAGTTTAACATGCCAATGTCACTACTAAATGCACAGAAGCTTATGGCTTCCTTGCAGTCGAGAATGAAGAGCTGTTAGGGAGCATCTTTATTATAACAAATATATAGAAATCCTTTGAGTTCATCTATGGTTTTGAGCTGAGCCCAAGCCGAAGCCAACAGTATCTATTTCATGGTACACGGTTCTCAAGATGCCTCCGAAGCTTTTATCAGATACTTCAGCACACAGGTATTGAACACAAGTGACAAAATACAAGAGTGCTTCTACCTCCTTGCGCACTCCACAATGGAAAAAAACAGGTTCTCTGTTCTGTACCACTGCTGCCATCCAGAGCCAGTATGAATGGCTGTTTTTTTGGAAGTCTGACTCCAGCAGTAGGATATCTGCTAGAATTTCATGCTGCAGCAATGCTACATTTTATTTGCTGCATTAGCAATGCCATCCTTTTTCCCCTTTAAACAAATTGACTGTTAGACCACATCACAGAGTGAAAACAGCTCTGAGAATGCTGGCACTTTGAATGTTCTGCTGGAGTATGGGAAATTTGTATCTTTTGCTGGAACAGAGTCAGTGGCTTTACTTTGCTGTCGCATTTTGTTAAGCATATGTCCAGTTTCATTTACATGGCTGTTAACATCCCTTTCTCCTTGCTTAGAAACACTAAGGCCAATAACACAGAGCTCACACTGGAAATGGAAACACAAGAATACATCTCTCTCTATTTATATACTCACAACCATAATGTCAGAGCCCAGGGCAGCAAGCAGCAAAATACTTGTGCATCTTACCTATGACAGCCAGATAAAGTCTCAGATTCCTGAATTTGACGCCCAAGTTTTCTAATTAAACAAAGCTGTATTTGCCATGTTCTGAGAGCTTTTATTTTTCTTGTTGTTCTTCAGACTGTTGTAGGGATGTGGAAAAGGGGAGGCATGCATCCTGCATTTTACTGCTAGATGCTTTTACATGAGTCCTTTCCACTACATTATGTTCTTTTCTGCTTTCCCAATTAAGACAGCTGCACAGCAAACTCTCTGGCATAACATTTTCTGCCAACTAATGTCAGAAGTACACAGTATGTTACAGTTTTACATGTTGGATTTAGTTCCCAAAGGTGTCAGAGCTGTGCTTGTGACAAGAGTGGACACTGGTCTTGGCATTTGCAAATCTGCACGTAGCAGAGGATGGTCATTAAACAAACCAGCCCCTTCAGGCTAACACTGCACCAGGTAGAAAAGGGGTAAGGCAAGGGCATGCGTAGGATTTAAACACAACAGAAAGGTCTTTCCATATATGATATGATGCATAAAACAGACTGACAACATGCAAGTGGTGCTGGACTGCATACACCAGGTGGTGTCATTGAGGTTACTCAAACTCACCAGTGCCTGACATCACCCAGGACATTCCTTGGGAGCAGGAGCTCATTTCAGATACACAGACTCTCAACAGCACTGTCCTGCATCAGCATCCCATTAAAATGACCAGGAACATTTAAAGACATATTTATTATTAATAAGGTGGGTAGAATTCAACCTATAATGGCTTCAAGAAAGTTAAGTGGTTCTAGGCAGTGTGGGGGTTGTTCTACCAAACTGCTCAATGCAGTGAAGGCAATTGCTCACTTCCACAAAATGACTGCCTGTCTCAGTCAGTTTAGACTCATTTGACAGTGTTCTTGGTAGAATCAAATGTTTCTAAATTTAGAAATTCAGCAGGGACTCTCTCTTTGTCTGAAACCTGAGAACATTGGCATCTTCTAGACAAGTTACTACTAGCACTTCAATTCAAATTTTACTTCTTTTTATATCTCAGCACTAATAATTGTGAAAAATGCATCAGGCCAATTTAACAAGAGACAAACACATTTCTGGTATAATTTCAAAGGGCTTCGCTTTATGATGCACTTAATGAAACAAATCTTATGCACTGAAGATGAATATTTAATTTGATTTTTAAACCACATTGTACCCTTTGTTCTACATAAGAAACAGGCAAGGTATGTGCCTGTGCCTTAATCAAAACCAACACCCTTTCATTAAGACTCACATTCCCTTTGAGAAGAAAGGTGTTAGGCTGGGATTCAGCAGGTGGCACTGTTACACATAATTTAACACTTTTACAGGACAGGCGTATTTTTGATATGGAGATGGGTTATGCCTTTGTTAAGTTTTCCAGTGAAGTTTCTTTCTGGGGAGCAGAAAAAAAAGGACAGGTCTTCCAAAGTGTAGGAGGCTCTCTCTCCACTTTAATCTCTCTCACAGGAGTCAGCAGTTGAAGCAGAAGTCAAGATGTACATTGGAAATGCTGGGAGACATGATGCATTTAACTTTGAGCCCATTTCTCTTTCAGGAACTAGTTGAACATTTGAACAAATCTCATATCACTTTGAAGAGAGCTATCATCCATATTACTCTACTTTCAACAGGGAGTCAACTCACAAAAATTCCTGAGGTGCAAAAGCTTCATATTGAGAATGCTCACAATATTTAGTGGCAGTTATTGAAAAAAAATACAAAAATTGAGCACCTAATACTTTTTCTCACACTGAATGTTACTTTATTGTACTGAAATTGGTTCTCCCCTCTATGTGAGCACCAGTAGGTCTACTGGGGTTACCAGGGGAAGAAATCTGGGAACAATACTTCAACTCCTGCCCTTTTATTTTTTCTGGGTTAACTGCAGCCCAGATCCTTGGCTTGTTGCTCTCTATCATAACTATTCCCACCAGTAGAAGCTCCCAGATGAGAGGCTGACTCATACTACTGACTTGTAGTTCCACACCAAGGAAGAGTTAAACAACATGAGAAGCCTTCTAGCAGCTAGGAAAACAAATTTTCTACAGTTTTGGCATATCCATCACTCTCTAGTCTGCTCCTGAAGATCACCAAGAACCTCCCAGCAGTATGCACTGCAGTTATGAATTTGTCTTGATGGCAGAAAGCTTTTCCCTAGGCTCCAGCCTTGTTTTCCTAGATGTCCCTCACTCACCCACTTCCACTGTCACTCATGACAGAATTAGCTACTGGCCTGCTCCCTCTCTACTTCCCACAACATAGCAGGGTCCACCTCTGACTATCCATCAACTCTTCACAATAAGTTTTTAAATGGGACTTTGGTTTCAAAGAATTGATTCTTTATCACCTTTGCTAGTATTGCAAGGAATGAGGTTTTCAACTGCTGCCTTTTTCTTTACAGCCAATGATGGTAGCTAACGGTTTTGAATCAGATCTAGTGTTATATTATTTGTTTCATCTGCATTTTTTTTTCCTATCACTTGCACGAAATTTACCAAACATGAAACAAAGTACTTTTTTCTTGGTGATTTTTGGAGGGGTTTTTGTTTGTTGGGGTTTTTAAAAATCATATAATTTAAACTGATTTGTGCCAACATCAAAATCTTTGAACTTTTATCTAGGAGGTTGAGCCAAGCAAATAATGGATACTGCTTCCTAAGCTTTTGGGAAAAAGCAAGGATGTGGAAGCATCAGGAGAGATTTATGAGAGAGGAATTTGGTCTCGTTTGAGGCAGACCTATACAGACGTTACAACAGCTTTTAAAACAGATGTTTGAACCAGGAAACCACGGGTGGGAAGGGTCAGATGGCATCTTCTTAGGAAGGCTAAAGGGACTCAAGAGAAGATCTGTAAGAGGCAGAATGGTAAATATTACACACTGAAGCAAGCAGCCTTACTAGTAAATTACATGCAGGGAAAAAAAAATGGGGAAGCTGTCAAAAAAGAAAAGGAAATTATCAGATCATTGTATTTTACTTGTGAGCATGCTTATTTCTTTGTCAAGGGGGTGGTCAAACACTGGGACAGGTGTCCAACAAAGATGTTGATGCCTCAAGCCCGTCAGTGTTTAAGGAGCATTTGGACAATGGCCTTAGGAAACATGCTTTAACTTTTGGTCAGACAAGTTATCCCTTGAGTGGGAATGATTTAAATACAATTTGTTCCTGGATACTAGACAAGGAGACTATGCTTCCAAAGACATGCTGCTGCTTTGAATTAACATTTGCCTTTGAACTCATGTCCATTTGTAAAGTTAAGGCTTTGGCACCAAGAAGAGCATCAATGCTATACAAAACCTGCCTATTTGGGAATGAATTTTTCAGTGACCTTCACAGAACATGGCCAGTTTCCATGCCTGCAAGTTATTCTGATAGGAAACTAATATATGCAATTTGAAGACAATGCATAAGCTGAGGAAACCAGCAGAGAAAAAACTCAGAGACCAGTATCAGATGGGCTCAAAGAGACTTTTAGTATGGCAGGACACGCTGGGCTATTCTCTCTGTAAAACAATACCATCTGCCTTCCCCCTTTAAAAATTAAAATTCAAATAGAAGCATAATTCTGACTGTTTCAGCCTTTATCAAACTCAACTGTTCAGCACAGCATTAAATAGTATGAAATAAGGACTCTTGGAGGACTGTGCATACTGCATGAAAGCATTCATTAAGTCTAAGTTATGGTTACTTCTGCTGTCAACTCAACAATGCACAATCAGTGGTGGCTAAAATTTTAGGCTGGTATGTTAGACTAACAAATAGCTTTTGAGTCATATAAATTCTGTTTCCTGCTAATGAGGACAAATTATATGTCACCACAGAATTAATTTCTTTCTTTGCACTAAACAAAATAACAGGAAGAAACTTCTTACAGATACAACTTCGTAAAAACTTGGGATTTTTGCCAGAAACAGCATTTCTGTTTTCAGCATAAGTGCACACAAAGATGAGGCAAAGGCAAAAAGATTTGGATTCAGACTTTTAAGAGAAAGAGCAAATAATAAATTGAATATTTAAAATATTGATACTGAAAATAATAAATTGAAAATTATATCTATACACTATATATTCTGCAAGTACCCCATCTTGTCAAAAATACTTGGATTAACATGTAAATGAAGCACCTCTGAAGTTCAGGCTGTACTGAATCCAAACTCAAAATTTATGACCAGGACCATCACTAGTTAGAACGGCATCCTACAATATCACAGATCACCAACCTGAGCTACTAGATTTTACTGAACACTCTCCCTAAAGTTCATAGGCTGCTCCTTTCTGGCCTGCCAAATGTTAGCTCAGAGTCATTCAAATCAGCACTACTAAAGAATGCCCCCATCTCATTTCTCTCTGTATCAATACCATTCCCTATAAACCACTTGGCATAAAGCAGAAAATCTTGTCATAGACTTGTTGAATGGTTTGGTTTGAAAGGGATTTTAAAGATCATTTATTTAGAAAATATTAGGTATGTGATATTTAGAGTAGGATTCAGGAATAAACCACTGGCTACTCCACCACATCAAGAGCATATAACCCCTCATGGAGGACAAAGCTGATGCCTCAGAGTCAAAACAGAAATCACAGAAGCATTCTACAGTTACTGTACTTCCTCAGGATCACTAAAAGAAAAAATTACATATTTTGCAGTCCAGACCATGCAGCTGAATCAAGATAAAATGTCCCATAGCTCTGTAGAGCTGCTCATCGAGTGGGCAATGAGCCCCAAAAAGCAAGTGCTGTATAGGAGCTGCAAGGTGCACAAACAGAACCTGTGTCAAAGAAATGGACTGTTTTTCCATGTAAAAGATGGTAAAGCCTGCTGTAGGTGGTTTGGAAGAAAACACAAATAAGAGGCTAAACCTACCTTAACCCTGTGTTGTATTGGAACAAAAGGGAAAGCTTGCACAAAGCAGCCCAACACCCACAGCTTCAAATTTCATCCCGAGGCACAGACCACACTCCTCTGCAGTCCCAAAACACCTGAAGGGATTCACTTGGTGTCTGCTCCTCAGCCCAAATGCTCCTGGGAAGTGCAATTCAAAGTAGTTAAGTGACAAAGCCTGTGGATCTGAGGGAATTACAGACTGAGTTCACAGAATCGTGTATTTGTGTGTAAGAGAAACCAGTAACCCCTTGATTATAGAAGACTATATCAAATGTTTTCAGGTGAAAAGACCTAAATCTTTGGGCATTGCAAGAGGTTAAATTTATTCTACAAAGCCATATTAACAGCATCTCAGTTAAGTGAGTGGGAATAGAATTATCTTAGGAAAACATTCCATAAACTTTGATGTGCTCATTGTTATATTTGATAGGAAGTTCTAAAGGCTTAAATACTTTCTATGAAATCTGCTAATATTTTTAACTAAAAGAGATCTTTCCAACCATTTTTTCCATTTCTCCAGGAGTAAGCCTGCCAGTCACAATTGATTCCTGCTTTCCCAGTACCTCAAAAGGATGTCAGCCCTTTCTTTTTAAATCAAATCCTTTCTAGCACTTCAGAAGACAGAAATAAAATCATCTCCTCACAGTTTAGCTATAATAGTTCTGAATAATTTATATGTAGGAAGAGAAGGAGAAGAGATGTACAGCATATGACTGATCATATCAGCGTAGAACAGCCCGATAAACTGTTTTCCAGAGGAAAGGTAGTTTATTTGCATCTTTGTAAATTATACACTGAAAACTGAAAAAGAAGCCACTTCCAAAATGTAAATATTTCTAATTAAATCATTGCTTGTAAGAGTAGCATCCCCTATCTTACTGCATACTTATTGATAATTATTTTACTATTTATCAAAATTCCCATTGGATTAGAAGAAGGTGCACTGAGGTATAGGCCTGAGAAGCAGGAATTCAGATCTCATCTATCCACTTAACTGTTCTTTCAGAGGCAGTGATGGATGGAGCATCTTGCTGGAAGTCAGAAGGCAAGTTCTGTTCCCAGTTCTGCCAGGTGATCCCAGACAAGATACTTGTCCTGTTACAATACTACGGTCTTCACAATATAGCAATAGACTTCTGTGACTTCTTTCTTTTAATATCTACAAGACATAAAAATCTGAAAAGTTTAGTGAGATCAAAAGAAAAAAAGAACCTTGGAACTTGTTCTAACATGAAAGAATTAGTGAATTGCCCAAATAATTAGATATAATTACACACTCCAGTTAGCAAAACACACAAACTCTCACAAACAAAACCCACAACTCTCAGTCCAGTTGGTCTACTTCCATGAGCATTTGTAGGCTGGCACCCACATTAGAACTAGAAATTTTCCAGTATATGCCAACTAAAGACCTTACTAGGAGATGAGTAGGTCCCTGGGTATGGGAATAGTCTTTTGCTCTTATAGCACAGCCATACAGAATTAATGAAATGGAACATTTAAAGTTTAACAGGCTCAGTTGATGATGCAAATTTCACCCTTTGTCTCCCCACAGTATTCCCTGATTGTATCATTAGCAGAACAGCTCCCACCAGGAAAGGAGAAAAAGTGGGTGTGAGTGAGAAAGACTTTATGTACAATACATGTACAGAAAAGTACACAGAAAGAAGCTGATGCGAAAAAAATAGTCAAACGGCTGAAACAAGACCAGGAGAATACAAGCAGAACCACTCCATAGGTTGCTGTGTGCCCCTCTGCTCTATAAAAGAATCAGTCATGATGGTCATTGCTGTGTAGATGATGGGAACATTCATACTTAAAAATCCCTTTCTACCATTGGGTTAGACTGCTGAGAGAAGAAATAGCACAAGAGCCACTTGACCATTTCCATGGAAGGTTAAAGCATTGCCTTTTAAATTTAGACCAAAGTGACTGCTCTTCCTTTTCTGGCTCTCTATACTGAAGCTGCTTTCTGAGAAGTGACAGCATCCTCACCCTCATCCCAAGATCCACTTAACAAAGTGGATTCTGGCAGGAAAAAAAAAAAAAGAGGTGTTCTGCTCCTATTTGGAAAAGGCTGCTGTGTGCTGGCACCCCAGTACAGCCGACAAAGCAGATTGTGTCAGTGTCACAGCTTAGCCAGTCCCTCCTTAGTACACTGACAATGGAAAACAGTGCAACATTCTGCTTTCTCTTGTAATACGGAAAAACAAGTTAAACTTAATAAGTCACCAGGAAAAATGCTTCTAAAATTGATATTCAATTTTCTGAGACATTTTACATCCAAGGAGGTATTTTCTAATTATCTCTGATACTTCTTATTTTCCAGACATCCTAGACACTTCCATGAGGAAGCAGGTAATTGATTGAGGCCTCAAGATTTAATGTATTCACTGAACCTTGGTCTACTAACAGCTCATATTCATCTCAATAAGAATTGAATCAGCAGGTCACACCATGCCACTAGGATAATTACAGACAGAATGTATGAGATTTTTTTTAAATTCACTATTTTTTGTGTAGCTTTATTTTATATCAAGCATGAATGACAAGGAAGGTCCAAAAGGTTAAAGCAAATGCTTAGCACAAGAATCAGACTGCTGTGATATTCTGGGATACTCAGAACCAAACCTGCTATGTTTAGGGAGGTAAAACACAGTTATCTTCACTTGGAAGATTGTTTTTTCAAAGGGTTTGGGAGTTTTTTCCCCCGAATAACATTTGGCCTTATTCACATCTGAACTTAAAGGCACTTCATTACAATTTATAGTGAAACTCAGAGTGCAAATATGCATTTAAAAGTATTTATAAAAGCAATCACTTCTACACTCCACAATTTCCACACTTCAATTTCGATCTTATTTCTTCACATTTTGTTATTTACACAGTAATTTCTGCTTATCCAAGAGTGCACTGCTCAGATGTAGTATCTCGCTTTCAGCAAGGCCCTGCTTTTTACCCAATTTTTCACAGCTAAATTCACTGAAGTAGAAGGAGGTCAATAAGTAACTCTCTCAAAAGTCTTAATATATAATCCAATTATTTTATGCATTTTTTTAACTCGACAGTGTGAAGGGTTGAAAAACTGAGAGTTACGCAGATGCACTGGAAACAGATGTTGGAAGCAAACTCTTCTGGCTCCCTGGTCTCTGGGTCCTGGCTATTGGCCAGATTATGAGATTCTTGCTCATCCACACCAAAACCACTTCATTTAGAAAGCACTTACACCCACCAACTACATCTCAAGGCCAATGACTCTCAAAGCTAATATCAGAGTTAGGTACCTACACGATTTTGATGAATTGTGACCAGCACCAACTTTGCAGCAGCTCCTGTGGAGCTACAGGAAAGTGCTGACATTTCCATTGTGAGTGTTGGGAGCATACAAGTGGGAGAGATGATCCTACCAGAGAGTGACTTCTAATATTTCCAGGTACTCTTAGGTACCACAGAAAAAGAAGTTATCCATGAAACAATATTTAACATCAGAGACTTCAATGTAGGCAGGCAAAATAGTACTTAACAATGGGCCAGATGACCAGAGGTAAATCCTACAAGAATGTGAATGCTACAAACAAACAAGCTGGTAATTCCTCTTAGAATGACCAAGGAATGTATTACTGGGGTGTTGATCTGGGAATGTAGGTGTAGTAAGTGGGACAGTATGAGAGGATTTGGAGACAGAGTCAAGGACAGAAATTACTTGTAATTGCCTCAGATTAGATGACAGCAATGGCTGCTTCCATCTGAGAACTATGGACATTCCCATTCCAGTGGAATAAAGGCTGTATAACAAGATAGGATCTATGGTGCTCTGACTGCCATAAAAATAAATAAAGCTTTTACAAATAATATCTCATAAATAATTATGATATACATAAAAATAGAGCAGCAAGGTTTATAACTGGGCAATCAGAAGTTTTTCAAGTGACTGAAAGACATTATCACATTTAATTTAAGAATGCATTTAATACTGATGAATTATTTTCAGATAGAGAAATTTCAGGCCATTATGCTGCAGCTTGCTGTTAGAGATTCAGGATGCAAATGTGGTTAATTTGGTATCAATAGCCTGGCACAATTAATCACTGCCAAAGTAACTGAAGTGTTATTGAAATTACCATCATAACACTTAGGACTCACAGTCAGGCATTACAAGTCCTGTATATTAAAAAGACAGAACAGAAAGACAGAGCCTCCTGTGAGCAGCTTGCAGTTTGTCATATGAGACAATAGAAGAATGGATACAAACAAGCAGGAGAAAAACACACACTGGCAATGCAGAGACCCCCCCCAAGTTTGTTGCTACTTTCACACCAGAAAATAGCAACATGTAAATGAGGTCCTACTGCTTTAGTACCTGCATTAGTCCACACTTGTGCAGGCTGAATTGTGTTTTGGTCAGTAGAAGCCAAGGCTCCAGCAGAAAGACAACAGTTCCCATTCCCTGCAGGAAGAGAGGACCTCACTCATAAAGTGAAATTAATCTGAACTGCTGCCAGCAGTTCAAACTCAGCCCACCTTCCTTTGATACAAATGCTGCAATTGCTAGCACATGCCCTTGGCTGCCACCAGTAAATGAGTTAAATCATTCTGATTTGTTGCTGTAATTTCTTTTTCTAAGATATTTTAAACCGTTTTAATCCTAAAGGTTGTCCATTCCCTCTTTATATTGCAATTTCAGGATGTCTGCTCTAGAATACTACAGAATTTTAGCACTACAGTGTGAGTTGGTGATTAAAGATAAAGAAACTCTATGTATGGTTCAAAAGTTCAGCTCCAGTTTGAAGGCTCTGGAATAAAAAGCTATAAAAGAGAGAAAATGAAGGGAGAAAAGACAGGATAAAAAATGCAGTTGAGAAGAGGAAGTAGAAATTTGTAAATAAGCATAGAAGCAATTTAATTACTATATACAGCACACTTGCCAAATGCTACATTTCTCTGCTTTAACACCTGATCTACAGAGAAAAGCTGTTTGTTGCTCCTTCAGAGGGAGTTTAGTTTTGCTTTATTGATTCAGCAGATACCATTGAATCCTCTGCTCTTGACCTCTGCCAGATGTAGCCCAGAGAATTTCACCAGTGGATTCCTGCATGGAGCGCAATAACATCTTGTTGAACTGGGGCACAGCTTTTAGGAAGACATCTGTTCTTGACTGAATCCATAGGTGAGTTGTTTCAATTATTAATTTCCCTTGCTAAAAAAAAAAAAAAAAACAAAAAAAAGCCTTTATTTCCCATTTGAATTTGCCAACCTTTGTTCTAACAGTCACAGGTTTGTACCCTGATGACAGCTCATCTATCATTTCAGCATTAGACAATTCATATGTGCCAACAATCTTGTCTTTGGAAGGACTTTCTTTTAAAGGGAGCAAGAAAAACAGCCTTAATAAAAAACTCAGCAAGAAAAACAGCCTTTAATAAAATGTCCTCTGTAACTAAAAAGTGAATCAGAAATTCCAGGGAGAAATGATACAGGGATCAATTAGTAACGGCTCTAGAATCCAGAGTGACAAGCTTGAATGTTACAACCTCAAAGCCCACTGCTGATGCAAAACTAGAACACCCTCTCAATGATTTTGTAATGACTCGGTGGTTCTGCATTGGACTCTGCAAATCATCTCTAAAATGGAATAAAGTGCCCAAAATTTATCTATTTTCATCACCCAGACAGAGGCTTTGCAACAAAAAGTTACCGTAGTTACATCTTAATGACAGCAAAAGGAGATTTTAGAGTTGAGAACTGTTGCTACTTTTAACTCCCCCGCAATATTTGTTGCTACTCAAAAATATCCAAATACCAACACATCACTACCAGCTGCCCAAAGCAGAGAAATGTCAGGAGCAGAGAAGGGTCTACTTCCCTGTAGCACCAATGAATGAAATTCATCTGGCTGAGGAAAACAGCTGCATGATCTTGGTGTAGGGTTAACCCACCAAAGGCAAAAGTCCTTGGCCAAGGAGCATGCTATTGCCAAGGCTGGCTTTGCAGAACATGCAGTTTTGACTGAAATGTATCTTCAGGGACACAAATGACTGTTTCATATATATGCACCTTCTGTCAAATTCCAGAGAGGGAAGGGAACAGAGAACTAGCCAGGAAATAACTAAAAATCACAATTTTTATAAGAAATAGTAAGTATTCAGGAACACAGTAATACTGACCAGATGGAGATTTGTATTACAGCAACAGAATCTTGCCTATACCCTCTAGTATCCCTCCATCTAGATTTTCCCAGTTCTCTGTTAGCATGTGTTTTATATACTTTCCTAAAACCCAAAAGCTGAAATCCATGCATCCATCGATTTACACATTTGCAAGCTCCACATTATTTTTCTCCTTCTATTACTATATATAGACACACATATATGCAAACATAGCAATATACAGTATGCAAGTGTGTAGGTGCTAATTTAATTGTAGTCAACACAGCACTTATATTGCACCACAAAAGCATTATTTCTTACACGCGTTCCTTTATCTTCCCTATTTGAGTTTTTTAAGTTCATTATTTCTGGTTGCCATTGTTTTATGTTATATAGGTGGACATGCGTGAGCCAAACCAAAGGACTGGAATTGTATCACCATCTGACCCAATGTCAACCTACATTTCCTACATATTCCCCAATTCTGACATTCTCCATCTGAGAGATGTAGAAGTGCACATGAGATGGAACAACACTCTGACCTTGCACGGAGAGCAAACATAGAAGATGTGATTTTCAGCCAAAACAGTTTGCTTTTTGCTCTGTGTATCAGGCATGAAATTAAAAATCATCAGAGCCATGTCTCAGTAACTAAGTTCAAGTTTTCTTGCATGCATCTACAACTTTGTCTATGAGAGACTGGCAGGTAGATCGCTGAGCACTGGAAGGGTTTGAATCAATACATGCTTCTGACTGACAGGTGGTCAATCACTGTGAAGGAATCTTCCCTGTCTGCCAGCCCAGGAGCCACTCCAGCAGCCACATTCACACCACCTCAGCTGGGACTGAGCTGCAAACCCTATACTCACATAGTCAGACAAGTTTTTCTTTCCTGCTCAGCCCAAGGTTTCCCATAACAGAGCCTCAGATATCTCAATATTTAAAATCATTTCATCCTGGTGCAACAACAAAATAACACCTCGAGCTCAAGCTGGGTGCCTCCAGGGAGGAGCCCTGAACAAAGGAAGCCATGGATTTTATACTCTTCAAGTCTAAGCATGCAAAAGTCTGGGGTCATCAGCTCCTGCCATATCTCTGGGTGTTCAGTCAGTTCCCAGCCTCTTGCCTGGGGCTCCAGTCACCCAGAGCTCAACCTGAAACTGCACACTGAGCTATCTGCATGGAATGAGCCTCCTGCATGCTGCACCAAAGCAGCTAACCAACTGTCCAGGTTAGTGTGGAAACACAGAGCTGGAAAGTCTAATGTCAAAAACTGTGAATAGCCAATTACTGCTCTCTCTTCTCTAGAAATCCTCCCCAGAAGGTATGGTAGAACACATAGGACATGTGCTGGATTGCAAGCAGACTGTTGACTGTCCCTGTGAGGGACACCAGCCCAGGATTAATGGCCATCATACAGCAATTCAGCTTTTGCTCAGAGCACTCGCCCCTTTGTGCAGGCTCATAAAAGCAGTTGCATTACTATGAATTCATTGTCATTATCACAAAAATATTATAATGAGAAAAAGAAGTACTAGAACAGCCTGTCCTGTTGCAATGCCTCCTGATTACAGACAGCTACCATAAGGCATGTGAAGTTCCCTAGAAGGCCATCACAGTTAATAAATTTGAGAAAATGCAGCAAAGATTTTTTGTCTCTGCATTGTAACCACAGATCTTGTGACTAGAGAAAGACAGGAAAATTTTCAGTGCAGTAATATTTTCTTAGCTGCTTGAGAGTGCCAGCAGTTGCCTGGTGGAATAAACAGGGTGGCAGGAATATCTTCATGCTCTTTTTGAATGTTTTCAGCCAGAACCATTTGCCCCCCCACAGCAGCTAAGAATGTAATCTTGTGTTACTGTCCTTTAGTTCCAACTCTACACCCCTTTATTTCAGCCCCGTCCATCCCTATTTCTATGGCTGGTACTTTAATAAGAATTAAACCTACTCACACGTTTCTGATGTTAACTTTAATTTCAGTTTCTGCAGAACAGGTGTCATGAGGAATTAGTACCATTGCATTTAGGAATTCAATTAATGAAAGTATATTAAAATTACAGTAGTACTGAGTAAAAAACTATTCAAACCGTTAGCAGCTTCAGAACTCCCAAATTTCAGTAAAAATATGCAACCCTAATGAATTAATGTTAACTCTGGAGTCTGAGAACAAAATCTGAACTCCTTGCCATCCAATCACATATCTGCTCTTGGCCTAACCAGTTATTAATAATTTCTCTGCTGGTGATGAGGGCTATTTTTCAATTTTATTTCATCAATTTCTAGTAGAGCAAAGAGGACATGTAGTTTGGTTCCATCTTTCATCTCTAAAGACATGCGGAAATTTGAGTTTCTGACATTTAAATTAATCATTTTCTCCTATAGAAATTATAATAAACAAACTCTTATTGATCTTCACCTCGCATTAGCCACACTGAATCACAGAATTGGCATCTAGAACCTGAGTTCATAATAGATATTTTTTAGCATTATAATTGTAGAGCTAAGCCTGAATTTTGACAGAAAAAAAGTGTATGTCACTGCTGCCTGTCAGCATATGTGGACAGCTTGAATAAAGCTCTAGAGGTGTCAGCTGCTCTCTTCTTCTCCCTGGCAGCCAGGTAGACCCCACAGCTCTGCAGCTGTACCATGTGTCAATTAGCCAACATCCAAATGCAAATTTTTTCTTATGAGACTTGCCCTGCTCCAGCAAGATGTGATATGACTTCCTGCCAGATCCACTTATAATCACTTCAGCTTTCCATCTTTCAGAGAAAAAGGCTTGGAACAACCTGAGGATCAGTTGAGAGGCAATGGAGCAGGCAGAAAGCTTGCTGATAAAGCAATCTGCAAATGATCACATGTAAGAAAAGGGAGATTCTCCGCTGGATTACTCAAAGAGCAGAATTATAGGAGGAGAATCATGAAGTTCTTCTGCAAACCATTACAGACAACCCAATCTGTAAAAATAATGACTAACAGAAACAATCCTTTACACATTTTATGTCATCTATTACTTTCAAATATGGGACTGTAGATGCACATGCTTTTGTGGTGACACCACAAAAAGAGAATGACAAACATACCCTGCTAAAAGGACAATTTAAGGGAGTAAAACATTCTGGAATTACTAATACCTAATGTAGGATTGAATGTTGAATAAAGTGATTCAATTTTGCTACAGACCTTCATTGAACAAAGCAGTCACACATGAATGAATTATAGGAGCTGATTAATTTATGTATTCATTTTGAAATTTTTAAAATATAGATTAAAAGCACTTTGAATAAAAATGTTAAATTACATCCCATTACAAAGCCCTAGTAGTGGTAAATGAAAGTTGTGGAAGGACTGTTTTTAAATATTTCTCTACACTCTCACACTCTTTGTACTACATAAGGAAAAATATCTATATTCTAAATTAAGAAATCTATTTTTAAAAAAGGCCAGGATTTATAAAAATAATTCTCATTAAAGCTCAGCATTTCCAGAGTACAGAAGATGTTTCACATACAACCAGCTATATTCATTTCAGTAGGAAATTTCCCACTGGTAGTTATGGAAGCAAGACTGGATCCTGAATTATAGAGAGCATTTGCATTCTTCATTTTAGTAATTGCTTGAAGTTCTGCTTGAAGAAGTGCCCACAAAGAGCCATGAGAATGCAGTGACCAAAGAACTGATCCTATCACACAAAGCCAGCAAAGCTGCCCATAATGGCAGGCTCCCTCCTCTTCCCCTCAAAAGCTATAAAATCTTTTTAAATACTCAAGAAGGGAAAACAGGCTAGTAAGCGAAGGCAACTGAATAAATGATATCTGGAACCAGATTTTTAGTTACATAAAACAGCTGTCATGAGTCAAAGTAAAGATGAGTTGAGGCAAGACTCCCCCAGAGGAACAGCGCTTTGTGCAGGGGAGAAAGAAAGGTCCAGAGAGAGCTGCATGTGCTCTGTGAGCAGCAGCATTCCTGAGCTGGGGGGACTGGATTCATGCATGTGCAATTTATCAGTCTAAAATGTGAACAAAGCTTTGCCCACCATCAGAGGCACTGTCCTTTATGTTCTGTAAATACTGTGGACCCTCTGTGAGATTTCCTGGACACTATTTTCCTCAACACTGTTCATAACTTCACCTAGGTATCACCCAGCAATTAGTTTTCTTAAGCAGTTTTATAATGACAGTGCCATGACCTTACTCCTATGAAATTAATTCTATAGCCCTTTTTAACTTAATCCAACAAAAACCTACTCATCTCAACATAGACTCATGAATCATTTTAATATATATATTTATACTAGTATAATTAGTGTTATTAATATAATTAAATGATAACCCTAACATTATTTTACACAGAGTAGTGATAGAATTATTAATGCCACTATTAGAACAGTATTGAATATTGAATAAGCTGTAGGTCATAGGTGTTTTTAAAGTACACGATGAAAGAAAACTTGTTGACATTAAAAAATGTAGATTCTTTTTTGTTTCATTTCAAATAAGTGATTTTTTTTACCTACACAAGTTAAACACATACATAGAGAATCATTGACACAATATCCCAATGTTAAATCCATCAAGTGAAAATTAAAATCCTTAACAGCAGACATAAGTTTCATTTCCTTAACTTAGTTCTGTACCTGCACATCTTTACTCAGTTACTACCTCTTCTGATGGAGACTAATGTATGTTTTTCTTACTGTGAGAGACCTCCAGCAGATCACTCTCTCTCTCTGCCATTAGAAACATGAAAGAATGAGAAGAAAGGTCTAATTTGTCCTGTATTTATTACCTACTCAATTTACAGATTGTTGAATTCTTTTTTCAACTGTATCCCTCTTCTAAGGAAAAGCTTTACTCAACTTTTCCAGGGTCTCCAAACCACATGTCTACAAAAGAAAAACTATTTTATCTGGGCTTTTTTCCTTATATTTAAGAGACAGCCATGCCATCTTCACTTGTCCTCCAGTCACCACTTTCCATATAGACCCTCCCTTCTCCATAACACCAGCTGAGAACCAACTCCTACTTTAATACCAACAAGAGCAGGAGGTCACCAGCAGTGAGGAAAGATGGACCTTCCTTATAGAAGAGGGTATTACAAAATAATATTCTCAGCATCTTTACATTACAACAAGCGTAAGTGCAAATCATTTTTCAACAAGGGGAAAACCATAATTTTTGCAAAACAAAAATTCAAATGTATCCAAGAAGTATAAAATCATTAACTTTATACAGCTTGAGAAGTTCAGAGTATTCTGCCTAGTAAAAAAGTCTGAAAATAGGCACTAAATTTTATTAAAAATACATTTTCATTTCATGTTAATTCCCAAAATGATGGATTTATTTTAATGGGTATCCAGATAAATTATCACACTAGAAGATTTAGAAGTCTTCATTTAAACTCAAGTGCAGATTCTAACTCTAGAATCACCACTAGAGCTTCTGGAAATCCAATACAGAGTGTGGAAAACACACAAGTGGAAAGACACACATTATTAGATCAAAATCAGCAGGGCCAAGAAAGTTGTCCTGTATTTGAAACGGCTTTCGGCACAAAGTGCAACATCTTTATAAGAGATGTGCATAGAATAGACTTTTATCTTAGAACTTTTACTGAGAGATATTAAATTTAAGGAGTACGATTTTGTTAAACCAAAAAGCAAGTGAAAATATCTAATAAGTGATATACCAGATGTGCCTGAACAGAATGAAGGTTACCTTGTCAAGTATTGTAGAAAATTATATCTATGTTTATTCTATGGACAGATACCTCAGGGAGAAAAAAAAGAAAAAAAGAAAAAAAGAGAGAAGCATTTGATTTCATGAGTAGAAAACATTCATCTGACAGATTAATTATTTTTGAAGCAACAGCAGCAATGAACTGATTAATACATGGAGCTCTCTATCTCCATGCTCATATAACCATCACATTAAGTAAATTCCATTTCCCTGAAAAGATTCTGACTTACTGAAAGGTCTTTATGCACTTATAAATGTGTCAACAAGCGACAAGGAGGTAATAGTTTCCAGAAGGTATTACTGCAATGTATATTTGATAATGAAATTTGCTGGGTAAATTAGCCAAAGAAGAAGTATAAAGGTCTAATGGGCTTAGTCTACCATTCAAAGAAGCACACACTGCTGGCTGTAGCAAAGATATGATGGATGCTTTCTGCAATGGAGCATCACAACCCGCCAGGACAGAGATTAATTTATCTGTTTGCAAGGGAGATATTTTTACAAATAAATTTGTCCATGAGCACAAAGTCTTTGCTTTGACAAACCATGCCCCATTACAGTAGTTACCAGTTTATTTAAAAAAAAAAATCTGTCTTTTGTCTAGACCGCTGCAACTTGCCCACTCTAGGAATCCTTTACTGGACATCCGCTGAGGGTCACTGACCACTTAAATCATAAAATATCATTGCTGTTCTGATCCCTAAACAGATTGTTCAAGCTAGAAAGTGATAGAAGAGCAAACCAGCAGGTCCACTCTGAACATTTGGATACTTTCAATTTGTACTTAAATTAATATTTTTAGATTTTCAGTAGAAGGTAAAGATTCAGAGACTTCTGGGAGCTGTGCAGAAAGCACACACTGGGAATTTTATGCCCCAAAACATTATTATAAATCAAATTCCAAGTTTCTACTCTACCAAAATAACTTGAAATCACTCCTGTTAATTCTTGATTAGCCATACCAGCTAAACAGCGCAATGAGTACTACTTATTACACTGGAGAGAAGAGCTGCCTAAAACCAGAAATCAAAATCTCCAAGATTTAAAGATGCAGAGCATTTGCGAAGCCATTTGACCAGTACTCAGTCATACACTCTGATTATGTGATGAGTGTCTTATAAGAAAGGATTCAAGTGTCAGAAATGTGTCATGTGCTATCATGGAACGCTGTTCAATATGTCAGCTCATTGTCTAAGAAAAGGAAAAACCTAGTGGGGTGTAGCAAAATGACAATGGTATATCTATGTAAATGCATCCTTCTCATAAAGCTTCTCATCAAACAAGATGAATTACACTTCATCCTCAACTTGAGACAAATTATAAAATACCAGAATATTTTACACTTAGGTAATTATTATCACCTGGAAGAACCCAGTCTAAAGGGAAGATGTGAAGCAGCAGAGAGCTCTGGGAAAGGATTTCCTTAAGTAAATGCAACCCATATTTCTGTAGAGAAAAAATTCACATTGGAGAGTTCTACATAAATATAGAATCATGAAAAAAATTCTAAAACTATACTGGTATGTTAATGGACTAGCTCGTCAAAATATGAGCCAGATTTATATTTCTTCTTATGAAATGCAACAAGTCCTTTCAGATTCTTTCTGAAGTGAAAAGGATTAATGTTCATTTCTGGAAGTGTGAGAAATTATGCTTTATCTGTAAATATAATCTCTTTACATATTCTGGTGTGAAATTAATACATCACCACTACATAAAATGTATAATTCATGTACTGACACCCAGTCAGATTTAGCAGCCATGAAAACAGAAGCTTTTGCAAATCATCAGCATACATCTGCAAAACAAGTGATGGCAACAATCCTCTAAAGGTGGACTGCTAGGCGGGAGGAGGTTTAAGTACCAAATTTTCAGTGCATCTACCTGTTACCTTTGCAAAGTAAGATTCAAAAATGGAAATTATACTTAGAAAATAAGATAAAGTTGACGTTGGTTTTGGTTTTTGTGTATGTGTTTGCGTGTTTGTTTGTTTGTTTGATTAAAATCATTATGTATAAGCAGGAAGAGAATCAGTTGTTTTGGACTCTAGAAGACAAACACCTCAATACAATGAATATAATTATGGCATGAGCTCTAGGAGAATAGTAAGGGCATATATTGAAACAATTATGTAGCTTGTAAGTGTTGCTGAGAGCAGGATTTGGGAAACAGTGAGCAAATTAGGAGCTAGTGACACAGAAGATAGGCAGACCTTCAAAAACTCCTGTTTGAGTCTTTCTTTGCTGTGGACCAGAGTGTGAAGGATCATCCCCAGCACATCCAGAAGGTGACAGATCTCTGACAAAGGCACCATGAGCAGATTGCAGGGGACACCATGGAACATATAACATGTACCACACAAGTGAATAAAAGTAGCACGTAAAGTTGTGCATTAGCTTGTCAGTAACTTAAACAATGAGAAGGTAGATATCCTGAATATAAATTTATATACCAAGAAAAAAAGTATTCCAAAGAAGCCAGAATCTGTACAACATATTTACTGAGAGAAAGAATTGAGTGGATTTGAGGGTGTCCATAATAGGTATTCAGTGTCTGATGTAGTGGATATCACAGGCACTGACTGAAAATGAGGGAACAAAAATGCCATGTATCTTCCATGGCTGGAGTGCCAGAGTATAGGGATCACAGCAGGAAAAGCCAGAGCAAAATGCTTCATTTCTGTAGCTCTTTACAGGGACCTCTTTGACATTTCAGGTCAGTGCTAGTGTCCCCACACAACCAATATATGGCCTGAAAGAGAGCTGACTTTGTTGTCTGAACCTCAGAGTATTCCCCCAAAGCATTCCTACTCATCCTCATGGGAAAATGCTGGCAGGATTTGCAGGACCTTGCACAGAAGCCACAGGAGACAGAGGCCTTGTTCTCCTCTCAATCACCCAAGGCTATACAAAAGATCCTTCTCCCCCAGTGAGCCTGATCCCACTTTGCTGGCCAGCTGCCATTCATTGTTCTAATGGCTTCAAGCAGCCCTAAAGCCCATTAGCCACTCACTGGCAAGAAACAGAACATTTCCAAAGCACCCCAAATGTGCTGCAGCCCCAAGCTGTCAGTACAGCCCTACAGACACTGGCAGAGAAATGAGGGGAGGTGAGCTTTCACCAGGAAGTGCAGCAGAAGCTGGATGGCTTCAGGGTACTTGTGATATAAAAGACAGACTTTAAATCACCTTTATATGTAGCCATAAATGAGGGCCTGGCTCTTTCCATGGGACTAAAACATTAAAAAAAAATCTTTTCAAAGCATACAAGAGCAAAGAATCATTTGTACTGGCTAGTTCTGTTCTTCCTGCTGTGTTCTCCACACATTGGCACGCTGGCCTTGACAGATGCAATGCAATTTTTGCTTCTTCACTCTCATTTTGCAGTGGTGGCACAACTACAAGAAACACTGTGAATCCATTAATCAATTACTCTCAAACATCCAACTTCTCCTCAGACCAAACAGATGCCCCACAAACTTGTCACTGCATGTCTCAGGGTGCCTTTGTGAAAAAAAAATATTTTGTTTATTTTACTTATATTAAATAAAAAATTAGCAGAAGAAGTTACATGTAAGGTTTGAGGAATAAGCAGAACTTGGTATCACAGAATCATAGAATGGTTTGGGTCGGAAGGGACCTTAAAAATCTTCTTGTTCCAATTCCCCTACCATGGAGGCAGTGACACCTTCCACAAGATCAGGTTGCTCAGCTCTCCATCCAACCTGGTCTTGTACACTTCCAGGGATGAGGTATCCACAATTTCTCTGGGTAACCTGATCCAGTTTCTTACCACCTTCTTAGTAAAGAACTTCTTCCTAACATCTTATCTAAATCTCCCCTCTTTTAATTTAGTTTTCCTTTGTCCCTACACCTCTCATGGAAAAACTGTTCCAGAATTTTACTTCATCAACAACTAAAAATGTCCTTCTAGTTTCCAAATTTAATTGTATTTATGATTGTTTTATGCTCATTTGTCCTTTTGCCAACACTGCTCTTTAGCTTCAGCATTTTCGCTTCCTCAGTCATTTCCCATACACAAGCTTGCAACTTATTAGTCTCCAAATGCATGACCTTGCACCACACAGCAGTGAATTTCATCTGATTTTCACTACTCCAGGCCTTAAGTTCATCCACTTCTTCCTAGCTGACAGACTGTTCCTACTCAGAGTTCTTTCATCTGTATATTTCACACGTAGACATGTCCTTTTCGAGAAAATTTTGTGTACAAAAATACCAAAAAATTAGTCAGGTCAGTTCTTAAAAATGGTACTGTAACCTAGTATTTCAATTAAAATTTTCTAGTGTCTCCTGTAGTTCTCAAACCCTCACATGATTTTTTACTTGCTTTGCAACTTTCTTTCTGATGAACATTATCTCTAATTTCCCTAGGAGATGCCAGATCACATACACAACTGCAGTCCAGCTAGAGAAGTCCAATTGCATTTTCCTATATAGAAAATGAGTTATCTTATCAACAAGGTCCCTATAGATTTATCTTCAATGTATTCCATCAAATCAATGCTGAGCAGTGGCCAAAAGGACAAGTCACTGAAAGATTGTTTGCAAAAGTGCCAGGTGCTGTATATTTTATCCAGCACAGTTCACCTTCATTGTTCATAGCCCAAAGCTCTATTAGTGGCTAATGTGACATCAGTGCCTGTGTTTGCCCCTGTGCAGCTGAACCAAATTCCATCATCACTGGGACCTGAGTGTCCCTATTTATCTCAGCAGCCATGCCAGGGCACAGAACCTCCCCATCTTCCCTGTCTTTAGATTTGTGTTGTATCAAGATGCAGTATAGTCCACAGTACCCTGTGGTAGAAAGTTATACCTCTAGCAGTAAGCTCCTAAAAGAACAGGATGTCTAGTCATGGATGGGGTAAGACAAAAAACATAATCTCCCAGATTCATGACATTCATGAAAAACTAAGCCAATAAACACTGTTTCACATCATCATGATGGCACTGGTGTGCAGGACTCCTGAACTATGCCAGTTTGATTTGCTTCCCAAACTTCTCCAGACTTGGAAGGTAACACGACAGAAATTGAAGAGACCAAAAAACTTCTTCTATTTTAGTAATTCCCTAAAGCCTATTAGTCCACACTTACTTTGCACCTGGCTTTATTCCTAAGACCTAATGACAAAAGCATTCAAACTGTATTAGCAGAGTTCTGTGAAACCTCATATCATCAGTGCACACAAAAGCACCATGCGTTTTCATATTAACAATACATCCTGGTAAGAAATAAATAAATGTACCACTCCACAAACTATCCTCTGTGAGGGTGGCTGCTGCTCCACAGGCAACTCCCAGAACTTGGTTCATTAATTTCAAATGAAAGTGAGAGTAATTAAAATTTTATCCTTCAAGAGAAATCAGTTAAAGTCATACAGAACTCACTCTTTGGAAGGGAGCAATGTATTGATGTCACATTGCCTACTGCAAAGTCTTTGCAAGCAAGCATATAAATGTGTGAAAGGAATATCACATTCATTTTGGTAGGTTTAAAGTTGTTCATCTCCCCTCATGACAGAAGAATTTGTCAGTTCCCTCTAAGAAATATACAGGAACATTTGTTTTAACTTGTTTAAAATGAACCTAGCAAGAAATTATGTAAGACATGGCTCCCCTTCTTTTCAGTCTGTTTACAACAGAAAATTAAAGCTGGCTGTATCTGAAAAAGGAATATAGCTTTAACCTCTACCAGCATTGGAGGTTTTGACAACCAGCTACTCGGTCATAACACAATAACTATTGATTTACAATTCAGATCAAAGATATTAATAAAAGACCCAAGACAGTCACCTTTCAGAATACATTGTATTACATAGAAATGCAAGACTTTAGGTCAAGTACTCCAAATCTTCCTCTTGAAATTGAAGACATTTTTTAGACTTACTTCATGTGGAATATCCTAAGACATTAAGCTCCTGAAAGGTTTATGAGAATCAACAGCAGGATGCAGAACAGATGTTATTGATGCTGCCATTAGAGAAAGGTGGGAAGAAATTAAGTCAGTACTCATTTGCTTTGGCAGCAGCCAGGCTGACATTCACTCCCTGTCCAGTCAGCACAGCTCCTGTTGGACACACCACAGCACAGACTTTATTTTCTGGCTGCTGAGCAGAAACAACGCAGAAAGGACTCTGGGCATTTGGGAACTCTACACTGCAGGAAGAGTTTCAGGAAAGCAGAAACTGGTCAAGATACAAGATAAATTGCCAGGAATGTAGAAATGTGAAAATATTACAGAAGATAAAGGAAAACAAGTGGGACTGTTGTTTTAAGGGAGTCACGAGAGACAGAGGAAGTTGAGGCTGTTAGGCAGGAGGAACTCAAGGCACATATCTGTGTGGTATCTGTCTTTGTTAAGACTTTTTTTCACAGAACAATTTTGTAGAAGCCAAAATGAAGAATGCTGCATGGAATCTAGTGACTCAGTCCAAAGAAATTGCAGATGCTCTTTATTTCCCAAAATTTGTATTTGCATGTTTATTTATATTCCAAATGCACAAATAATTTTATTTGAAACTGCTTGTATTTCTGAAAAAAACATTAATTTTAAAATATTAATTTAAAAGATAGCACAACAGAGGCATTTATATGTAGTGCATACTGTGAGAAACCTTAAACCCTAAAAATGTGAACAATAATTGAATGAAAAAGCAGTATGAAAACACTAAACAAAAATCTGACAAGTTAGATGAGCAACATCAAACTATATATTGACTTCTTTTTTTATCTTGTCAGTAAAAATAAAATCAAAGGTGGAGAGAAAGAAAAATAAGCCCAACAGCTATCAGAACAAATAAAGTCTGTATTTATCCTGTCTCTGCACAAAAAGAACACAGGAAATGTCAGAATAGAAGAGTCCATTTTGACCCATTGTAACCAATATTGTTCTTTCTAATATTTTATGCTGCTTCAAAGGAAATACTCTGTGGTGTTCTCATTCTTTGTACAAACTATGTGATGAAGAGATGAAGAAATTCATCTGTGAGTCCAGACAGCCATCCATTTTAACAATGGATCATGGAGCTGCTTCCAAAATTCCAATTTTTATTCTTGTCTGGACAAGTTACTAAGACTTTTTCATTATGCCTTAAGAAGGACACAATAACAGTAAACTACAGTGGTTAGTTTCTTTTATATAGACAATACAATCAACAGGATAAAGACCATTGGTACATTTCAGAGGCAAAACTCTGTGCAGCACTGGACTGGTGTGGAGATGGTTTCATTCTGAGAACAGCTTGGAAATGGTTTCATTCCAGACTGAGAACACTCTCCTCTGATTTACAATAGATAATGTGCTGAGTGCATAATACAGAAAATGTACAATGATTTCTTAAGAAATCATTGGCACGTTAATTGTATTATAAAAATCAATAGTTTATCGTTTAATGGATTTACTGGACAGAGAAGACTGGTTATGCTATTGAAAGTTCCCACCAGTCATCCTCATCCAGAGGCTGTTTTTCTTTAATCCTATTCAAAAATTCTCTGAATCAAAGAAGCATGACCAAACTACAAAAGGCATTACACAAAATATCCTTCTACACTGCAAAGCTGAAATGAAAAAACCAATAGCTTGGTATAGTTTGGGGTGTCTGAAGACTGTAACTCCTGTAAAGCACAGTAGCAGGTGCAAAGAGAACCTGCAAATGTTTTCACTCTAACATAACTTGCCAAACTTAAGAACATGTTGCTTCCATACTAGGCAAACCATGGCAAGTTTCATTTTTCCTGTATGCTTTCCTTGTTATTACATAACTTTAATGAATTACCTTGAAGGAAAGCAGGGATTAGCCCATACACTGCATAAAGCTGATGGGTCTTTCAGTTACAGAAATTCACTGCCTTTCTTTAGATGATATCACATTTTTTTAATCTGTAAACAGATACCAGTTTCCTCAAAAAAAATCCAAACAAATCAAAAAAGAGGAATAAATTAATCTTTTTAGACCTGTGCTGGTTGTCTTTCTACATCCATAGATGCTGGCTAACTAGTTAGGCATGTTCATTAAATACATCTTCATGGTTCAAGGGTTGAAATGCCTGCTCTGAAATGTAATGTGGCCAATTGGTCACATGAGTGGATTCCTATAAAGCCTGACAAGACATAAGCAGCCAGTTTCAAGTATTGCTGTCTGAGGACTCAGTGCTTTCTGGAGTGAAGAAACACATTCATTTTACACAAAGACTACAATTTTTTCCATACTTTGTCAACAGAATTAGCTGAGTGATGGAGAGTTGTCTTTGCTCTCAACTCACCTCTGTCCAGCCTGGTGTAAAGAACAGAGAGATGCAAAGGGAATATCTCCACAACTTTTCCATCCCCACTGCAGCTGTGTCTATCCCCTTGACAGTCCCTTTGACCATGACCATTCTGGAATCCCCTTCTGTGTTTGAGCATCAGAACTACACATCAATGAGAGGAAATTTCATCTAATCTTGGAAGTACACATCACAGAAATTGGCCCAACCCAGTTTTGTCATAACTATCCACAGCACTCAAATAAGAATTCTTACAGGATGTCTATGATTAAATACTTGTGGAGATTTGGAACATAGGTTGTGAACTGATTCTCAGTTTTAACCCACAAAGAGTCTTCTGCAAACTTCCTTTTTCTGAATCAGAGGTGTTCCTCCATCCTTCTAAAAACAAAGCCTTAGGATGCTGGAGAGATTATACACATCTCTCACAGGATTTATTTTATTCTAGAAGAGCAGACTGACAGTCATGCTGACTAATGAATTTCACTTTTTTTATTTATTTGAACAGTATTTCTATTAAAAACCAAGATACAAAAAAAAAAACTATAAAAATTCAGAGCTCTTGTACATTGCTGAAGAAGGAAGAAGCATTCTGCTGGAAATTGTTCAGAGATCCAAAAATAGTAGTGGATACAGTGGTGACTACACAGTTAAGTTACCCTGCATGATGTAATCTTGGCAAACATACTCCTAAGAAGGTCACTGGCTGAGCAGGAATGTTCAGAGGAAATGCAGAGTGGCCTGGCACTGGGACAAGTATGCCTTGGCCCCATGGCAGCTGTTACCAAGTGAAGGCTAAACAGGAAGCAACTCACACAGTCTCCCTTCCCTGCACATCAAGAATGGCAAGAAAAAACTACAGAAAATTTCATAGGGTGCCTGGGAGTCTTCTTTTTTAGCTTAACTAGCATTTATAATAGATATAGATCTCAAGACAAAGCATAGGATTTTACAAAATACAGGATGAACTAGAAAGACAAGAGATCTCCAGACTATGTGAACTGACAAGTCTTAAAAAGCACAAACCAAAGCAATTCAGAGCAATACCGTACAGAACAGACTGGCAAATGGTCATTAGAACTGAATTGGAGTTTTACAAAGAGGGAAGGGAAACTGCTCCAAGTGTGAGCAATGATATGTAGTAAGGCTAAGCCAGGAAAGGATGAAGGAAATTACAGAACTATTCCTATGGATATAAACCCAAGCTATGTCAGTGGGGGTCCTTTAAAAATGGCTGAGTTTAATATCACACATCAGATACCTAGTGCACATTGAATACTCTCCTAAATTAAATCAATTCATTTCCCAGCATGATGCTCCTAACTTCTCAGTATTTTAATTTAAGACAGGAGACCCAACCACACCTTATGCTCAGGTTGTGTATGAGAAGAAGGGATGTTCATGTGTTCCATTTTCTTAGTCCAAGACACAATAGAATTCTCTACACTGAAATATGTTCTAACATGTAAGGGGTGAAGGTAAATAAATGTGAGTTTTCACAGTTTTTCCTGAATTATTACCCAAACACTTGCTGAATACTCTGCTTTTCTGGGGCTTTAATAGATGTACATTGTACAGAGGCTTCAAAATATTCAGCCAAAGAAAAGTGCATAAGCAGCAGCTCAGGTACCAACTGCAGACAACCTACAGGTGCAATCTTAAAGAATTCATCATAACACCTTGATTGTCTCATCACTAGTTTTACAGTTTCCCACATCACCATCATTCCAAAATAGACTATGGAAATATGACGTACACAGGCTATGGATGGACCAAATTCAATGACACAAGATTCCTTGCCAGTCTTACATTACCTGCAATTTTTAGGTCACAAGATACAAGTTTTTTTTCTGTAAAACTGAAAAAAAAAAAGGGGGGGGGGAAAATTCCCCTCAAAAGATGTCTAAAACCAGTTTCCTGTGGCAGCTCAATTTTTCCCCCAGCAGGCAGGTAGCTCCTTACACCTCACACTCACAGATGGCTGATTCATACACCATTTCGACTTTAGTATTTGCTTATTCTTCAGCCCGAATCTCAGTTTTCAACTGGAATTTCTAAATTACTCAGGCCTTAGCATAACTCCTATCAGAAAGGGTGCAGGATTTTTAGATACAGTATTATGTGTAATTAATTTCAAAATTACTTCAGGTTAAATTGTATGTAATGAACTATGTCATTTCTGTTGGCTACAGAACTCCACAATAGTTTTTTAACCTTTCCTTTCCAATCGTCTCTCTTCTGTCCGTGTTCTATTAAATGTTTTTATTTAATAATCTGTAGCTCTGCTTTAGTAGTGTTGTTCTCCCTATCTCCAATATCTAAGAACTCTAACCAGTGTAATCCAGTGTATGATAAAACAACTGAAATTTGTTTGAAAACAACTGAATTTGTTTGAAAATCCTAAGGTAAAATGAGAAAGCGAAATACATCCTAAAATTGATTTAGCTCATTCCCTGCCTTGGCAAAATCAGGATGGTACCTTCAGGAGGAAGAGTGAGGAAGGTGAGCAGAGCAATGGTGGGCTGAGCACAGCAGGTCCCACTGGTAGCTCAGCCCTTCCAGTTCATGTATTTCATTGTTCTGTGATGAGTTACAAGGCTCTTAATAATTGCTCTTTGTAGAAACATTAAGACACACTTTGAGGAAGAAAATGGTATTCTAGTACTTTTCTGTGAAAAGGCTACAAAGCTGCATGGAGAAATGTTGTGATCAAATAAGCAGTCACTTCAAGGGAAGATCTTCTTTGAGTAATATCTCATTATAAAACCCCAGATCAAATTGGTTCCCCATGACCTTGCTCCCGGAGGTTTTTGAAGCCGTCGGGAGGTGTTTGCTTGTACTTGCCAGTGATGTTGAACTAATGGAGCCATCCTTCTCGTTTCCTTCTTGTAGGGAGAGATGCCAGACCTCTGAGGCCAGTGTAGTTCCTTAAAAAACAAGGACTTTGATGTGGCTGCCGTAGTTCACCCTTCATCCCTCTAATAAAAAATAAAATATAAAAAGAAAAAAAATAAAATTAGAGAGTGAAGCCTAAAAGGAAAAGGGCAAATACATTTCGTGAGTTGCCATATCAACGACACTTGAGGCACCTGCACGGGCGTTGGGTGACACGGCGTCATTTCACACACGCTTGGGACACCTGTGAGGGACCAGCAGAGGCTCTGCGACAGCCTCGGTCATTTGGGAGTGTCTCGGTGCGGGGCCGGGGCCCGCGGGCAGCGCGGCCCCCAGCGGAACCCCCGCCCGGCCGCCGGTGGCCCCGAGCTGGTACCGGCCCTCAGGGGCCGCCCCGCGCCGCCATCTTCAACGGCCCCGCCGCCCTCACGCAGGTGAGACCCGGCCGGCACCGACCTCCCCGGGCTCAGAGGCTCCGGCCCCACGTCCCGAGCCCGGCCCCGACCCGCATCCTGCTCCCGACCGGCATCCTGCTCCCGACCGGCATCCTGCTCCCGACCGGCATCCTAATCCCGACCCGCATCCTGATCCCGACCCGCATCCTGATCCCGACCCGCATCCTTATCCCGACCCTCATCCTGATCCCGACCCGCATCCTAATCCCGACCCGCATCCTAATCCCGACCCGCATCCTGATCCCGACCCGCATCCTTATCCCGACCCGCATCCTGATCCCGACCCACATCCTGATCCCGACCCGCATCCTGATCCCGACCCACATCCTGATCCCGAGCCCAGCTCCAGCGGGGTAGCGTGGCCGTGCCGCTGTTGCTGTGCAGTGAAGGGGGTGCCGCAGGTGATCGAGAGCCTTGTGTCAAAGCGTTTCGTGGTCCAATTTTTATAAAGCAAAAGCAGCCTCTACTTAAAGTTGTTTTTCCCCCTTAATTCCGCACGCTGTCCATAAAAGCTGGGCCGCTCCGCCCGTTGGAGCACCCGTAGTCTTGCAATAGCTTATTAATGGTCTTTCTGCCCGTTTATTATGCTAACTTGTATTTTGAGAAAATATATAGTGGTGTTACAAACTCAACTTTAAATATTTAATATGTGGAATTCATTTGTCTGGGAGATACTAAAACCCTTCATCAGTGATGAACTGCTTTCCCTGGCGTGTCCCAGCCACCATAAATCAGCTCTGGCTTTGGGCCCATGATGGTGAGTTATATGTATGAACATTCCTGGGTCTAAGCCTGTGTGCCCTGCCAAAAATAGTGTATTTGTGTCATTTTTCAATGCAAATTAGTAGTATGTGCAAATTCGCTTCATTTTGCTTCACAGATATGACTTTGGAATAAAAAATTTTGAATTAACATAGCTTTTCCAGCACTGGGATATTGATCAGAAACTTGGATGCATATACTTATATTAATAGTGCCTTTTAAGACAAGGGACTAACCATGACTATGAAGAGTTTTAGGTCTGTGTGAGTCTGTCCTGTCCCTCCTGGATTTAGAACAGTGCTTAGTACTAGCTAGATTAGGAAAGCATGGAGGTCTGTTTGCATTTGCTGTTTGTGAAATACTCTTTTTGCTTGTTAATTTCAAAGGACCAACTGTTGGAATCTGGGGCCACATAAACACCAAATATTATTGAAATATACATAAGAAACTGTCATAGAATGAAGATATTTTTGCAGTTTGTGTGAATGGAAGGAATAAGGGGCCCTGTGGATACTGCTACTTTATTGTTGATGTAAGAAGCATGGTGAAGCTAATGATCAAAGTCACTGCACACACCAAGACATCGCAAGGTAAATTTGGATAGGAATCTATTCAAAGATAAATATCTTTCATTGTTACTTAACTTTATAAATTATATTCTTGATTATTTCTCATTGACTGATACTTTAGGCCTGTACTTCCAGTTGGGCAGACATACTTAAATACACAGTTCAGGGCAATAAAAAAAATAAGTTTGATCTGTGACTGAAATATGAGAAAGCTACTAGTTTATAGCATTTTACAAAGATATCATAAAATACCTATTTATTTGATAACTATGCAAAAAATTGAGGACTTTCATTTCAAATTGCTGATGTGTTTTTTTTTAAATAGTCCCTCTGGATTTTAAGTACGCTTGATTTTTAGACTTACTGGAGGGACTGGGAAGAGGAGAGGTGAAAAGAGGAAAAATACTCCAACTTTCAATTTTCCCGACAATTCTCTCCTTTAAGAATAGCTTACTGTAATTAATGACAATACTTGATGCATCATGAAAGCACTTTTTTAGCATTACCTCAGTAATTACATGACAAATATGTCATCCACTTAATGGTTTTAGTGTCTACCAATCTTAATAGCAAAGGTAATTTCAAGTCTTCTTTTGCAGTTATAATTAAGTTTTAATTAAGCAATATGTAAGCAAAGATGTATTGCAATGTCACTTGCAGTATTTTTCCTGCCTTCATGAAAAACAAACTGACATTTTGCTGATTTCACAGAGGTGTTTACAATGACCAGCTTTGTAGCTGAATGACTTGTCCAAACACAAATGCTTATAAACTTTGGGTCTAGTTTACCTTCCTCTGAAGTTAGGAAGGGCCACCTGGTGATGAATTTGGTACCTACAACTGCCATCAGTCTTCTGAGTCTGCATAAATATGTTCTGCAAATTAGCAGATAAGCTACCTTGTTCATATGAATATCAGTTTAAAACACAGCTGCATTGATGACAAATTTTAAGCCAGAATACTGGTAGTAGTCCCTGAAAGAGATGAATTATTTTTTCAGTCTCAGAATTTAACATTTTTATACAATGACTTTTAGATCAGAATTCCTACATTTTTTAGTCCTAATATTTTTTCTGAGATGTAATAAGGCATAGCAGAACTGCAGAATATGTGAGGGCTGTGCTAGGGGCATGATGCTTGGCTAGTCTGAAACTGATCTTTAAAGCAAAAGTTAGTGAAAGTGCTTTGACCCAAGGAAAAAAGCAGTGTTTTCCTTTGCATCTCCTTCACTTAAAAAAAATAATAAATAAAAACTTGGCAATGATTAAATCCTCAGTCCTAGAATGTCAAGTGCCTCAGAGTGTGAGTTACAGGGATACACTCATCGTAAATATGTCCTGCAGGAGGGCTTGGCTCCTGTCTCTCATTCCCTGCAGGTCCTTCACATTCTGCTCTGGCAATGGAATCAAAGCAGTAGGTCACTGAGATTAGTTTCATGGTGCCACTACTTCTCACCAAGACATGAATCATACAATTTTGAGTTGTTCTGACTTGTTTAAAGGCTGTAGATAATAACAAAGATAGAGCTGCAGACAGAAAACTGAACAGTGATTTCAGAAAAAAGTGATCTTTATGTTAAGTGAATATTTAGAGAGAAGGAAAAGTCTAAATACACTTGCTTTAGAAGTTAATTCTTTAAAAGGTATTTCTAAAATGTCTAGTTCATAATTAAGTAGCTCAATATAACTGTTAATACAGTAATTTTAAAAGAAATATGCCAACAAGTGGAAAATCTGTATCAAAAATGGTCTAAGACATAGGCTAATGCAACCGGTGTTTTAGAAGTGCAGTGAGAATATTAGTTAAATTTTATCAAAATACTAATTACAAGTTTTGATAGGCCTGTTACAAATGCTGTGTTTGTTTAATTTAATTTTCCTTATAATCAAAAAATTTTAAATGAACTAATATTTCTGACAACAGTATGGAATAAATTTACAATATCTGATTGCTTTCCCATTTTTATTTTATTTACAGACAATTTTAAGATTGAAATAAATGTGGATAAATATCAATAGATTTCATCACATTTTCGTAAATGAATGATTATTTACTTTTTCAAATAGAATGCTGCCCTAATCCTTTACATGGATTCATTCTTCATAAACTCATGCATATTGTCACTGAATTTCTAGTTCATTTGTATTTATATATATTTTCATAATTTTTAAAAACTTTGTTACTACTTGGTTGTGAGAGCTGAACTGTTCATTATGAGAAGCTGTATTTATAATCACCTGGTCAGTATATTGTTTCTAAAAAACTGGTTGCAGTCTGCAAAAATATCCAGTATTTAAAAATAATTTAATTCTTAAGTTGTTACCCAAACTGAACGTGAACAGAACTAAGTGTATCAAATAAAAGTGAGGCAGAGTCTTGTGAAAGGATTCTTCTGTGAGTTGAGGAGCACTTTCAGTTCTCAGTGTAGGTGCTTGTTGTCTCTTGTGGCTGATTCTCCCTGTCTTTGGGGAGTGACAACTTCTTTTTATGTTCAGGCTCTCTTCACTTTCTGTTGATGCCAGGTGAGCCCCCAGACACTCAGTGAGGAACGTGGGAGGCTTCCAGTGTCAGTCCCTTCCCTTTGCACTGTTCCCATTCTACAGCTGCAGCCATCCCTTAATTCACAGTGATTTGAGCAGCCCTCAGATAACTGAAGTGCTTGGTTTGAGTCTTACAGTAACCACCCTCAGAGAGTGCTGAGTGTGAAGGAGAACTCCTCTCAGAATTCTCTGCCAAATACCTCTAAATGGAGAGATTTCTGTAGCAGCTGTTCCATGTTTCTACTTTTCTATATTAAATGTTAAACTCCTCTTTAATGGATTCTACTGTTTTCCTGTGGGCACTTGAGAACAAAGAACAATAAAAAAATATGTGTTAAAGATGATTTTTAAGTGTTTTTAAAGAATTAGAAAGTCTTTTTGATTAAAAATAAGGACTGACATAAAACTGCTAGTTTTACTTGGTATATAAGAAAAGGTAGCCCTGAGTACTTGATGCACAAAGAGAATGTTTTCCAAGACAGTGTCAATATTAATTTTATTTTGATGTTAATTCTTTTGCAGTAGCACTGTGATGCAGTTGATAGACATTTCTACTCAGAAGAGTACTTTAAATACTATTCACATATTTTAAAATATGGCTGGATTGCCATAGGATTTTTTTCATGTCAAATCGTACATAAAGTTGTTTGTTTTTCAGCATAACTTGAAAGTGGCTTTACTGATTGAGAACCTAAAATTATTTTCTGCCTATGAAAACTGGAAAAAATGTTCAGAAACCACTATCAGGTAAAACAGAAATAATTCTAATTTTTACCCATTTTCATTTCATCAATTAAAATAGCTTATCCTGAGAGGCAAAAAGTCTAGCTGCAGGAGTGTTTTAGAGTGTTTCATAATTTAGTATTTTTATGGAAGTGTTATGAAGTACTGCGTAGCTGTTGATGCTCTCAGGTCTAGAATGGGCACAGTGTGAGTTTGCCAGTGGCCTTTGCTCTTTAACACCTGTGGGCCAGGAAAGGCAATGCTGCTTCCACTCAGTCACGGAAGGAGTCCCAGCTCCTAAGGTGTAGTCAGAAATGAGGGTTGGTTTATTCCCTTGGTCCAACAGCAGTCACATTATTTGGAACTTCATTATCCCTTTTATACTTTCCTGGCCTCTCTTTTCACCACACTTTGCCTTCCTTTCTCTGCACCAGTCCCATCCCAAGAGAACAACCCACCCCAACCACGTTTTCCCCACTGGTCCCAGATGTGCTACTTCTGTACCTAAAATTGGTATTTCTGATGCTGTTCTCTAGCTGTCTCAGCTTTTCATGGAATTTTTGATGCCTAGCTGCCACTGGCCTTGCAGGATTGTGCTCCCCAAAGATGCTCCATACTCCCCTCAGCTGATGGTGGAGTTTGGCAGTTTCTTGCCTAACTTCACTGGGGCCCCGGTGAGACCCAACCATCCTCCACAGCACTGAGTAACTTTTGTCAGCTTCTTGCATCACTGTTTGTTCAACATTTTCTCATGTCGTGTCTGGTATTTTTCAATGTCTTCTTCAGTTTAACCTCAAATCAGGGCCAACTGTAGGTCTGTGCTATTAACAAAATATGTTCGCAAAGATGGAACAAAAAGATACTAGTTTAAGATTTGCAAGCATATACAGCTTGGCAGTTAAAATATTTTTTAACTTTTTGAGAGCTTGATCCTTTAATCCTTAAATAAATCAGGTAACTTGGAAATTGATAGTATACCATATTAAAAAAATTCTTCCACTATAATTTTAAAAAATATTTTGAGTGCAGTTTATGGAATGCCATTTTAAATTTCCTTAGAACTTACTAAGTCCAGTCACTGGGAACAGCCATGTGGCTGGAGCTGCCAGGTGTGTGTGGGCAGAGGAAAATACCTCATTCATATACAGTGCAGAGTTGATGTTCTCTGAAAAACTAATCTGAGGAGCATTTCTTTTGCTTGCCTCTCTTGCTCATTCTGACTTTCAGGCAATTGCTTGGGCAGCTGAGCATAAAGAGAATTGGGGAGTGCAGGCAACTAGAAATAAGAAGGGAATGGCAGAGTTGTAATGATTGATTAGGTCAACCATGCTGCTGAAAAATGCTTAGCAAACTGTAGGCTGAGTACATCAGGTATCACAAAAAAATGCGACATCAAATGGCAAAAATCTAAGAAGCAAATAATTCCCTAAACAGAGGTGATAAATACAACCTCCCCAAGAGCCTGTGCTTAGATTCCTTGATGTCCAATAGGGCACATGCTCTGTGTCAGGAGTTTTCACCTGATGGTGGCACCCATAATAATCTTTTCCCAGCAATAATTCTCTGTTGCCTCATGAAGGCCATAGCCCTTACCCTTTTGATGGCGATACTCACTGGAATAAATCTACTACCAGGCCACTTAAGTTGGCTCAGAACAGTTAGTAACTTTTTGTTTGGTCAAATCAGGTTGGAATTTGGTAACTAGTAGAAAAGTTACTGCAAAATATATAGGCAGAACTATTCACATATGTAGACAAATGGTGTAAACTTCATTTCTGTTGGAAATCAAACAAAACATCCAATCTGCAGCACGTTTTATTTTTTAGCTGCGTGTTCTAAGACTCATTTCATTTGGAAATTGCAGAAATAAATTTTATCCAGTTATAAATTAGTCATCTCTTGCATGGTTTTAGAATATTTACAATAATTTTGCTTTTTAGAGAATGACATTATAGATAAAATAATTTTAAATACTCCACAGTATTTCTTCAATTTTGTCTTCTGATCCTCTAGTAAAGGCAAGTATTGACTGCATGAAATGATATGTTATGGTATTTGGGGAGTTGTTATTGTTATTCTGCTGTCTGACTGATCAGCAATACTGACTGTGGTAACAGTGTGATACAGAAAGATTCTTAGGTTCCCATCTTGAGCATTGATATTTTAGTGCTGAGCATTTGATGTTTCCTTAAACCATTTTATCATAGGGGGGCCGTTTTGTTGAAATATTCAGTGCTCAAGGCAAGAACCCAGGAGCAAAATGGAAGATTTTTGGCAACCCATCAGCTATATCAAAAGTAAGTTTTTTAAGAAATCTATAAATCCTAGAGTATAAACCAGAAAAACATGAATGAAACTTAAAATTAGAAGGTAATGAGGGCTTTGACCTGACAGTGAAGTTGTCACTTGCAGTTCTGTCATTATGGCAGACTAAATGACTACTTAAATTACTTCTAGATGCCTTCTTGCAGACTGAGTTAGTCACAGTGTAATTTTACAGTTTAAATATTTAGAAAGTAATTTTGGTACTCTGGTAACCAATGAATTGAGCTTTGCTCACTGAATCATGAGTCCTGTTTGTCAGCATTATTTGTTCATAAAACACACAAGGATGTATTTGTGTAGATTGTATTTATTTCCATCAAATGTGAACCAGTCATATTTGCAGTTCCATCTGCATTTTCTGATGTGACAAAAAAAAGCTTTGCATGTTAATAGTATGGTTGTTTGTCAGGAGGAGAATTCTATCAGGATGCTTATGGTTGTTGTTCCTTTTTGTAGGAATATGACAAAGACCTAAAAGGCTTTGTTTTTGTACTTGAAGGAAACAGTCTAGTCAACAAAATGAAGCTGCCAAGGGAAACCAAACAAACTTGTGAGTATCAAAGAATTAAATGTCTGTGATATTGTCCTGATTATTACATAAATCTTATATTGGAATGCAAAAAATTACATTATTTTTCCTTAGTTCAGGCATAATTCAGCATAAAGAAAGTGTTTTTTCATTAACTATTTAGCAGGTCAATTACAAATAAGTAAGACTTACAGAAATGCCATATTAGAGTAATTGCTGTAGGGAAGATGTAACGTGTCCTGGTGCTGCCAAGTTCACTTCTGTACCTGATCCTACTACTGACCAATGTCTCATAAATTACCTCTGACTCCATTCAGCACTTACTGAAGGCAGTTATTCTACTGGCATTAATGAACATGAACTAGGTTCCTGAGCCTTTCTCATTTTACTTTTTAAAGAATTTTTACTTTTGTATCAAATAAGCACTAGTGGTATAAGGAAGATATACCCAAATTTCCACTGTGTTCATTTAATCAGTGTTTAAGTGTTTTCCTAGGAGGTCCATTGCACCACAATAAACCACAATCCAAGCAGTGTGCAATACAGCAATCATCATGTGCCTAAAACTCCATGAGGGGGTGGTGTACTTTATAAGGCTTGTAGAAGTGGATTGAGCTGCTTCAGAATTAACTGCTTTCTTTTGAAGAAAAATTGAGATGGTGATTTTAAAAAAATGGAATGGGAATCTTATAGTATACTTCTCACACAGGGTATATAGTAAGAGATAAGTTTTTTCTAATAAATAAATTTTAAAAAAAGATTCTTTCGGCTGGTTATGCTGTAAGGCCTTGAAGTTTAGTCTGATTTTCATAAAAGAAATAGGCTGTTATCTTCATTAAAATAAATATTAATGCAATGTATATTTTTGAGAAACCAAACTAATTTATTTTCAATGGTACAATAAATTGCTATAGCAAATAACAGTAAACAATTAAAAGAAAAAAAATTGCAAAGTGTTGCTAAACATTAAAATGAGGATTAAGAATTAATTGTGTGGGTAATCACTGCTAAAAATAGTTTGGTTTTAAATTTACTTTAGCTTGTGCTGCACTACTGCAGTCAGGCTTCCATCTGTTACCATTCTGTTTCCTTCTCCCTTGGTCTCTTCCTCTCTTGAGGTGTATGTACCTCAAGATTTAATTAATCAAGTATACAGTCTCCCAGTTGCACTGAAACTTTGTATACTCTTCCAAAATAAAAGATACTATATATGCAAATCTAATTTGAAGTTTTAAGGTGTCATTTGGCCCTCAGAATAAGAAAGTTCTGATTTTTCATTCTTCAGAAAAGCCAATGTTGCTGTTCAGTCTTGTGAAGTTAATGAAAAGCATCCTGTATCGCCTCTGTTTGAATATCTGAGAAAACAACATATGGTTCAATTCAGAGAGCTTTGTACTGTTTCCCCTTGATAGGGAGGTACCTGAGTTTTTTGTTTGTTCCCTCAGTCAGACTCCTCTGCTATTATTCTAAAAATCAGAAGCCTCCACTGAGCAATGTTGTCATGATCTGAATTGTACTCCAACCCAAGATTTTTTTTGAAGTTGCTTAGCAAGGGGTACATTCTCACCAACATGAGTGCAAGTTTAACATGACTATAAGACAATCTTGATAGGAAAGTATTGCTTCATTTTATAATTCTAATGGGATATTTACTGTCTTCATGCTCTCGGAGCACAAAAACTGTAAGGAAAAGAAAAAGGGTTCCTTTTGCTTTCATGAGAATTCCACCAAAGCCACAGACTGGACTTTTAAAACAATACTTTTATTGCAGTTTGAATTTGATTTCTTCAGGTTTTTCTTGTGTTCTTATGTTGTGTGAACCTTGGGAAATAGTGTTGTAGGAGCATAGCATATGGTACAAAATTGAAATGCTGGATACTGAAACGTACATCTGCATGCACACAGCACTTTTTTTTCCCCCCCTGTTTCTAGTGGGACTGGTGCAGCAATTTCTGACGCTTCAGATTTTTGTGCCACTGGGAAAAGACTTCTCCACGGAGTTACTGTAAGATGTATAAAATTTCCTTGAATACTTAAAGTGAATTCTTGATTGCAGTCACTAATTGTGGTGGCATATTTTGCATTAAAGCATGGTGACTTGTCAAGTCAATAAAAAGTAATTAAGCTAATGAGATCATTATTTCTTAGATGTTTTAAATACTGACATTCCTTTGAAGACAGAACAAACTCAAAAAAATCCTGAATGAAGATGATGAAAAATCTGAAGAATTGGGACACAAATTTATCAAACATATGGAAATACTGGCATATGAGGACTGCCTGACTATTCATAAGAGACTTATAGGTCATAAGAGAGGGCCCTTTGGTCCAGGGCAAAAAGAAATACATATTCTAATAACTGGGGGAGAAAAGCACAACCAAACAAATGCTAAAAAGCAAGAAAAACAAATGGAGTGCTCGACTCATATAATTATTTCCACTCTGTGAAGAGAGTAACAGCATAAACAGAATTTTTTATTAGTTAGGTGTGAAATGATTTAATAGAGTTTTAAACTTGGGCACTTGTCAGGCTTTGGACAACATTTCTCCCCTAGTGACACCATCTGTTTATATTCAAACAGCACAACTCACTCAGCTTTGTAGCCCATAGAATAGCTGAGATTGGATTAACAAAAGAAATATTAGGCCATTAGAAATGCGGCAAGAAAGGATGGGTTGAATGATATAAATTAAATTAGCAATTAAATTGTGTAAAGTGAGAGAAGGAGTTTATTTTTTTTTACTTTCTGTAAGTTTGCATTTAAAGAGACAAAGGAACAAAACAAAGAGTTTATGTCATGCAGCACACAGAAACCAAACACCAAGTACCAAACCAAAACCAAGATTTGCTTCTCATGGACATTCTGTAGGCAGGAGCAGAGATTTAATAATAGGTGCAGGAATTCAGACTTTTCTGTAGTGTCATGTTCAGTTTGATTCTTTTGGGTATTTTCCACCTTCTTAACAGAACCTCTTTTCTACTTCTAATTTTATTTTTCTCAATGGTTGCTTTCTTTTGATAAAAACGTTTTCTATCACCTCTCCCACCCTTTCCAGCTTATATTTAGACTTTACATTTTCTTTCTATTTTCTGTTCTCATCTTTACTATGTCCCTCTTATAGAAGCAAATATATGTCTTAAAATATTCTTAGGTACTTGTATAGATTTAAATACATGCATTTTGTATTTGCTATATATAGATATTATCTAACATATACCATATTACTATATAATAAATATAATATAGACTATATTAACTATATATTTTCTCTGTAGCTCCTGTTACTTTGAATGAAGGTGTTTATGTCTTAAAAGTACAATATCAATTGCTCCCCACTTAGTGCAACTGTATGAAAAAGTTAATAAAACTTCTTTAAAAACAGTTTTAATACTGAGTCTTGCATTTGAAATCAACTATAACTTACTTGTACCCATAAAGTCCTTCAAGACTTGCATAGTAGAAAATGCATTATTTTATCCTAGCAGACTTACGATAATCCAGTAAATAAAAAAAACAAGTCCTTCTTGCTTCATGTGACTGCTGTTCAGTTCCCTTCTTTTCAGATGTTTTGAAAGAAATCTCATGCTTATTTGCAAACAACAATCTCTTGTTTTGCTTCCTGAAGTTTAATGTTCAAAGATGGTTTCTTGCACAACCTGACCACTTAGTGCTGAATCTTTGAGCAGCTACAAGTGAAAACTGATAGCCTGCCAAACTATGAAATTTACTTTATTCAAAAATCACTGGCAAGTTTTATAATAGCTGAGCATGAAGCTTTATGTTACATTTCTTGCTCTCCCATTCTGCAGAGAGATGGAAGTAGGAATTTAGTTTGAGCTTCATCTTCCTTTTGCATTCTGTTCAGTGATTGATTTGGTCAGCAAACAAGAATTTTTTAAGAACCTCCATCACTGCTGGCATCAGCTGAGCTAAACTTTCTAACTTGCTGCTGTCAACCAGTCATGCGAGATTCCTGCCATAAACACTGAAATGTGCAAACTACTGTCTATATTAGCTGCTTATCTTTTCTTTGAAGGAAATCTAAATAGGATTTTAGGATTTTTTTACACGGCATGATTAGATGAATACCACCACATAAACAGTCAATGTATTGATCTGTGTAAAAATGTGTAAAATATATTGTGGATGAAAAATTTGATGAGGCATAATAAAATCACAACTAAGGTAGAGAGCATGTAATTTATGCAGCTTCTTTGGAGCAAATAATAGCAAAGCTATTAGTAATGCTGAATATAGCTGTCTGCTGCAAATGCAGTTGCCAGTTGTTAAATCTTCAGTGTTATGTATTTTGCTACTTTTCTGAAAAAGCAAAGGTAACTCAATGTTTGAAAAAATATTTGCATGTAAAAGAAAACAGCATCTGGCTTATGTTGTCATTTTTGCTTTAATTCCCAATACATCGACATGTGGGTGTTAATATTTCTGCTTGGCAGTTTGACAAGCACTCAAACATTTATTCTTAAAGAACTGTAATGCCAGTCATGATCATACTTTGTTTCTGATATGGTTTTTCTCAGTGTTGGGTATCACATAAAATTAGTACATCTTGTAATAGAAAGTTTTACAGCAAATGAGTAGAGCCGTTGATGTGAGGAAACAGACCTTGAAATTGTACCATAGTATAAAAAAAAAAAAAAACAGCAAAACAAACAAAAAGAGTAGACTGGTCTGGTGTAAGAACAAGGATGAGATGCTTAATCCCTGGTTAGTACTGAAATATTTTGTTATCTTGTGTGAGTCCCTTTGTATTGCTCAACCTTTTTTTCCCCAATTCAGGCATAGTAATTGCTTATCCATTGCTGTCTCTCTCAGTGATGGCCAATTCATGCTGCTTCAAACTTGTTTAAATCTTTGCATGGTAAACAGCTGTAAATAACATGTGTCACAGCTTCTGGCTGGAGATGTCTCAGTTCTCTTATGAGATCTTCTTGCCTCTGACATGAAAACCTGCAGAGCAAACATGCCCATTGTCAGTGCAAACTGCTGCTGCCCCCAAGCCCAGACTTGGTGCTCAGTATTAACGTGCCATGGGGCTCTGCTGTGTTGCCACTTCCTGGAGTCATCCTTCCATCCAGATTGCACTGGGGATCACAACGTGTTCGTTCACTCTAATGGCACTGATGTCTCTTAATTTCTTAATTCTTCCTGATGTTTCAACCTCAGCCTTTCAACCTTGCCAGCAAAGTGCTTATCAACAGGTTTGCTCAGTTACTATCCCCCTGGTCATTGTCAGACTAACTTTGCTTGCCACTAGCCAGCTCCAGAAGGCATCAGCTCTTGTTATATTCTGAATTAATGCAAACTCTGTGAGAGTTTCAAACTCTGGAACATACCTGATAAGTTTTCTGTTGAAACTAGTTATGTATGAAGGAATCTGTAGAGAAAAAGGAGTTAAAATATCTTTATTCCTGACATAGTGTTTGCTGATAAGAAATCTTACTAGAAGGCCTTTGAACAGTACAGTAGAATATATATTTTGGTACCATATTTCCTGTTTTCAAACAGTTGTTTCTATAAATATAAGCTTATTACTTTGAGATTTTTAATAAACACAACATAATAGGTTTTACAGGCATAGCTAATTTATTCATAGATACCATAACAGTTTGAATTTATGTGAATTAGATGCTATCATAATCAGTCATCATTTTAGCTTTGCTGACAGAGATATCATAAATTATTCATATTAACCTAAACACCCAGAATGTATTCAGAACAATACAGAACAATATGAATCTTGGTTAGTCTTGCAAAACATAGACCAACCTCTTAAAATTCAATGCAGGACATAGATGCTAATTCTATCATGTACATGTGAAACTACTGGAAGATTTTAGATAGAGACTGAAGGTAAACTTTACTGAATAGATTTAGCTGAGGAATTATTTGAAATTCTAGTATTTAGTAGCATGAGACATGTTCCTTGAATTTTTGGGAAGAAGGAGTGAAATATAGAAATATTCTTAGAAATGTTAGGGTATGTAAAATTTCATCATTTACAAAACAGGCTTTAACTCATATAATTGAAAGTAAAACAATTTTAATAACTTTCCCAGTCATCACATCTTCTACAGCTTTCTATGGAAGCAAAATACTAATCATATTTTGGTTAGTTGATCAATGTAAGTAACGTGTGGTAAACTGAATCCTATTTCTATTTGGTTGGTAGGGTTTGTTAGTCAGGATTTTCATATGCCAAATAAAGTATATTCTGTTAGCAAGAAAGTTGATTTTGTCTTTTTAAAGGGCAGACTTCATAGTAATTCATAGTAATTAGAATAAATGTTTTAAATATGAGAATTATGGCTGTATTTAAGAGAACTGTTACATTAGCAGGTGCAAACATCCTTTCCTTTTTCTCAAAAAGATGGATGAAAGGATCTATTGTCTCTTTAGAACAGAAAATTCATGGAAAGAATACAAAAGCAGAAAAAATAACAGCCAGTGAAATTAAAAAGCCAACATAACTTCCTGCAGGCATAAATAACAGCATTTTAGAGGTGCTTTTTTTAGATTCTGGAAAAGGAGACAGCACTAAACTTTCTACATATTAATACTCATTAGAGTACTTTGTACTGAAAAATTAAAAACTATTTTCTAGAATTACATTTTTCTAAATTATTTGGCAAAGTTAGCCATGTTTCAGAGGAACATTGTGCTGTAAAATGGTATTTACTAAATACTTGGAAATAAGAGAAAGATGAGCTTATTTCAAAAGCAACGATAGATACTAAAATATTGATAGACATTTCTGAAATATATGTTATGAATATTAGTGAGCTCTTCCAGAATTACTTGTGAATTGTGGAGTTGTAAGAGTAATTAAACTTTCATGCTGTTATTCATGGTCAGCAGAAATACCAAGTCACTTTCTTATTTGGAGAATTGATGGCAAATATGTCAGTATCTTATAGGGAGAGGTCATGATTCACCAGTTCTTCATAACTGCTCGGTTTTTGAAAGATTTCCATTCTAACACCAGATTTGATTATTCTTGTTTTGTGCCTGCCTCTTGTTACTCCATTTATGGATCCTGGTTAAGGGCACCTCGTGGGGCTTTTTCCTTAATGCTCTCCAGAAAAAAAAAAAAAAAAACACAGTCAACAGGAAATTCCAGTACAAAATACAACAACCTGTTCTCTAGGTCTGGGTGACACATCAGTCTTCTAGATCTCTTATTTTGTAGAGATTTGATTGAATTTAGTGTAACTACATCTGGTTTTATGAGGGCAGGATACAGGGCTCTGGACTGCAGATCATCAGGCAGCCACTTCAGTAGCATAGTATCTCCTACAAGACCAATTTACAAGTATCACATAAAATAAAATGTATGTGAAGTATGGGGTGCTCCTGAATGAGGAAACTTGAGAATCTTAAAGCATTGCAAATCAGCTGACAATTGCTATTCCTTTGTTTTCTGTCTTTAAAATGGAGGTGATGATGATAATGATGCTACTATCTAATTTTTAGGAAGCACTTGTCTTTTATGGAGAAAATGGCAATACAATTTTGAAGTACTAATATATTAATACACTAATTGTGAGGGATTAGCAAAGGATTCTCTCTGGATCTTGACCAGGACATAGAGAATTATGTTTGTCTTAAATTGCATGGGAGTTGTTCTTACCTTAGCAACATCAATGAAATATCTGCTTTCATGTTTGGTAAACTTCCAGGTAACATCATTTATAAAGAGAAAAACTCTTGCATTTGAAGACCAAGTGATCCTGACAAATGAAGCTTCCCTTCAACAGTTCAGTATTGTTTTTTTTCTAAGTTCATTTCTAGCCTTGAATTGAACATTAACAAATTATTATAAATTATTATCCATACAGAAGCAAAGTGAATAGGCAATCTGAGCAGATGAGTCTGTCTGTGCTCTTGGGTAGTTGCTTCCTTTCACTTGCAATCTCACTGTAGTTACCATTGTGAGAAAAACAGTCAATCAAATTTGAAGGTGCAAAATAAAATTGAAAATTGAATTGGAAGGTAGTTTTACTTTCAAATGGTTTGCAAATGTAGATGTTAAGTGTGAAATGAATGCAGTTAATGACCATAGCTGGAGGACTTATGCACCTGCTGATCACAGGAATATTATTATAAATGAGATTGATTTTCTTGTTGACTACCTCATTTTTCTCAACATGGTCTCATTACTTTTCTATCACGTCTGACCCTTAGACATAAATATTCCAGCACAGACATAATAAAAATACATTAACTCCCATATAGATTTTTTAAATTCATCTTTGAAAATCAAGATGTGTGCTGCAGATGTTTCTTGCCATTGTAGGTTTAACCTAAGTTCTGCTTTTGCATAGCAGAAAAAAAACGTTGAGTTTCACCAGAAGTACTCTGGAGTCATTTTGTGACTGATGTTCTAGTTCCCATTGTCTGAATTATTTCAGAAAATAGTTTCTCCAGATGCTTCCTTTATTTTTATTTTCCAATAAGCAATGTAATTGAAAAGTCTGAAAGTTACACTAACTCTTAAATAATTATCTTACTTCCCCTGGGAAATAAATTATTTTGTATAATTTTAAGGCCATCTTATTTTTTTTTTCTTAATTTGCCTGTTTGAATGTTTCACCTATTTTTGCCTGTGGAATAAAAGTGTTTTTATTGTTTCAAATGTATTTACAGAAATAAATTACACTTCTTTAGGAGTGATTATATCTATGCATCTCAGGTTTGCCCCTTCCTTATGGCACATCTATGGTCATAAAAGCCTTATTTTAGACTTATATGGCAGTGTCTGATATAAATGTATGTCTTTTGATCTAAACAAATGCATTCAGTGTTACATTTTGGAATGTCACTGAGCTGTATATTTACCAATGGCCTTTCTATAACCAAGGTACTAATATTTTTTCATGAGAGTGATAAACCTATTCATATAAGAAATAAATAATGAAATTCAAACATATTGAACTGATAGTGTAAAGCAAACTTTGGTTTTATTGCCAGTTGTTTGGAGATATGCATGACTTAATTCTAGGCTCCTACCACTCTGTTATAGCCTCATTTAAAGCAACATTCTATGTTGAGAATTTGAAATTCAGCATGGATAGTATTTTTGTTTCTCAGTACTCAGGTTATTGCAATTGCCTGGTTTCTCAGCACAATTGCTCAGCTCTACATGCAACCAGGAAATCCAGGGAGCTTCAAGCAATTGTTTCAATACTTTGGACTTCTTTGGTGCCCCAATTTTTTAGCACTTCTGAAGACCCAAAATTTAGAGTGAAGAGTTTCTGGAAACTAGATACATCAGTTTTTCACTAAAGGCTATATGGGAAATAAAGTGATGGGTGGAACTATGCCTGAATCTGGGACAAAGACCTAGGTGTGTGGCCCATTTGCTGATGATCTTAAGGGAATTATTTCACATCTTGCTTAAACTTCTTCAAAAGTAAGATCAAGGCCAGGTACCAGCACTCTAAGACACTTGGAGGTAGTCTGAGGAAATCACTTTTCAAGGACTTCATATGATTTTTCCATTCATAAATATATGTGCAGCTGATTCTGGAATCTCTTATGTCAAACAATAGAAATAGTGAAGATATAATGGGGTTTTCTTGGCACAGTAGTGGAATTTCTGCTTTTAAAGTGCATGTGGTTTATGAGGAACTGCCAGTCTTTCAAAACGAAACAGGTAGTAGAGTCTTCCACTTTGTTTTCATTTGCCCACCCATGTTATGAGGATGAATAGATTAAAGGTCAGGTTATATGCTAATGAAAAAGTGTTTTCAGTAATAAAACTTAAAAAAAAGAAAGTCTACAGGGCAGTCTCACTATTTTAAAGTAAATCCCAGCATTTGAATTGTTATGAGTAATTACTTTTAGCAACACTAAGTAGTGACAAAAAGTTGTTCATTATAATTTTTTGTCATCTTCTCAGAGGGGCTGCTAATTACAGAGAAATACCCATCTGTTTGAAATAGGCTTGTTCAACAATAATAGGTAAATTAATCATTGTTTCCCCATACATTAAGCATATTCTCCCAGACTGCAGCCTTTAAAGTAATAACTGTGCTCAGGAGAGTTAAGGGAGGACTGTTGGGGAATATCAAGGTTGTGCTGCTGTTGTGGCTTAACCCCAGGAAGCAGCTGAGCCATAGCAGCCCCTCTGTCTCCTGGGGAAGAGAACACACGAGGGTAAAAGTGCAAAAACTTGTGCATTGGGATAAAGACAGTTTAATAGGGAGAGCAAAAGCTGCACATGCAACCAAAATCTAAACAAGGCATTAGCTCCTTCCCAGGGGCCTGCAGATGTTCACCTATCTCCAGGAGCTCAGGGCTTCATCCTGTGTGATGGCTACATGAGAAAACAAACATAGCTCTGAACTTTCCCCATTCCTTCTCCTTCCTCACAGCTCTTACTGCTCAGCATGGCACTGTGTTGTTTGAAACATCCCTTGGATCAGTAGGCATCAGCTGTCCTGGCTGTGTCCCCTCCCAGCTCCTCACCCATCCCCAGCCTCCTGGCTGGTAAGAAAAGGTGGGAAGCAGAAAAGGCCTTGACTCTGTGTAAGCAGTGCCCAGCAGCAATGAAAACATCCCTGAGTTACCAAGCTTCCAGCACAAACCCAAAGTATAGCACTCTCCAAGCTACTCTGAAGAAATTTAACTGTGTCCCAGCCAAAACCAGTACAGCTCCTAACAAGACTTGAAAGAAACGAAACATAAAAATGACCCCCTTTATCCCTTTAAAGGAAACATAATTATTTCTGTGACCATGACTGTGGTTTGAATTTACTGCAAATGTTGAAATTCAGTGTCCTTGTTATCATTGTGAGATGACCTGAATGGTGAGCAATAAACTTCTGCATTATAATTCAGCTTTGAAGATATGTCCTCATGAAGTAAAAGAGACAGACAATGCATTGTGTTTACTGTTAAGCTGAAAAGAGTCTATATGCAGTGACAGAGGCATTTTTAGGAAAAGAAAGCAAATAATGTTTTTTTTAGTTAGCAGGCCCCAAGGTAACACAAGCTTAAGGAGCCAAAACACTTGTGATTATTAAAGGCTACTGGGTTTTCAGTTCATCCAAATTGAATTCTTTCATACTCTGAAGGGCTGTGGAAATCTAGCAAAGAGTGTAGACTGTTGAAATTAAATTAGCATGTAAAGTAACTTTTATATATGCAGGGATATAGCCACAAAGTTTGATTTGGAGAAAGAAATCTCATTACTCATCTTGTAAAAGAATTTTTAAATTCCGTATTTGTTATCACTGACATAAAGGTTCTGCACATGAACAGGTTTTTTGTGATTTCCCAGAGATACTGGATTATTGAATTGACAAAGATCTGTTCCATTCTCTCCTGACTTTTCTTTTATAGGATAACTGATTTTGAGAATATTAAAAGAAGATTGTATTTGTCAACAGTCCACAAGGAGTTATCTGTTACCCCTCTACATGCAAAAATTCCTCTGTGTATGGTCAAGCGCAAAATAGTAGGTACCTTGGGAATATTCCCTGGACTGAGGTTGAGCATGTTTTATGTTCAGAAATGTTTTGTGTATATTATGAACTTTTTGAAATTATTGCTTGGTTTAGAACTCAGCTCCTACTGATTGAAGATAGCATTTTATGTCTCCTATACCAGATGGCAGCAGAATCACTTAGTGCTGCACCTCTTCTATCCTTCTTATGTTAGGAATCATTCTCATTTTACAAAATTAGTGCTGTTTGTGTTTCTTCACCTCTCCTGTTGATCCAGCCTCTATAAAATTCCCTGTGTCCCTGATAATTCTTCATGGTAGTGCTCCTGCTCACATGTCCCTTCTCTTATAATGACCTTTGATGACATTCACTGGAGCTGCAGGTAGACTGTAGCTGATAGCTGCTTTCACATACTTCAGGTTCTTCAAAACTACGGCATATACAGAACAATCTGTGTGTCAAACAGATGAAAACAAAACAATAATCATTATTTTCTCCTTGTTCCACTGCCATGCCCAGCCACAACATGTGGTAATAGCTGACAGGATACAAAGCCTGATGGTTACTGCATGACCATGTAAGGACTGGAGTTTCAAACACTGCTCTAGAAAATAAAGTTGATATAAGAATAGTTAGATTTCAAATATTTTAAAATATATATTTGCATTAAGAGAACTAGATAATGGTATACAAAGCCGTTGCAAATTTAAGGCTAGACATGAGAGAGAATATTTTGCAATAATCTCTGAATTTATAACTTTTTTGAGATAAGTGAAGTGAAAGCAACTGTGGTAACTTAAAATTGAGGAGTTTTCTGCTTTGTGGGAAGAAGTAGTTGGATTTTTTTAATGGATATGTGTCCAATCATACCCCTGAAGTTGCTGTTAATTCAAAATCCAATGAAATTAAATTATTTTTCTTCACTGTAATTTCAGCTAGTTGGTGTCAGACTAGTACAGGGATTTCAGGATTTAAGTGTGCATTAATGTACACCAAGTTAGATTTAAGCAGAAGATGAACTTCAGTGATGTATTTTAATTTAGATAATAAAGCATGAATCAGATATGCCTTTATGCTCAGATCATTTATAATGACAAAATATTTTAATAACCTTAATGCTTGACCAACCTTGAAGAGTAGATCTGTATTCCATAGTGTATCTGAATACATATCTGTCTCCCTTAAATGGTTATCTGCCCTTTTATCATTACTTCTGCTTAAAGGAGGGAGCATGCAGCTTTCAGTGATAAGATAGATCTTTTACATGGCTCTGATAGTTCAACTTACTGTATATGCAAGCTGATTGTTATTGTCAGCATGAGGGGTTGTGATTCAGGATATATAATAAGTTGTTTGTTCCATCAGTAGAACATAGTTTGTGTTTTCACATGCTAGCTTTCTGTATTGTATTCCTACAGATTATTCTATTTTTCAACCTCATCACTAGAAGTATCAGTTATAACTAAATACTGAATTTTTCAGTCCATTGCTTGCTGTCTTCAAAACAAGTATTACTTTCCTTCCAAAATTTCAGATTTAAGACCTGAACACTAATGTATGCACCTATTTTTTTTTCTCTAAAATGTTTGCTATTTGACAATTAGAAGCTAATATTTCTGCCTTGACTTTTTAAGGAAATTAGGCATATATATTATGTTTTTACTTTTCCCTTAAAATTTCAACCATTGATAAGCTAAATTTTACACATGAGTAATCGTATCAAATATATTACAGTTCTGCAAATTGAATGAAAATTGCTGCATTTCTCCTCAAGGCTATCTTATTTGTTTGTATAGGAGGTGTGTTAGCCTCAGCTCATGGGTTTTACTAAAGAGTATTGTTTCTCTTTTCTAGTGGTGCAATATGTGTATTGACTTGGTAACATTTACCTATGAAATATTCAGAGGAGCTTTCTTCCGGTCTTTGGATGGAATTATTATTTCAGCCAACTGTAAGCTAAGAAAGATCTTCACTTTAAAATTCAAGCCGCAAGATACAGCTGAGGAAGATGGTGTGTTTTAATTACTCTCTAGTCTTAATCATAACTGTTCATGTTATAAAATGGAAAGCTCCTTATTCATCAGATTGGCAATTTGAAAGATTACGTGATTTCATAAAAATTAAAGTGGTACTACAGCAAATTAAGTCTGCTAGTGTTGGACTTAAGGCAACTAATTACGTATGTGTGTATTCCTGTGTTTTAAACACTGAATTTCTTAGAAGAATTTTATTGAAGAAATTCTGTAGAATTTATCAAGTAGATATATTTAGGATTAAGGTTTATCAAGTAGAGAGCTTGTTTTAATGAGGTTATCAAATGCTCATAGAAATCAGGTTTTGGCCAAGAACTGAGTATCTGAGAGGAAAGAGAAGTACTGAAAACAGCAACATTTGCTGTTTGTTTTCTTAATTTTGGACCTTAGCAAAATCTGATGAAAGATTTATTTTTGAAACAATGCAGAAAAAATTGTAACAAAACTTTATATGAATAAGAGCTATGAAACTATAATAAACACCTCAGATCACCTCACTCCAGTTGTCCTAATGTGACCTTGTTTATGGGAACGTAATATTGGTGGTGAGCTGAAAAATGACAGGGTTTTTTTGTAATAGATCAGGGTATTGGTCAAGTTTACAAATCTCCAGACTCACATCATAATCCTGAATCATCATTTTCCAAGGAGAGAACTTCATTCCTCACTGGTATTTGCAGTAATAGAGGAGAAATTTAAAAAGCACAGCTGGCACTTTCTTATTTTAAACACACCCCTAGGAATAGCTCAGCTTCTATTTCATTCAAATTTTCATTTTGTGGCTTTTAAGGAACATACCTGAAAAAACGTTTCTGTTTTCAGAAGGAGGGTAGCTAACAGTGTTGTAAGTGTAGCAAAATATATCTTCCATTTGGAAACACTAAACCAGTCCGGGAGAGTAGGGAAACCTTGTGATTACTCCTCTGATTTTTTCTTGATAAGATTGTAAAAATATTAATTAGAAAATGTCTACAGAGAGAATATGGCAAATTCTCAGCAGGAAACTGCAGTTCAAACTCTCACTGGCATTCATTTAATTTAATTCTATTGATGCATTGTATTTTCCTTTCCATTCTAAGCAGCATCTGAAATGTGCTTAAATATTTTAAATTAGTTCCAAAATTCTAAAATGCAGTTAACATAATGAGTCAACAGCTTTAATAAACTGTATGCATAGTAAAATATTTCACTTTTAATTACTTCATTATGAATTCTATGATTATTACACAGCTGGTGGGCATTAGTACTTTCTGTATGCTTTTGAATTTCCTTATCTAGGCAATTCATAGAAACAGAATCATGGAATTGTTTAGGTCAGAAAAGACCTTTAAGGTCTTTAGAGTCCAGCTGTTAAGCCACAACTGCCAAGGCCACCACTAACCCATGTCCCTAAGAACCCCACTCACATGGTTTTTAAATACAACCAGGAATGGTGCCTCCACCAACACCCTTGTCAGTCTGTTTCAGGCTTTTGATGAAGAAAGTGCTCCTAGTGTCCAATCTAAATGCCCTCTTGCACAACTTGGGACTATTTCCTCTTGTGTTGCTGCTTGTTACCTGGAAGACACCAACACCTACCTCTCTACGAGGTCTCCCTTCAGCCTCCTTTTCTCCAGGCTGAACAATCCCCATTCCCTTGGCTACTCCTCTCAACTTGTTCTCTAGACCCATCTTAAATTTTCATTACAGCTGAAGGTTTGGCTGAATTAAAATTATTCTATACTTCATACCCAATCAAAGAAAAACAAACAATAGTAAGATTTTTTTTTTTGTTATTATTAATTAAGTTTGATGAAGCTTTTTCCCTCTCAGAATGACTGGACCAGTTAGTTGAGCTCCACCGAATACAGTGACATTGCAACTTGTATTGAGTTGTCATGCTTTAACCTGTCAGCAACTAAGCACTACACAGGCACTCCCTCTAGTGGGATGGGGGTAAGAATCAGAAGGGTAAAAGCAGGAAAATGTATGGGTGGAGGAGATAAGAACACCTTACTAAACTGTAATGACAAGGGGAAAAAAATATTCAAAAACCCAAGAAGGACAATTGTTTTCTAGAAGCATAACTTGTTTACCACCAGCAGCTTCCCCCAGTCAGCTCTCCCTGTAGTTGATATGCTGAGCACACTGCCATGTGGTCTGGAATATCCCTGGAATATCCCTTGGGTCAGTTGGGGTCAGCTGTGCTGGCTGTGTCCCCTCCCAGCTTCTTGTGCCCCCTTGCCATCTGTTCACTGACAGGGCAGTTTTGGGGGCCTGAAGAACAACTGGCACATCAATATGTTTTCAGCACTGGTCACATGCCAAATCCAAAACACAGCCCTCTACCAGCTAATGGCAAGAAAATTAAATCTTTCCCAGTAGAAACCAGGACAAGGGTCGAGTTCTTTGCTTTAAACTCCTTGGTGTGGTGGAAGTACTGATTTCAAGATGCAATGAGTGTGTTACACTTTTCAAGAAGCAAGTATACAGTATATTTTGAATTTTAAAAATTACAGTAAATGCAAAGGAGAAACCACACATACAAAGAAATTATTTCTGTATGAGATTATTGAGAAGAGGAAAAACTTCATCTTTTATGCCTCATGACACTGAAGCATACAATTTTAAACTGTACCTAGTTTCTTGTTTCCATAGTAATGAAGAACTTATGAACAGGTTTTTATCACTAAACATTGCCCAACAGTGATAAATAATGTACTGGCTTGTCAAAAAAAAAAAAAAGGTTAAAAAAAATATGTATTGTACTGAAATACAACTTGGGACATTTGAAGTTTTTTATTCAAATCTCAATACTTATTCACGTTTGAGTTTCAGATTGTGTTTTCCTCTTCTTTTCCTTGGAAACTAGGCTAATTCATTAGCTTATTATATTCAATTCTTCTAAAATTTGGAATGAATTTGCATTGTAACATCAGGATTGGTTTTGACATGATTCCTTTCTTTGTAGAGAGCATCTTTCATAAACTCAGTCTGTATTGGTTATCAAAGGGAAAGCAGAGATAATCAGCTCACATTCTACTAGTGTCTGGTGTCACAAGAATAGAAAGGTTTACAGTTTTTTGGTTTATCATGAAAGCATAATGGTGTCCCAAGTTTGAAATTAAAGCTTGTTAAATTCTTTATTTGCATATATGGCACTTGTTTCCTACTTCAGTCCCACAGATGTGAATACCATATTTAGATGTTCATTTTATCTGAAAATCACTGTATCAGTGTTACAATTAAAGCTGAGTTGTAATAAAAATTAACAAAATGTATTTCATGACTGTTTTGTTTGCCATCTTGGCAAATCAAAGAAGTTGATTTTCTATGGCTATTCCAACCATTAGTTTCTATTTCTTTAACGGTATGCAAAATTTTTGGCCTAAAAGTATACACAGTATAATTTCAAAATTTGCAATAAAAAGTGACCAATTGCAACAAACTTTTCAAATTACCATATATTTTTCCATTTTTATAGCCATATGAACTAAAGTATATGTAATCTACCAAATAATACAAGTCAAACCGAATTCCATGAAGTAAAGCCCATGTTTTTTGATTCTAGGTACGTGCGTTGTTGCACCTGGGCCATATGAGGCCTCAGATGATATTCCTCCAACCTGCCAGCTCAATTCTGATGTCCCACAAGTTACACAAGTGCTGAATCTAAATGAAATTCACAAGTCAAAAATAAAATATAGGGGAAATGCAGTGCAAGAAACAGGTATTCTATTGTATTAGAATGCTGTGAATGCCATCCATACAGTATGTGTACAAACAATTGATTGCTTTGTAAATGTCCATGTTAAGAGTTCCAATGTCTTAAAATCAAACAGGACAGCTCCTACACACCAATAGTAGGTAAAGAAGATAGATTTTTATTCTACTGGGTTGAGAACTTTCTCAGCCTTGAGGATTCTCATCCTTATTATTTGAATCCAGTGAATAATCATTTCCATCATTTCTGTTAAAATGCTCTGAAGAAAGGTGCAAAACATTGACCAAAGGAATAAGGTTACAGAGAATGATTACTACTGGTTAAGTTTAAGACTGTACTTTCTCATGAAGCTCTAAAGAAAAATAAATTCCTGAGAACAACCTTGATAATACCAAAAGTTTCTAAAAATTATTTCTTAAACCTCTGTTCTTCTGCTTTTACCAGAATATGAAAAGAACAATTCCTAAAGGTTTCATCATCCACACTAAGGTGCCTTTGCTGGTGCTTTTTCCAGCTGTTAGCTTTTGCTCTCTCAATATACTTCCTTAGCAAGGACAATCTTTGTCCAACAGCAGCTGAAATTAACAGTAAGGGTTTTGAATTTTTGCTTAGAGTAAGACCCTTCATATATTTACTTATTTAAATTACATTCATCTTTTTTCTTTACAAACAAGTACAATTTTTATATTAAAGGGAAAATAAAGTTTTAGAGTATTACTGCCCTACAAGTAGTCAAGCCAGAGTTCTGTTGTAAAGTTGGATTACAAATTTGCCTTTGAAATAGCAGAGGAAGCTCTGTAATCCAATTTCTTAGAGACTATATTAAAAAAAAAAAACTTCTTGGTTGGATTGTCAAAATATAAGGGACCATAAAATTTAAATGAGTACAATAGTGTGAATCATGCATCTAAGTGGAAGAAATTAATGTTCATTTAAAGCAAGACTCAGATTTTACCATCCGGACTACAAAGATACATAGCCCTTAGGAATTTATGATAAAATAATTAATGATATCATCCCTCACCTGCATGAAGTTGAAATGTCTTAAGTTTAAGACTTACTCTTTTTTTAATCTCACTTTATGAACATAGCATGTGTTCTTCCAGACATGTTTTTCAAATTTCGGAAGTTTGCCTATTTGAAATTGGAAGCTTTTGTATATTTAGGTACATTTTAATAGGAAAATGTTATTTTAATCCACCAAACTTCTTTTGTTTATTTGGTAATCAAAAGCCTAATTATTTTTAGTTTCATCCACTTTTAATTACACATTATTTCATTATGTCATCAACACACTGTTATGTGTAGATGTAGGTAATTAATTGCAGTCAATTAATATGGTCATTAAGAGATATTTTAATGCAAATCAGCTTTTCTAATTGGAGCTAACAACATCCCAAGGTAGCCAGCAAAAAGAAATTGATGTTAAACCAAGACAGGTCATCTGATCTTGTGAAATGGCAGCTGTTAACAGCAACCAAATGTCACATCAGGAAAAAAGGAGTCAGGTAATGGCAGTAAGTAGCTCCTTCTGGGCTTAGTAGTACAGTAAATGAGGGTATTGGTGGCTAATGTATGATCTGTTTTTCATTTCCTTGATGACACCGTAAATAAAGCTGATCTTGAAATAAGGTTATGAAAAATGCTCAGGGGAATCAGAAAAATATTTTGTTTCTACTTTATTGCTTTATGAAGGTGTCAAATCTCTAAAGTGAGATAGTAATTTAATACAAGTTGTAGCAAGAAAATATCTTTGGACACTGTAGATATTAAATATAAATTAATGTGAAGATAACATTTTTATCAGCTCTGGAAAGGAGAATTCACTGACGATCTTGGAGAATTATAAAAGAGGAAAATAGATAGTACATGCAAATCTACAACCCTGATGGTAAAATTAATGTTTAATCATTTTACTGTCCTTCTTTTTTAAAATTTTTTGAGAGCATTCACCTGCATTCCATGTTTATTTTTTGTCTTGAAGACTGATTGGCAATTTCCATGCTTTAGAAGACTTATATAAATAAATCTACAATTTAAGCAGTAAAAAAATAAATAAATGGTGAAAAGGGTAGGACATTGTAGAAGTGATAGAGTGCATGTGCAATATTAGGGCTCAGTCCTGGTAATGCAGTAATTTCAAAAAGCATGGTACATGTAAATAGTTCTCTGAGCTGTGACTGATACCTTGACAGTCTTGCCTCTGGTTTTTGTTTGTTTGTTTGTTTGCTTTTGTGTTATTATTTATTTATTCTGTTATTTATTAATTAGAGTTCTTTTTTTTCTTCCTGTCAGAAGTTTTCATTGAAGTTACAAAGAAATCCTGCAAACCATGTTTTTGTTTATAAATAACCCAATTTTGAATAAATCTTTAACGAAAAAGATTAGAAATATGTCTCTATAGACTAAATAGACTAAATAAGACTAAATAGACTAAATAATAAACTAACTAAATAATAATAGACTAAAAGTTTCTTGCTGATACATTGATACACTTTTATAAAATGTGCATTTGCTATTCCTATCTTTCTAGGGAGTGCACTTTAAGGGAACATAACTTTTACATATGTTTAGTATTCATAATTCTTTTCTTTTAGTTGGTTCTTAAAAAAAATAATACTTTTTATTGTTTGTAAGTACTGTAATTTATTTTGAAGCTCTCAATTTTCTTAACTTAGGTATCTTGGGTAATAGAGGCCACGGCAACATATGCAATGGTAAAACTCAGGATGTATCACATATTGCATTTGGGTCAAAGATCCTTGGGCCACCTCCATCTTCAAACAGAAGAACCAATGCAAAGGTACCTGGAAAGGTAAGAAGGGCTAAATTCCAACAGCACCATTGGCACTTCTGCAAAGGAAAATATTGATAAGCAGAGGAGTTAAACTAAAGCTTTATTTCAGAGTCTGCCTCCAGAGAACTGTGATAGGTCATGGACCTCCAGTGCCAAAGATCCTGTAAGATCCAGAGGAGGGCAAGGAAAATGCATGGATGGCTCCAGCACAGGGCATGGGTTTATTGAGCCCACAGGAAAGAAGGCTAAGGGGAAATCTAGTTGCCATTTTCAATGAATGCAGGGCTGTAGAGGATCCAGACCTCTTCTAAGAGGTGCCCTGAAAGGCCAAGGGCAGCAGGCCCTAATTGCAGGGAGGCTCTGACTAAATACAACAAAGTGGTTCAGTACTGCCACAGAGTCACAAAAGATTGGAGAATTTCAAAATTTCTGAAGACGTAAAAACTGGCTGATCTAATTTCAGCATCAGACATAAAGATGCCTCTTTCTACTGAAATTACTCTGTTATTTCGTATCGTTCTTTTCTGAATTTTTAGTTCTTTGCTGAAATTTCTCTCTCTCTCTGTGTCTCTGTGTGTGTGTGTGTGTGTGTAAATATTTTTCATTATGATGAGAGCTACAATGCAGAGCAGAAATTACATTTCAGGATGCTCTGATAGTCAGTTTTACAGTAGCTCATGTGATGCTGTCAATTACAATGCCAGGGGAAGCACCTGATCCCAGTCTGCCAGCAGCAAATATGCAGGTTTTTGGAATCTGATCAGAACTACAGTTTTCAGTTTAACACCAAGAATAAGGCAACTCTTGTGTAGGAAGTCACTTGAAAGTCAAGATGTAAAATAATATTCCTTTCTCTAAAGAAGAAAAGACTCCTGAGGTCTAGAATAACTACCAGCTTTAGTCTTTTTATTCTGATAGTGAATTCTAATTTTTTTCCTTTTTCTTTGCATTGTTCCATTCATTCAGTCGAAAAAAAACCCAAGAACCTCTGCCTACTACTTAACTGTAAAGACTGAAGATACCACACTGAATAGAACCTGCCATTAAGTTTTCTGAAAATATAGTGTTTTAAAAAAGATGTGGAAATATATATATTTTTTTTAAAGTGTAATTAATAATGTGTGTTTTACCTTTGAGTATTTTGAAAGCTGTTATATTTTTGTCTTTCATCAAGAAATAATGTCTTTCAAGGTAACAAAGACCTTGGGTAGCAAAACATCATGCCAACTTCAAAATTCAGGAATGCCAACTGAGAGATTGGAACTACCACTCTGGCCATGCAATGATACTTTAGACCAAGGAGGCAAAAAAAGTGCTCTCCAAATAACTGCAAATGAATATCAAAATGGTAAGAGCATAAAGCAAAGACTACATAGATTTCACAAACTGCAAAATTTTTGCCTGATTGTGCCTTTGAATCTAGGACTTAATTCTTTGTTTTTCCAATCCTTTATCAATCTAATTAATTGCTAAAGACATGTTCATTAAATCATGATTTATTCTCCTGTATGAGGGTGAATAAATGTTCATTCTCTCTGCACCTATTTGTATTGTCAGTGATTGAGCCAGGGACCATCACCTGCTGGCATTAGCAACAACTTATACACATGTTCCTCTTTCCTCATGCTGTGAAAAATAACTGAGCTGCTGCAGTGGTTTTTGATTGTTTTGCAGACTTTTGCAAGCCTGTTTTTTATAATTACTATGGTTTTCCCTTCTTCCATACGTAGTGTTAATTTTTTCCTTCCTGATGGCTGCCCCATTCCTGCTACCCTGCAAGATTCCCAGGCTGTTTAGATTTTGCATCCCAGTACAATGCCCCATATGCACACAGTATGAGTCTTCACAAGCAGTTAATTTCTGCATTGCATTTCAGACCCTGAAATTCAGACTCAGAAAACATCTGTGAGTGGAGAAGCAGATTTTCAGCTTACCTCACCACAAGTACCATCAGCAGACAAGAACAGCCCTAGAAGATTATCTCTAAAAAATGCAGCCAAACCCGCATGGGAGATAACCAGTGGTATGGTACTCATTTTATGTTATTTTACATTTCAGTTCTATGTGGTCTGAGGGACTATCTGTTGTAAATTTCAAAGGACCCAAAAGCAGTTAATATTAAAAAAAAATGCCTGTGTTGTGGGGGATTATGGAAATCAAGCACCCTGCAACAGAATTGCTTTTGAACATTGATAAAGATTTGCAGGATTAAGCAGAGAACCAGAGCAGTGAATGAATATCAAAAGAAAAATTCCATGTTCTCATGATTAAAGGAAAATAACTAAAAATCATTTATTCATTATATCCCTAATAAATTTAACACTGAAGTCTCCAAATATGAAATATACAAAAAATTTTACTTGTCCTAGATAAGAGTTTAGAATATTAACTGCAGTACCTATGTAATATTGGGGAGTAAAGGGGGAAAGGAGGGGGGAATGGTTGTTTTGGTTATAGAGTTCAGTGGTGATTTATTTATTTTCTTATTCACACAAAGACACCTCAGCTTATATTTTGGGTTTCTTCGCTTTCTCACCTGTCTGCCAAAAAGTATGGATTTTTTTTGTCATACAGTGTCAATCAACTTCCTTTGCATGAGTCTGGGAATTGCATTATTATGGCAAAAGTATCCCTTGTCTCTATGATAAAGTAGAGTTACTTCTTATTAGAAGGCATAGCCACCAGTTTGAAAAGTGGTTGGACTACTCAGATGTGCTCAAAATTGACCAATGAGATTTTCCTTCATATTGTGAGTGATTTCCATTGTGTTTATTCTTTGGGGAGTTTTAGGAGGTATTATATGCTCTGGTAGTTTCGGTAATCCATAATTGCTATTATGCATTCCATAATTTGGCTGAAAGGAATGTAAGATGTTCAAGCAAATAGAGAAGTCTTCTGTAGAATTTTTAAATTCCTTCCCATTTACCTGAATTTTGAAAACTCTGGGGCAGGAATCACTGTCTTAACTTCTTTTTCATCTAGAACACCAGGACCTCCATCTAGTGCCAGAATTTTAGAAAAATTAACCAAGACTTGTTATTTTGTGTAAATGAAAGTGATATGAAAGGACAGCCTTAGGGCAGTAGACTGGCCTGTCTAAATGCCCTCTCATAAATTCAGAGGCAGAGAACTGAGGAAGAAAGCTATGTGTAAAGTCTGCTCTTTTGCTGTTTGTATTTGCAAGAATGAAAGCTGTTTCCTTATAATCTTAATTGTGTGTACACAGGCAGATAAATGCATTTTGTGAGTTTGTAAGGTACAGTTCTACAAACGTTTTTCCCCATATTTTCATTCCTTGTCATTGTTGTCACTCTCAGTATGCAGATTTCAGTTTCTCCTCAATACATGGTGTTATCTAATTTTATGTAGATGACATGATGACTTCTTTATCCACTAGTACTGGATTTATTTTTTCTGAAGGACTTCCTATAAGCAACTTCTTCATCAAGAAAGTTTCCTTCTAGGCTTGTTGTGGACTTCTTCCAAAGTGGGATAAACTTGGACTAAGAGAAGAAACAAAATGAGTGAACATTGTTTATGCCAATCTTATTTACTCAATGCTGAAACCTTCATTAAAATGTTAGGCTGCAATTAGAAGCTTTAGCATAAGTCTGACTGTGTAAAAGAGTTAATTGGATGTTAAGGTGATCATTCTTGCATTTATGTTGTTTGCTGCAATGTTGTGATTACATAGTAGTTTGCATATTCTACTCAGAATGTACTCCAAATTATTCACTACAATTGACATAGAAATTATGAGTTAAAAATAAATTCTAGTATAGATTTTGTTGAAGAGATAATGGGATTTTGTTTGGTCCAAAACTGCCCGTATCTTTCACTTGTGTACTATTGAAAAAGTGCTACACTGACTATAGGTTACAGAAGTTTCTGAATTCTGTTACCAGCATAAAATGTCATCTTCAAATCATACAGACTTTTCTGTCTTCCCACTGGATCTTTGAGTAAGACTAAGTACTGTGCTGTGCAAATGAATGTTTGGATTTTACTTATTCAAAGTATATTTCTTCAACAACTCTGGAAATGAATGTAGTTATTTACAGGGTGGCTTAGACTAAAAAGGAAGAATTTTCAGGCTAATATTACATAGATAGTATTAATTTTAAAGTAGTTCTTTATATTTCTGAAGTCCTTTTGATCTAGGCAAGATATTATAATGGTGACTAAAGTGCAAGAAATTTTTGGATGTCTGAGGCAGATCCAGGTGTAGGAGTCAGGAGCTTAAGGCTCTAATTGCCTCATGTTCTCTAAACACTTGACAAAAACTTTTACTCCAGGATTTCTTTTCCACTTTTTCATATTTTGACACTTCATTCAAACCTGACTTAAAATCTTAAAAAGCAAGTGATTCATCATGTTTTTTCCTTCAGAATTCATTACACCATTTTATCCGTAATGCCCTCTACTAATCAAACAGCAACAACTACATTGGAAGTTATTCTAGAATGAGAATAGAACAGGTAAGGTTACAATGTGGGAAGTTGGTTGTTACTAAGTCAGTAGACAAAAAAAATAAGCCACTGCTCTCTACTCTTTCCCAGTTCTATGTGCATAAGATTTAGTGAAGTGGGTTGTACACTAAGTGTATAACCATACCCTAGAGGGCTCTTTACAGTGGTCTGAGCTATTAGTGCATATTTGTAAACCATGAAGGCAACATGAGATATGTCAAATCTACTTTAATGATGGGGAAAAGACCTTCTGAATACTGAAGGAGTGTATGTTGTGTATTTTGGTGTTAGTCAAGATACTGATGGGGAAATCTAATAAAACATGTCTAGATTAAACTGGAAGGGTGGGTGCCAGACTGGAAAGAAGACTGCAAAGTGCTGAGATAAGAAAAAATACAAGAAGTTTCTTAGCTAGTACTTTTGAAGAGTGTTTGTCTGTTTGTTTGTTTGTTTGTTTGCTTGGGTTTTTTTTGTTTTAAAAATGCAACAAGTAAAAATTTTAATATCTTTGCCTTAGGAAAAAGGGTAAACATCATTTTAGACTTATCAACTGAAATAGGTGGGGAAAAGATTCTTTACATTCTTTACATTCTTCTTGCAGAAGAGTTGTCCAGTTGAAGTTTGGGGATAAGTAATATTTTTGTGGCACCTCTGCGTAGCACTTTCTGGAGTTATGAACAAGGCAGCATCTCCAGGGCCAAAGACTTTCAAAACAATCTCAGCCTTGGTGGGCCAGATTCCTACAGGGTAAATAATTGAGTAATTGAAAATACTGACTTAGTGTGACAGAGTTTTAAATCATGTTAGGTCACAGAATCAGTTGGGGAAAAAACAGTTTCTGAGTCTTTGTTCTTGTACATCCAAATACTGTGTTCAGCCTCACTTGAAAAGCTCATGAAAAGATCCCTGTTCTCATTTCATTTTTATAGGAGAAATGGTTGCTTAATAAAGGTAGCTTACATAGATAGTAAAGTATAGCAAAAGCATAAAATCTGTGAAATTTTCATGACTGTGTTTTCTCTTATGATTTCAGTTGTTTTATTCGTGTACCACCCATGACATGTAATTCCAATTACCTATGAAAAATATGTTATCAGAGGAGTGTGACACAATCTTGAATGATAGTAGACTGCAGAATTCTGCTCCAATATCCTCCTTTGAAGTACCTGTAGTTATAGATCAGAACTAAAAATCATTTGGTTTACTCAATGAAGGGTGTTTCCTAATAATTTTGAGTAGTCTCACTCATTTCTTGATGCTCTTGGAAAAACTAGTCCAAAATATTTATAAAATAAATGGAATCACTTGCATGTTCCCCTTTCAAGGCTTATAATAATTAAAAGCACCATCTACTACATTGCTTGAAACCAGAATGATTTTCTAATATAACAAGGGTTTACTTGAAAAGCCTTGGAGGTTCTTACTAATGATGGTTTTCATGAAGAGATTGAAAAATGGTCTTTCCTGGAACAAGAAGATGAAAGCCATGGTCATACAAGACATGCCAAGTCCCAACTTACCACTGGTTCCTGGATATTGACTGGAGTTTGGTAGCTTTACTAGCTGTCTTCACTAAAGTGGAAAAATCACAGCAACCCAGTAAGAAGACAGCTGTTTCTCCTGGCATCTCATTCTTCTTTATGGTGATTTATGGTGATTCCGATTTCTTCCCCCACTCCAACCCTCCCCCCGACCCCCCAAGCTGCTATATGTGCCTGGAGTGATAATTGTAACAAAACTAAGTAAAATATCACAGTAATGCACAAAATACCACACTAAACTTACTATCTTCTGTGGTGGAAAGCATTTTATTATTGCAATGCTACTTTACTATTGCATTTTTAGTATTTTTCATTGAGTTTTTTTAATGTGGTTGATGGTAACTTTGTTTTATGGAGCTGGGAAGTTTCAATATCTAGTGAATAATCCACACCACACTACCTTTAATGAAGATAAGGGAGTATTGCATACTTGAGCAATTCTCCTTTCCTTAGATGCTATTTGAGATTGGTTGTAATCAATCAAATTGACATTTTTTTCTATACCATCATTCCAAACAATAAAATATAAGTTAACAATAAGAATATAAAAATGGTCTTTTCATGTGTATCTGGTGCACTCAATCTTTAAATCTATTTCTGTAGTTTATTGTTTGTTTTAAAATTGTCAGATTAGTTGTGGCTATATCCAGGGAAACCTGGTGAAACAGATATCTTTATACATTTTTCATGTCACCCTTTTCTATCAGAATGGGAGTTTGAAATTGAGATTTAAACCGTAAGTTCTGAATGTAAAGGTGTGGAATTTCAGCTATAAAGAAGAAGCAGATTGTAATATTATGAACTTTCTGCCAATGTGTGATTATTTTTTTAAATGTCAGATGCAAAAAAATGCCTCTAGAAAAAGATTAATGGCCATATTTAATAAAATCATTCTTTCCTAGAATAAAATTCAGCTGTGCATTTCAAATCTTGATGGCTAAACAGCTTCAAGTTTGCAAATGGCAGGCTTGCATGTCCTGTACCAAACCCTGTATACTTCTTGAGCTCTGTTTAGAAATGTTTTACTGCCTTGCTGCACTTTGAAAACACCTGATCTTTTTCACTGCATCCTAATCACTCTTATTCTTCTTTCTGTATTAGAAAAACTTACTTTGCTGTACAGCTTTCTGAGAAAATGAGAATGATCAGAGTAGCTTACAATTTACATATTTGGCATTGAAATTGTATGTTTCAGATAAATGGGTGCTTCCAGAGAGGTTCACTGAGAGTATTCAGTTGGATAGAAAGGAGCACTCCACAGCTACTGGAAGTTCAGGCTGCTGTAATTTCCCTTCAGCCCAGAATGCCTCTGTTGAACATGACAGCAGGGAAACAGCTGATCATCACAAGAACAAGAAAGAGGTTTTCACATTTTCATCAAAACCTCGATCAGCTCCTTATGGAAAGTCTCCAAATCTCTCACCAGAAAGTTATCTTTTCCCATGGGAATTGCAGCTAGACAGTAATGGAGAACATGGGAAAACCAGAACTGAAGATTGCTTTGAAGGAACCAAAAGCAGTGAGGAGGTAGGCCACTTTGTACATGTAACTCTTAATACAGCAGTCCTCATCCTAAAACTCCTAGGATGAGATTCTGTCTTCAAGCCAGACAGAGAGGATAAATCATCTTTTCCCCATATACCAATGGGTAGATTTGTCTCTGTCAGGTTGCTGTGTCTAAGTGGATACAGGACTCAATGTAGGTGTACCCTGTGTAACACTGACAAAAGAAACCTAACTCTGTCAGCCCCTATGCTAACAGAGAGATGACATAACTGTGCATCATTACTACAAAAAATATTCTAGGGAAGTTTGCATCATGGATTTGAGTGAGATCCAAGGCCTTTATGGTTGCTCAAGACTTCAGTAAATAAGACTGCATTATGTCTTTTAAAACTGCAAATGGCTTTGTTCATTTACATTGTGGAAAATGAATTACAAAGTTCCAGCTTTTGAATGTCACTTGTTCATTGATATTGATATTTCTGCTGCCAGATATCCTGTCTCAGCATCACCAACTTTAATTTTTTGCAATGCAGAAATATTCCAGCAATTAAATTAATGAAAGAAAACAAACAATTTTTTAGTATATCTATCTAGTATCATCTGGTACTACTATAGAAACTTGCTGAATTGTCAATGTATGCAATAATTTCATTATGTCATTAGAGTAACTGCTGAAGTTCCTACCTTTATGAACATTCTAGCATATTTCACATTTAACTATAAAATCTGTTTCTTAGCATTTGAATCTGTAGCTCACAGCAGAGAAATAAAATCTAACTGAGTGCATAATAGCAAGATGGACTGAATTTGACTGTTTTACAAAATAACTGAGGGAATAAAACTATAAATTTCCAAAATGAGTACCATTAATAAGACTGAGGGATTATCTTCTTGAAGGTACATTTCATGCTGTGTAATCCTGGACTCACTGTAGTCAGTTACAATCTTGGATCACTTTCATGTGCAGCAGGATTGCACCTCAGCTGTGAGAGGCACACTGCAGGTGATACTGCCTTACATCCTCTGTGGGAACATATGGCAGAGGAGCAGCATCATGGGATGAGAATGAGGCCGCTCTCCTCCTTTCTTTCTAGAGAATAAAAACATTGAGGCAAACACTAAATGCACTCCTGCATTATTTCTCTTTCCATCTGTTCAGTCCTGCTGATTGTTGCTGATTGTATGAGTGAACATCATACACTTGATTCATGGGATATTTTGCAGAGACATTTTTAGAAGCATGGATATAAGGTTAATAAACTAACCTCTAAAATTCTTAAATTGTATTCAAATGGTAATGAATATGATATCCAATACCATATGATTACCAGAGAAGAGCAAAGTGATCTCAGTAGGAGTTGCTTCTTCTACATTTAAGATGAAGACTCAGTGTGAAAATATGGAATATTAATAATTCAATGGAAATATATCATTGCCATGGACTCATTGCTTAGTTTTGGTTTACAGTTGTAATGAATTCTATTGAAATTATGATTGTCAGGTAAGACATGGGATTTGGAGGTTACCAGCATTCAAAATCTGCCCTGACATTTTGAAAAGAGTAATCAGCTTCAGATATAAGAATATGTTTATGTTGTAGTCAGTGTATTTGCCAGGATAAGAAGCTGTTTTTCAGAATCCTTGTAAATTTAGAAACAGGAAGCAGAGACTAAGGGGAGATTTTGAAGTGCTAAGGTTATGTAAAACTGAATTGTGTAATGATGAGAGGGAACCAACTACTCTTGCTTTGTTTCCTAAATTCAGGATGACAACAGTGAACTCAGCCAGAGTAGTGAGAACATTGAGAACAGCCACAGTAGGCAAGGAACATCTGATTCGTCAGTTTTTAAAGAGATCCCATTAAATAAGATGTCACAGAGAAATGAATACTGGAAGAATAAGGAACACAGCAAATATAACTTCGAAGAGGCCATCTTATCAGAACCACAGAGTTCCACCATGAGAAAAACAGAATCTATTAGCTTTCAGAGAAGTTTAAAGCCTATCCTTTCTCTTTCTCCAATTCAAAGTAAATCCAAATCCTTTAGAGTAATTAGAAATGTATATGAAGAAACTAAAAGATATGAAGGATTTTCAGATCAATTAGAAAGATCTGTCAGTAAAACATCTCTCAAAAACGTCTCAAAAGGAAGTTCATGTCTGGCAGCGCAGACTTGTGTAAGTGATTTTTTCTTTGAAATTAAATTACTAGATTGTATGGAGAAGCTATATTAGATATACCCGTTTGCATAAAGTGATTAATAGTACATCTTTCATTCAGATATATTTTGGCTTCATCATAACAGCATTTACTGTGCTCAGTCTGTTGAAAGCTGATTTTTTAGGAGTTTGTGGCACAAAAAATAATATCCCAAATATAACAGAAATCACAAAGGTTTGTAGATAAAAAGATGTGTCATTGAGCAACTCACACTTTGGGAACATATGAGTTAGAAAATAGTTTGGGGCTGAAAAGTTACAGAGAAAAATTGGCAGATTTGAATAGCTGTATTAACAAATGACCACAGAAGGAGTGTTAATTTGGGTACTTCATGGTCTCTGTGTCTGCCCTGAGCAATGATAAATTATGTGACTGAGAGCCAGCAGTGAGGCAGCTTCTGTCCAGCAGTCAGCCAGAGATGGTTGCACAGAATAACAGGGCCAGGGCAGGGAAAGTACCTGGGATACTTCAGCAGCAGGGCCCTGCAGACTTCCTTCTAGCAGTCTTTAGCTAAGCCATTTCTTCAGGAAAGGTGGTGTCTGTGGTGAATAACTGGCAGTGGAATTTTTTACCACAGATTTTTGGGTTTGCATTTTGCATCTATATGGCCTTTGCCTTGTGACAGTGAATTCTGAGACTTTAACTGTTATTTGTGGGAAAGAATAGGTTTTGTTTTTTTTTTTAATGCATTGACTCATTCCTGGTGCTTTCTTATTCTTCTGTTCATTATAAAAAACAATTACTTTTTTAAATTAATATTCTTACCTGTTCCACTTCCTCCTTCATGGCTATATATCATATTCCCTTGCACGTGTCTCTGACAGGTCTAGGAGTTTCATGGTACTTAGTCCCAGGGCTGCTGCTTTGTGGATTGTTTTTAATAATTTTACCCAGGGATGTTGACTTGAACTACTGCATGATCATTATTTTAAGCATGGGGTTTGTTTTCTAATATCTTGGAAATATCTTGAATTTCTTATATCACTGGTCCCCAGGTACTGCACACCCCTGGGGACCAAAAGAATATACTCTTCTCTTTTGGGGGGACTCTATGAAGTAGGTGTGCATGGTTTGGAAATTTTTTTCTACTTTAATGTCTTGGAATATGATCTATACGTTATTTACATGAAGGAAATGGACATCTGTAATTTTGTGTCCTTGTAGTTTGTCTCATTTGCTGTAGGAAAGGGAGTGTGCCATGATTCTACTGGGGGAATTTTCCTTAGCATTTCTGTTGCCTGTTGATACAGTTAATTTTAGTGACCTGATTTGACAGCCTCTGTGAAAAGGGAAGCAGGAACGATGACTTCCATGGGACACGGCTGCTGCTGCTAGGGCAGAGCTATCCCTCTGAGAGGTTCTACCTGCCTGCCTGGAGCTGCTGTGGCTGCTGAGCCCTGCAGTGAACTGTGGGCATGGAAATCCAGGCAGGGAGCTGGGAGGAGCAATCTGAATTGGGCACCCGATTAAGGAATAGTGTCTAGGAAAGCGTGTTCAGCTTTTCTGTGTGTCCTTGTTGGGGAAATGCTCATCCTTCCCTGTCACAGATGCTTCCGTGCTTTTTGTGAAATGAGTCTCGTTTTAGTACTGGTGGAGGGGCTGGGGTTTATGTATCTCTCAGTGCTGTCAGGTTGTCTCTCAGACTGGGGGTACTGGAAATCTCTTCCTATGTCCTGTAAGTAGTTTATTGAATGGGTTGTAGCCCTGCACTGTTCCTGATAAAAACAGAACATATTTTTCCATGGAAGTCGTGGAGACTGGTTTCCTTTGGGAAGGAAGTCGACTGGGGGGAAGCAAGGGAAATGACAAACAATAGTGCAAGTGAAAATCAGAAACAGTGCTGAGACTTTATTATCATGAGAAATATCAGTGGCTGGTGATTTTAAAGACTATGAAAAGCAAAAGAAAAAAAATTAAAAACAAAGAAAATCCTATTAATAGCAGCATATGTTCCATGTATTTATGATCTGGAAAAAACATTAGAATTGCCACTAGTGATATAGAAAATGTGGAAGAAAGCAATGCATGGGTTCATTTCTATTTGGAAAGGAGATAATTTTTCAGTAATTTTCAGTGGTAGGAAAAGCCCCAGTTGATAACAATAATCTGATTCTCTTTTTCTTAGAGATGGTAATATGCAGTGAATGTGTATGATAAAATTTGTTTACATTTTGCATTCTATTACCCTCCTATTATAGTTTATGGGAATTTAATTTTTTTCTTTTTTCCAATAGATACTTACATCTTTGCGATTAAATGTCTTCCTTGTTTCCTGATACTTTCAAGTTTTAGAAAATTGTTCCACTTACAATTCAAGTATGTTTATTACATTCCTGAAAGATATTATCATTGTTTAATGCAGTCATCAACTTTGTCCTGTAGAACACAGCTAAATAGAGATTCTCTAGGTGGATTGCCATTGTTGATTACTAATTTAGACAATAAGGTTATCACCATACTGCACTTGTAGCTGTAAATGTATTGCACGTGGGATTTATTGCTTGTAAGTATTTTTTTAAAGAACAAATCCTATTATTAATGTACAGAAACTCATTAGCTACAGACTTCGTTTTATTGCTACAAAACATAAGATTAAAATATCTAGCAGATCTAGGTCTTATACGTGATTTGATCAAGTCTTAAAACTTTACAGAAGTGCTTCCTTGAGCTCTTTGACACTTCTTTTGGTGCTTGTACAGAGGACTAGTAAAGGGAAAAAAGTGCATAACCAAATCTTCTGCAATTGGTTTGCCTGCTGCTTAATATGCTTTAAGGACGTGGTTTCTTGCAATGTTTTATTCATGTTTTAATAGAGTTCTCTATTATTAAGTTCAAATATTTTTAATTAAGAAAGAAGTATAGCCCTCTGGGTAATATTTCAAGCATGTAGATAGCTGGTAATTAAAGTTTTCCACACGTGTGACTACATTCAAACAATTCTGAATAAATCATTTGAACCTAGAAGAATGAAAATGTCATTATATATTAAAAAAAATCCTTTAAACAATAGGTTTTATCAATCTAGCAAAAGTTTTAAGTGCTTAATAAAAATACTTTATTGTAAGGGAAGGATATGCAAATAGAAAAGATAAGCTTTTAATTACTAAATGAAATATTAATTTTAGACAAATTTACAAGTACTGCAAAATTACTTTTTATATCAAAAGATTCTCCTAAATTACAAAGTTAACTTAATTTCAAATTCAGTTTTCAAATTCCCTCTTTGAAAACCAAAAAAGACAATATAAAATTTTTGAAGAGTCTTTTTGGTAGTAGTCATCTGATGTTGAAAAATAAATATTCCAAATTATTTCTCCTTCATTAGTTTATTGCAGAGGATGTTTAATACAGAAGATGGCCATAGCATCTCTTCTCCTTCCTGAGTGTGGTATTTTCAGTGAGACCATTAAAGGAAAAGAAAACAGAATGAGAATTTGAAATAAGCTGGGAAGGGGGTGGGGAAACAGCAGATGTTTAGAATTATGCTGTAATGATTCTGAAAATCTATGCATCTTTCTTCATAGATGCAAAGGAAAAGGCAAGCAAGTTTGGGCAATGTTTTGTGCTTTTATTAAAAAGAGAATGAGAAAAAAAGTTCTTTCAATAGTTAGTGCTTTTATTCTGCAGAGCACCAGTTCATTCTGCCAGTTTAATGACTGCATACCAATTATATGAAGGAAGAAAGATAAGCCAAAGCTTCTCTTATAATAATCAAATAACTGCAGAAGGTTTATATATAGGAAAATTAACAGGAAATCAGAATGTTCAGTAAGATCAATAAAAGTTACAGCAGCTGCAGATCTGGTGGAATACTGGTACATCAGAGCAAAGCAGGCTCCCTAAGCAAAACAAAGAGACCTTTGGGTGAGGTGAACAAATGACTAATAGTCACTGAGCTAGTAACAGGCATTCAGAAAGGGTCTAGAGAAAACATCTCATATTATTTTAGGATTAAAAATTGTCATAATAATCACAATATTCAGGAATTAAGCCTGGACCTCATTAGCCAGGTATAAAAAAAGAATGGTAGCTGTGCAAACTGCTTCTGTCATCTTATGCTTTGTTTCTTCTGTCATCTTCTTGTACCTTGTATCTTATATACATAGGAAGAAAGCAAAGGAGTTGTAATTTCATTATGAATTCTGGTGATAAGGTGACTTCTGTACCCCTCAAAGACTCGCTAAAACATTGCACACTGCATTTCATAGTAGGAGAAGTTGTCAGTGTTCACTTGTACTGCTGACGTGTGTGTTCTTGAGGTCTTCAGTTACCCAGTGCCTTCTCAGAGCAAAAGAGACTGAGAAATCCGCCCTTCTGCCAGGAGTATGATACATTCCTGGTCTAAAAGCTCCATTTTCTTCACTCGAATGAAAGCTTTGTCCCTCTTTGGGAAATCCTTATATAGTGTCTCTCAGCCCACTGGCCAATTTCCAGTGATCTAAATCTATTCAAGTCCTGTTTGCTCCCTGGATTCAGTTTTCAAGCAGAAATGCTTTGTACTTACATTTTAGAATCAAAACTAAATGTTTCAACCCTTATTGGACTTGCTCCTTTGTGAAAGAGCAGTCTATGTAGGCCCTTTAAAAAGGGGAAAGCTTTTCTTAAAGAAGGAGTTCTTTAAACAAAGATAGTTCCAACAGCAGGTTGGGTGACTTTAGACTATCTTATCTTAAGGTTTTGAGAGAGGCTTAAGTACCAACTGCAAAATGGTTAGTATGTGTTTGCAGTTTTTGGCCTGTGGATCAAGTTTGGTATATAATTAGGGTTGCATTAACAATTCCACCAGTGTATTTGAAGAAAAGTGAAAAGACATTGAAGTTTACTTGAAAATTCATGCACTAGCAAACTGCCAGAATAACCTTTGAAATTTAGTGTTGACATGTCTTTCCAAAGAAATTCTGTGCTGTGCTTGACCAATAACTAAATGTTACGTTGATGGTGTTGATGATACTATGATAACTGTGGGTTTGCCTTTAATTCAGGATTTGTATTTAATAGCTGGTGGATTTTTTAACTTCTTAAAGCCTGCTTTTATCTTCTGTTTCTAATTGCAGCAGAACAGCAACTTCACTGAACACCTTGGATGAAAACTGCAGCTCTTTAGAGTGCTTGTGGTGTTCTTCCTTCCTGTAATTGTGTATAAATATGCTTGATCTTCATAGCTGAACAGAGATGTGTTAACTAATTTTTTCTAGTAAATATTTTGTTTTTCTTTCAGTATTGAATCTTCTTGAAGATTCTCTGAAAGATTCTCCAAAGTCTCTCTAGGCTTCATTCATCTATTCTGTTCAGTGATCCTGTCTATATTGTTGACTTTCCCATTTTATTTTACAGGAGTATGACAGGAAAAAGTACCAGTCAAATAGACCGAGTTCATCTGAACTACAGATGCTGACCAGCATGAAAAGACAACAAAATGAAGAATTAAGGGATGCTAAGATCTCCCATGGACTGAGTGCCTCACAGATCAATTGCTGCAATGCCAGCCTAAGTATAAGCAGTGATGATGATACAGCAACCTGGAACTCTTGTTTCCTACCAGTAAGTCTAAACCCACAGTATTTTCTCAGGGGTCTTGAATCTTAAATTTGCTTTGAGTAGAGTTGAAATTTAAGGTATCATTACCAAAGACTCTTAGAACTTATCAAGTAAAATATTGAACCAAGACACACACACTTCCAGCATGTTCTCTAGTACCACCATGAATAAAGAGCAAATCTATTATGTATATTCCTTCTTAGAATCCTGAATGATCATGTAGGTTGTACCATTTGTCACAATAGTGGCTGACAACCTGCAGGTATGTGATATAATACTTAAAAATAGTTCCAGAATGAATGAAACCCAGATATACCAGTCAGCAGCTGCATTACAGTGTGAGTAATGGAAAATAATTGCTTCTTACAACGATAAAGTCACATTACTGAAAAGCTAAATGTTTAAAGAACTGAAGCAGGAGAAAGCAGCAAAAAGCTGCAGTAGTTCTGAGCACTTAGTATGTGATCATTATGTATTTTATACCTTGGATTATTATTTGTCCTGGTACAAAGTGGTACAGAATCATTTACAGCTGCACTATGTGACTACTGCTATAAGAAGCAGAGTATTTGTTGCAGTCCACCAAAAAGTATTGAATGTATGAAAGCACAGAACATTTCAAGAACTATATAAAGGTACTAGCAGGAGCTGCTGTAAAACTGGATAACCTCATACTCCATTTATATATCAGCAATATAGCTGTTATTTTATTACAGTTGGAGCAATAATAAACAATGAATGTGACTTAAGTAAAGCTCACAGCAAAACTCTGAAACAAATCCAACATTAGAAGAATCCCCATATAAATTTTTGCAGAGTAAATGCCCTGAAATGTTAGGTGCAAATTACCTTCAAGGTTCTACAAGGTCCAAATAGAGGCCTGTAGGAGCAACTTTCCATAGTGAATGATCAACACAGGGAACTTTGGAGTACCCTGTTAAATGAAGGTTTCAAATGAGAAGAAATGTGTTGATAAGTGGGTAATTGGACATATAATAACTTGATTTACAGAATAATATTTTGCAGGACATCAGAGAAACGTTATTTGGTATTAACTATTTGATATACATCTCCATTACATATTTTGTTAATTTAATATTTCCAAAGTTTTTTCTCCATACTCATTAAATAGGTTCAAACATGGTACAAATCTGCAAGACCAGACAAATGGAACTCAATTAAATATAGAGAATAGCAGTCTCATTATTTTTTTAGTAGTTTAATTATAAGGAAATTGATAAGAATATTTAGACACGTCAGATTTGGTTAATACAAATTACATGACTAAAACAAGAGGAACTTTTAAAGTAGAAGGTACTGCTGCAGTATTCAGTGAAGCACAATGCGATTGCAAAGACTATTCTTTGATCTTACTGCCTTGATCAACTTCTGTAGCTTCAATCTAAAATTGTGTTTAGATATAACAGATTAGTAAAATAAATTGTAATTTAATATAGTTGTAGTTTTTCATAACAGCTCTTTATGGCCACCTTTCTCTACATAATTCAAGCATAAAAGGCAAGATTTTGTCTTTGAGAGAGTTCTTCACGTTTCATTCAGCTGACTGAAGAGTTTGATGTGCCTTACACATTCAGTCTTGTCAGGTTTCTCCTCTGCATTTTGCAAGGTGGACACTGAGGGTTTAAGATTATATGGCAAGAACCTCATTTCCAAGGAGGAATAATTTAGGAGAGAAACCTAATCTTCCTCAGATAAAGACTAACCACTTAGTCTATCTCAAAAACAAAGAAATCCAGTTTTCCACGTGTTCCATACCCATTTACCTCAGCCTTTATGGAGAGCAACACTGTACCAGTACAGTGTCAGTCAGTCCCCAGAATCTCCAGTTTCGCTTCATATTTTCCTTGCCAAAATATCCGCCAGAGCACCAGCTATTCATAGATATGATGGAAGGTTTTTGAGTATGGATTTGTGTATTTAACACTACTTGATGCCATTCCGTTCCAACATTTGGAAAAATGCAGAGTATCTATGTGATAATTCACTTTGTAGACCTTTGGTATCTAAGAAGGCTGTTAACAATATTTGTTAATGGATGTGATTATTTAATCACCCCACATTCTTTTAACACAAGAGCTTTTAAAAGAGTAGTTGGGGGGATTGTTGGTATGCTCATGTTAAATGTCAGTATATTTTGATATGCTTACAACATTTCAGATTACATGAGAGTAGCAATGCTGTGCCAGTTTTCAAATGGTTAGCTGAAATGAAAAAGTCTTTAGTCATGCATTCTCTTTCTGTAAGACCTAAAATCATGGAATTATAGAATACTTTGGTTTGGAAGGGGCCTTTAAAGGTCATCTAATCTGCAAGGATACCTTCCACTAGACCCAGTTGCTCAGGTCTCCTTCCAACCTGGCCTTGAACATTTGTAGGGGTGAGCAGTCACAGCTTCTCTGGGCAACCTGATCCGATGCCTCACCACCCGCATCATAAAAAACTTCTTCCTAACATCTGGTTTAAATCTACACTCTTTTAGTTTAAAACTGTTGCCCTTTGTCCTACCACAACAGGCCCTGCTGAAAACTCTGTCCCCATCTTTCTTGTAAAGCCTCCTTTAGGTACTGGACTGCTGCAGTAAGACCTTCCCGGAGCCTTCCTTTTTCCATACTGAAAACCCCAACTCTCTCAGCCTGTCTCATAGGAGAGGTCTTTCAGTCCTCTGATAATTTTTGCAGCTCTGCTCTGGACTCACTCCAGCAGGTCCATGTCTTTCCTGTGCTGAGGACCCCAGAGCTGGACACAGTACCCCAGGTGGGGTCTCACAGGGGCAGAGTAGAGGGGCAGAATTCCCTCCCTGAATCTTCTGCCAATGCTCCCTTTGGATGCAGCCCAGGATACAACTGGCATTCTGGTCTGGCAGGTCATGTCTAGCTCTTCATCCCCCAATACTCCCAAGTCCTTCTCTGTTGGGCTGCTCTCAATCCCTTCATCCCGCAGTACTAGTAAACTCATCATTTCTTCAGCTTCCAGTTTTTATAAAGAAGTGTTTCTTATATGAATATTTATTCCTTTTATATATTTATCATGTAAAAAAATATGTGTAAAATAAAAGCAGATTTGTTTTTATGTCCCTCATCTTTAGTACCACCATCATTTAAGAGAATTTTCAAATGCTCAATCCTTCTAAAATCAGATGTACAAACTGCAGAAAAGTTTATAGAGATATATATAAATATAGATCTGTAGCCATCTTCCAGTTGCATAGGTAAATGATTTTAGCAGTGCAGTATATAGAAAAGAAATAGAAATAATCCTCATATTGGAATTTGAGAAATTAAGGACAGCTTGAAATTCTTGTCATGATTAAATTTTCATGCTTACGTGTGTTTCCAGGTTGTATCTTTCTGATTCTTTAAATCAGTAATATGAATTGCTTTCTCTTATGTTTTTTCAGAGATAAATAAGGAGTATTTTCTCACAAATTTTTCTTCATTTTATCCATTTGTGACCTTTAGGTGGAATCTATGGCAACAGCACCACCAGAAGGCAGCTTTTTGTGTATCTTTAATTTTGAAATACCTTTGATGTTTTGCAAGGCAGGGCAGGGTATAATCATGTTAGATAGTGAATTTATGTATCAAAGTAATATTCTATATATAAACCACATTCTAAGTGAGTTTAGTTTTTTTCATTATTTTTAGCCTGATTTCCAGAGTCATTGAAAAGTGTCATGTTACTGACTTTAATGAATCTGAGAAATCTTTATGAATGTAAAGGCACATAGATCAATCATATTACTGAGCTTCAGTTAGAACAAAGGTCCTTAAACAACTACAAAACAGATATACTAAAACTGTGGATTTATATCCTGTGATAGTTTACCAAGAACCGAATGTATTCTGTCAGGAGAAAATGCTGAAATGTAAATGGTTTAGCTGCTGCTGTAAACTATGACAGCCAGAAAGGAATAAAATCACTTTGAATATTGTACATTACCCAGCATAAGCTCAGTTATAAATATGAAAAATTTCAACTTTAAAATGGATTTACTTTGAAGGAGAATTTTAAACCCTTGTAAAATGTGTATGGGGCACAGTTTCAATTCAATAATATGTGTGTGTTGAGCTAAATATTTTTAAATATTTTATTTGACCATGTCTTACCTGAATGTTTTCTTAAATCTTAAGACCTATGAAAATCCATGCTAGATTTGCAACACTATGAAAGACACAGTTCTACATATTGCAGAATTTAATGTGAAGTTTATACCCACACACATATACATTATCCAAGAAAATTTGCAAAGCTTACAAAACATTTCTGTTCAAATGCCTTGCTTTACTCTAGAGACCCTGTAAGACTTTCTTGCCCTGTCAGAGAATTGGCCCATTCATCTTCTTGGACAGTTGTTTCCACACTTCAGACACCAATTCAGATGCAACAAAAACATTCTGGAGAAAGATCATCTATACAAGTATTCAGGATATGCATAAAGTCCCTGTTTCTCAGTCAGAAATACAAAGGAGAAGAAAGATTCTCCTAATTGCTCACTGATATATCCTGGAAGCTTGTAGTGGTATAATAGTGATACAATGCTGCATTAGCAGAATCAAAATTATGCCCACTGCTAAGACCTGTCTTTCAAGTAGGAGTACTCACAGAAAAGAAAGATTACTTGTTCCACAAGAAACTTCCTAAATATAAATTCTGTCACATAAGTCTTGATCTGAAAAATCTTTCAAAGAGTACTTCTAGGTTCATACCTAACTTGTGGAAGGTCTTCTGGCCTCCTTTGTGAGTTTTCAGAAAGGAAAGCCACTTAGCACAAAAATAGTCTGGCAGAACTGAAGTCTGACAGACAAGAGGAGTGTTATTTAAACCCAGAATTATGTCAACTTTGAGCTCACTTTGACAACCCCTGGAGGGATCTGTTCACATCAAGTCAAATTGCAAAACTGAGGCAGAGTATTCTTTACTATGAAATGAGACTAAAAATTATTTAGACAGATATTCTGGTTCATAGACTGACTAATTCACTCTCTGTCTTGTCTTCATCTTCCACTAGCTTTCATCTGGGAATTGCACTATCCACCACCAGGCAGTGAGTCATATTTGGTAGTAATTAGGATGTCATTCTTCCTGAACATATATTTTACAACATCCTTTTACAGTTTCTGAAGCCATGAGGACATACTCATTTTCTCATTTTAACAATTAATTTCTTAACACTTATTATTTTAGCATTTAATCTAATAAATCGTACAAGTATTGTTAATGTATGCTTACATTTTCACTCCTTTTGCATTTCCTTCAATTTTGTTTAGAACTGCTTTAGAGGTGTGTGATAATGGCAGGGAGAGTCTCTTCTGGTAGAACTACATCTAATCTGGTAGAAAATGTATTTGTGGATTTTAGAATTGTTTAATTTTTTCATCAGTTTATGAATATCGATCTTTCTTGCAAATAACTCTTTTTAATGCCATAAACCAGATGTAATTTGAAACTTCTGGGGAATGTACTTACAATGGGTAGGTAAGATATGACTGAAAAATTATCATATTTTGTGTGAATATTCATACAGTCCTCTGTTAGTTATTCATGAACAGCTTAATCCATGCTTCAAAGCTGCAGTGCCATGGAGAATCATATGTGCTTCAGTAAATTTCATTTGGGAATGCTAAAATGACTGTTATTGCTGCTTCTAACCTGGTCTGCCAGCCCTCTTACCTCTCCCTTGGAGTTTTCTACTCTTAAAAATTGTTATTTCTGCACACATCCTACCAAGTGTTCCTTCCTCATACTTTGTACATATGTTCAATCCAGACTCTTCTGTCAGACAAGACTTTACCACCCTCCATCTCTGAAGTTTCCTGATTGTCCCAACACTCTCACAGGCAGCAGAGAAACAACTGTGATCAACTCCTTAACTGCATTTCCACCCAGACAAGAATCATCTTTAAAGTTGTACTTTTGTAGAGTTAGGACCAGAATATCCATTTTTAATTTCACAGATAAGAAAAAAGACTCTAAAATTCTAATATCTGAAGCTGCAAATGTATATGCTCATACTAGATCTCCGACATTCTTCTAAACAATCTATTATTTTTGTTTTCCACAGCCTGTCAGTCAGGAGCATCACTATGAGAAAGAAATGAGCCCACTTTCTCATTCCAACCCACGGTAAGATTCCATTTATAGCCCAGGCAGTAAGGATTCAGTTAGAGTGTTCTGAATATTAAATGTGACACTCTGATTTAATCTTCAATCTCTTTTCAATTGCAACCTCCTCTCAGAGGGCTTTACTGCTCATTTTAGTCATTGTCTACAGTATGTCTGAGCTGTCTGGGAACACAGAACTGAATTCTGCATGTTTTGGATGTACCACTGTGTATTTAAAGTATCTGACACAGGCCATGCTCCTACATCTGCTTTGATGTGTGATTCAGCAAATCGTCCTCATCTCACATACATACACACTCATCTATTTCTTTCTCCCTCTCTGCTTTGAAGACTCAGAACTAGAATTCTGTATGTGACTGTAGGTGTCAGGGAATCAATTTGCTCAAAAGATTATAATGCCGCTTATTAAGAAAGGGGTTTGTTTTCAATAGATAGCTTAGTTAGGAGAGGGGGTTACAACACTCTGGCATAGAGCAAAGGGATTCTGTCTACAGCTTATTTTGTCTGTCAGGTTTTTAGCTTGATCTGTTTTGTTTGGAATCAGCAACAAAATCCCTGTGATTTTAATGTAAGGTGAGATGACAAGAGGAGAAGGTGGCTAAGGAAAATTAATCACATTGAGACTGTTGAGACAATCAAGATTAATTGTCCAGTTTCAGACCTGCTTTGTACCTGTGAAACCCTAACATCACTTTGTCAATTTTTTAACTGCCTGCACAAGAGGTGTGCTATTTTTTAAAAGCAGTCCTATTTCACTTTCACTTGGTGTCATTAATGTGGATTTTGCTTGTCCAAGGTTTAATTGGATGATGCATGTGTGTTGGGGGGAAGGGATAGGAGGAGAGGACATTTCAGTTACAACTTTATATTTTACCAATAGTGTGAAATGTTTTATGAGAGCTTACTCTCAGTCAGTTGTGCAGGATGTGTTTCTCCTCACACAGATGTTTTTAGCCATTTGCTATCCACATTTTTATATGGATACAAAATCTTCTGATTAGATTTTATGAAGTGAACAATCTGAAACTTTCTATGCAAGTTCACCCAGATGCATCAGTTATTGCAAGACACAGCCGTGTATTTCCAGTGTACTACCAGAGTTAAAGAATAATCCTGGATTCCTGTTCCCTTTCACATGTTAATCAAGGTACTTAGGTTTGTCTAGAAGACCTCTCTGCCTTGGGTGATGATTGTCTAAGGAACCATCTCCTTATGAGCTGTTGAATGAAGCAGACAGAGATAATTTACTACAGTTCACAGAGTACAACAGGAGGTACCTTGAGACAGAACTTTGGACTCTTTATTCTAAAATTGATTTTATAGTTCTGATGACATTATAATTGCCTATATTTTAGTGCGAGCTACAGTGTTTGTCTTCTTTTTGCCCATACATTGGTTAAGTCAGATTTTATTAAGTTATTTTTATGCATGTGCTAAAGCATTTTGGTACTTGGTACATTTTATATCCTGAAAAAACAAATAAACACCATTATCTGTAAAAAGAAAGTGTTTCATCATATCAAGGTAATATGATCAACAATGAAAACTTGTTTTTCCATATAATAAAATTTAAAACAAAATAGTATAATTTATGACTTAGCTCTTATGCTATTATAGTTCCTATGGTATTATAATCCAGTACACAAAGTAGACTTAAATTTCTCTAGAAATCATTTTCGAGAAATGCAGGTGGCATTCATAAAATCCCTGACTTGCAAGTGCATCATAAATTCAGTAACCCTTGTGAACTGCCAGAAAATCATTACTGGGCTGTAAATACAGAAGATGACAAAATTATGAGGTCAGTTTGCATCATGATATAAAAACTGGAGATGATGTGGCTTGAATACCATTATTCACATCATTACCATTCATTTTTAATGGAAAACTGTAATGTTTTTCACAGAGGATGTGTACCTAAATAAAGGGGAAATAAAATTAATGGTAATTCTATAACTTAGTTCCTAAACTGTTTTTAAAGACAATTTTAACAAATCCTGTATAAGCAACTAGAAAACGTCTACAACTTCATAAGCCTACTATAGCTTTGTAGGGAACGCATGGAATATTTGAAATATAGCCCCTATAAGTGTGTGGGTGCAAATGCTATGGTATAAAAACAGTTACATGGTGCATTTAGTGAATGAACAAATAGTTTGCTGTACAGAGGGGTAAAGAACAGGTCTTGAGTAATTTTTAAAAGTCTAGTGTGATATTTTCTGCAAAATGAAAAGAGACCAGCGTGGAAGCTATTGTCCAGTGAATGTAGGTTCTGTCCCTAAGATAAAAGGACAAACCAAGAAAGAAAGCCTGTGAAGGTAATGGAAATTCAGTCAATAAAGACTCAGCTCGACTCATTGTCCATCGGTTCCGCTGGATAAAGGTCATAAGTCTGCCAAGAATATTGCTCCTGCCATACAAACCAGCTCACCTGGTGCTGCTCTGCAAGGCAGAGAAGCAGTTAATGAAAGGAGACCACTGAGTGCAGAGGCTGCAGGGCCAGAAGCGTGGGGTGAGGTGCGGTGTTCCGGCCCTGGCCGCGCAATTCCCACTGATGCGCTGCTGGCAGGACTCGGGAATTGCTTTCTGCGCTGCAAACAGGGAGCTGTCACTATCCGTGTTGCTTCTTCTTCCAGTGCAAGGACTACATTTTGCTATAACCAGCATCTGTTTGGTAAGAATTTGTCCTCCAAACTATTTGTGTGTCATAGAAGGCTTGGAAGTTTCACTACAGGAAATCCTGGAAGATAGGAATTGTTCTAGAATTTCAGCCATACTGAACTGTGATATGAAGTTCTGCTCTCTGAAAAAGATCGCTTGAACCTAATTTATTAATAGACTTTTATAAATGTCTACAGATTCTCTCCAGAAAATTTATTTCTGATAAAAGTTTATTTTTCTGCCTTAGAGAAAGGTTTCAGCTTATTAGAAAAATCCTATCTTTATAAACATTGCCTCACTAGATCCTGTCTTGGCATCCTACTCAACTCTTCCTAAACTACCAAATAAAATCTTTTCCTCTTGTTCGAACAGTTATTCCCAGAACAACTGCAATAAAGTAGGGCACAAATATTTCAACATTTAATTGAGTATCCTTTCACAAGAAGTATATTTTATTTAAATAATTTAATGCTAAATGTGCATGGCCAAATTTTCAATTAGGTTTTACCCAGATGTTTCTTTTTCAGTTTCTTCTATCTAAAATCAGCTGATTAGGCCAGCAGCCTCTGACAAATGATTAAGCGCCACTGACTTCCTTTCATGTGGACTTGGTATGAGCTGACTAAAGCAGGTTGTCTTGTCATTGTAATCTGCATTTGTTAAATTAGACTGATTGGGATGTCATCATTATTCTTTCCTCTGCAATCAAAAAACCCAAAAAACTAAGCAATACAATCAACCCAAAGAAAAGTAAATAACATTTTCATCCCTTTATGGTAAATGTTAAAGATTTGAGATTTGTCACCACAAAATGTTTCACTGATATGGAGAGTGGTGTGTTTAAGGATGACAATAACTTAAAAATAAAAAAAAAAGTTGTTGGTTTTACCTTAAGGAAAAAATCAGAACCCAAATCCTCAGTTGCTTCTTTCTCCAACAATGCGATTTTCTTATTTTTGTAATGATATGCATGCACAGCACTTCAGGTAATGAATCATGAAATGCATAAATGTACATTCAACTAAAAGTATATTTTAATTATATTCAAACTTGATGACTGGTAAAAATTAGGTATGTTAGTTATAAGTATAAATAATATGTAAACCTAATGAACACCTCTTTCTGTGCATTCTGACCACTCTATTGGTTTTAGTGAATAAATGATTTCTTTCTTTTTCTTTGAAATTTTCTTCTAGAGAAGTCTTTTTTTAGAACCCCTTGTTACCATATATATTGCCATTATCATGGTACCTGAAATTTCCATAATTTGCATATTATCAGTGATTTCAGCATAGAAACAAATCAGCTGTAAACTTTCAAATATTAAAAGTATCTTCAGCTTTGAAACTACCATTCAAGCACTCTCATCCATCCCAGATGAAAACTAAACATTCCAATAGCTGGTACATGTGTTATTATACCACTGAGAGATTCTGTAAAATTAAACTCACCCATGAAATGGTGCAGTAAAAGAGTGATTTTAGCTATAATATTTATTTGCACTACAACAGAACCAGCACCTCATGCAGGGTGTGAAATTCAGGCACAATAGGCCTTTGTATTTCCATGCAAAGGTTTGAATAGCAGAATAACTTAGTTAAGAATCACATTTAAAGACTGAGTTTTTCAAACAAAGAAGCATATTTATTCCTATGATTCATTATAAGATCATACAACACTAAAACTTCTGCAAAACAGACAATATTACATTATGAAGTAGTATAAAATTACACTAGTTGTCAAAATAAGTGAACAAGAATAATGTATCATAAAATGTACTTTGGATTTTATTTTACTTGTTCAGTTACTTACCCACAAAATAGAGTAATTTGCAGTAGATCTCCCAGTCGTTAATCTGAATTAGTGAAGTTCTGCTGCATTTGTCAGGCGATAATGTGCATGAAAAAGAACATGACAAAAGAAGCAAATGGCACAGGAATCATCTAATTGAACAGGTTACATTTTTTAATCATGATGTTAAAAAGCTTAGATGCAGAGAGGTTATGGAGAACCATGTGGCTAACATGTCAAAGCTTGTTAAAATAATCCAAAAATGGCTTTCCTTGTATGGGAATCTAAGAACATGGAAATGTGGCAGCATATGCACTAATGATATAAATATAAAACATGGCAAATACTTTCAAACATGCTGTTACATCCACATCAATGTAAGGCAGTCTATCTTTTGTTTTGTTTTGTTTTCCTTCAGGACTTACGGAGAATAATAATTTTATTGGTCACACCCATGTTCTGGATATTCTTGGGCCATTCAAACAGCCATACTTATATGTAAAGATGCAGAATAGGCAGTAAAAGATTTTACCTCTCAGATGTGTCAGATTGAAAGGACAAGATCCCTGTTCCCAAACTGTTCCAATCTCTCTTTCCCTACTCAGCTGAACGGTTGCTATTGCCCTCTCCCCCCATGCCTTTTTGCAGGGCATCTCCAGTGCCTATGGATGACAGGTTGCTTTGGTCCAGCCACATGCCAGCACCTAAGGTCTTAGTCCATCTTCTGAAAACTCTGAGAGCCTTGGGAACTGCACAGAACAGTCAGATGCTGTTGGTGGCTGGTTATGGTAAAAGGAATTACTTTGATTGCAACAAGACTTCTCAGTCACTAGATTCAGGTGCTTCCTGAACTGGTAGAACAGTAAAATATAATTTCTTTTTAAAAATTTATTTAATTGTTAAAAATATGCAAAAAAAATAAGTACATCCTACCTAACAGACACTTCATTAAATGTGCAAATCCATTTAATTCACTGGTCAACGAGTCTAATGTAGATACTAGAATTTACTTGCTTGGGTTAGTTTAACACAAAGGAATTTTGACACACTTTTGCAAATTCATTACTTCCAATTTATACAGCTGATCTTCTGATAAATGAATCACAACTAGCAAGGAAGAAAGAGCTAGTATTTTACTTACATCAGGTGTTAAAACACTGGTTTCCTCTACTAGTGCCATTTATATTGGTAGTGAATATCAAGACTATAATCTAGCCACCAAGATAACATAGTGATGATCTAAAGGTTCAGTCTTTAAGTAAAATTAAATGTTCCTTCCATTTAACAGTAGCTATGATAGCAATTTCATGTATTTAACTACAAAACGTTGACCAAATAACAAAATATATTAATTACTAAGATGCTAAACCTCCAAATTCAGGTCATTCATATTTTTAGATGTAGATGACTGTGTATGGTTTTAATAACCTACACAAAGTTATCATTTCAGCTTTGATAATGAAAGAAAAACTGGAAAGCATTGACACGTCAGATTTTCAGCAAATACCAGTCAGCATGATTATAGTGTAGTGCTACTTGTAGTAGCACCTAACCTTATCTAAATATCTTGTTTAGTAAGTAGAATTCACATCTTCTTGTTTTCCTTGAATCCAATCTAGCACCCCTAAGATAGTTCATTTAGAGATTTAAGGCTTTGAGAGCAGATTCAAGTGTTTCCTGCACAGTTGCACTTGCACTTTTTATGATCTCATGGACAATTAAATAATTTCACTTTTAAGGAGGTCCCTGCCTCCATTAGAAGTGAAGTGTTTGGCAAAATGTACTTTCTGAAGTGGTTTGGAGGAAGGGAAAATGCATTTGCTAAATATCCTTGTGATTTTCTCAGCCTTAGTGCTAGGAAAAAAAAAATAAAGTTCCAGTAAGGCATACAGTAAATGAAGATATTATGTATTAGGGATGGAATGAATCTGTCACTTTGACGGATTGTGAGGCAAAGAACAGATTAACAGATTACTCATAGTCAGAATGCAGCTCACTGTGAAAAATGTGCAGGAAATGATAAGTGTTGCTTTGTGCTGATTTAATGATATCTTGAAACTACATAGCACTCCAGGAAAATAACACAATTTTAGCTCATGGCTTACCTTTTTTTAGATCATCAAGGTATTGCTAGATTTCCCTTAAATACTTTTCAAAATAGGACTTTCAATTCATGAAAAGTTATAGGAAGAGGTATATTTATGTTATTTTTCAAGATTTTTTTTAAATATGCATTCAAAAATACTTGATTTTTATGTATAAGTATGCTTGGTATTCTTCTGGTAGTATATCTACTATGAACTTCTATGAACTCACTCAATTTTTCATTTAAAAAAATGCTGGTTTCCCCACCTGGAACTGAGTAGCACTGAACAGTTATTGATGTATAAATTAATACAGAATTTGTCTTAGTTTATGGAATTTTTATGGAAAAACAAATTTTCAAGAACATGAATTGTTTAAAGCATTTTAGATACAAAAATGGACAACTTAAAGCTCTGGTGATTTCATAATTATTTGTCATATGTATTGGCAGGACCTGAAATTAGTTTCAACATATTTTCAAATAATAATTGCATTTTGTACATACATCAATCAAATATCATTAATAATAGCCTACAAAAGTCTTTGCTTCAGTACTGAAGCTATTACTGAAGAATTTCTTTCTATGGAGGTACTTCTATTAAAAAATAAACCCAAACCTCCCATTATGCATACAGGATTAACATGTGACAAAGAGAAACAAAATAGGTGTGTGTAGGTAATTTGGCTTAAGTCAATGAAGTTACAAGTGTGCCTGAGGCTGATGAGATATGGAAATAATTGAAAATTCACATATTTTAATCTGGAGGAGCCTAACCAGCAACTCATGCTCCAAAAAACAGTTGCATCAGGGAATAGGTGAAGGGTCTTAAAAAGCTATGTAATTTTTTATTAATTTATCTGAGAACTGAGATAGTCTCTACTAAACTTTCTTAGAAAGACATAATTAATATTAAAAACAGGTGGAAATTAAGTCTCTATCTTAGCAGAACTAGACCATACTTTAGATGAGAGCTGGCACTCTACATTCAGTGCATCGTGACAAGATACCACTTCTGCATTTTCAGCATTTGCAGCAGGATTTGCTTCACATGCTATTAAATATTGCTAATACAGCAGAAGCATGCGCTGAGATTTAAGTTGATAGCTACCCAAGATGTCAGGAATTGATCCTTTTTTTGTTAAAATATTTTTATAGTTGATTCATACATTGACATTTTCTGACCCTCCACAGTTAGTCAAATAATCCACTGTAAAAACACAGTTCAGCAAATGTGGTCGCTTACTTCACCCAGGCACAAGTCCATTCTCCTCTCAAGTTCATAAAAATTCACTAAGTCGATGCAGTTAAATATGATCTTTTGTGTTTTTAGTGATTGTACCCTTCAGATGTTGAATAGACTGTCAATCTGATGTGTTCATAATGATACAAAACTAATGCTGGTTTTTAATTCCCTGATTTGATATAATGGAGGCCTTGCCTTGCACTTTTTGCAGTATAATACCTCTAGGCTGAACAAATATTCCTTTTAATTTTGGTATAGATTTGTTATAGATTGGACAAAAACATACTAAAACTTGGAAGCATTTCAATTTTTTTAATAAAGTGGATTAAATGATCCAATTGATTTATGTAATACAAATTAAGTGTGATCCAAAAGAAATGCAAAATATGCTATCTCAAGAGAGTGCAATATTAAAAATCTTTATACTAAGTGATCAGTCATTTTTTCAGTCCTCCAGTCTGCAGAAGTATCTGTGAAAAAATCTAAGTATCAAAGGTGTTCATTAAGATTTCAGTGAAAAATTTCTGATTCTAAGGATTTCTGTTGATGGCAATAATTTTAATACATTGTCACTGATAAGTGCTACTTAATAAAGCGTCACTAATTTTCTCAACAGACTTTGCTGATGGAAGCCTTTCTTCTGCAAAATTTAACATACTGTCATAAAAGTGAAAATTATGTTCATAAGTCAAAAAGATTCTTTTGCTTTCCATCACAGTTCAGCTGTCATGTGACATTTCACTATGTGACCACTATTATCTGAAAGTTTCTTTAAAGAATTTTTAAGTAATATTTTTTAAGAAAAATGTAACAGGATTACATAACATTGGAGTTATATTTTGGTATGGAGAATAGCTTCCAGTATAATGAAGAATTTTGGTGCAAGCACTAAAGGTACATGATACTGTTGAGTGTGTGTGAAACCTATTCTGAGCCTTCCTACAATGCAGCTCACAATGCCAAAAGACAATATTTGGCATTCCACACTGTTATCAGGAAGCTCTAGATGGTTTATTGCACATTGATTGTATTGATTACATCTGGAGGCATTGATAGCATAAATAGAGTGTTTTTAATTAGTCAGAATGTGTGATTAGCTTTTCTGTTTTAATGAGATAAACTACCTTCTTTAATAAAAAAAAAAAATAAAAATTCTTTATTCGCTCAGAATAGAACCACAATAAACAGGAACACAGACCAGAGTCTGCATTTCTTAGAATATTGCCAGTTGCCTCCATGCTTTTGTCAAGGTCAAACACATTTTTTCAGGATGCTTTCTTTAAATTCACTGAAACCCTCTGTCCCACACATACACACACACATGTGCTTTAGTTGCTTCCTAAAAGCAGCTGCAGATTTTACTGTGGAAAGTTTGGTGTGACTGCTCTGCTGCAGCATCTGTCAGAATTCCTGCTGTAAACCCACTCCTCAGAAGTTAAAAACTTCTTTGCCTCCTTCTAGAACCATCAAAACCGTTTGATCTTACACTTGCACCTCCTAGAAAAAGCAGTTATTCATCTAATGAGTCAGATACATCAAAATAAATATGAATATGAAACAATACCTTTATATAATATTTGACTCCAATAAATGAAGGACAAAATCAAAGATAAAATCACCCAGCTACTCAAAAATCATCCCATCTCTGATTTCTCAGACTTAATATTTCATGCAGATCTTCCAGATATGAGACTTCAAACTAAAATTCATCCATGTCCAGAGTAATAAAGCCTATCAGTATAGCACAAATACTGGTTTAACAACATATCATTACTTCGTTCCCTCATTGTTTTCTAAATGAATTGCCTCTTTCTTTTCCATTGGAGGTAATTACCTCAGTATCTTTTTTTCCTTCTTGCTAACATTCTCTATGCTTTACAGGTACTCTTTTCTTTAGGAATTCCCTGATACATGTTTTATATGAAAAACACGAATCTTTGAATGCTTCTGGTTTATGCCAGACAGGTAGAACTGCATATGTACTCTAAAGTTTTTATGTTTTGTAGCTGTGTTTGTTGGTCCGACTAAGATAATTCCGTTTAGAAGTAATCACTGTCTTTCTCTCTCCTTGCACTTCTGTTTCAGCAGTTGTCCCAGCAGAAATATCCTAGTTCTTCTCTGGTGCTCAAACACTGCTGCCTTTTGCAAATGCTGTAGTGAATGTGTAAAGGTAGCTTGGAAAGCAGAGATGTAAATTAGCACTCAGTACTTCCTTACCTTCCCTAAATTTGATGGAGTTTCTCTGAGACATCACCTTTGCATTTGCTGGCTTTGTGTTTCAGTGCAGTTGTAGAGAGTCAGGTTCGTGCTGCTGCTTTGTGCTGTCAGCCCATATCCTGTGAGGATAGCCAGATTCTCGTGATTATGGTGGCTGATTTTCAGGCAGTTCAAAACACACATGCAAGAGACAGGAATGGCAAATATATTCTACCATGCTACTATGTATCAGCCTGCATTTAACTGTTATTCCTAAAAACTTCTGAAGCTTTGGTGTAGACAAAGAGCCTTTGGCTGCATTCAGGGGACACAGATACAATGACAATGACAGACAGCTAATAATGAGAAGTTTAGGCAAGCACATGGCTGTGTGGATTGCTTGTGCCAGCTCCCACTGGCCTTAGCTGAACAGCAGAAGAGAAGGATTGGCTGTGAAGTTGGCCATATACGTGAAAATAATATGATGCTGTTAGAAAATTTTAAAGTATATTTTTTATATTTTGACATGATGGAAAATTCAATATCTCTTCCTTAAAATCTGCCAAACTACTTTCTGGATTTCTATACCAACAGTTCTGTGTCCTGAGGCGGAAAATTAGTATTTTTCCATTTTGACTGCAGATAGGTGGTTGTCCCCAAATTCAACCCAGATTATGCACAAATGTCAACAGGAGATGATGTAGAATTAATAACAAGTCTAGAAGTAGCAGAAAAACTAAAACTAAAACTAAATAAATAAATAAATAAATAAATAAAAACCAGTCAGCATATTTTGGCAATTGTAACAGATGACTGAGCCTTACCAAATTTCTCTGACAGAAGCTACTTGTACATGAGATCATGAAGGCTTTCCAGTAAACAGAAGTGTATTACCTATTTCCTTGCTGTTGGACAATCCAGTTGAGACAATTACAGTCTGGAATGTAAAGAAATCTGCCAAGCTTTAGGAAAATTTATCCCTTTTAGACAAAGCTATGGATGTTGAAGTTACCTCTATAGCTCTGGCTAATCTCCCAGCACTGATCTGGGAGACCTGTAGCACAAGTTCACATGCATAATGCTTTTGTGACAGCTGTTGGGACAGCAAGACATAAATTGAACCAATCCCAAACCAAGTTTAATTTACTCTTTAGAGCTGCACCACTCCCATCAGCATAAAGCAAACATATGGAAATTTATCCCCTTCCATACCTCTTGCCTTGCAGTTGACCAACCAAATAGGTTGGTCAAAAATGTTGGATCTATCAAAAATGAGGAGATTCATTGAGGTCCCTCAAATTCTGTGTTCAAGTGTGGAGTTGTAGTTTTTCAGTCTAGTCAATGATGACATGAAACCTTTAATGTGTTACAGCTCATTACTGCTGGAGAGGAGAGATAGGAACTTAAGGACACATCAGCTATGCACCGTGTGCAGAGATTAATTTCATACGTGATTTTGTTTCATAGCACTTTACAACCTGCAATTTCTTTTTATTTTTTTAAATAATCAAAATAATTAGAAAAAAATAGGAATGCAAACTGTGTTTTCATAAATGATATTTTGATTTGCATTTTTCAGGGACTGGTTAAGTGTGTTCAGTCCCTCTATCATTCCTGGAAGCCAACAACTAGAAGAGAACACTATATCTTCAACAAAACAGAGAACTCCAGGTAAGAATTTATGAAGACAGTGAAAAGAACCTGGGTAAAAAGACACTTCTAAATGTTCTTTCTGCAGTAGCTGGTACTGCCTTCTCATATTTTTCTATCCTACTACTTTTTGGTTTCAAGTTCAAGTGTTTATTAATCTCAGCTCGAGGTAGCAGAGTTTTCCATGGAGTATTATTTGCCTTCTCTAGAAGAATAATGTGCAGTTGCTGTTTCCTGATGTTCTGGCTCTATACAGATTAACTCATAAAAAATGCATCTTATTTGTTAAAAATAAGGAATTTATGCTAATGGGGATGGCAAACCTATGTAAGAAAGAACACTAAGACTAAACATTCTTATTCAGAGGCATGATTATACTTGCATAAGAGATACTTCTCTTACAAAGAAAAATTGCAGATTTAGCTTTAAATGAAAAAGATTTCCTGAGGACTGTTGTCACCAGAGTTACAGGCTTTTGCTTATTAATGGTGTTTGCTTACAGAATGGTAAAGACCTTAACTGAAACTGGAAAGTCAACAGTGGAATAAAGAAAATACCTTGTTTCCCTCAAATGCCCTTTTTCTTATCAGTTACCTTAGGAAACAAGGTAGAAGAATCATCATCATAGAATATCATAAAATGTTTTGGGCTGAAAGGGGCCTTGGAGTCCAGTTCCAACCTCCCTGCCATGGACAGGGACACCTTCCCCTCAACAAGGCTGCTCAAGGCCACATCCAGCCTGGCCTTGGACACTTCCAGGATAGACATTTACATTTTTCTTCAGGTCTCAGGAATTCACTGGGAGCTCCCATAAATCTGATTCCTGTATTCTGGCTGTCCAAGGGGTAAAGACATCTCAGTGATTTACTGTCTAAAATAAATTATGGCTCTCAAATTTGGAACATTTTCATAGACGTAGACTCGTAATTGTATGTGACAACAAAATACAATTTTTCTGTCAGGAAGGGACCTTGCTTTGAAGAATCAAGTAATATGTTGCGTTAAGGGTCCTAAATAAGCCAAACAGAATTGAACAGTCATCCTTGAGCTATAGGCACATTGGATAAAAATCCATGAAAGGTCCCAGAGAACATCTTTCATTAGTATTATGAAATCCAAGGCTTGGTGCAGTAAACCTATAATTTTTGTAATATTTTAATTGTGTTATTATCTTTTAAAAGCTTTAAAAAATAAATATATTTGGGTATTTCTCCTGTTATCCACACTAGAATTTCAAAACTGTTTTGTGAATTGTTCCTAAACTCGTTTAAGCTGAAATATTTTACATCATGTGCCTGTGTTTGCACATTTGGAGAAATTGTCTATGTACCATAGCTTTTTATTTTGGCTTTTAATTTTTTACCTCCACTCAGTCAAATCCTGACTCGTGTATATGTAGGATGTTTGTAATATTGATAATTTTATACATAAACTTTTCTATCTCCAGATATTCCAAAAGACCCGCTGTGATTAAGCGATCATTTCTCCAAGAAATAAGAGAGAACGACAAAGCCATTCCATGACCTTCCCTCCCCAAACAGGACAGTTTGGATTTTTTCTGAACTACTGGACACCCCTCTCTATGAAAGTAGCAGAGAATCTGCAGTGCTGTGTGATAAAGGCTGTCAGATGAGATTGTCCCCATCAAACATTAGAATCTGGATATTTTCCTAGATACCTTGGTTTAAAAAAATCCTGATGGACCATGGTAACTAGATGGTTTGGAGTACCATTTTTGGAAGAAGTGCTAAATAAATTGTGTCCTGTGATATATCTTGAGGACTTTGGGAAGACCTTTTTTCCTTGTTCACTTCAATCGAGGTCAGTTATTTGTGTGGCAAAAGAGCTGGTTCTTTACTGACAGTTATATACCAGATCTGAGCAACAAACTGAATGCTCAAATCCATTCCAGAAAATTCTGCTGCCCCACTTAGCCTCACCTTTTTTTTTTAATATCACATTAGAAAATTACTTAATTCTCTTGTTGAGAAGTGTCCCAAGATTATTTACTGTGTGCAGTTTTCCAGTGTTCCAAATATCACAGGATAATAAAAGCATATAATCAGCACTGAAAATCTGAAATTACTCATAATGTGTTCCAGAGAGGAATTTTATCTAAAAGTATCCTTAAAGAAAAATAGTATAGCATTAGTAAATTAATAAAAATTTGTCAATTCTTATATTTAAAAAAAATCTTTAAGTTGAGGCTTAACTGGGGGAAAAGGTGATTCCTTTCTAAGAAAGCATTTTACTGTAGTTCCTTTCTTAACATTTGCACCATCCGTTAGTTAAATGGCGAGATGCAACGAGAAGTAGTCTTCTATTCAAAAGGCTTCCCAACACAATAAAAGGAAAATTTTGACTCATAAATATGATAAATTTCCACAGATTTTTTCATTAGTGGCAGTGATGTTTTTGAGGTTTAGACACTTTTGTTTATCTTGACATAACAAGAAAATCTCCACATTAAGTGACAGTGACAGAGCTATAAATCCTCTGGAACTTACTTTATGGTATCTTGGTCTTAAGACCAAGGGATGAGTTTATAAAAACTCTAGGAACCACAGTCTTCCTTTTGGGGGCCACAGCTGCTGACAATATTCATATGTTAACCCTGCAGTACATAATTACAGAATAGATTTGAGCACTTTAGTTCAATGTTCAAGGATGATCTTGGAGAAAATATGAGCAGTGTTCTTCCCACCACACCATCTGCTGACAGCTGATCCAGTGCACTTCCATCATCATCAGAATATGATCCATGTATCTTAAAGTGAGATTTGGTACAAGATCTTTTCTAATATTAAAACCTAGAATAAAAATATATTTATATGAAAAGGGAAACTATATATTCAGTTCTCCAGACTATGGTGACTATGTAAATACTGTTGACATAATCCAAATAACAACACAGTTACTTGTACATTCATTTCCGAGTTCAGAAAAAGCTGACGTGCCTGCCCTGTTCTTTGTTTTCTGGGTTTAGACATCTTCATCAAGTCTTCTTCCAGAAAAACAGTAGCTCTCCTGATTTCAGTAGGACAGCATTTTATTTAATATAACATGTACTAGCTGCCTTCAGTCTTCTTTCAGCTCAACAAAAAAACACTCATCCCTCTATAATGTATATCACAGACCTCAGTTTTCATTTAAAATCAAGTTATTTTCTCACCTAAAATACCGTTTAATTTTTTAGTGATTTCAGAACAAAAGCTTTGATTCTGCTTTCACCATGAGATGCAAATAAAACTGCCAAGAGGTTTTTTTCATGCAATTCTGAGCATCTTCAGCCCCAAAAGTGTGGGTGGTGGCAACATGAACAACTATGGAAATTTTCTTTGAAAGTGGCCTGTTGATCAGTTAATTTGACTGCAAGCACTTCTTTGCTATATATGGTCAGGTTGCCCAGAACGTACCATTGAAACAAGACACCTTCTAACACAACCATTACATACTATTGGAGCCTTTTACAAGAATATAACTTAATTTGAGTAGTACTTCTATTTAGGGAGAAGAACAGCAATGAGGTTTTCATATGTCTGCTCAGGACTGAATACTCCATACTGCCATTGGAAATTTGTTGCAACACCTAGAAATGCCTTGTAATGCATTTGGGGGTCTTGTGTGCTGCTAGAAGAAAGAAGCCTGACTTTAAAAACAAGACAGGGCAAGAAAGCTAAATTCTCCTTTTGGTCACATGAAAGTATATGCAGAGAATGATTGATATAAAGGTATAAATCCAGCTAGTCCTGGATGCAATATAATTTTGATTTGTTATGAATTCAAGGCACATGGAGGAAGATGTATGCCTCTGATGCATCTGAAGAATTTCTTATTCCTAACTAAAACCAGGGAGTATATTGAGTGGCCATTTCCAAGGTTAAGAGGCAGGGACATGTAAGCTTAGGGGAGAAAAGAGAATAATTTTGAAACGCAGCATAGGCATTGAAAAGCAAAATAATGAAAGGAAGAATGCAGTGGAAATAACAGCATGGTTTCAGGTGAAATTGTAAGGCTGTGTGAGGGAGTGAGACATGAACACCATTTGCTTGTGTACTGTGATCTGAACTGGAGAAAAAGACATTCAGTTCACCTTCTTTATGCACTGTATCACTTTTCCCAAGAGCTGTCCAAACAAAATGTCCCAGTTAACCTCATTTATTTCCTAGGCCTGATGAAGCACCCACAGCAGGGAGGGAAACAATTTGGCTTTACCTTCTTATCTTCAGTTAAGAGTGAAAGACAGTTTCTTTCTAATGATATTTGTTACATGCTACTGAGGCAAGAAAACTGAAATCTTTTCTAAAAGGATGAAATGCACACTTCTGTATGCATCAAATGGACCAACCTTCTTTCTGATCCCCAGATAATGTACCCTATATATTGCTATGTGATCCTGGCTGTAAATAGAGTTGTGAAACCATTGCTGTTTGTGGAACAGGCCATTACTTATCACGGAGCTTTAGGGCATGCAAAGCACTTGGTATTAGCAGGCTGAGTAAGGATGAACATTTATGATGAAATTCAAGATACAGATTGCATTCAACTGGGAATTATCTCCTATCAAAAAGCTGTAGATCATATGACTTAAATTTAGCTTGTATGAAAGACATGCAGGTTCAGAAAAGAAGTTGTAATATATAAAGCACCTGTAAGAAAAGCCTGTAGGGCTTTATCAGTGTATTTTAGACTAAAGATTCATTTCTGTTACCTAAAAACTTTCTTGCATTTTATATAACTTTAGACAAGCTAGATTTAAAATTTTTATTGTCTGGAAGGGTCTTTTTTCCTCTCTGATATTGAAAGATCTTTTGCCCAGATTTACCTATCCTGGATATTTAAGTGACATACTGGATACCAGACATTCAAATTCTTTCATTCTTACAGGCCTTAAGTATGCACTGACTGTCTTTGTTCAAGCTAAAAAATTATTAAGAAAGTTATTGAGGAAAATACCATTTAAGAATACTTTGATCCACTATTAGTAAAGGTACTTTTGGTGAACTGCTCCATTGGACTTTGAAAATTCCAGTTGTTAAGCAAACTCCAGCTGACCTCATTTCACCTCAGTTAAGTACAAGTCTTAGGAAATATAATAAAAATGTGAATTGCTGTTATCTTGAAGGCAACAATTCAGAAGTCAGGAGATTATACATTTGAAAGAAAAAAATCTCGCATCTGACAGAAAGATATTTCCATGTTATTGTCTGAGGGAATAAGAGTGATTTATTCTTACTTTCTCCAGTTCACACAGGTGAAGATCACCTCAGTGCTGAAGTAGATGAGGAAGTTTTGACTCTTTTGTACAATCCATGTCTGAACTGTTACTTTGACCCGAATTCTGGGAAATACTACAAATTGGCATAGTCAGAACATCTGAGGATATTATTTTGTATTCATGGTATCTTCTAACTTCTTGCAAAGTCTGACTGAGCCATGTAATTTATTATATAACTTAAAAACTTAAATTTAGCAATAGTTTTGCAACCAAATTAATATATTTGGCAGTGTCTTATTTTTATAGCTTTGTATTAAATTGTAATGCAGTGGAAGATCACATAGCATAAAAGTTCCTTGTGTCTAAGACAGTTATTTGCAAGTCTAATTTATTTCCAATATTCACAGCTTCCATATGAAAACAAATGAACCTGAATCAAGAAGGTTGGTGGTGTTTATGTCTAAGTCATGCTTTTACTCAAATTAAAAAAAAAACCATTACCTGTTTACTGTGTATTTTTAATTTGTGTGAGATGGTGAGGGTATCAGCTACCATCACCTTTACTGCTGTAATGACACAGGGCTGAAGAGTGGGGAGGGATTGGTCCAACACTCCAAAACTGGAGTCTTGTTTCAGGTAAGGCAAGGAAGTGTGTATGTGTTTCATGTTTCATCTGTGCTCAGAATCTGTGCTGTGCTTATGTGAGTTTCTCCATTACACCTTGCAATAAAATAATGCAATTCATTTAACACTTCTGTACTGGGTTTCAGTGCAGTGTTCAGTGAGGATCCTAAATTCCAACTTGAAGTTTTAAATTGCCTGCATCACTGTGCATTTTGCTTTCATGGTATGTAAAGTAACTCTACTGATCACAGAGAAAGAATACACATAAAAAGCAGAGCATATGTAGCATCTGAAAATGAAATCACTATATAAAATTAATCAAATACCGTTCATGTATTTTATTTATTTTATTTATTCATGGATTTATTATCATGCAAGGATACAGTGTACTATACTTTGATCTTAAATCCAGTTAACCTGACCCTGATGTTTCTGGCTGCTGCTGGTCTCTGAGCTGTGCCTGACATTCCCAGCTCCAGAGCAAGTGCAGTGCTGCTTGCCAAGAGCATCCCCCAACCAACAGGACACTTGTCTAGAGGGTAAATAAATCATTAAAACATCAGCTACCAGGTATAGGAGAAAAGGTGTCACTTAGGAGTTGCCCATGACCCAAGAAGTCCAAGGAGTTTTGTTTTAATGGAGTTGAGTCAGTGGAACAGCTTTGGAGTCCACCAGTTCAGTACATAACACTTTTCTGGAGACAGCTAAAGGGAATGTGAAAGTCACATGGCAAAAGTGATCTATAGGCATTTCTGGTGACTCTTGTTCTAAGTTTCTACTTGATTATATCCAGTGCTATCCCACTGCAATTATTTTCAAGCTGACTACTCAGTGAATTTTTAAGAATAATGTATTTGAATGTCATAAAGCAAGCTTAGCAAGCTCGCTGCAAGTGATTTAAAATTATATGCCTGTAAATTATATGTAATTGTAGATCCCAGTTAATGAATATCCTAGAATCAATTGAAAATGCAGTTGTTAATAGTGGCTTGGCATAAGATCAGATTGTGTATTTGGTTCTGTGGCAGGTACAAACATATCATCACAAATTGCTTCAAGGAAGAGCAGCACTGAAATCCTCAGGAAGACAGATACTGCACTGAGATAATTTACTTACCCCACCTTAGCCAGAAAGATTTGTACCTGGTCTTGCTAATGCCATAATCACTTTAAAAGTTCAATGAAATCATTATTTTGACTTTCAGAAATCTGATGCTAGCTTATACATGCTTGTATGTATCTGGCCATCTAGTTATCAGGACCACACTCCCTCTGTGTGTGGCAAGGGTATTTAAAATATGTTATTAATTTTCTTTCATAGCCACATGTCTCACAGGAGAGGTTGGGTGTCCCAGTGCACCACTGTGAGTCCAGGCTGGGTCCCTGATGCGTCTGAGATAGCCACTCTCTTGGGAGAAAAGAACCCAACTAAACACTGGCTGCAAGCTGGTGTCAGAGGGATTGTCTGCCAACGCCTGTCTGAGTGGATGTGCTTGTCCTGGCTTCACAGCAGGCAGTCACTAACCTGTCACATACAGAAGTGCACCAGCAGGCGTCCAAAGCTTGGGCAAAAGGGAGACTTGGAGACTCTACACTCTTATCCCTGCCTTTAATGAGCTAAGGAGTCAGGTGAGTAGTGACAGTAGGTTCAGGGTGAGTCTGTTGCTCCCAGTTCATAGTCAAGTACAAATAGGATCTGTTTCCTTGTCATTAGCACAGTAGTATTTTATAGGTAAGCAGTTGTAACCTGCTTTTCAAAATCAGCAGTTTGGGATCCTTGCCCTTTGTGTTCTAGTTAGCAGCTTTATGTCTTCAGCATCCATGGGGATTGATTGCCATGATGCTGTGAACAACACCTCTGGCTAGAGCAGCACGAGAGGCTCACAAGGGCTCTGAGTTTTGCTCACAATGTTTTTCTTAATCATCATCCTGTGAACCTCAAACTAAAGCACTGCTGACACACAGCAGGTACTTTGTTGAGCCAATTTGTCAAAGCCAGCAGTTATGGCAAGTGATGAGGAACACAGAGATTTGCTCTTAGCTGTTATGTACAATGTTAGAGCCCATGAGAATCTCACCGTTTTCGCTAGAGCATGCTTTCCAACAGGTAAAAATACCTGTGTCTGGGCATAAAGCTTCAAGTTAATGAAACTGCAGGGATTTGTATCTACAAACCTGGCATCAGTTTGATTTTTGGGAACAGAAATTTTGAAATGCGGTAAATTTTAGTGAGGCTTCATTAATATTCCTTGGATCTGCATTAAAAATGGAAGAATTGAAGTTAGCTTGGTACAGCTGCTGGAGTCAGCAGATCACAAGTCAACCAATTGGTCTCTCAGGCTTTTCTGTTCCTTACACATGTGAGATGTAACTGATATCTCTGCTTTGTTTCTGCCTGCTAAGAAACAGTCAACCAGCTTTCAGATAGTTCAGAAGGAAGAAGAAATCTTTAAAATACATTTTCTTGCTTTAAAACACAACCCAGAACAGCGTGTTTCTATGTTGCTGGAATGATTCTCCTCATTTCTCATTCTTTTTGTTTTAGGTCCATCTACCAGGGTTTTCTCCAAAGTCCAGCCAAATTACCAGGTTTCAGCCTTCAGGTGTCTGTGGAGAGCAGCAGCACTGAGGTGCAGATCACTGTCAACCTGGTACCTTGTGGTACCACGTGGACTCCTCCAAGCAGCTCTAAGCTCATAACCTTGCAGTGCTGTACCCAAGTGTTGTCTGTACCTCAGCCTCATTATGCCAAACAAAGAACACACTCTGTCCTAAGGAGCTTACAGTAAGAAATCAATATTGATTTTTCTCCTCTGCTGCCTGGGTTACTAGGTGAGAAAATATGAAAAGTCATGCTTTATTATTCACATATTCTTCAGCTGTAAAGCATTCTGTTCAGAGGCACATCCTCTAAACACTGAGTCAAGTGGCAAGGATACACAGGCTGGAAAATCCTTGAAAATAATTTTGCATAATGCATTTCATATTCAATTTATTTTTTCATGGTATTTATTTTTTTTCAAAAAAGAGCTTAATTTTTTTAAGCAATGAGCTACATGTAAAATGAAAAGACAATCCAGTCTGTCTTTCCTATGTGATATTGCTGATAATCACTGTTTTTCTCATGGTTACTATAGAAACTTGGCATCCTTATCTGCCACCTTTTTTGGCACCTTGAAAAGAAACTATTTAAATTGAGTTCCCTGATAAACTGAAAGCTTGGCTTCACAATACCCATGGGAGTATGTGAGTATAACAACAATATTTGTTACTTCTTCTTATTTGGTGTTTAACTTGCTCATTAGCAGCTGCAGAAGCATTTCTGACTGTGATGTTCAGGGATCCTGCTGCAGGCATTGTCACCAGCACAAATGCGGCAGTCCTGGATGAAAGCCAGGAGCAGCCATGAGCTCCCAAGGGCTCACATGTAGCAGCCCAGGATGCAAAAACCTGAGCAGGATTTTGCTCTTATCACACCACTCTAAAAGCAGTTCTGTTTCCAAGTTTGACAGTTTTCAAGCATAGAAATAATCTGTGGGCATTGAACTACATGGTAAAAGTGATTATGAAGGTTCCTGTGGTAAATCAGTGGTGAATCAAAAGCCTGGTGATGCTTTTAATCCCTTTCCAAGTATATGCCATCCAGTCTGAATGGCAGCTGAGAGTGGACTTGGGCTGGGGATGCTGAGGAGCTGAAAGACATTTTTGGAGGTGAGTACAAGGCCAATGCAAACACCAGGTGTCCCAGCTGAGCACAGCTCCCCAGCAGTTTCACATTTCTTTTGTTCTAAGGGCACCAGAATTATGCTTGTAACAAAGGTTGTTTTTCTAGTTCTGTCAAAATGTGGTCCAGATAAGTCCCTCTGCTTACACAGCCCCTGCACTGGTGTCCTTCAAGATCTCTGCACAGAAATCCCCTCAGCAGTGGAAGAGAAAGGAGATGTCAACACCTGAACAGCTGCTTTTGGCTCCCAGCCACCGGGCACAGTGGTCCAGTGTGGGCTGCAGGGGAACAGAACATTCTGCTAAAGCCACAGTGTTTGGTGATCCATCCCTGCAGCTGTGGCATCTTCAGCAGATCTCAGGGTTTTAATTTGTTATCATGTTCTTCTACCAGGAGTTTTGAAGAACAGACAGGTTTGAAAGATTACAGAAACAAGTTACAGAACAGCAGAAGAAAAATGCTATCAAGAGCCATTAAATAAAATGCAATTTTACTTTTGCATTGTGGCTGGAGTGCTTCTGGGGACTAACACTGTGTTCTCATCCCAATCCTCACAGGTATCCTCACCTGGCCACTGCCAGAGAAGAGGTTCAGGCTATGCCAGTAGTGGATCCACTGCACTGACCTATAGAACAATAATAAAATACTTTTCATAAAGAAACCCGCCGAGCTCCCAGTACAAACTGCTAGTGTACTTCAAAAGATGTTTACATTAGACTGCTTAGGGGGTGTTTCAATGAAAAAGTTTATTATTGGATGATTGTGCATTTTATCTGTGTGGGAGACTGAAAAACCTGAGGTCACAGAAATTACTGACGTTGTTTTAGAGCACTGCATATTTATTAGACCATCTGCTGCTGCAGCACTCAAGGCAGAAACCTTCATACAGGCAATCTATTCACAGCTACTGTTTTACCACCTGATGTGCAAAATATCAAAGCTCTGGATGCATTTATTACAGCACTGAGTAATTTTCTAATGAATACATAAAGCTCAGGAAAGAGTCCCATTGCAAGAGTTTCCTGTACATTAGGCTGCTGTTTTCTCACTGTGGCTTGAGAGGGGCCTCTGAGGAGGAATACCATTGTGTCAGTGCTCTGAAATTTTAGTAGGGTAAAATTGAAATCATTCCAGCTGTGTTGCAGGCACATCCTTGCATGGGGCTGCCCATCACACTGTGGGGACTGAGCAGAGGAAAACAGGGATGGACGGGGCCATGTCTGGACACCCATGAAGGGCTCCTGCCATCCTCAAGGAGCTGCTGCTCCTCTGCAGTGCCACACAGTTCCCCCAGTGCATCAAGGGTCCCAGGGTGCCCAGTCCCACCCAGTGCTGACTTCTCTGGGGTGATACCAAAGAGGCCAGAGTTAAGTACTTGCTGTGAGACCCCCAGATAGGAACCCAGGGCATCATGTCCTGAGCAGCAAACAATAGATGTTATTATGAGGGATGTGTTTCATACAAGCAAGACACCCTTCCCCTCTGCACACTTAGAGTCAGGCTGGGACTCTACACTCAGCCCAGCACAAAACATGAAGAATCCTCTAGCCGTGTCTGAAACAGCTTCATCCTGCCCGTGGGTGCCTGCCACAGCAGCAGAGCTGGGGGTGGTGAGGGCTGGGCAGCTCATTGTGGCACTGATACACTACAGTGCCCCTGCTGTGCATTACACCTCATTTAATGTCATCTATAAATCCTCACCTGCCAACAGAAGGAAGTGTCTGGTCAGTCTGTAAGGTGCTCCAAGGACGCATCTTTTACTGTTATTTCCTGTTAACTTCCAGCTCATAAGCAAACCAACACACAGCAGGTTCTGAGACACCCAAGAGAAGCATGTCAGCTCACATGGATCCATCATCCCACCTCCTGCTGCCACTTCCCCTCCAGAGGCACCTGAGATACACGGATAGGAGGTATTTAAGGTATTTATACCTTTCCCCAAGTCAAAAAGGGGGCTTAATATCATGTGCACTCATCACATTGAAGATAATCATGGGAACACTTTGCCACTGTTACAGGTTAATGATGCATTGTTTAAATGGGAATGAGATATCGGTAGTTAAATTTACAGCTGTAGTTGTAGCACTGAGTGCCAGGCAGAGTCCTGGTGCCGAGCTACAGTGCTGCTGCCATTGCCTGGGCGGGGAACTGCACCCAGCCCTGGTGTGGCTGGTGGTCCAAGGGAGCTGCTGCCTCAGCCCCACTCCCTGGGACATGCTTTTCTCCTCCTTGGGCTCTGCTGGCTCAGACCCCATCCATGTACACCCCAGAGCCCAGAAAATCTTCAGAACAGACAAATGTAGGGCTCTGCATAAAGAACCCAGTGAAATAAGAATAACGGTGTTAACTCATTAATTTGCTTTCCCTTCCTGGTCCTCTGACACCTCCAGCTCTGCAGCCCTCTCAGCAATAAACTCAGAGCCAGGAGATTAAAATGTACAACTACGTGACACCTTATAAACCACATAAATATGAACTGGCAAGGCCCTGTAACAATGAAGGATTTTGCACAAAATGTTCAGGCACTAATTCAGTCTCAAGGCTCTCTTTCCACTGCAGTGGGTATGCAGTGCCATTACGAAACCTTGGCTGAATTATAACCTTTTATTCTTCTAAGGCACCTTTTTTTTCTATCTTCAACAAGGTTGTATTTTGACCCAATCACGAAAAAAAGAGCATAAAAATACAAATTCACTTAGTGATAGACTTGTATTCCCTGGAAAAACATGTTATATGCTAGGAATGCACCTATTAACTTGTAGGTTATTTTAAAGCAAATGGGTAATTATTATTCTGTGGATTTTTTTTTTCCCAGTGAAGAGTTTAGTTTGCTGGATGGTCCCTTTCCATTTGCAGCACTGATGTTTCTCTTCCCCTGCATTAACATGTTACCAGATGTTATCAGAACAAATGGCTGTGCTTTTGGCGTTGAATTTTTCTTTCACATTTTTGACAATTGTTTTTTATGTCTTGCATAAATCACTGTAACACATGATAAAGTAAAGCAGATTCAATGCCTGTGAATAGTTAAGGCACCATTTCTTCTTTATGCAATAGCCTGTAACTATATTTTAAAGCAGTCAAAATCTTTTATCAAGCACATCGGCACGTTTTTGTAGTTGGATCACTGAGCACACTCCAACAGCTCTTAAGAGCTCTCTCACACAGTCATGTAAATCCTTCTTAACTCACGGTTTATTGACCACAGTGGTTCTGGGTGAGCATCTGATACCTATCCCCTCGTGGGCAGGGTGTTCCTGCTACCACATCACTGTGCAAATTCCCAAAGTTCCTCCTGAAAACCAATCCAGGTGTTGCAGATCATCACAGCTTCCATAAGGAAACCAAGCTGGAGAGATGACACCATTTGCAGTGGGCTGACGAGTGGAATAGCCCACGGCCAAGCAGACACGAGCCCCTTGATCCTGGTGGGAAAAGCTCATGGGAAAAGCTCCAATCCAGTGTGGGACAAGGGAGCAGGAATTCCTCATCCCCACAAGGGCCAGTCCTGGGGGAACAGCAGGTGACACCCAGCACTTGGGGACATTTGTGGCTGTAACCAGTTCAACGACCCCCAAATCTGCAAACCTCCTGTGTATCCCTAACACCCGGGACACCATTTGTTCAGTGCGATCTGCAGTCCATGTGGGTGAAGGGGGTTATTTTGCTCCTTTTGTGAGCTGATTTATGACTTGTTTACTTGTATGTCTCACCCACACTGCTAGGTTGTAATTAAACCTTGTTAAGCTGCTCAGGCCCCCCTCAGGCATGTGTTGTAACACATTCTTTTCCCCATAACCCTAATTATTGTATGGGGGGAGGGGAAAACCTGGGTGGTGAGGAAGGGTGTCAGGCCGGCTTGGTTGTAATAAATACCTATTTAGCAAGCAGAGGATGTTTAGTCCTAAATCAGATTGCGTATTAAAAGTGGAAATTGCTGAGATTGGTGTTTACCTGTGAAACCAAAATTACTTCATGAAGAAAATAATTATAGAGGCAGGCTCTCTAAGAAAGCAGTTTTGAGCCCTTATTAAATAGTTAAAATCAAGATGCTGCTGTGAAGCACAGCATCAGCACATTGTGTGAGGGTTGGCTGGGAGTGGGCTGTGAGCTGTGTGTTGTACCCACCCCTCAGAGCTCTATCCCACCATTTTCCAGTGCACTGCAATGTTTTCTAGGAGATAACAACTCCCATGAAGTAATATTAAAGCAGGTGAAACAGGGCACAAGGGAGGTGTTTTATTACCAGAAAAGGCTGATGAGTTCAGAGAATTATTAGGGAAAAAAATGAAATTTAAATTAATAATAGTCATTTAAGACCTGTAACAAGATAGCAAACACTCTAATGAGGGAGTTCAGAGGCATAGTGTACTATGTGGTGTACAAACACCATGGCTGCAGTGCCTGTTCCAAAGCCCTTCCCCTGACTCTAAAGCAGCTTCAATTCAGTGCTGGATTTACTCAGGGGCTTCTCTTCGGAAGCAGATCCAGCAGTTACTACCAGGAGTCTCTCTAGATGTGTGTCTCTACACCTGGGGGTGTGTGAGTGCAGGTGGGAGAGCACTGGGGTGCCCTGGGAGCTGCTTGGCCACATGTGCAGCACCAGGGAGGTGCTGGTGGTCAGGTGGCAGCTGACAGATGGCAGCAGAAAGCCCCAAATGCCCTGCAAAGGCTCTTGGAGGGCCAGGGAACTGTTTACTGACACCTAAACCTGCTGTGGACACAGAGCCAGGAACAGGGTGGCCCTTTCCTGTAACTCTCCTACAGCGCTGCATTACAAGACAGCTCTTCCAGGAACGAACCTCATGTTGGAGCTTTACAGCTGAGGCACGCTGGAAGCTCACCAACAACTGCTTGGATGTGGACTATTTTTAGTCATTCCTGTCCAAAAGGAAAGTCTTTCCTGAAATAGGTGTTCCTCCTGGACGAGTGGCTTAGCACAGGATCTGGGAGAGTCACCTGAAGGACAAAGGTGCTGAAGAGCCCCGGGTTTGGTGTGAAGCTGGTGCTGCATATGTTGTGTGTCCGGCAGCATGGGGCAAATAGCACCTCTTCCCAGCACACTGGTGTGCCAGGGCAGCAGCTATTGAGCACCAGTTGGAGTATCTTCAAAATTAGGTTATTTGGGAAGGAATTGTTGAAGTGTTCAGAGCAGCAGCTCACCGCAGTGCAGGCAGCATGAGGGTTTTGGGTTTCATGGGCTGAACATGAGTGTCTTCAGTCTGGATTAACAAATTTCCCCTTCCAAGGATGGCAGAGCTGTGGTGAAGGACCCTGGGCAGCCCAAAGGCCTTGATTCTTGCCTTCACCAACTCTTCGCCTCAGGAACTGCACCACTCTCTATGCAGCTCCTGGCTGGATTCTCAGTGGCTGTTAGAGCTGGGAACAAAAGAGGGAGGGGGAAATAGATGGGTTCTTCTTATGGAGCTGCATGAAAAAATTCATTATAGAGTTTTTCAGGCAATTAGCCAGTTGTACCAAATGGCACGTGGAGTCATTCCTAAAGATGAACTGGTTGTTGTGCTGCCCTACATAGAAGTTGATGGATATTAAGGCCATGCAGTTTTCAAGGAAGTACAGACAGAAGCGCAAGGAGTTTTCACCCAGCTTGGCTTAGCCATATAGTGTGTGTGTGTGTGTGTGTGTGTGTGTGTGTGTGTGTGTCTGTGTCTGTGTGTCTGTGTCTGTGTCTGTGTCTCTGTGTGTGTTCATCAAAGGGAGTCATGAGTTCTGTTATCAGTTCTCTTGAGTCAAACACAGGAGTCCAGCTATAAGAATTCTCACCAATGGTGAGTTTTTGGGTGCCCTAGAAGTGCCATTCATTGATGTGAGAACTGCATCATGCACTGCCTCAGTCATGAGGCAATCTCTGTGACATGTGTTACACAAATGCCCCTCATATTTGGCCAATCTGGCTTGAAAAGCTCTGGAGGAATTTGCACTTAGACAAATTTTACCATTTCCTTTGGCAAATCCTTTTACCATCTCCATCAGCCATTTGCTCTGGGGCCAAACTGGCTGTGAACTGCATTGTGGCTGAACATCCTCTGGAGTACAGAAAAGGAAAACATAAACTATTGAAATACAGCAGACAAAAGAAAGACTTTTCACCCTCTAAAACCATAATGCTTGAGCTGTTGGTGCATTGTCACTATAAGGGACACTGGGTCAGGGCTCCAGCACAGGGTTTCACATTCTCTCAGGCATCTCCTTTGGAAAGTGAGGAAGGCAACTCCAGCCTTGCACTCATCAAGTCCCTCACCCTACTCGTCTCAACCAAGAGTAAAGGCTAAATAAACACGTCTAAACAACTGAAAAGCACGTCAACATCCAACTTCAAAATAAAATGCAGTGAAGTGTGAAATTATACCTTTTATTCCATAAATCTTCAGCAAGCGGCACAGTTCTATAGCTTGTATCACGCTTTAATACTGGCAGAATTTAACACACCATGCAAAGCCCCATAAGGTAATTACATTTCATCTCAACAAAGCAACAAAATCCCAGCTCATTCAACCCCCTCCATCTGAGGAAGGATTACAGACAATTCAGCACATGTTGATTTTTCCTGGTGATAAATCCAAAGCAGGTCACCAATGAAATGTGAATGTGGGTTCTCAAGGCAGCCGATTTAAGGGAAAAATTGAGATGTTTTTTGGTGTTCTTCAAGGCAGTGTCACCCTGCTTTCTGAATCTTACTGAAGTTTATCCTCCACCTAAAAGAAGATTTAAATGCAAAACTTAACCTTGAACAGCCCATTTTGGCACTTGGCAATTGCCCCTGTGCAGGTTGTTTACGTGCTTCACAGCAGATACCTATCCTGCTTTTGAAGAGTTATTTAATTTTGCAATAAATGAGGTTGTATGCATGATGATGAAGATGACGATAGAAAGCCAGCAAAAGACACAGCCCCTGTAACACCAACCATCAATCTCCAGGGGTTTGGGCACTCCAGACTCAACAGACCAGGCTGGAAATATTTGTCATCAGAGGATGTGTTGGCCGTCCTTCTGCCAAACCAAGGGTATCTCTCTCTACAACAAACCACAATTAATTTGACTAATTTATCTATTAACTGCCCTCAAATAAAGCCTCCCAACTTTAATTAGACCTTTGTGATTAAATGCAATTTAAACCCTTAAAGCAAGTCAACAAGGACTGCAGGCACTGTCATTCCCAAGGCCAGCACAAAGCTACAAACACACACAGGAATGGATAACTGAGGGTGAGGACAAAAGCATCTTTCCCCAGGCACAAAGTAACGTGACTTTATATAATCCCTAACTCAGACTCTGCAACAAGATAAGACCTTGGAAAGGAGACAGGACACAGTGGTGTCCTGAGGGATGGGGTAAGAGGCTTAAAAGTCCTAAAAGGGGAAAGGAATGCAATTGCCTGCCATGATAGGTTTGCTGCATCAGCTCAAAAAATGATGATGCCCCTCATCAGCCCTGGCAGTGATGGGTTTCAGTGAAGGCACAGGCACAAGGGAAACTTGCTGGGACACATTTTTATTCTTAATTCATTTTTTGTGCCTTGTTTCCTTGCATCTGAACCAAGCAGTATGTGATAAATATTGCACAGTGATGGGAAACAGTGGGGAAAAGCCGCAGCTTCCCAGCACTTGGTGCTGTTGCATAAAACTCAAGGCAGACAATGCAGAAATAACTTGCACAGACCTTTCCACACTTTTTTAGCTACACCTCATTCATGATACACCTCATGAATGTAGCTCAGTTCCCAGTTCCTTCCTAAAAAACCAAAGACTTGAAGTGATGCATGCAATTGTGTTGCCATAGTTGAGCCTTGTGCATGGAGAGGTCAGAGGGAAACCATCACAATTACCAAGACAAAGTGAATGACACTGAGTAGTGGCAGCACAGAGGATTAAATTGTGCTAAGAATCACCTGAACACGGAGTGGTCTTGATGGAAGACATAAAATTTGATGGGGAATTTTTATATCAAAAAGTTCACAACCTTTCTAGGAGATAGATGAGCAGTGAAAGACCAAAATGAGGCAAAATACTGCAAGGCGAGCACTAGACAGGTTGCACAGGCCAAAGAATTTGGTACTGTTATCATCAATTATGATGAAACGGGAAGACAAAACTAGAGAGGGCTACAAGAAACTAGGAAATGTCATTGCGGTGGGGGACATAAAGGACGTGAGCAGCAAGCAAGGAAAAAAATCAAATTTCTAAATATAAACCACATCCAGGTCCCTTGTTCCAGCTGTGGTCATTTCTCTTGCCCTTTAGACTTTTTGAAAAGCTAAGCTATAACTTGAACAACCCCAAATCATCCCTGCTAATGGCACCTGTATTCAGATTTATATTCTGTAGTCAACTGGAGTAGAAGGAGAGTTGCAGTAGGCACCCTGCAGCTCCCCAGCCACCGCAGCACAGTGTGCACGGCGCCAGGAAAAGCCCAGCAGGTGCAGGAGAGTTCCCTGAGTTATTTCCTACTCTCTGTCTGGCAGTAAAGACACAGCTACACCAGGTGGTAACTCTTAGCAGATGGTGACTTTTTAAAGTTGATTGCTGTATAAATGATACTTTCTGAGTTTGTTCCTTTTAATTCAGATTCTCAGTAGTGTGTTCAAATGTCAGAGAGCATCATATTTCTATCTTTTATTTCCTCTGTGAGCAGAAATCTTCTTTAAGAAGTCTAGAAATTACAGCTTGGGAGAGGAGATAGACTCCCTCGATGAAAGTGATCTACTTTACAAATGTTACAGAATACAATAAAAACAGGAGATGCAAAAAGCCCCACTGGCTTTGTTCTCAGTGGAGAGTTTGAATTTCTATTGAACTTTTAAAGAGACATTTTGTCTGCACTGTAATGTTTTACTGGATCTGTGAGGTCTATTAGCAGCACAAAAGCAGGATTTCCTCTGCTGACAGCACAGGGAGGGTGGGGAGTGGGGGTGGAAGACATCTAATTAATCTACTCCTGCAGGTAAATAATAGCAGGATAACTGAATGAGGACTTTATTTACCCCCCCCCCAACTGCCCTGCAGCCCCAAGCTGGGGTGGCCATGTGTCAGAACTCCATATCCTGCTCTGCTGTAACCAACCAGCAGGTCTGGCTGGCCCTGTGTGCTGGACTGTCATGTGCCCCTCAAATATCTACTTTTCAATGACACAGACACACCAGAAGTAGCCACAAACACCCCACTGACCCAGCACTAAGGTCCATCACCTCATGATATGAGTACTATGAAAAAGATGGAGGTGACAAATAGATGAAGCCCCTGTGTGATTTGCAATACTGTGGAGCCCCTGCCACCACAGGACACCCCCTGCCCATGTCCCCAGCTTGGGAAAGATGTACCAACACACATGCAACCGTGGCAAACTGGGGACATTCAAAGGGCTCTGGTACAGTCACTCATCCACCCTCTGTACTTCACCTCCCCTCAGAGTCTGTATCTCAGCCCATTTATTTATTGCACCTCACTGGCAAAAAAAAGGAAAGACATCCCCTGGCCAGAGGGAAATATCCCAATTAAAGAGCAAACGATGCAGTAAAACAGCAGAGCATTCTTGAGAGCCACGGTAAAAGCGGCCACCTCTTGTCCTCAATTTATGCTGCTCCCATCACCCTGGGCATTATATTTGTGCTGACAAGGATCAGTTTAACCCCTGCCTGCAATCTAATAAAAAGCTGGCATGGTGCAAGCATGCATAATCTTTCTTCAGTGTCCTAGAATGGATGCAATAAAAAACTGCTGCTGCTGCTCAATGGCCACAGCCACTGCCTGGAATAAATAACTCCTGTCCGATGCCAGCAGTGAGACGTGCTTTGGACCAGAGGCTTTTTGGACCCTCATCCCTTTATAGAACTTTATAGTCATGGGGTTGTTTAGGTCGGAAAAACCTCGAAGATCATGGAGTCCAACTGTGCTACCAGCACTGCCCAGTTCACCACTAAACCACGACCCATGAGCCACATTTACATGTCTTTTAAATCCCTCCCGGGACTCATCCACTTCCCTGGGCAGCCTATTCCAATGCTTGACAACACTTTTGGTGAAGAAATTGTTCGTAATATCCGATCTAGAACTCCCATGGTGCAGCTTGAGTCCACTTCCTCTTGTCCTATCATTCACTACTGGGGAGAAGAGACCAACCCCCACCTGGCAGCAACCTCCTTTCAGGGAGTTGTAGAGAGCAGTGAGGACCTCCCTGAGTCTCCTTTCCTCTGGGCTGAGCCCCCCACTTCCAGCTTAACATTCCAGCACATCTGTGAGTGCAGCACGTACCTGGGGGCAGTCACCCACCACCCCTCAGTGTATACTAGGGGCAAAGCAAAAGGAGAAGTCCCAAAGGCCTTGCCATAGACAAACAACAGATTCTTTCCCCTCTCATCATTAATTGACCAAGCCAGCACGGCAGAGCTGGCATTACGCTCTGCTACCCTTTGTAATGAAATCACTGCCTGTGCACAAGAAACAAATCTAACGATATGATACTAATAGGGTTAGAAATTTCCCGTGCAAATATTAATAATTTATATCTGCATTCATTTTTATTAATATTGCTTGCAGTCTGTAGCAAGGAAGTGCTGAGGTCTACCAGCCTCTCTCACAGAGCTTGTCTGGGAAGCGTGCAGGTGTTACCCAGCTGGAGTACCCTCAACACAATTTCACCAGGGGTTCAAATTAGCTTTTGTAAATCATGTCTTGGCCCATATCAGAAAAGAGACAATGCTTTAACAGGAGCACTGCTTGCATGGACCAGCCAGCAACAGGATGTTGAGCCTTGGTGCTGCCAGGCCCCTTCCCACAGGCATCTTTGCAAGAGCTGCACCAAGAGCCAGGGTTGCTGATCTCTCTGCAACAGCCCAGGACGAAATGAGCTGTGGCCCGACTATTACAGAACACACCAAACACCCACCTGCATCTTGAGGTAGCTGGCAGCAAAAGGAGAAACCTTTGGGCTGCGAAGTCAGAGGGATTTAGGGACTGAGGAGAGGGGGGAAGGGGAGGACATTTTATTTTAGGAGTAGCGAGGGATTTGTGTTGAATGTCCTATTTTTCAGCATTAAAAAGTCTCTGAAAGGAAGGGCAGTGACTGGGAACCTGCAGGGCTGAAAGAGAAACTAATTCCCTCAGACAGGCATAATTGCTGCAATTCAGAAAGGTAAAAATGTGAAATTAGGAATAATCAATGGCTGTTTATGATCTGTGTCTATACTGTGAATTCGGCTAATACGGAGTAATTACACCACACTAATTCCTGGTATTTGTCATCGTTCTGTTGCAGAGGAGTCCTGCAGAACAATAAAAGCAGATTGGCTGTGCTGGGCTCACAGACCAGGGGCTTAGCACCGCACGAGCTAATTTCTCGTTTAATAGTAAAAGCGGCTATGACTTGCCTTGTTTATTTTTCTCTCCCAGCCGCAGAGCCGGCGGTGCGCGGGGCTCGGCGGGCGCAGGATGCGCTACACAACAGCATCCCCAGCAGCCGGCACACGGAGCTGCCAGGAACCCGCCGCCACCCAATCCCTGCCGGCCAAACAGCGCCCGCCTCCTCCCGTGGAACTGCTTCCTCACCTTTCTGTCCGATATGGTTATATCAGCCCTCCTACAGAACTTTGTCCTCACGCAATCCCTCCCATCTAGGTAAGTGCCGGTGTCTCACCCGGATACTCGGTCACCCGTGAAACCTTCGGGATGTGTCATCGGTTTGTTGGCATGATTCACTCTTTGGCCAATGGAACGGTGCTGATTACTGACCTCTGCAAAAGTGGGAGGGGAGAGGAGAGGTGAGTACACGCGGCACTGCTTAGTGGAGGGTGAGTAATCCTCCGTAGTGGCACAGGTGGGATGTGCGGGCTGCAGGGACAGCCCTCGCCCTCCCTCCTCCCTCGCACGTGGCATGCGGCAGGTGCAGGTGGTGTTTAGCACAAGACAAACACACAAGTTACGGATCGTTTCCTTTCAGAGGAGCTACATTTAACATCTGCAGTAGTTTGGCAGGAGCAATCTGAAGCCATACGCCCACTGTGCTTATCAGTGGCCAAACCTTTCCTAAGAGAGTTTGTCATCAGTTTATCCCAGTGAACACACTCCTTAAAAGCAGTATTTCTTGGCACTGACCAACAAGGGATCTTTGGGGGAAACCTCCTCCCAGTGTTGACCTTTTCTGTCCTGGGAGGGACAGTCCTGCAGCCACTTTCTTGGAACCGGTGTCCCAGTGCTTCCCTCGCTAGCTTGCTCCTGCTGATCTACCACAGTTCTGGTCACAGTGCAGTGAGTTTGCACCACAGATTATTCATTCCCCAGTCTGGCAGCTTTTTGATACCACATTTTGACACCACTTTTGATACCAGCTTTTTGATATTTTTAAATCTAAACAATAGATTTTAATTTTTTCTTATTTCCTCTTTTTCTATATCATGCAGAACCCCCTGGGGGAGCCTGCGAATGAGACTTGATGCAATGTAATTGCACTGCACCAGTTAATTATTTGCTGAGTCAAAACTAAGCTGATGCCCCACTCCCAGCACTTGACACATTCCCTAATGTTAGGTGGGACTTAAAAGCCCGTTTTTGCTGTGTGCCACAGTGGATGGGCAAAACCTGGGCTACCACAGGAAGCAGAGACATGACACAAGGGCTCCCCACACCAGTGTGTGCCACAAGGAAAGCCCACAGTTCCTCATCCTTTCCTGTGGTTTCAGGAAAACATCTTGGATTGAATGCTCAGCTCCAGGGAGCAGAAGCATTTCACATGAGATTTCCTTGTTGGAGGCTCCTGGCCCTGCTGATGGTATTTTCTCTGCAAGCAGAAGAAACACCTCTATCCCCATAGAGGACTTGGCCTCAGTTCCCTTGAAATAGGTGGCAAAACTCATCATGGAGCAGGCCTCCCCAGGGTGTTACAATCCCCATGCCATGGGCTGCTCCTGCAGGGGCAGGAAGCAGGGGACACAGCAGGGACGAGAGCTGTGGCACTCCAGGGCTTGGGGCATTTTGTTATTGAGCTGAGCCGGTTATTGCCAGCAGCTAAACAAACTAATAGGAAGGATATTTCCCCAGAGAGCAAGAGGGGTTTTGATTTAGACTGTGCTGTTTAAGCTCAGACTCTCACCGCAGCTAAAATTTCCTTCTGAGGGCAATAATTATCCCAGTGCAGAGTCCAGGCGTGTGTTTGCTTTTCTGCTCCCTGTTTGGAAGGGTTTGGTTTAGAGGCTGTGATTTCCCCTGGTGTTCAGCACCTCCTGAACCTCTTGCCCAGCACTAAGCACCAGAGCTGGGGGGAGGCAAAGAAAAGCTCAGAGCACAGCTTTATACAGAGATCACCCTCAGGTATTAAACTAATTATCAGGAAGCAGCACTGGTCCCACAGGGACTCTGCTCCAGCCCTGTGCAAGCCACAGTCCCAAAGGCAGTTCTGTCACTGCCAGCCCCACATCTCCTCCACTGGTTCTTGGATGAAAATTGCTTTAAAAGCTCCAAGAGAAACCGTTTAGTTCTTCTAAGTGGTAAGAATGGAAAAGAAAAAGGAAAGAATAAATGGCAACACTTTTGTTCTTGGCTGCCAGGTAAATGAGGTCCAACTTTGGAAAAAATAGGCCCTGGTGCTAACACCAGGATTGATTTCTTCCTTCAGAACCATAATAATAACAATGATAAATGATTAAAAAGAGAACAGCCTAACTCTTAACCTTGAGTTAACACAGGACTCCTTTTGAATTCATGACTGTTGCTGGATGGATAAACAAATGCTTATTTGGAAGAGCAACCTCCAGCTTCCCGTAAATGAGAGGCAGAGAAGCAGGACTCAGGGCCAGCCCACACACACACACACACACACGCAGCACAGCTGGGGGGAAATCCCGACAGATCAGGTTATTCTGGTTTTACCCCAATTTGGGGAACACCACTCCTGGATTCATGCCCCGTTCCCTTTGCAGCACCCCTGCCAGCCCCGTGCGCCGGTCTGGTGAAAGAGCAGAAAGTCACCCTGGGAGAGGGTTCCCTCTTCTGACGTGCCAAATAGGCAAGGGCCAAGGTGGAGAACGCCTGCCAAGGAAACGCACGTGGCCGCGGCAATCAATGAGCGCTCTCCTCCCGCGGGAGAGCTGCTCCCAGCGCTGCGGCCGCTGTGCCCCGTGGGCTGCGCCCAGCTCCACGCCAGCCACGGAGATGAGGCTTGGGGAGGTGCCACGGGTCACAGGGGGCTGGGCAGGCCGGGCAGCTGCCGGGCACATGGAGCCGCACATCCTTCCCGGGATGCCGCAGCGCCCGCACAGCCCGCGGAGAGGGACGGCACGGCCGGGACACTGAGCGGTACGCGGGCTTGTCCCATCCCGACCGGGGAGATGCGTTTACTAGAGCATGACTGAAATAATGTCTTCCTGCTGCACTTTTCTTTTGGCTTACTGACAGGTTAGGGGGTTGCATGGGGAAGGTTTTGGTTCTTCCTTCTCGTAGGCTGGAGGTGAAGGGGAAGCTGGCATCCTTTCCGTGGGGTGCCATGGGCTGACCTAATGAAATCCCTGTGTGAATGGGGAGCTGTGATGTGCTGGAATCAGCTCTGTGATGTGGGGGGCAGCTCATCTTGGCTATGGATGAATTTGCAGGGTATTCACTGTCCAGAGCGTGGGGCTTGTCCAAGGTTGGTGTAGGGATCAGGTCTTGGCTGCCCACACAGCACGAGTAGGGACAGAATTACTTCCTTTAAAAAACTGGTGGCATCATGCGGAGTTTTGAGAAGCCAGACTAGATGGAAGAGTAGGAGGACACAAGGTACCAAGTGCTTTCTGGTAGAAAGCAGCAAAACACTGGTCAACACCCCGGATAACTGTGGGCTTGTGCCAGGGCCAGTTTTGCCATAAGATGCCCTCTCCATCCATTTGGGGGTTGCAGAAGCTGGCCAAGCATTTTTATAAGCAAGGAAATGTACAAGCTCTCTAGCAAACAACACCATCCTATTGAGCAACTCAGCAAAGTTTAGTCAGATTTATTCCTTTTGAGACTGAAAATGGCACTGTAGCATCCTCCATTCTCCTGTGGTGATAAACCCTGAACACAGGGTGGATGTGCACGCACCCTGCCAGTCCCTCCTTGCACCCCTGAATTTAATTGTGCAGGAAAATCCTAGCTTTTGGACGGGTAACTCAGTGGCTGTGAGCATCTGGCAGTCAACCTTTTTTGGAGTTGCATCCCCACTCTGCATCAAAATGGTTTTGTTCACACTCAGGGACCTGTTGGGAGAGAGGGGGACATGTGGGGCTCAAAAGCAGGGAAGGAAAAAAAAGGCAGAAGTTTGTGGGAAAGGGAAGTAAAGTTTTCTTGCAGCTTAGAGGGAGAACAGGAACATTCACCTGGTACGTCTTGGAAAGCCTCCCTGGGAGGGCAGGGATCTGTCTGTTCCTCCCAGCAGCAGTGACTCAGCTCCGCCAAGCGGCACTTCAGGCCAGAGCAGGCTTGAGTGGAGCTTTTGCTTTACAACACCATGAGCCTCTCCAGCAATATTTGTCCAAGAACTTTGTTGTTCCTGGGATGTTTATTTAAGCAAGATGCCAGAGAACAGGTGCCTTTTATTCTGGCACAATCCTAAGAAGAAAAAACAAAATTATCAATGCAAACAATTAAAAAATAATATAATAGAAATTCCAGGACAGGGCCTCCCTCTTGTAATGCAATCAGGTTCCAGGAATTCCACCACCCAGGGACTTCACCCAATAAATTTTATCTGGGATTAAGGTTAAGATAAATAGCCCAAAGAAATATATGACTTCCCTAAAGCACGGGCATTTATTGGTTTATTTTTCCATTTCTCTTCCTCTGCGATGAAGTCAATATGTGCAAGGAAAAAACACAACTTTGGTGAAGGGGAGGACTGTGCAATGTGCCCCAATGAGGCCAGTGCTCACTATAGCACTGGGGACCAAACAGGGAAGGTTTTGCAAACCCAGTGGAGTTTTGCTGCACTCACTATGTTCAAATCACAACCCAGGTCTGAATTCTCACCAGATCCAGGCTCTGCTCATGGCACTTGTGAGGAAGACAAGCTCCCAAACAAATATCAATTTTGAAGTCTTCTCAACTTGCCAAGAGGGATTGTGAGAACTGGCCCCATTTTCCAACCCCATCATCAGATCAGGCACTGGGATGGGGAGACAGAAATGGGAAGACAGTCCTTGTGTTTATAAACTTCATGCTGAAAGGAGAAAAAGGGAAGAGCCTCTGCCCCTCCAGATCCAGCCACAGGCAATGTTTGTCCTCTAAAACCTTTAAACTGTCCTTTTTCAGATCTGTGTCTCTTATACCAGGTCAGTGAAATGGGCTTGCTCATGCTAGCTCTGACACAAGCTTTAAAATCCATTTCAGAGTAACTGTGCTGAGGGCTGGGCTGTGGGGAAGAGCTTAGGGCACCACAGACCCCCTGCCACCTCCCATGGGGACAGACTCCTGCTCACAGCCAACCTTCCTCTGGGAGGAATAGCTGCAGAGGGAGGGGAGATGCTGCTGGGAAGCTGATAGACTATCAAAAACACATTGTCTCGGTACATGGGGGGACACAAATACCTCCCAAGGCTTCCCCCACAATGCAGGTGGGCCAGTTTCCCAATGGAAGCTGGTAGCTCCGTGCTGAAGCAGCTTTGGCACACCGTCCTTGCTGCAGTGTCACAGCAGGTGTGGGGACAGCAGAGGGGTCTCATGGGAAGAAGTGCCTGGCTCAGAAACATCAGCTGAAACATCACTGCAGGGCTGTCTAAAAACCCCGGACAGTGATGCTGCAACCCACCCCCGGGTGTAAGGGAAGCCATGGGGAGCATCTCCCCAGGGTACTGGTGGGGGACCCAGGTCCTTCCAGCCCAGGGCTGCTCCACGGCCACGGTCAGTAACACAGCCAGCCCTGGGAGAGGATCCGGAGCAGGGCTGGGCAGGAGGAAAAGCTTTTCTTGCCTTCCTCATGACGCAGCAGCCTGAAATCAACATCCAGCCCAGCCCTGCTACAGCCCGCTGCTCCTTATTTACCCTTCAAACAGGAAAAGCAACTCTCAGCACAGCTCGTTCACAAATTTTCTGTCAAACATTACTAAAGGGGTGGTTTAGTTAACATCAGGCTCATTAACTCTCAGCACCCATCTCGCAAGTGACAATTCCCCGGAGGGCTCCAGCGTGGTTTCCAGGACAGAGGCTCAACAGGCTGCTGCCCCAAATCCCAAAGGTAAGAGTGGTCCCAGCCCCTGGGGGAGCCCAGTGTGTGGGGTGGCAGTGGGACAGAGGGCAGCAGATGGATTTGTCCCGGGTAGGAAATAGTCCATGCTCCAAATTACAACCACGCCCTGTCCACAGGGTGAAGACGCTCCAGAATTTGGCCAGGTGGAAATATTTCTGCGTTTAAGTCAGGTGTGCACAAAGCTGGCTGCTCTCCTCAGCATAGTGGTGCTGCCCTTCTTCCCTTCTCTTTTGAATTTTAAGGAATGTTTAAGCTTGTTCCCAGAGATTCCAAGGCCAGATCACAGCTTGTCCTCAGACAGTATTTTGCAGTGCCTAATATTTGAAATCTTCTTTGCATCATCCCAGAAGAAAATATAGCAGAGCTGTGACTCAAAGTGTCCACCTCATTGCTATCAGCAGAACAGAAAAGGCTGGTCCATTTTCGAGAACAGGGCATGAACCAGGAGCACATGGGGCAGCACATGGTGGGGAGGGCTCTGAGGCTCCAGAAGGAAGTGAGTTGGGTCAGTGCTGCCTGCTCCAGGATTTGATCAGGGTGGGACCGAACAATTCCGCCTGACAAGAGTTTGTGTATCTTTGGTGACATCTTCACTATTGCAAATGTAACTAAAGATAGCAATTATCCTCTCATCTAAAATCTGCCTGGTTTTGGTGGGTTACAGGCACTCCTTAAGGCATTCCCTTCTCTCCTCAGGGTGACCTGGTACTGTCAGTCCTTCCTATCTGTTCTCTCTCTGCCCACCACTATGCGGGTAACAGGTAAGGAAGAGCACATATTTGCTTTTCTCTGTCTGTTTTACTAGGGTTCTTTATGCCTCCTTCTCCTTTACATGATGCCTTCCAAGCCCAGCAATCCTGCCCTTCCCCTGCCAGGAGCATGGGAAAGGGCCTTTGTATAAGCATGAGGTAAAAACCTCATACGAGATTTGTGTAGATTTCAGCCTGTTGTATTTTTCCCAGTGAAACCTTCTGTGACTGGGACGAGATGGCTATTGAGACGTTCCTGGTTCCATAAGAGCCATTCAGCTGCAATAAAAGTACATTTTTCTGCTCTCTTTCCATGCAGGACTGGAACGTTTTGCTCTGATGAGCGCTGCTTTAAAGCCAAATGCCAATCACAGTTGTATCAGCAGCTGCTCGGCTGTAGCTAGTGACTAATTGGGGGATAGCAGCCTTCCCAGCACTGGGAACATAAGAAATATTTGGATTTACATAGCTTTCTGAGTAATTATCAGATTTACTTTAACATAGAGAGAAATCTGAACAGTGCTTCCCAGCAGAGCAATAATGTCTATCTGAGCATCACCACATACTCTGGAGATGGTAATTAAGAGATCAGAATCCATTTGGAGGGTGAGGGATTGTAAGCTGCCTTCCCACACCAAGCAAGCCAAGCCCTGGCTGTCACCCTGTGCCTGGTAACCTTGGGACACACAGATCAGATCCCAAGAAACCAGAGGGATGATCCAGTGCCTACCCCGTGCTGCAGCTGCTGCTCTCACCTGGCTGCTCTCCCACCCCTGCAGGTGTGATCCGCTACACGGTGCTGCTCATCACCCTGCTGGGCACGTGGTTCATCCTGCAGACCTACTTCCACCGCAGCTGGAAAGCCATCAGCCTGCGGAGCTGGCTGGGTGAGCACCAACGGATCCAGAGGGGTCCACAGGGAGGGTGCCAGAGTTCCATTGTGAGCCAGCCCCAGAGCTGGATGTAGTCGCCCTAACCACTTGTATTTGCAGCCTCTGGCCAAGGCTTTAGCCATCAGCTCTGACCACTAGCACAGTGGACACATACTAGGACAATGTGCTGGGAAGTGCACTGGGGTGGATGGGTCCAGGAATGCCTGCAACCCTGAGAAGCAGTTTTAGAGAGCTGGTGCCTAAGCAGCCGCTCCTGGCTTGGGGAAGAGCCAGCAGCTCTCCAGGCTGTCTAATCTTCCTGCTTGATACCCACAGGTGCCACGAACAAGCCCAGGAGTGAGTAGCGCTGTCGACTTCATCACACAACTCCTCTCCAGGGTTCAGGGGGATGGTGGAAGCGTGAGATCTCCTTCAAGAGCCCCTTCCCTGAGGCAAAAATCCCCCTCTTCCAAACACGGGGGATTTTGCTACTGCACACAGCAATGGGGTCTTTGGTGGGTGGGTCCCTCCCGGGTGGGTCCCTCCCTTGGCCAAGAATGGGGAAACTGTGAGCAGAAAAGCCCCAAGGGGCTTTTGGACACCAGCTCCAAATGCTCCTGGCACACACCCTGTGTCATACCTGGAGCAGCACCTGGCCTTGGCACCATAAACCTCAAATAAGAAGCTGGTCCCGGCCCCAGGACAAGCCTCCATACAAGAAGTTGGTCCAGGTGTTGCCCCTTCGTGCCCCACTGTATCCCAGGGCCAGCCCTGCTCAGTCCCTCAGGGACATGGCCAGTGTCTCCCCATGGGGACAAAGCCATGACTTTTGTCTCCACTCCTCCCTCACAGGTGAGAAGCTGCCCCGGCACAAGTGTGGGAACCAGAAGAGCTGCCCCCAGAATTATTTTGCCTTCAAGATCGTCAGTGGTGCTGCAAATGTGGTGGGACCCTCAATCTGCTTTGAAGACTTGGTGTAAGCAGAACATGGCAGGGACAAGGCAACTGTGGCTAGCCTGGCCTTCAAGAGGGCAAGTTTGGCCTCTGCCAAGCACATCAATGGCCCTCACAGTGTATTTGTGGTTAAAAAAAATTTAAATAGATTTCTTTGCTACCACTTCTGGTTATTTTGCCATTGCCCCACCAGTTTCACTGGCATCAGCTTCTCCAGGGCATCCCTGCACTCACTGGTACTCTCTGCTTTCCTTTCCAGCCTCATGAGCAACGTGAAAAACAACATTGGCAGAGGCCTGAACATTGCACTGGTGAATGGTGAGTCAGGCAGGCACTGACCCCCTTCTCCCCACTGTCCTTCCTTCCCCAGGAAAGCACAGGCCAGTGGAGAACCCATCCCAGGCACTGTGGCTGAGCCAAAAGTACCAACCATGTGGTGTTGCATGGGGAGCACAGCCACAATTATGGTTGAAAGCAGTGCCAGGGAGAAGGGAACAAACCCACCTGGGATGTGCACAACCAACTCCACAAACTCCTCCCAGGCAACACAGTCACTGTCACTGCAGTTGCAACACACTGAGGGAAGACCAAAGCATTTTGCAAAGAACCCCGGGCTCATGGCCAGGCAAAGGCCAGAGCCATCCCAGTGGAAACTCACTGTGCTCTGTTTTCAATTTTAACCTTTCAGGAACAACTGGGCAGCTCCTGAAAACCGACTCCTTCGACATGTACTCTGGAGGTAAGCACAGTCACTCTGCTGCTTCGTGGTTCCCAGCCAGGGCTCACACAGCACTGCTGGCTGCTGGCTACTTCAGCTGCTTCCCTGTCATGTATTTAATGATAAAGTCAAGTGGACATTGACCAGATTTGCCAGCCTGGGTGGTAAAAGCCCACCTTTCTGTGAGGCCTGGAGTCCTCACAATGCTTCTACAGCCAAGATTGGTGTTTTGCTCCTGCAATAGCCTGGAAAACATGATTTCACTAACCTGAATAACCAAGACACTTGAGACTTGAGAAGGGTACTTTCTGAGATCAGGTAATTACACGAATCCTGATACTTTTCAACCTGTGACTCAGTTTTTGAATACTGGTGGTGACAGAGCAGCAGCTCATTCTACTGCCTTTCACAGCAGGATAAATGAAGGAGCTCGGGGAGACATGGCCCCCTCAATCACTCCTGGGGTTTGCAACCTGCTTTTGGTAACTCTGGAGTTTTAAAGAGAATCACCAATGTAACGAGATTCCCAGCCAAGTTCACGAGCAAGATGCTCAGTGGGAGAGACACTGGGAAGAAGGCAGCAGTCAGCTCATGTGCCACTAGATGGGGCATTGGATTCAAGCATCCCACAGATGCGGGATGAAGAACAATTCCCCAGTACAGCCAGAGGCATGATGGCAGGGAAGGCAGCTCTGGGGCCAAACAGGTTCATTTCTTGTTGTTGGGAAGTAAATTCACACAACTAGATTTGAGAGTTAGCAAGCAAAGTTTAGGAGGAATTTCCACCCTACAGTTGTACCAAAAGGAGGAAATCAGTCCTGTGCACTGCAGGAGAGCCCAGGTGGGAGCACAGGATGGGGAATGCATCATTTGGGAGCTCACCATTCCCCCAAATCCTGCCTAGAACCAGCACAGTCAGGTTATTTCCCACCAAGCCAGAGGAGGCTCCCCCACCTACCATGCAGAGTACTCTCTAAATCCCTTTTTTCTCTCCCTAATGCTCTTTCCTCCCAGACATTACCAAGCTGCAAACCTTCCTCCAAGGGATCAAGCGTGGCACCCTTGTGCTGGTAGCAAGCTACGATGATGCTGCCACAAGGTGAGTTTGCCCATGGAAGCAACACCAGGCTCCCCAAAAACACACAGCTGGGGGAACTGAACATGCTGCTGCCACCAACAGAGGGTAAAAGAGGAGACACCCACCTGGCACCACACTGACACCTTCTTGCACTCTTTCAGAATGAATGATGAAGTACGGGCATATTTCACAGAGCTGGGCAGCAGCGACGTGGGCAAGCTGGGCTTCCGGGACAACTGGGTCTTCTTGGGAGCAAAAGGGCTGATGAACAAGAGCCCCTTTGAAAAGGTACTTGGCCCTCCCCTGCCATGAACTCTGCAGGCTCCATCCTCCTCGTGGCACCTCCCAAGCTACATCTCACCCACCTGTCTGCAGAAGACAAGGACCAGTGGTATTATCCCCCAGGCCAAACTCAGCTGTAACTTTTGCCATGTTGCAAACTTCGCTGTTCCAACCTCCTCATTCATTTTCCCTATCTCTTTTTTCCTGCAGTGCATCAAAAATGATAAAGAGACAAATAAATACGATGGCTGGCCTGAGCTGTTGGAGATGGAGGGCTGTGCCCCCAGGAAGATGGACTAGCATCCAACTCCAGCCTGCCACGGAGGGCAGCTTCACCAGCCACACAGAGACACCAGCCCCACCGTGGGGACTCCAGCCTCTCCACTGCCATGTCACAGAGTCCAGCAGCTGCTATGGGAACTGGCTGTTTGACAGCAGGAACTGTGCGGGGCTTGGAGAAGAGCTGCACAAGTGCCTGCAGAGCCTGAGCAGACACGGGGCCAGGCTGCAGCCAAGCCATCCTCATCTACGGGTCAATTTTGGGTATTCTATTTTTCTATCTTTAAACCAAAAACTTTGTAGAAGGTTTTGTAAATTTTCTAAATGGGATTTCTAATTATAAACCAGTACCTTCTCCCTTCCATTTGCAAGCATAATCAACACTTTCCCCCACAGGTACAGCATGCCACCAGTCAAGCATCACTATCACCCATCCCACAGCCCTGCACACAGGAGCTCCCCCTGCCCACGTGGCACAGGGTAATGCCATCCCTGGGGATGCTCAGACTTTGGTGGTTTCCCCTTGGAGCTCTTGCCAATGTCCTACAGTCTCCTACAGCCACAATAAGTCCAGAAGTCCACAGGGATAGCATGCATCAATATAGGTTAATATTTGCAGGCCAGAGTATCATTCCTGGGTGTTACAAACTGGTTGAAACCCAGAAGAGTGAAGAAAACTAAAAGTCTCTGTGTATAAAATGGAAAGAACTTAGAAGGTTCAATATATTCCCCAAAATGAGATAAAAAACAAACGAGATTAAATATTGATGCCAAAAAAATTATATCTTTTTTATTTAATAGTAAGAGAGGCAAAGAGAAAGAAAGTTAAAAGTAGGGAAAAGTTAGAAAATACTGAAGTTACTTTTAAAAGCATAGGATAGGTCACCACCTCACTGTGCTACCTTTGTTGCTGCTGAGATGGGGTGGGGGGAGCAGAGCAGGTTTTGCCCTTTTTTTTTTCTGCTGTTTGAAGCATCTTACCTGCCTTCCGCGACCCGTGGAGCAGTTTGGCTGGAATGCAGCAGTCCATCCTCCGGGATGCAGGCAGTCCCTGCGGCCGAGCCCTGTGCGCTCGCGGTGCTCTCACCGCCGCGCCCAGGGCAGGGTTGTGGTTCCACAAGTCCCTGTGACTCTGGTCCAGGGGTGCAGGATCAGGGGTTCTCCCAGGCGGACAGCATCGGCTCCCAGAGGCTTCAGGGTGTCTCACAGCAGGCAATGCTGGTGGGGGTGGGGGAAAGGCAAAGGTCAGTGATTCTGCCCCTCCACATCTTTCACCAGTCTTGCCTTCCTTTTTATGGGCCTCAAGGTGGGTACTCACAGTCCATCCCACCCATAGTTTTCAGGTGTTCAAGAGCAATCATGGTAAGTAGACATAATGACAGAGCACTTTCTGAAGCGTTCTCTTATTATCACATTCTTACACTGGGTTAAATCCAAGTTAAATCCTCTGCAACACATTCCCATCAAAGATCAGGATAATGCCAGGGATGTGCCAACCTTGTTTTGCCCTCAGGGAGGGTGAGATGGATGGATGGATGGATGGATGGATGGATGGATGGATGGATGGATGGATGGATGGATGGATGGATGATGGATGTGCACGTTTCCTGGGCAGCTGAAGTTGTGCAGCACAACCAATAGGTGGGAGCCTTTTACCGGTAGAGCAGGAGCCAGCATCACTCCGGAGCCATTCAAGGCACGGGGGCTGGCACCCACTCAGGTCAGCCACACACCGGGAGCTGCACCCAAGCCTGGGGCCAGCCGACACCACCAGGAGAGGAAAGATCCCTGCCCAAAGGCAGGGCAGAAAAGCTCCATAGTCCTCCTAGAGCAGTGCCTCCACTGCTGCCCAGCACCGAGCACCTGGGGAGCATCTGCCCCTGCTCCTGTCCAGATGCATCAGCCAAGCGCGGTCTGTTCCCAGCCCCTCCCTGAGCCCCGGCACCACTGGTATCAGATGAGCTGCACAGGTGATGGCCAGGCTTATCTGTCATCAGCGACAGGGATGAATTTGCATCATGTACAGACTTTAATTTCCAATGATTGTATCTGTTTTTTCCCCATTCTCTGAAGCAGACAAGTAGTTTTGCAGAACGTGAGGATGGAGTGTTTCTCCTGGAGCATTTGGAACTGCCTGGGATAACAGACTGAACTGCATAGCCTTTTCTGCTTCCAAAAGGCCCTGCACAGCTCCTAGCACGCAGTTCACAGGGTTATCCAAGCCCTCAGGTCACACCAGGGGAGAAGTGAGGAGCACAGGCAGGATAAGGACACAGCCTGTCCTGTGCTGGCCACCTGAAGGATGAAACCATGGATTCAAAACTCAACACCACCAATCAATTGGTTTTCCCTAAACAAGAAAAAATCCCCACACATACTGTGTAACACCTTTAAGAACTTCCAAAGGCAGAACTGAAATGAAACCCTGGAAAAAGCCATCACAGAGGAATCCCCGAAGAGGTGTAGTATTTTATCCCAGCTTATCCTCCCATGCTCTTGGCACACACCTGATGGCACTGAGGGAAACCTCTGCCATAAATCGATCCCTAAATCTGCTGCAACAACAGCGGTTAATCCCAAGCGCTGAATCATCCCTACCCGTGGCAGCAGCAAGAAATAACACAACGAGCAGACACAACAGCCCTGCCGAGCTGCCAGCATAAATATGCCAACTATTTTAAGCCCCTCAGAGGATCTAGATTCACTCATAAACCAAACTGAAAACAGCCCAAGAGCTGTAAAGGTGGCTCCACAGGGTAAACCAGCATCAACTACATCCCCAAAAACAACCAGCCCCATTCAGCTGCAGGAAACTCTTCCTATCCCTTCTCAGTGAACATTAGAAATCTGGTTTAAAGCCAAAATAAAGGAAATTTATATTTCAGCACACTACAGGCAGTTAAAACTAGCTCTGAATCCATCACAGGGCAGTTACTAAGGTACATCACTGTTTTCAAGAAATAGGGAGAGTTAAAAATGCAACTCCTGTGCAGGGACCTTCAGTAGCAGCCAGTGTTTTGAAGAGCCATTCCTGCCAAAGTCACTGTGTCCTGATAAATAAATCAGAGTTTTTTTAAATATCCAGACGGAGGCAGGGAATAAATATGGATTCATGAGTCAAATTGAACTTGCTAATTTCTTTAAAATATTTTGAAAAGGACAGTGGGTGCAGGGACAGCAATCTCCAAATACCAGTGATGTGGCATTTTGAAAGCTGTATTACTGCAGGGACAGGCACCTACCTGGCTGGTCTGCACTGTGCTGCATCCCCAGAGTCTTCACCAAACACAAGCCTGACCTACCCGGACTCCCAGGATGCAGCTTCAGGTAACCTGGGCTCACCTGGGGTCACAGTAGGCACCAACGCTGCAGCAGCAAACAAGCAGCCCGGGGTGTTTGTGGAAGCAAAGTTTGCAAAATCCAATGCTGCAAAAGAAGCCAAGAGCCAGGATGCTGACAAGCAGCAGAGGGATAACCTTCCTCTATGTTTTGGGGTTCATTTGGGCAAAGCACCAAAGGAATATCTAGGAAAGATGCCACAGGGAAGGATCTGCGGGTGTCGGGCCGCAGCTGGGCGAATCCGCATCCTGTGACATCTTGCCCTGTCAAGTGCAATTACTGTAATCTTCCACAGCCTCTCAAAATACGGATCCCGGCTTAGAAACCGGGCATCCACAGCATGAAAGCTGCCTTTGTGCCCAGGCAGAGCCTGGGTGCGAGCCAGCCGTTAGGTGCATGAAGAAAATGAGTTCTCCACGTGCTGGAAGAAGGGAGGAAAAGCAAGCTTTCCCACCCAAGCCTGCTGCAGACGGGCTGGATTTCACCCACGTCTCCCCACAGGAGCCACGGAGGGGCTGTGAGCAGCACGGCCGCCTGTCCCCCCGGCAGTGACAGGGCTGTGACCACCGAGAGCCAGCCGGTCCCGCAGCCCGGGCACTGGAGCACAGCCAGCACATCCGACCATGGGCGCGTCTCACGGGAAAAAGGTACCGGGGTGGTTTTCCTCAGGGCTGGTGGTGAGAAGGGATGGAGAAGGCACCATCTGCTCACATGGGGCTTCTTGCTCCACGCGTGCTAAAGCGGCTGATGGCGGAGAGGGATTAGGGGAAGGGACCCGCTCCTGGGTGTGGGTGCCACTCATCAGGGCCGGATTAAGTAATTCCATCTAATGGGCTCAGCACTGGGGCCTGCCGGGGCTTTCAGGACAGCAAGGAGGGGATCAGAGCATTGAAAGCATGGCATTAGGACAGACAAAGTTTGGTTCTCCGGGGAGAAATGTCAGATTTGTTCTGAATGCATCCAGCAGCCTCTGGGATGTCTCCTGTAGATGCAGTGCAGAGAAAGCACCGAGTATTTCTTGGCCTGGGAATTGGTGCCAGCTCCCTCCCAGGACAGGGAGGAGCTGGGCCAGGTCCCACAGCACCAACATGTATCCCTCTCATCCAAATCCCTGGGGAGAGCAGTCAACCTGCTCAAAATGGAAAGAGTTTTATGGAGTGAGCCCTACAGAGATGGCTAGAGATGGTTGTGCTGAGGATGTTGTTGGATGTCATTTTACTTCCATGGCTGATGACATCAGTGCCTAGAGATGCATCACCCCTGCTCAGTTGCAATACCCTGTCTGGATAAGGCTTCCATAGCTCATCTCCCAGCTCTAAGAGAAACACACCTGTGCACCACAGTAGGTCAATAACTTCCACTGAAATAGAGACAGCAGTGACCCTTTGGCCCACCAGGGACCCTTCATGCTCAGCTGAGCATGACTGTGCCCTTCAGAGGTACAGGGACCAAGTGCCTTTCAGAATTTTGCAGACTTGCTGGACTTTCTTCCAAAACCAGAGCTAGACACTCTTGCAGGGCAAACATGTGCAAAAGCAACCCACTGGCCAATGTGACCAACACCCAGAAGGAAAATCAGAGCTGAAGTGAGACTAGTAAACATTTATCTATTTTTCTGGACTTCTGACAAGTGCCAGGTGCAGGAGGTGCTGCTGCCAGCCAGCCCTGTGCTGCTCCAGCACCTATCCATCCCAGGTACGAAAGCCACGCTGGCTCCAGCACACACAGGAGCCACGGATGTTCCCATGGCTCAGGGCTACAGCACACCCAGGAGGAGCAATGCTCTGCCCACAGCTAATCCTCAGGCCCCTGCTCACATGGCCCTGACCTTCAGGCTCCGGCGCATTTGTAGAGGCATTACTGGAAGCAGGGAAATAAGCTGGTTAGGTCAGTCTTGGCCCAGCGCCACCCAGTTAAGCCCTGCTGCATACAAAGCAGCCCATGCCAGCCTCCTGACCACCAGACCAGGCTGCTTTTGGACAGCCTTCCCCACTGTTCCCTCTCTCTGAAACACCACGATCCCACCACAGCCCGGTACTGAATGGCCTGGCTTTGAAACGCTGCCGGGAGCTCAGGCTCTCCAGCTTCTTGGCAGCTCCTAAAAGCTGAGACAGTTTTACTTTCATGGGTACCAAAAGGTCAGAGATGTCACTCCCATTTCAGCCTCCTGAATGTTGCCTGGGTTGACAAAAGCCTGTGCCACTGCCCAGCTGGCACCAAGCAGGGATGTCTGACTGGCAGCTCCTGGACCGGCACTTTTCCCTTAGGCTGATGCTCATGGGAGATGAAAGCAAGACAACTCTTTCTGCTGCCTTTCCAGGGTGGGCATAAACAGCAGGATCCAGCTCTCCTAATGAGCAGGATAAGTCCAGGTGGCAGGCAAGGAAGCTCCCCTTCCCCCAGCCCTTGCAGAACCGGGCTCAGGGACCTGAGGCACAGCTCAGGGCACAGGGACCTGCCAGGCTGAACCCATCTATCATCAGCAGCCCCAAGAAAACCCACAGGGAGCACAGAGCACTGCTCAGCACCCCTCACCAGCACAGCCTGCATTAGCAGTCTCAGCTGCACCTCTTTTGAGATTAGTCCAGAACAGCACTCCAAGGGGTTTACAGTAGTGGATTGTAGAGCGCAAGGCAATCCCCAGCTCCACAACAAAAGGGACTAGAAAGGCTGCCAGCGTGGCTCCGGGGACATTTTTACTTTAAAAGGCTGCATCTAGTCCCAAAAAAACCTGTTCTCGTATCACCAGTGTTCTGTGGGCCCAGGCCAACAGCAGGTTTCCAGCAAGACACAAACTTTTGCTGGGGTGCCCTTCTCTTGAAGGGAGGGCAAGGACTTTGCCACAGGCTGGTTCATGGATGCTGCAGAGGGGGTGCTGAGTGTCTGTTGAGCTGGTGATGATTCCCTGCTGATTCCTCTGCTCCACAGGGCTTCAGCCCCACTGGTGTGGCTGACATCCCTCAGCAAACATCCTTCAAATAATCTGCAAGCACAGCCCCACCAGCAACAGATCCCCAGGGTGCCAGGGCAGATGCTCGAGACCCTCTGGCACTGGAGGAGGTTGCTCCCAGGCACCTGCACCTCTCCACTTCTTTTTTCCACGTTTTCTCAAAGCAGAGTTTGCATAGTGGCTGTTTCCCCAGGGAAAGTTCTCTGTCCCCAAATTCCCAAGAGTGTCAGTTTACACTAATGTCAGATGAGCCCGGATTAGCCGTGCTGCTGAGCAGGGAGCTTTGCTCTGTGGCTGGTTTAGAACAACAAGAGGCAGCACGCCAGTGCCAGGGAGAGAGACTCTGCGTGTTCAGACAAACCACAGTACCTGGCTGCCCATGCTGAAAACAGAGCTTTGACAACATCCTTTAGAACTCCTCCATCTGAGTGGGACAGGACAAGCGTTTCTGGGAGCTGCTGGTGAGATTTTCCCACAAGCACTACTTGCCCCACTAGTGAGGGACCCACACAGTCTGGCCAGAGAAGTGTTGTAGCCTGTGCCACAGAAAGACAAAAAGGTCTGAAACAGCCAGAGCCTTGTGATACCCCAAGGAAAACCCACGGTCCAGCTCGTGGGTGGAAATATTACTCCAAAGCAGTGAGTTGGGACACCTCTGCTCCATCATGCTCCACAGAGCAGCAGGCACGGTAGGATTTTCCTGGCTCTCCCTGACAAGTATTTCAGAAAGCTGGTAGCCAGTGCTCCTGCCAGCTGTTTGAAAGTGTCCCTGTGCCTGTGCAGCACAAGATCCCTCCAAGGGACCCTGCCTGCTCTGACACTGCAGCCCTTTCTGCTGTCCCCTCCTTATCAGCCAGGGCTGCTCCACTGTCAGCAAGAGGGGTGCAGGTGCCAAGGCCCCTGAGCAGAACAAGTCCCACTGGCAGTCACAGAATGCCAACGTCTGTTGGGTGGCAGTGGCCTCGGGAGCAAATCCAAAAACCAGATGGCAACCAGGAACCACAATGTTTCAGTGTCCTTGAGCATTGTGCTTCCTGGGGAGAAGGGTTTGCATGTGCTGCCTGCAACAAGCCTTGCTTAGAGGGGCAGGGATGGGAGCTACAGAGGCACACCAGTAAAATCCCAGAGTGCCTCACTCAGTAGTGATAAAAAGGCCATTTCTGGGGAAACAAAAATACACACCAAGAAAATAACAGCTCTGCATCATGAGACAGCAAACATTTCTAAGTCCTCTCATCTGTCTGACACAGCACAGTCCAGAGTGGGGGAGCTGGGAGGACAGATAGTCCCCAAACCTCCACAGAAGCTCTCTGAGGTGACTGCCTCTTTTCCTGCCTCTTGCATTCCTCTTCTTCAACCCTTTAGGGTCCCACAGGTGGTGACACTTGGGGACTCTAAGTGGAGACACTGCTCTGGGCTTTTGTAGCTTTTAAAGTGCATAACATGCTGTACATCCCAACCCTTGGAAGCCATACCCATTAAAGTGGGACTACTCTAGCTCCTAGAATGAAATCACAGCTTTATTTCTTACTTCTCCATCCCGAGAACCTAGACAGCACCAGTAAACCAGCTCCAACACCTAACATAACCCATTCCCTGCCTCCAAACAGGCTGACATTCTGGTCCTGAGAGAGCTCAAATGGGCTCAGTGGACAGGGAACTAATTTGGACCCAGCTAGCCCAGGTTGAAACTCTGCCTTCATGCATGACAAGAGGCACAAGGGTTTGATCCATGGGTGAGAGAGCTGGGCAGGACACAGAGTGTGCTGCCAGCCCCTCCAGGGTGAGGGCAGAGGTTATCTAGCACTGGCTGATACTGCCTGCAGCACTGGGGTTGCAAGGGAGTCATGGAGAGGGTTCAGACAGAAGGGAGGTGCACGATGTGCTCACGGAGAGACCAAGAACAACAGTGCATGGGGAATGTTGCAGCTGCTGGCTCTGGGGTGGCTCAGCAGTCCTCAAATAAAAATAGATTAAAGTAATTAAAGGCTTCATTGGTTAACTCTGCTCCTGGGGGGGGGGGGGGGGTTTGAGTGGCATCTGCTGCCTCCTCCTGAACCCTGCCTTAACAGGGATGCTTCATGTCTTCCTTCACTGCCCCCTCCCTTTGAAGCTCATGGTGGTATTTGCAACCTGGCAGGTGACATCTCATCCCAGACAACAGCCAAAACTCCTCCCTTTTAGCTCCTTCCTTTGGGATCTTCTCTGCACAGGACCCAGTTGGCACACACTGCCCACAGGGATCAGACCACCCCGCTCTGCTTTGACCATTTGCTACCAGCAGTGCCTTGGCCTGGTGGGGCATTTCTGCCCTTGCCTTTCACAAATTCTGTTTTTCCAAGGTAGGAACCAATTCAAGTGACCCTAGGCAGGTAAAGAGCCCAACAAGGTGGTGTCGTAAGAGCAAATTTCTGATGGCAGCCCTATCCTTGGCCCCTAACATATGGTCCCTAGTTGTGAAATGGAATGATGATGCCCCTGCAGCCTGGCAGCTCTAGGACAGCATGACACTGTGCCAGAAATAAACGCTGTCCCTATTAATCATGTGGCATAAGCCTCACTTTTCGCAAAACAACATACTTCAAGGCACTTTAGAGTGTCTTAATGGTCTCTCTGCAGCATGACAACAATTCACTCCAAAGCTGTTGGAGCCGTTTTGTGCCAGTGACTGATGTTCTTCCTGTGCAATCAGCAGCATCCCCAGAAATAGTGTAGCAGTCTTTCATATCAGCAGGGGTGTCACATCTCCAGCACAAGGCAAGAATAACCTCCTGAGACAGGTAAAAAATGGTTTATCCATTGTAGCAACAACTTAACTGCTGCTGACATTGACGTGGGCAATACAGGTACTTCCAACACTGAACAGGGCTACAGTTTGGCTTTGCCCTGGTGTGCAGAGCTGGTGTGTGCTCTGCACTTTGCAAGGGACCAGATTATAAGGAACTGAACTGCAAGCAAGGATTTCCTTAGGGACCAAGGCAGAACAGCAGGTTCATTGATGTGTGCACTGCCCTGCTTTGTGCCAAGAGCCTCTTCGTGCCCTTCTCAGTAGGATGTCAGGCTTCACAGTCAACTTGAATGCTGACAAATGTGCCTTGTGCACTGGCTGCTGTGAGGCTGAGCCTTGCCACTGATTGCTGTCATTAATCTGCACGAAATCTTCTGCTGAGGTCTGGTGTGTCGCATCCCACCTCCCCAGCCATGTGCCCGGAGCAGCCAGGGAGCAGCTTTTGCTCAGACATCGTGGGAAGTTCCACGGGGCTCTCTGCCCCAGGGCTGGCAGCTCCAGCAAGCCTCCACCCCCATGCTGCTACCTCCCTGCTTTAGTTGGGGTTTTTGTCATTTTTTGTTGACAGTCAGTGAAATGGGACTCGATTTGCTGCCAGCTTTCACACCACGGGAGGGCTGTGCTTGCCTTCCGGGACCAAGAGATTTGGGAGAAGGAATTACATTGGTGAAAAGGACAGGCAGGGGTCAGCACAACACTCATCTGTGTCAAATTGTGTGTTCTTTATGAATAAAATAACACCAAGCACTATTTGAAGCATTTACAATTTTCTACTCGACTAGGCAGCAAAGTGGCCACCTGGGTGCTCCCAGACAGTGGAACAGGAGCTGAGGAGTGTCAGCCTGACCCCATCGGCAGACCAAGAGCCTGATCCCCTTCTGTAAACCTAAATTTACAAATTCCTGTGGTCGAAATACCCTTGAGGCTGCTGGCTGCTCTCGTGAGAGTGGCCACATGCATCTGCCCTCAGCTCACTTCAACCCAAGAAAGGCTGCAGACTTGTAGAGGTCAAAAGACCAGTAATGAAATCTTACACCAATAACTTGATATTTTTTAAAGTCCTTTGCAATATGATAGTGAAATCAGCTATGGTTGTGGCCAGAGACCAGGAGTAATACAAGCTCAGCTTCATTTGAAAACCCAGCTCCCTCTGGGCAGGTGTGCATGGAGGGCTGGGCACAGGCACCAGAGCGGCCGGAGCACAGGACAGGGAGGGCTGGGCTGAGGTGTGCACTGGACGCTGTGGTGGCTCCAAGATCCCTTCCCATGACAAAGATTTTATAGCTGCTGGCCCAGGAATGCTGGGATGTGCCTGGACACTGACTCCTGGGTGCCTGCCAGTCCCGGTTGCAAAACCTGCCAATAGAGCAGTGTCCCATTGTGAGCTGGGAGCACAGGAATGTGCACAGTCAAGCTCCCTGCCAAAGAGTAACCCTTCCAAACCCATCACTGCTCTGCCTCTGCAAGAGACAGGAACATGCAGTTTCTCACAACAATCCTGAGAGCAGCTTCATCATGACCACCACCAGGAAGGCAGAGCCCAGTCTGCAAGCTCCAGAAGGAGGAAGGTGTTATACTGCCTTTCCTAGCCCTCAAGAAATCTTGGAAATTCATCCAAACTGCAACGCTTCCTTTGGCCAATACCTTCAAGGAATTAGCAGCAGTATGAGGCATTGGGTTGTGCTGCTGGTTTTCTCTGTGTTTCTCCTTACCAAGAACACTGTGTCATCCCAGCAAACATGTGCCCCAGCTTGCTGAACCAAATAAGCCTCAACACCTCACATGGTAGGACTTTGCAGCAAAACAATAAAACTGACAGATTTTTGTGCATTGACATCACAGATGGGAAAAAGCCTTACTAATCCTCCAAAGTTCCTTCCAATGGATGACTTCATTGATGTCTCTGGATCAGTCCCAGTTGCTGCAAATGAGCACAGATAGACCAAAATTCAGAAGTAACACAGAAGATCTGGGCAACAGCTCAGAGGACATCTCTGAGTCCAGGGGCAAATACGAGATGTTTTTATACAGAGCACTGAGAACAGCAAAAGGTATTTGGGGCTAATCAAGAGGAATGGTAGAAAACCAGTAGAGAGTTTAGTTAACCTCCAAATCACATGTTTTGTGGCTTCATCACACAGAAATGCTGGCTTTGATCTCCCAGCCATTAATGAACCTTGTTCCGGGTCATGACAACACCTTTCAAAGTCTCTGGATTCATCAATAAGACCATTTTAATCAATGTATGTGGTCATTCATTTGTCAGGAGCTGCTACAGCACCTTAGGGATAAAGTACCTTTCTCTAAATCTATCTACTCCTAAATAGGCTGAGCAACATCTAACCCTGCTAATGGTGTCCCCCTCCCAAACCAGACCTGTGGGAATCACATCAGCCTGAGTGGCATTTGGTCCACTTTTATACCTCTTTAACACCCTGATCTGATTGCAGCAATCTCCTGCCTAACTCATTAGCTCAGACTTTGGCTATAGTGCTATACAAATGCTCTGATACTGCATCTTAATGATACCTGTATTGATCTGAACCTGCCTGAAGCCATTCTCATCACCCTTTCCACAGCTCACTCTCTGACCGTGCTGATGGCTGTTTTCCCTGCTTTTGTCAGAGTAGAGTCCAAAATTACTGTCAGCTGTGCTACAAGTAAACACTACAGCACCCACACGTGGGACAAATAACACTGGTTAATGGTTTATGCAAGGTGCTGGCTTTAAGCTCCAATAGGAGCATTGCGCTCCCCCAGTGGGGAGCCAGGAAGGAGGATGGTGGTTAGGGCTGGTGGTTTCAAAGCAGCCCATGCCTGTGACACTGCTCTAAACATTTGTTGTAGGAGCTCTTTGATGTGCATCCAAGACAAGGCAGGAGCAGTCCTGCCAGGACATGGTGATGCCCAGGATGTTTGGGAGTAACACAGAACCGTGCATGTAAAGCATGGAACTACTTACTATTTATACCTTGTGCTGCTTTGTGGGATTTAACCCACTTAATCACCAGGCTAATTCCAGCTGAAACAGTGGGTGTCCTCACTGACATGGTCAAAGCAGCATGGGGATCCCAGGCAGGAGGAGCTTGCCAGCAGGCTGGAAGTGGCACCTGCTCCCATCAGCAATGTCTCCAGGACTGTCCTGCTCAGCTGCAGAGGGACACAGTGCTACCATCTGATACTGGATTTTATTAATACTTCTTATTCCTGACAAGATTCAGTCACACTGCATGCAGAAGTAGTTTTCACTTGGAAATAGGTGTTTTTGGGAAATAGAAGGCATTTTCTGCCCATTTACTGCAACACAAACTCCCCATCTGAGCCCTCACTGTGACACATTAAGCCCTCTGACTGTAATACCTGTCCCTCAGCTGGTTGGGGACAGAGTGCCAGAACCTGCTTAGTCCCATAGGGAGCAGGCAAAAGTCTTCATCACCCGGGCAATCATTAACTGAACTGCCCCGGTGAGCAGGGGAGGTGCAAGGAGAAGCTGTCCCACTCTACAAATACACTAATGGCTCAAGTGGAGATTAGCAGGAGTGTGTCACCAACCTGTGCCAAGAGGTGACATGGTACCAGGGGCCCAACATGGTCTGACCAGCCTACATGCCCCCTGCCTTTGTCTTTGCCACCACCAAGGTCACCACCACGGTGCAACCAGCATGACTTCTGAGGTTGTACTGGGATTGCATAGAGTTTGTGCTGGGAGCTGGTGGGAGGGAAGGCTGGGCTGCACAGCCAGTCCCTAGCACCACAAGCAGCACCTCAGCCCACATGAAGAATTAACACAGCAGAGCAAATGTTTAACCAGCCTCTGGGGCCTCCCTGCAGCAGGAGGTGAAACACCATCTGCCTTTGAGTCCAGCCCCAGGTGACTTCAGCAGAGTAAAGTTTTGCCTGCAGATTGGGAGCCTGACATGACTGACAGTGATGCTCCCATCCCAGCCCTGTGTTGAGGGTGGAGATTTAATAAAGGTCTAGGCAGAGCTGTCTGCTCTGTCGCTCACAGCTGCACCCAGGCTCCTCAGTGGGCACACAGTGTTATCTCACTGTCACTGCACTCACGTCAGCAGGCAGCATTGCACACCCAGGGAGGGTCAGTGTTGGTGTTGGGAACTCACCTGATGCATCTGGGGTTTTTTTAATACATGGGAGACTTCACACAAGAAAGTTCCTGGTGCCACAGCAATTGGCTAAAGAGATGACAGCCAGCAGCCAACATCACTAACACAGCAACTCAGCAGCTGAAAGTCTGATTTAGCTGATCTAATGAACAGCCCTGGTAACAAGAACCCAGCTGTGGGCTTCTCCAAAACCATTTTCCCGTTCCCAGTATTTATTAATAACCATACAGCCACCCACCAGTGACACTCCAGGTGCACATTCAGTACAGCAATATTTTCTCTTTACATGCACATTGAATGAGAAAACCACATCATTCTCCCATCACAGCAGAGCCCAAGTCCCAAGAGATGAGCCCTCTGTGCCACACATGTCAGAGAGCTGTACCAGAGCTGCCCCAGAGCTATCCCAGAGCCAGGCCAGAACTGCCTGGGTCTTCTGCCAGCTGCTGACACAGGGACAGCCTGGGTTCACTCCTCTGGGGTGATACCTCCAAAGAAGACCCCCTGCAAACCCCTGCAGTATTCCCAGCAATACCATGTACAGGAGATGCAATGGGTGATGCAGGAATGAGCTCCCCATGCCACCTATCTCCTAGGACATGAAGCCACTGCCTGAGACACCTAGGGCAGCTGGTGAATGATGTAACTCCTTGTCTGCAGGAGCCACTCCAGAAAAATCTCACCCAGCAATCAACCACCCTCACAAAGTAACCTTCAGGAGCTACAGGGGTAACACAAAGGCTTTTTGTTAATCTCAAAGACACAGGAGCTCAGGGGGAGGTTGCTCACTAATTTAGATAGCAAAGAGAACTGTTTTGCAAGGAGCTCCCAGAAAAGGAGCTTTGCCATTAAAAGTCTCTTGGTTCAGGACAGCACCCCACAAACCCAATTCTTCCTCCTCTCTGCAGGAGAGGGGCCCAGATGTGCAGCTGGCCAGGCACCAGAATGCATCAGAAATATATCCAGAAAATGTAGCAGGCCTTTTTCTGACTTTATTCAGTCAAAAGCAGGTGTTGATAGATCACAGCCCTTTTCCATTACCACATCCACCAGCCATAACCACACTTCCCTGGGAGCTCAAAACAGGTTTAGATTGATGCTCTTTTCCCCCTTCGACACATCTCCAGTGAATTCACAGACCTGAAACTTGTTCAAAGGTGACCCAAGGGGAATAACATAGATGTGTATCCATTTTCTTTCCCATTCAAATTGATCCAAGTGGTATTTTTGGAATGTGCAATGAGCAGCCAGGGCATGGGGCAAGGCGTGATCTGAGGGGAGTCTGCTGGGCCACGAAAATCTTGTAGGGCACACATGGGCTGTGAGGTCACAGCTTGAAAAACTGTACATCCTCCCCAGTTAAAGGCATCTCCTTTGCCACAGCCTTGGTTTAGGTGCAAAAGCTGTGTGGGGTCCTCCAAACCATGCCTGTGAGTAATCCACGTCTGGACAGGTCAGGCTGACCATGCTCACAGGCACATGGACACACACTGGAGTAAGGACCAGCCTGCTTCTCCTTTCCTGCATCTGAGGCCCCATCTCAATTAAACTGAACAGTTCCTGCTCAGGAGGTTAATAATAATAATAATAATTTTTTTTTAGTCTCCGGTAGCAAAGGACCAGCAACTTATTCTATGTTTCATCTCCTGTGATGAGCAATACCTATACAGTCTTTTCTCATTTCTCTCTTGTCTTTTCTTCCAGAAAGAATATTCCCTTCAGTCCAAGGGTCCAAGTGGAAACAAGAAGCCAGGGAGTGGCAGTACAGGTGAGTGCCAGCAGCTCATGCTGAACATCAAAGAGCTTTGGAGGCAAACTAGGAGGGACTGAGGCTTCTGCTCACACTTGGTACTGCTGAGCCCTTGGCTGGGAAACATGGCTGGGAGGAGGGACAATGTTGGGATGTGGAGAGGTGCAAACTATGGAAAGGTGCAAGTGAAAGAGCACACCTATGTCCATGAGAACCTGGCTTCTTTCTCCAGTCCTTCACAGGGCTGGGAGTGTCAGACCAGAACACCCAACACCCTTGGGTGCTGCAGAGTGTGACCACCCCAGTGGTGCCCCCCCAGCTTTCCTGATCCCTTTCTTTCATGTGAAAATGGTTTTGCTTCATCCTTGACCCTCCTGGGACTGGGACACTGCAGGCTGGCACTGGGCAACCTGGGCAGAACTGGACCACAGAACCCACTAAAGAGCTAAAAGGGCTTCTGGAGTGGTTTAACCCCTTCTTCTCCCCCACCTTTGCAGCCTTTGGTTTCCCAGGCTGTGACAATTCAGGGACAGCCAACACGGCACAGCCACAGTGATGGTGGGGACAAGAAGCCCAGTTCAGACAGGGGCTGCATCCCAGCAGCAGAAGACCTGGGGCAGCGATGTTGTGGCATCGCACAAGCTCTGATGTCACCAGGACACCCCTGGCCCTGTGTAGGGGCTGCTTCTCCCTCTCGCAGCCCTTAGCCCTGGGGTGCTGCAGTCGGTGGATGACAGGGTGTTGCAACATGCCAGGGAATAATCACGATACCTCGAGCGGTTGCCCTGGTGCCGGCTTGGCTGTTGCAGTGGTTGCTAAAGAGAGTGGGCGTGCGGCTTCCTCTGGGGCGATCTGATTTCTCCAGGAGCGTGGTTAAGGCACGTTGAGGAGGAATCGTCCTCCGTGGAGCAGGGACGCGACCTCGCCACCAGCATCAGTGGCTGTGCCGAGCGGGCAGCTCGGGTGCCTGGGCACGCACTGGGCTGTTCGCTCTGGGGAGAAAAAGCGATTAGATTGTTCGTCCATCCTGGGAAAACATCATCAGGCAACAAAGAGCAAAGGGAAGAAGTTTTCAGGGCGGCAGAGGGACCGGCACTGAAGAGCCAGCAAGGCCAGCAGCTGCTGGCAGCGGAGCCCCAGCTCTCAGCGAGGTCCTGGAGGGGTGGCAGGAGCAGCAGGGAGGCAGAGCCGAAGCAGAGCCACCTCCACGTGATCCTCCGTCCTGCTGCCACCGTGGGGACCTGCCAGGAGGCTGGCAGCTTCCTTGGACCGGCCAAAAGTCACCCGGGCACGAGCGCAGGCGGGCGGCAGCGGCAGGCTCGGCACAGCCCCATGTCGTGGGACACAGGCCAGCACCTGCCCCCCGGGCTCCCCAGGGCCTCCCTGAGGAAATCAGGTAAGCCCGGGCTCCCCAGACTGCCCCGGGGATCCCCGCTCCTCCGGGGCTCCCTGCTGCGGGGACGGGCTGCTTCATCCCCCGGGGCTGCTCGGCACTGTGTGCACAGGTGACTTGGGACCCGGGTTTATTTTATTTGAGATATCATGTTACTTTAATACTTGAGTAGCTGGTTGAGAAGATGCCCTTCTTCTTCTGCCTTTCCATATCCCACAAGAAATTCCCTTAGAATACCCATCCTGCAATTCAAACCTTCTTCTTGGAGAGGCATTGGGCTGGACAGGGGGCTAATGCAATCCCCGCAAAACAACATGGGAGGATATTTTCTGTATTTAACAAAATACCTTCGAACTAACTTTAAGCATTCATTACTGATTGCTGTGCATTTCTGTCATTGGTATGCAAATGTACAGAGCAAATATTTGGTGAGATATTAAAACTAAGTTTATGATTGTCAAGAAGGACTGTTAAGCATCTGCCACTGTCTAACAAAACTAAACCAGTGCTCCACACGCTGTTTGTAAAAGGCACGGGACGTCTTGGTGATTGCTAACAGACTAAGGTTCCAGCTTTGCTATCTTTGCTTATCACAGTCCAAGGTAATTAAATGAAATTATTAACCAGCACACTCAGTCCTGCCTGGCAGCAGAGAGGCACTTACTGCTGCCTGACATTACAAGCATTCCAACTGGTAACTTCTACACTCCAGACAGCTCAGCAAGCCTCAAACCTGGTGGGATTTCTCTCTTCTAAATCCATGTGCGTGAATGCAAAATTCAGGGGGTGACCATGGTGACATCCAGAGTCCTTTACCTTTGGGGTGGCCGCAGGTGGAGACACGTGAGCAGCCCAGGCCGAGCCCAGCACCTGCTCCGTGCACCTTTAGGCAATGCTGGGCTGGTGCAAATCCAGCCCTGGGGCTGCAGTGCTGGCACAGGGCTCAGCAAGGGAAGGCAGGACTGGGGACAAACTGGGGAGACTGGCTATGCAGTGAGAGAGCACTGGCTGTACTGGAGGGGTGCAGTGGCTGTACAGGTGAGCAGCCCCATCCCCAGCATGTGCTCAGCAGTGACACAGAGGTAGGGACAGTGGCACGTGGCAGCTGTACTGGGAGCTGCAGAGATGTGTCCCCCAGCCCTGATTTACATTTTCATTAGGGTTTTCTCCGCCCTTCTGACCTTGTGACCTCGTGGGGTTTATTTCTGACCATCAGGGCGGAGTGAAGGCAAGGGGACCTGGGGTGTGAGCACCTGCTGCCCTGAGGCAGCCACTTGATAGCTGGGAACTGCTTCCCACAGCAGCCACATCGAGTTACACTCACCCTAGTGCATTATAAATACCAGAATTAGCCTTGCTTAATTATTTAAAACTATAGATTAAAAGCAGACAAAGGCTCTTTGACTCCTTCCCAGGGCACACATATCATTTATCAGAGGTACGGTGGCCTGGTGACAAGCACAGGGGAGCGTGCCAGCTCTGTCGGTATGAGCTGCTCCTGAGCTGCTGGCACAGCTGGAGCCAGAGGAGAGCAAAATCACAGTGAGGATGGGAGCTCGTGCCATCTCACCCAGGGAGGGTAATGTTTAGCATCTGTTAATCTTTGGGCACACATTAGTACTATTATTATTATTATCATCATTATTATTATCATTATTACCATCATCATCATCATCAATCACCAGGGCAGTAAGCCACAGCAGTCATTAAGCTAATGTGAATTACAGCTATTTTGTTCCAGGTTGTTGCAACAGCAGCACACAGATTACTGAGGTGATAAGGCACATTTTGTGGGCTCAGCTGTGGGGACTCACCCACCAAAGGGCATCCAGGCACTGCGAGCCTCACCATTAAACAGCACCCACATGTGGGTGCCTCCCTCTGCCCTGAACCCACCAACCATGCAGAAAGGGGCTTCCTAAAGCAAGTGCCTGGCTTTGAGGTCAAACCTCCTGTCCTCCTGGCAGGTGATCCTCTGCAATACAGGTGAACATCTGGAAGCTGCTGTGATCAGACAAAGCTTTGGGGCTTTCAGAGACTGACATGGAATTCTTTCCCATTTTGTCAACCCCAGCTGTTCTGTATTTCTAAAATACAGTTAATTAACACTAGAAAAATCATGCAAATTAGCAAGTGCCATGAATTGAAGAATCCTAAATCAATGACAAACTTTCAGCTTCATTCTTTGTCAGACTTAACATACATAACCTTTTCTGCCATTATTCTCTCACAAGAAAAGCTGTAGAGCCAAACTCCAACTTCAGACACAGAAAGGCCATACTCTAAAATGAAACAAAAAGTTAAGTTCTGGTTAACAGAGAAAAGCATGCATGTGCTTAAAAGTATCAGAAGCCAGTTCAAAGATCCCAAAAACCTCCATCTGCACATGCAATCACTTGTGGGGACTGAGGACAAGCCCTGCTGCTTTCAGCCTTCCCAAGGGGGGTGAGGGACTCCTATTCTCACCCTAGGGGAAGGAGGACTCCCCAGGGACTGGATGTTGCTGGGTTCTGAGGCCCAGAAAAGGGATGATTTCTGCCATAATTGCAGTTAAAAGCATCAGAAACCTGCATTATCCCCAGGCTCAGGTTACTTGTGTAAATAGCTTTAAACTGGCTCTGCTGGCCCACACTGATGTGTTGGTTTTGCAGCTGCCTGACTTGCAAGACATGTATGACCAGCTGCTGTCAGCAGCCCTTCATTAATCTCTTGGTTCTTTTAAAAAAGATGCATTCATGAATAAATATCAGGCATCCAGAAAAGCATAGGTTCTTCCCTGTAACCACAGTTTTAAGTCATCATTTCTTCTCAGGAAATGGTCTCTTGGATCAGTGGTTTTACAAACCCAGATCCAGGGCTCTGAGCCTGGACATCCTGCAGTTTTTGCCCAGTCTTTTCCCTTCTACCATGGAACAGGGTGTCACAAGGTTACAGAGAGCAATGTCCTCTGAATACAGATCTCATTCCCAAAATTATGCCTTCTGACTGCTTTTCCATGGCTGGCATTTCCCAAAGGCCTGTCATTTGCACAGAAATGGATGCCAATACAGTATTTTTAACAAAAGCAGTTTGGTCATCATCTGGTCCCATTGACAAAACTCTTCGGAGATGCTCTAGTTCAGTTCTCAAGTGACACAGACAGCAGAAATAAAACACTGTGAACTACATTTGCTTTCTAGATTTCAGCTAAAGCTGAGCCCTGACCTGTGCTCCATAAGGCAGCATTGACAGCTTTGCAGTTTAAGGATGCAGGTGGCATGGGAAAGGGCTGAGGGATGTGCAGGGGGAAAACAAGATGTCACAGGGGGCAGGATGTCAAGGAGACCTTGGCAAAACACAAGTTGGGCACTTCACATAAAAACCTGCAACAAGCAGCTGCTGTCCTGCTGTACTCTCCATTCTGTACAGGTGCAGGTTGGCAGGTGCTGGGCAGGACCCCAGACCTCCACTCTGCAGCTTTCCAAATCCAACAGCTATGGATTAACTCAATTTCTGATTTGTTTAGTTTTTTCCTTGTAAAGAACAGCTGTAGCCATGTAGGCAGCCGTAAGCAGAGCTGCGTCCCTCTGGTTACCTGCTTTTCCAAGACTGTTAATCCCTTTAACATTCCTGGGGATTATTTCCATCCCGACAGGACGGTAGCACAGGCTGCCAGCAGCAGTGCACAGTCCTGTTGCAGAGGGGCTCACACAGCAATCCACCACCAGCAGACAAGTTTCTTAATCCTAAATAAATGCTATGTGAAGGGCATCTCCTCCTTATGAGGGAAAACCAAAAAGCAGCAGCAGCCAAAGGAAGCATAGCCCAGCTCCAGCTGTGGCCAAACCCTCATGTTCAATGCTTGTCCTTGGGCATGAGCCAGTCCTCTCCCTTCTCCTCTTTCTCCTTCTCTTCGGGAGCAGGCTAAAACCTTTCTCCTTGTTCTGGGGGGCTGCACAAAAGCCCCTCAGCACCCCAAGCAGCACACTGTGTTTTACACTCCTAGTAGACCATATTTAATATATATTTGCAGCATTCATGCTTTCAAAGCATTTAGTGCTTCACCAAAGCTGCCTGATACCCTGTTTCCCAAAAATATTGCAGCTGAGCATAATCAGAATCGGAAACAATTTGTTCCAGGATTGCAGAGTGATGATTTTATTGCAACTCTCCCAGGAACTGCGGTATTTATAAGTATTTCCAGGTGGTCTGAGCAGGACTTTGGGCTTTGCTTTAGATCAGAACAGAAGAAGATACTAAAATGTCACTTTTCTCCTCCGGTCAGTCCCACACCCTGGGGCAGGAGAGTGTCTGATCTCTGGGCCACTTCAAAGACACTGAAAATTCCCTGTGTGGTCTCTTAGAAAACTAATAGAGACTGGAGGCTCATTTCACATTATGGTTGAGAGAGGAGACAACACCATGTGTTATGTCCAAGTACCTGCCAGTGGCCCTGGCATCCTCATCCTGGCAGTCTTGCTTTTTACTAACAGAAAAGCAGCTGGAAACACACATTCCCTAGAAAGCCTCAAACTTCTAGAAATGAGGAAAAGGAAAATACCTAAAAGCAAGCAAAAGCCTGAGCCTGTTGAAGCAAACAGAGTTCCTTTTTATTAGCAACACTTCAAAGCAGACCTATTTAAAAGGTCACACTGTCTTCCTCGGTACAGCAGAGGGTATTAACATCCATATTTGGTTTTTTGTTTGTGTCTTGCAAAGAACAAAATAAAAATGTCCCACACCTTTTGCTGATTTATGGTGGTGGCCAGGGAGGTGCCAAAGCAGAGCCTTGTTCATTGATCTGCAGCCGAATCATGCAAAACCAGACATCCTGCTGTAAATCCACTGCAGAGACCTGGCTTGATTTACACCTCCAGCACCATAAATAATGACAAAAAACAGCCTGATAGCACTCTGTCTCTGTTACACAGACATGCATTACCTCAGGTCTCAGAAATGATAGATCTGACAAACATTTTGCACTGGTCCTATTTGCCAACCTGCAGGAGAAAGGATGCCCCATCCTTACCCCCAGCATAACCCCAAGCTGTGCTCCATACACACCAGTATTTTTATATTCTCATTTTTCTTTTTCTCCTCAGTGCAAATGAAGACATTCATTGAATTGTTCCAGGCTGAGGGCATCTGAAGGTTTAAAGTGCTATTCTTGTAGAGAGGTTCAAGGCTCCTTCCAGTCCCAGTCAGGGCTTTGACTTTGTCCCCAGGGCAGCAGTACAGACACTCATGGGAAGCCAAACCCACCGGTGGGTATCTGCACACCCCAAGGCACATCTAGGGCCATGAAAACCAAGCAGGCAACTGCTGTGTCCTGGCCCCCACAGTCTATTGAGGCAAATTGCACTCTTCATGAGGACTTTCATATGCTGGTTTAACAGAACCCAGCCAGAAAAGCTTCCAGTCCATTTCAGTTCCTCCCACTCCTTCCTCCCCAGTTTTTTTCTTAATTTGTTTTAGTTTAAGGGGAAAGTTCCCCATCTTCCTTCAGTGAATAGGTTGATAAATTGCTGTTTCTTTGCAAGCCTCACTCATGCAATGTTAGATTGCTGCAGTCTGGAAGTAACCACTTTAGCCCATCCAAAACCTCCAGGCTCACCTCGGTGCTCCCTCAAAATGCCACATAAGACAGAAGGGGGCCCTTCCCTGATCATCCTGGGTGTCTGGAGAAATATCACAACCCCAGACTGAAGGACTGATGACACCATTCCATGAATGTGCATTGCTGGGTGTTAGACCTATGTGGATGTGGGGGAAGCCTGCCCAACCAAATCTCCCAGGATCTGGATCTTGGGGTAGGGAAGAAGTGACTCCCACTCCTGAGCTGCAAAAGGAAAACCATACATCATGGAGGCAGGGAAAAACAGTATTTAATAAACAACAGTGCTTCACCAGTGCCCCAAGAGCTACCACAACAGGACCCAAAAGCTAATTGGTCCAGAGAAAAATACCAAAGTCACCTGAGTTTCAGCCATTTACACACTCAGGTTGGTCCTTCAGGCTTGGTTGGCTGCATAATCCTTCCACTCTTGCTACTCACTGCATTATCCTGTAGCAGAGCACATCAAGTGGGTTTAAGATAACAAATCCAAGATGGACATGTCCCAGCCCTTCTCCTGACATGCATCAGGATTTGGAGACAACACACAAGCAAGTGTGGCCATCTGTGTCACTGGAGTGACACAGCTCTGGACTAAACAGGAACAGCAGGAAAAGGCAGTGGGATACATGGTGACATTAAGCCTAATATATTAACATAGCTTCCAAAAACAGTGTTTCCATTAAAAACACCTGGCATTTTATTGAAGTTACCCCAAGGAGAGATGTTTCAGTTTAAAAAAGGAAGATGTAGCTTTACCATTTGAAATAGGAGTTCAACCATTTCATTCATGCCAAAACAAACCTTTGCTTTTGTAGCTTCGTTCCTTGTCTTTTCTCTGCCTCTTCTGTGGAGAAAGGAAAAGGAAAAAAAAAAAAAAGAGAAGTACAAGAAAAAAAATGAAGCCATTTTACCCCAGTGAAAATCTGATATGTTTTCTCATTGTTCAAAACCTGGCTTTCATCTAACAAAAATTAGCCATGAAATTGCACTGCCTTAACCCTTTGCTGCTCTTCAATCCCGCATCTCTCTGGAAGGCAAGGCTGAGCTCCCAGTTTCAGCCTGGGGAGTCCAGCCCTGCAAGGGTTTGAGTCAGGTACCAAACATCAAACTACACCACCTTCCCTTCTGCCAGCAGTGATGTGTGATCCTAGAGGAAAATAATATGATAAAAAAAAAAAATCACTGGTTCCAGCTTTCAAGCACCCTTTAAATATGTACCGAACTATTCACCCCAATTACACTCCTGTAATGGGCTCTGATTTGTTTTCCTTTGTTCCCAAAGCAGTAGGGCACTGGCCACATTAACATTCAATGAGAAGTTGTTTGATATTGAATCTTTTCTTCAGCAGTATTATTCCTTACACAATTCTGTTTGATTGCAATCCACTTCACATTTTTAAGTGCTTACTGACTGTGAAAGAATGACCTAGCCAGCTTTCTCTTGGCTTTTTTTATTGATTTCTCTTTTAAAAAGGTTTTATTTCTTTTATACATGAGATTGAAATATGAGAAAGAGGCAACATTACTGAACAACTGTTTTTCTTCCAGCTCCATCAACCCATATAACTTCACAGTAGTCCTCAAAAATACTGTAATAATGAGACACCTAAAGACATGAAGCTGCCTACACCCTTTTCCTGACTTTTTTGGTTCTTACTGGTAAACTTCCAAATTGTTCAAGTGAATAGTCAGGAATAAATTGCTCTTTCTCAGCCCCTGATTAGACCATACACTGGATAATTGGAGGCAGACCTACTGTGCTCCTCATTTAAAGACACAGCCCACCACATGCAGTTTGTCTTATAACTTGTGCTTTGCACTCACTTTGAATAGGAGTTTTTTGTAAAGAGAAAATGTAAAGGAATTGAAAAACACCAACAGTGAGCATGCCCTGTGGTTTGCCTGGAATCCAAGCTGCCATTCCTTCCAAAACAGTGGGCTCTTGTTCTTACACCCAGAACATACAAATTATTGCAGCATGATCACAGACTGCATGGGCGAAGGATGCTTTTCTTTGCATTGGACTCGATCCTGATGAATAGTTCAGCAGGTTATCAGCAAAATCTTTCCTTGACAAGAGGTTTCAGATACAGCAGGACTTCCTCAGGCCAGTGTTTCAGAAGTCCCTTAAATCCCATAGCATCCCCCTGTGCTATGGGACCATCAGCCTCATCCAGAACATCCAAAGCAGCAGCTCAACACAGTCTACATCCATGGCTGCTTCCAGTTTCAGTTAGATCTATCTTGCATTAATTAATCCTTGGCACTAAATTCTGCAGCCACTGAGCAGGCGAGTGGCTGGCAAGTAATTTAAGTGATCTAATTAATATGTGTCTCATCAACAACACAAAGGGAGTACTTTTTAAAACCGCTAAAAAACCCACACCAGCACATGAAGGCACGAGCACACTGACACTGACACAGGTGTCAAGCAGCCAGGACAAGCACCAGCTCCTCTCCTCTGTCTTGCCCAGGGTTCTCACACCAAGCAGGGTGAGGCTTCTCATGCAAACATCTCCTTTTTCCTTCCAGCATCGATGTACACAGAAATACAGCGGGAGCGACCAGATGGTAGGAATATCCTGACTCACCCAGACTACATAGATGGAAACCCAGACCTCATCAAGCCTAAAAAGCTCCTAAATCCTGTAAAAGCCTCGAAGAGCCATCAAGAGCTGCACAGGGAGCTGCTGATGAACCACAAAAGGTAAGGGGAGGTCACAGCCTGACACTGCAGCTGTCCAAGAGGTGCTGAGCTGTCAGAGCTCAGGAGCTGAAGCACAGGTGCCAGTGACAGACTGCAAGCTGGAATGGCAGGATAAATCCCCTCACTTGCAAACAAGCACAGTATCCTCTCCTCTTTTGCTGTATCCTTTCCTCTTTTCTCTGATGTGACCATTTCTTTTAAAAAAACAAAACAGAACAAAAAGCCCCTGCTCTGCCATCCTGAAGCATTGGGTGGCACTTTTTAGAGTCACAAGCACTGGAAGATGCAGAGCATCCTTACAGCCCCTTTTTGGTGTCCCTTGGAGGTTTTCTGTTTTATCCTGTCTCCATCACTAATCTGCCAAGTCCCCAGCAATGTACAGCATTCCTGTGCACTTGAAGGTCAATCCAGAGGCAAGAATAGGTGCAGGCTGGATGCAGCCATTGAAAGCTGAGGTAGCAGTGGGGTGAGATCATCTGTACAAGGCTACTCACCAACTCCCTAAATATCAAATGGGTAAAGACAGGTCAGAATTCATATTGCTGAATTCCTACCCCATCACCCCAATTTAACTCTTTGGGGGTACAGATACAAAATCAGGAAAACCATACCAATGATCAAGAACCTACAATGACATCATTCCATTGCAGCAACTGTCTGAACATCAGTGCAATAAAGTCATATTCTGCTCAGAGGCTTTTAAGCACAGCAAAAAACCTGCTGGCTTTATATTGACATTTTCTGAACACCCTGAAATACCCTGACACAATAGCTCTTTGGCTGCCTAATTAAAAGGAACACAGCCTCTGTTCTAAAGGACTGCAGTCATCACAAGAACCAGACACATATATTAATTCAGTGAACAATCAAGCCTGCCAGCAGGGTGCATTAATCAATACTGGCACTGGCTGGGCTTGGGTTTGATTTGATTTTCCCAGAATCAGAAGAATTACGGGGACCTTTCTCTGGCATCAAGGCACATGTCACTATACCAGCCAGATATTTTTAAAAATCTCTGGCTTGAGAGTGACCATCTCCTCCCTAGTGATACTGTTCAGTTTAAAGGGTCACCCAGCAGCACTGTCTTTGAACTCACAGAACATTATTCCAGTCTAACCATGATGGAAAAAAGAAACGAGAAACCCCTGCAATGGAAGCCACAGAGAGGAATGGAGGTGAAGGAGGTGCAGACCTTGCAGCACCAGAGCTGCACTTCACACTGGGAAACACAAAGTACATCATCTCTTCGTGTTCCAGCTCTGTGCCTGCCACTGTGTCATATCCACGTGTACCACCAGGTACTGGCAGGAGGCAGCTCCACTACAGACATTCTGCACCACCTACTCATGTGGCCCCTCTCAAGCATCAGTTTAAACCTGTTTTGGCTCTGACCTCCCAAGTATTTCTCAGCAAATATGTGAAACAAACCCTACTGCAAAAAGTAATCCACTGTTGCTGGTTTCTTGTCTCTCAAATCCACCAGTTTTGCTTTCTGCTAAATATTACCACAGAGGGAGAGGGGGGAGAAGGGGAGAGAGAAGGAATTACAACTTGCTCCTGTTTCGGCTTTGGTTGGTTTTTCCCCCTCAAGCAGCAGGGGAAAGCAACTGAAATCAGCAGCTTGTGTAACAAAATCCTTATCTTACTCAACACCTCTGGGCACTAACACAGGCTGATTAAATCAAAGAATAGTAACAAATCTACAGGCAACATTGCAAGCTGTGTCTCTAGCAAGCCAAGGCAGGTTTTTCTTCTCTCAAGCCTTGGGAAAAGCAATTTTGCAGCATCCAAGTTGTTCCTGATTCAAAAACCATCATGAAAACTCTAGGGCCAAGGCTATGGCTGCCTTCACTGATGTTGCTGTGAACTTTGTCCTGTCATTAGGCAAGAAAAAAAAAATTATAATAGGAAGTACTTACTTCCAGTACCTTCCAGGGGTACTGGAAGGATGCAGGCACTCACCTCAGCCATGCTGTGGCAGTGCAGAGGTTTGCTGCATCTGGAGAGGGTGGTTCCTCTCTCCTGCCTGCCAGTTCAGCTTCTTCTGATGTGAGGTGCCACCTCAGCACCTGCCACCCTGCCAAGAAATCCATTGCTCACAGGGTTTGAGGCCTCTGCTTTCAAACAACCTTGGCCAAAACTAACCAGCCTTTGGTCAACAGAGACTTCCTGGTGCTGAGGAGGAACTTTACATTAACAGCACTCCCCAACCCAGGGCATCCTGGTCAAGCCCTTAGCACAGGCATGGGGAGGTCCCCTCCTCTCTCAACACAGACCTGCACCCACAGGAACACCAAACACCACCCAGAACTACTTCAGGTGTGGCAATACCCAAAGTGTGAGGTCTCTGAAATTTGTTCAGGGAACACCTTCCATCTCTTTACTGCACATTTATGCCTTGCCTGCATGGCCCTGCTGTGTCTCCTTTCCTGTGGTCCCCTCACAGAACAGGGGTTCACCTGAGATGCGTCAGGTGGCCAAAGGGGAGTCAGGAACCTGTGCCATCAACAAACCCTCCGGCTTCCAGGAGAAAAGCACAGGGCTCATTTTGGCTTCTTGATCCAAACTATCCATGTCAGCAGCTGGATCGCTGGCCCTCGGCTCCGAAGCAGAGCTTCAGATGAAGCAAAGCTTCAAAGCTTCAGATGGGATGTGCGGGGAGGGAAGAAGCTGCCAGGACAATTCCTGCAGCCCAATGACTACCCCTGCTGGTGGGAAAAAAATCCGCATTATTGCACACATTCTCAACGCCGCAAAATCTACAGCTGACACCGTTAAAGCCAGGAACAGCAGGAGCTCAAGGAAGGTCCCGTTTCCACACCTGACACTGAAAGCCGTGGTACCCCAGTACAATGGGATCAGTAGAACTTCAAGCATCAAATGTGCCATACACGAACAGCAACATGTGCCCAGCCCAAGCAGGCAGCCCAAGGCACCATCAAATATCCTCAAACCTTGTGGATGGATTTGTGGATCAGGGCTGGTTCATGGCTCTCCCATGAATCTCATGGAACACAGGTCTCCCGTGCTTCCATTTAGGACCAAACCACGTTTTGGGGTTGCCAGGCTGGCAGTGGTTAAACCCCAGCTGTAGATGCTCTAGTCCTCATTTTTCTGCATTTTATCCACAGAGGTTTGGGCGTGGAGAGCAAACCAGAGCTGCAGCGAGTGCTCGAGCACCGACGGCGAGACCTGTTCATCAAACAGAAGAAGGAAGAGGAAGAGGCAAAGAAATTGCAGTCTCCTTTTGAAAAAGAGCTATTAAAGAGGCACCAGAGGCTGGATCAGGTAGAACTGAGCTTTCAGCCATCCTTGGATTTTCCTAACCACCCGACACATGGCACAGGGGAGATGGGTGGGCTGAGGCTCAACCAAAGGTATAGCACTGCTACCCCTCCATAGAACAGGAGCCCAAGTACATCCTCCACTGCTGCCCCACACAGCTGCAGCACTCTCATCCTCACAGTGAGATCCACCGCGTTTATACCACTTCACCCAGGACTCCCATTACAAGCCCCGGGTCTCCTCTGTGTCCCACACAGTGTCCTTGGGGTTTTTTTCCCAGTTCAAAGCACCCTAAACTGCACAGGAGGGCTCAAGAACCTACAGTGCAGGCTGAGAGGCTGCAGAAGTGCTGGAAGAAACATTGCTGCAATCTTACCCAAACTGCTTTGGGAAACAATTCCTGGCATGTACCCTGGCCAAAACTCTGCCTGGGGAAACCAGTATTCACTGTGCACTTGACAGCAGCATAGCCATGCCCCAGGTGCTCTGTGCCTGCCCTCTAACCCAAACCAGTGCAAGCAGTGAGCAGGCTCGTTACTGCCGAGAATAAAGTCATTGCCTCTCCTACTTGCCAGTATATGCTCTGCAAATGGATGAAACCAGTTTGTTTAATTAGCAACACAACAACGTCCATCAAGCTGATATCATTTGAAAATCAAAGCCTGGCACTCTCAGAGAACAAGGAATATGAAACAAGGTGGTTTAGGGAAGATCCATGAAGACTTCACACATAAAAGTAAGGCAGTACAATGACTTACCTCACCTTAGACAATACCTAATGCTGAGAGCTTTCCCAGGCTCACAGGCCTCCTTTGCTGGGAAGGATTCAAACCTTTTCTTCCCTCTCCATGCCAGGTCTGAAGTGAAACCCTACTCTGCTTTTCTGATGGAGATGTTCCTCCCTGGAGGAAATAAAGAAATTAATGTTTCAGCAGGACAGAAGGAGACTAGGGGTGAACACAGGTCTGGTGTGATGGCTTGTAAAATAGAGCCACAACACATGCACTACACACTCATTCAGCTTTGGGCAATAATAACTGGACCCAGCAATAATTAAACCTTCTGTTTTAACATAGCTGATGCCCTTTTGTCCTTTCATGTTCACAATGAATTCTTTCTTACAGCTGGAGAAAGAGCAGGAGAAGCAGGAAGACCATGCACCAGAATTCATTAAAGTCAAGGAAAACCTGAGAAGAACATCAACAGTGATGGGGGACGAGAAAGCAGCATAGCTTCTGCCAAAACCCAGCGGGATCGTACCAACGCCAGCGCCAACACCCCCACTGAAATCTCTGTATATGGTGGACATTCCCAGCCACACCATCAGGGCTACTTGCAGTTATTAACACTTGCTCCAGTAGAAGGCACAGAAAAGGTTTTCCCATACCAGGAGGGATCACTGTGGGAAAAGTGCAGTATTCACCAAAGTACTCACACAAGTGGATGCAGAGAGAATGGTGTTATTTTCCCCCCCCCAGACTGTGGGTGCACACTAACCACCAGCTAACTCTTGGTTAACTCTAGAGACACAGTGTATTATTAGAGACACTGTATTTCAAACAGGGAAGTCTCTGTAGGAACAGCTTTGGGGGAGACCTGCTTCTTCCTGGAGGTAGGTTTGCCAGGCACAAGGAGACAAGAGGGCAGCTGCAGCTCTGGAGAGCCTCCTAGAAACCTAACTAAAAGGGACAACCTATGTATTACTGAGAACAGCCCAGGTCACCATAATGGCTTTCCCAAGGTCATTGGCTTTGCACCAGTGTGCCAGTTGAGCGTGGCTGAGGCTGTGCATCTCAGCAGCACACCTGTACTATCAGAAAAGCCAAGCTCTGTGTGCCCTTACCAGTGCAGCACAGGCAGGTGCAGCTGAACTTCACAAGCACCTTTAAATGGTATTTCAACCATTTCAAAGTGACTTTTTTAGGCAGTTCCATGCTCAGGCAGAAAACACATTGGGCTGCTCCATCAGCTCCCCAGGTGGAAGGCAAATGTTGTGTGCAGAAAGAAAAGGCTGGGTGTTCCCAGCTGGGTGTCCATGAAGTGTGCAGTGACCAGGCAGCAGATCCCTGTGGATGCAGCAGACAGACAAACTGCTGCTTGCCCCTGCACTACTGAGCTTCATCCCCTGGACCAGCAGCTGGACATGTGCTACCATAGGGACCCACAAGAAATGCCCTGTGATGGAGAGGGGGTGATGTGGTCACGTCCCACCAGTGCCAGCTGTCCTGGTAACCACCCACATGCAGCTGGTACCTGTGGGCACCAGGGGGTACAGGGCATGTAGGTCCTGATGCAGAATTACTTGTCAGTGCTTCTCATCCCCTTTTTTGAGGACAGAGCTGCCTCACTGCAGTTGCCACTTTACAAAACTAAAACTCTTCTTGCTGCTGGTATAGCCAAGCTGAAGTGGATGGTGCATTTGCACCATGTATGGACAGAGCCTGTCACACAGGGCACTTGTACCCTGGGATATCCACATCTAGAGCTGGAAGTATGTTTTCAGGAATATCTCAGCTTCTTGCTTCTCACATCAACCCTGATACAAAGCCTGAACAGCATAACTCACCGACTGCCTTTGGACACTGGCTCTAGAACAGCCTCAGCGGACCTCGTCAGCTGGGCAGGTAATATCTGCTTAATCCACATTTATTATCCACATCTTCAGTGGATCTATATGTAACTTAAGGGAAACTGGGCTTTCATACATATTTATAAAAAAGTTACTAATCCATTCTTTAGTCTCCTGGTCCAGTGGGATGTTTCATTTCAGCAGGCTGTTGCTTGACCTGGCAGCTTGAGTAAAACATCTGAGCCAAAACACGTGTCAAGAGCAGTGATACAGATATGGAGTTTCTGTGACAGACTGAACTATAAAAGCCCTTAACTCAGCTTCAGTCCTTGAGCACCCCATCTCATGGCACTGCCTCTGCTGTAGTTTTTAAGGCCCTTGCTCATATGCTTATTCTAAACATGATTTTATTTCAGAAATGCAGTGCATATTGTCACTATGGGTCAAACAAGATTTGAAAGGATCTATTAACAGCCCTTCCAACTGTGAAGCTTTTTATACAGGTTGTGATTAAAACCATAAGGAAGAAGCAGCATCCAGTATTTTTTCATAGGGAAAAAAAGCCAAATTTCTCCAAGGATAAAGAAGTGTTGCTAAGGTTGCTTGTATATAGCTGTAAAGAATGCTGCATGATACTCCACAGGTAACATTGGTGTAAGTAACAAGCCAGAATTACTGTACTGAGGTTTTGTGAGGAGTTATAGCACAGATTAAGTAACCTTGATCAAAGAGCTCAAAAAATTCAGCAATTTTTAATTTTGCAACAGATGGAAATGCACTCCGGGAGAGGCAATCTGTTGCTCCATATGCACCAGTGAAATCCATGTTATCAGCTCACCCAGGCTGGGACAGGGGCATTTATGCAAGTCCTTGGGTGGGATCCATACAATAAGGTCAGCAGTGAAGAGGCAGAAAGGATTTTGCTGCTCTTCTTAAGTATTCAAATACTTCCTGGAGGGGAAAAATAAATCAAGGTGTCTCCCTTTGATGTGATGTCCACAAAGCACAGAGAGGGGCTGCACACAATGTGGTCCATTGTGGCTAAGGGGTGTCTGGGTCACTCCCAGCAGGTGTCCCAAAGGGCAAGGGAGGGCCAGGTCACACTGTCCTAACTCAGGCTGGGCTAGCAGAGTCACAAGAAATCCTTCCAGCACTGGAGAGACAGCAGAAAGCCCCGACCCAGCTGCCCACCAAGGCTGTGAGCTGGGACCCTCCAGCAGGGGCAGCCAGCACAGGCAGCATCCTGGGGCACACACCAGGGCATACAGAGCTCCAGGCTCCAGCCCTGGGAGATGGCACATGGAAAATGATCCTTTTAGTGTTGAAGTACTGGCTTAAACATCACAGCATTTTCCAGCACAGCTCTTCTCACCCCTCTGAACTGATAACCCCCAGCCAGGCTCAGACAGAGTCCATACAACTTTCACCGATGCTCTTGTGATGAGGTTGCACCCTAAAACAATCAGTGTAGGTATCACCTGGAAGATTTTGGGGTATATTTGTGTCTCTGTTTCTTTTGCATCAATTTTTCCCCTATGCCCCTAAAGCACATTCCTGAATAAAACTGGTGTATCCAGAAGATACAGATTATCAGAGTATTGATGGAAGACAATTTTTTGCACTGTGTATGTTTCTTATGTGGTACATAGTCTGTATTCTGTGTTGGTGCTTATACATTTATATAAAACTGTATGTCACACACTTCTACTGAATTAACTCGCTGTTTAATGTGGACACTTCTGAAGAAATAAACTAAATTATGATTGTATATTTTACCCTTTTCCACAAGGAACTAAAAAAGCTCCAATGATACAAACAGATAACAGCCAAATAAAATGAATGAACATAAAAAACACTGAAGTCTGACACCAGTTCCTTTGTTAATGTGTTAACTCGCTCACCAATGAGCTCTTTCTATCATCTGCATCCAACACTGCATCCGGTGCTCATCCCCAGACATCACCTCAATTTGATGAAAGTGTAAGGGCACACAGATTGTGAATCAGGCTTTGTGCACTGAAATTCCAATCTGATTTCTAATTGACTGTGGATGCCCACCTGCCTGGCAGGGTAAAATCCACACAAAGCCAAGGAAACACATCCTTGGATTTAATTTAAAAACACATTTTTGAGCTGATAAGTAATCGTCACACTAGTGAGCCTATTTAATTATTTTTAAACGTTTTTAAAGTTGCTTTAGCACCAACCAAAGACTATAGATTTAGTAGACAAGAAAAAGAGATGATGCTTCACACGTGCAGGTCACACACATCATGGGTCCTGAGAGCCAGGACTAAAACTGAATGCAGCAGACAAATGAAAAGGACTTCTCTGTCTCATTAACATCCTTATCAGCACAGATGCCAACATCCCACTCAGAACGAGGCAGAGGTGGTGATTGGATGCATTTCTCTACACCAGGTATCTGCTGGGATTGCCACACTGGGAGGTGTTCCCGACTCTCCACACCCTGTAGCACTGGTGTGGCCAGTCAGCTCTTCACTGGGACTAGGATCTCTAAACCTGTTCTTCAGGTCAGGTTTACAAAACATCTTCCCACCTCTTTGATGCACACAGTAACAGCAGCCTTGCTACCCTATCATGGCAGGCTGTGTACCTCATTTCCTGGCATAAACCTTTCAAAGGGACAAATCTTCTCTTGGCCTTTGGTTATATATGAGACCAGGACACTCACACAGGACTTTGTAAAATGTTTTATCAACCCTACCCAGCCTCAAACAGTGAGATTTCAATGGGCTGTGCCCCAAAACTCCTGACAGTGATCACAAACCTCCTTCCATGCATGAATGCCAATGGCAGTTGTTCATTATGACAGTTCCTCTTCTGTGGAAGAGACTAAGAACCAATCACTTCTGCTCTTTAAAGATAAAAACCTTTTAGCTATGCTCAAACTGCTCCACTGCCTGGGATTTACTGCCTGATTTAATCCTCATGACTGCCTCAGAAATGGCCAGTTCTGGTTTTCTTCCTCAAGTCAGCGATACCCTCAGACTGGCCCTGGCTGAATATCCCTTCCCAAGAATTAATCTCTGCCTATCTTAGGTACTTTGCCACACTTACATAATTCCCCAAAATGATCTAAAATTGCCACCAAATGAACGGTTTTGTGTTGATGAAAGCATTATATGAAATCTTGAATCGGCCATGGTACTCGTGAGATCCAGCCTAATGAAAATGGGCAAAAATGCAAAATTATCAACAACATAATAATGAGGTTGTGTTCCTTGTGTTCCTTGTGGGTTTTGTTGGTTTTCATCATGGCCCATGAGATCTTTGGCATCCCCAGGCACTTGGAGCCGAGCTGGTTGTTCAGCTCTGGTGGCTCTCCAGTTCAGACCTCACTAAGACAGACTGGCAGTGACCTACTCAGGCAGCACCTGAGCCTGCCCTAATATAAACCTGCATGAACATCAGGCTGCATAGAGATTCAGGGACAGGCTTTTTCCAATCTGTCATCCCCCACCTTCCCTTCAGGAGAGCCATACCTACTCACTGAATTACAAGCAGCAGTCAAGAAGCACAAGGCCAAGCACTTCTGACTCCAGCAGAAGGAAATGTCAGAACAAACAGAAAAATCCCACAGAGCACTTCAGAAGGGTGTACTGCCTCCCAAGCACTCATGACCCTGAATCACTGTGGGATGTGATACTGAGCAGTACAGACCAGAAAACGGCACATCCATAGGACACCCTGTCACTCTGGGAGTGCGATGGAGCCACATGGCATCTTTAATGTACCAGAGTGATCCTAAACACACCTTCCACTGCCCGTGAGCCACTCACTGAATTGCAGCTGGCTGCTCTCATTGACTGCTGCTCCTCGTGGCTGCTGGGCTTGGTTCAACAAGCTCAGCTCCAGGCTTAAAATTATTGTTACCCAAAACTACATCCGATTTCCCAACCTTTGCTTAACTTCCCATGTTAAAGCAAGCCTTCCGTAATGTGCACCGCAGGCGTTACACCTGACAAAGTGGTTTGCAGCGCGGGTCTGCAGCACAGACCCATCCATCAGCCGTGGGCAGGGGGATCTTCTGCTGGATCAGAAAAAGAGGAATCTCCTCATCCTGCTCCATCCAGGGGGAGCAGGGTGCGAGGGCTAAGAGCTCCCATCTCCTGCCCAGCAGCAGGGCCAGGGTCAGAGCTGCCGGGGGAGAGGGCAGCACATCCCTGCACAGTCCCCATTCCAGCCCTGCACAGCCCCCCATTCCAGCCCTGCACAGCCCCCCCATTCCAGCCCTGCACAATCCCCATTCCAGCCCTGCACAGACCCCGCTTCCAGCCCTGCACAGTCCCCATTCCAGCCCTGCACAGCCCCCCCCATTCCAGCCCTGCACAGTCCCCATTCCAGCCCTGCACAGCCCCCCCATTCCAGCCCTGCACAGCCCCCCCATTCCAGCCCTGCACAGCCCCTCATTCCAGCCCTGCACAGCCCCTCATTCCAGCCCTGCACAGCCCCCCCCCATTCCAGCCCTGCACAGCCCCCCCCATTCCAGCCCTGCACAGCCCCCATTCCAGCCCTGCACAGTCCCCATTCCAGCCCTGCACAGCCCCCCCATTCCAGCCCTGCACAGCCCCCCCATTCCAGCCCTGCACAGCCCCTCATTCCAGCCCTGCACAGCCCCCCCATTCCAGCCCTGCTCCCCGCACTGCAGTATCCCTGAGAGCACGTCAAACCCCCGGGCAAGGAGCAGAGACAGCCCCAGGCGTGCTGGCTCTCCACCCGGAGCAGGCTAGGAAAACAATGAACCAAAACGAAAAACACCAGAAGGGCAGGGTGTAGAGACGGAGCTGCCAGTGCAATCTCCAACGCGGCAGCGGCCTTTAGCAGGATGAGAAGCAGCGGGGCCGGGAGCGCAGAGCCCTCGCAGGGCAGGGCAGGGCCTGTGGGATGTTCCTGCCTGCAGAGGTCAGCGCTCGCTGGAGCGGCCGCGGCCGCGCCGCCCGCCCCGGGACAAGGTCCCCGCACACGGCCCCGAGCCGCGGCCCAGGCGGGGAGCAGCGGCCGGACGGCTCCACGGAGGACGCCTCAGACGAGGTACGTGGGGGGCTGCGTTTGCACGGACAGACAGCAATCGCGTTCTCCTCGCCCAGCCTCACGGAAGAGGAAGCCGAGGCCGAGGCGTCCCCGGCGCTCAGCCCCGCGCTCCCCGTGACGGCTCAAGGGCAGCGCCGCGTTCCCCAGCCCTGTGTGCTGCCCCGAGGCTTTTCTCTCTCCAGCAAGACACCTTGAACTAAAGGCCTGAATATCAGAAAAAGCCGGAATTAATAACACATTTGCAGTGGTTTCCACAGTTTGTATTTCTTAAAGTACTCTGATGTTTGGAAAGGTAGCAGCCTCTTCAAAGGAAAAATATGATTTATTTTCTACTCACCGCGGCTTTTGTTTTTACTAGTGTCCTGCGACCAGTCTCACTAACATCAGGTTAGGGGTTAATGTAAAGCTGAGCCCCAAGGACAGAGGCAGCACAGGCAGAGTCACTAGTGCCTGTGCGCCCTGGGCCAGAAACTCCTGTAAACATTAACACGTAGTTGTGGGATATTCCAGCATGAACTTCTCATAGAATACTGTGGACAGTCTGGGAAAAGAAAAATATTCTATGCTTTAAAAATAAGTCATAAAACCTGCAATTTGAAAGTGCCATAAATCTCCACTGTCCATTGCAAAGAGGACAAGATAGTGCCTAAATATTCAGCGACCCTTGTGCAGGTACAACATCTTGGCCAACCTACCAGAACCACTCCTTGCTGTGCCAACACCTCCACCAGGCATCCACTGACAGCTGCCAGTGCCAGAGAAGCCCAGTCCTTTTGCAGAGCAACGCAGCCTCCAGGATGGCTCTGCTGGAGACCAGCAAGTACTCAGAGGGCTCAGCACTCGGCAGCGTGAACCCCGACCTCGCCAGCGAGAGGCAAACAGCCTCCTTCAGCGTGGAGAAGCTGACAGCCCTGCTGGACGGCGGCACAGAGCAGACACGGATACGGAGGGCAGTGGGTGAGTGACCCTTACGAGGCCCTGGTGGAGCTGGCACAGGCTATGCCTGTGTCCTGCTGCTCTGCTCCTCCTTTGCGGCACAGTGGGGTTTGTGCTCCTGGGCATTTGCTTATCCCCCATCTCTTTAAAAAGTGGGAGTGTGGAGCTGGAGTCTTGTCTTCATGTAAATCAACACGACTCCGACTCCTCCGCAGCCACTCCTGCTGTCTGAAGCTTTTCCTCCTCCCTGCTCCCATCCCCTCTCTCTGGCAAGACTGGTTTAACTGGAATACAAGAACTGAGGGTCGAGCATCCATGTGCAAGGGAAATGTATGCAGGGGCTGGTACTGCTGTGCAGAAATGCACATCACCTGTGAACCACAGTCAGCTTCCCTCCTTGGCACGTTGGGCTCATCCAGGTGGGGAATTTCTTGCGTAGGTTGGCTCAACCAGGCTGAGCTGCTCTCACTCGTGATGGGTGTGCCAAAAAATGACTGTTGCTCAGAAGAAACAGAGGAAAAAAACCTCTCTGTTGTCTCTGTAACTGCATCCATGTTATACAGTAACCAAAGGAAAACAGCACAGCACGGGATCACCCTCTTCACAGTGCCACTGGAGTTCACTATAACCTTCCACATTAATAGACTCAAGGTTTTAAGGTAAAATGGACAAGGGGAGTCTTCACACTGACACAGAAACAGTGACTGAGTTGTTTTGCAACAGTGCAGTGGGCTGGTAACATCCTAAACAGGACACCCAGCAGGCTCTGGTTGTAACCCACCCTCTGGCTAACGGAGGTCCCCACAGCCTGGGCAAAATGCAGCTCACCACAGCCTTTACTGCCCTCACAGCAACTGGAGGCAGGGGGATCCTTGGCGTCTTCACCCAGAAGTCACCTCTCCCACCCTGGCCAGGGAGGGTGCCTTACCCTTTAGGGTCACCATTTCCACTCTCTCAGACACACTCAGTTCCCCTTCTGCTTCCCCAAATCCATTGCTTTTCAGAGTTAGATGTGACAGCCGTGGGAGCCAGAACTGGCAAATCAAAACCTGTCTGCAAGCACCCTAAAAAATCACAGCATTAGTGTCCACGAGTCCAGTCCTGCCTGTGTTTCCCAAACATGGCTTGAGGCACTGCCTGCACTTCCCCAGCCCCAGGAGAACTAACTGTTCTGTGTTGCTTTGCAGTGGAAGCTATCGAATCTGACCCTGTATTTAGCAGAGAAAATCAGTATTTCCAGACCCAGAATGAGAGGTACGAAGCAGCAGTCAGGAAGGCTGTTCATCTCCAGAAGAAGATGCATGAGATGGGATGGACTGAGAATGGACCTGAATATAAGTACATTTACAGGTGATTTATTTTTCTTTTTTTTTTATTTTTTATGTACAACTAGTTTTTTGTTTGAAGCTTTGTATGCCAACAAGAATCAGCTTTATCAAAGGCTGGGAAAGGCCAACAGCTAACAGAATAGGTTTGGATAAAAATGTTCTGCAGGTTTTTAATTCAGCAGCACACTTGGGAGGAGGGAAAATGGTGGTACACAACCAGGAACTTCTCTGAGAGCAGCACATGGGTACAGTGTGATAAATCACAGCAGTACACAACCACAGCACAACTTCCTTACTTGTGCTGCAGCTCTCATACCACCCCTTAGACATTTTTAAATGTATAACCAGAATTGGAAGTGGTGCATTTTCAGTTACACTACTGACTTCTAAATAAAGATTACATTTGGTGTATCTAGAAAACACATATTTTATTAAGGGAAAAGGAAAATAAAAAAGGAAAAAACTCACCTATGTAGGTAAATGAAAATAAAGTATTTTCACAGTCCTTTCCTTTAAAAGTTTTCTTAACACTTCGTGTGGGGCTGAGCTCCACATTTCACTTGCTTGCCCCTCCTTTCCTCCTTTGCTCAATCAGCTCCTGACTGGCTGTTGTCCAGGGTATGCTGTCTGCTTGGTGGGGTCACATACCCAGTAGGAAGGTGCAGGTTGAGAAGTGTCATTCAGAAGGGCAATGCCTGTCCCTTACACAGCACTGCTGACACTCAGAGCCAATTTTTGGCTTTTCATATACTCATAGCACAGTTTGGATTGGAAAGGACATTTAAAGGTCATCTAGTCCAGCTTTCTGCAACAAGCAAGGACATCTTCAACTAAAACAGGTTGCTGGGAGCCCTGTTCAGCCTGACCTGGAATGTTTGCAGGAAGGGGGCATCCACCAGCTCCCTAGGCAACCTGTGCCACTGTTTCACCACACTCATTGAAAATGAATTCTTCATCATTGAAAATGAATTCTTCATTATGTCTAGTCTAAATCTACCTTCTTTTAATTTAAAACCATTACCCCTTGCCCTATGGTAACAGGCCCTGCTAAAAGTTGTCCCCATCATACAAAAGATGATAATTTTTTTATGCTGAGGTCTTCACCACTTACTGTGAGTGGAACTAATGAAGAGGGAAATGTGCCATCAAGAGCTCTTGGACCTGATCATTATATTCCCATTAAAAAGCAGCTCTCCACTGCTCCCTCAGAACAAAAATAAATCCCACCCCTTCTCCCACCCAGGTGTGCTTTTATCAGGCCCCCTGATGCCAAGGGCTGCAGCAGGACCAGCCCTGTGTTTGCTGGATTAGGAGCAGAGCTGTCTGGCAGGGCTGCTCTTGCCTGATGGAACTCCAGGTGAGCACCAAGCTCTTATGACAGAATCCTGGCTCCCAGTGCCAGGCACAGTGAATCACTCACACAATTTAAAATCCAGCTTTTCAAATCACAGCTAAAGGAACGTTATTTCTGGCCAGGCTGCCAAGGATTCATTAAGTCATTTTCTGTTAATCAAAGCAATTTCCCTTTAACTTCTTTGTTCATATTTCCCCCCCACACTGTTTCAGCATGATTAATTCTCTCTCTGGGCCAGTATAAAAGAAAGGTCAGAGTCATTTGTTAACAATAGAAGGTATATATGTGAAAGGAGATGCTCTCTACAGCACTGTAGTAAAGCAATGTGCTAATAGCCATTCAGCCACTGAGAACAGCACAGCTACTTACTTGTACATGTACCTGTGTCTGTAAAGTGATTCAACCATGTTCTAACCATCCCTCAGGAAGAGGGATATAGTTATATTCCTCATGATTTCTTATTATTTCTCCCACACACAAAAAAAAAAAAAAAAAACCCCTTAAATAAATGTCTCATTTGCACCGTGGAAATCACTGTACCCAAGTTCCCATACATAGTTTCTGTAATAGTGCTTTTTAGGATGTATGCAGATGATGATGGCAAAGGACCTGACCAGATAATAAACCAGGGGTTACTTGGATGTATTAGAATTTTTCCACAAGAAAATAACATCTCAATTCAGGACAAATCTCCATGAACCGCAGTATTGTTCACTGACAGCAATAGGCAGCAAACAAACAGCAAAAAGTACAGCAACAAACACCATGGTGTTTCTCCTGAATGGGAATGGGATGGTTCAGGAGGTCCAGGTTCCAGTCTAATATGCCTCACAGTGAATTGCTAGGGTTTGGGGTTTTTCAAGTAGGGTGCTGTTTTGTTCTTTCTTTTTAGTTCAGCCTCAAAATCTGACTTAAATACTCAAGAAAACAAAATCTTATGAAGCAAAATAAAAATACAAAATGCTTACAGAGACTCAGGAGCTCTGGAGCTGGGTCGTGCTTTTAGCTCAGCATCTGCTACTCAGAACAGGTAATTCCTCCAAAACCAAGTGAAATGAGCAAGCAACACATATGCAAACTCTGTTATGAAAGAAGAGACAAAGGCAGCTTGGAAGGGCACTTTTCCTGCAATGCTGTGCTGATACTGGGTGCTGGGCAAGCTATGACAAGGCAGAAATCAAAAAGCAGCAGGTGGTACCGTCTAGTGACCGCTGCAGTGCCACTGCCTCATTCATCACATGCCTGAAACTTCATCCCTTTAAAATCACCCCTTGTGCCTTCTCTGCAGGGCACTGTCAGGAGACGTCGCGTTCCTCCTTCACCGCGTCTTCATGAGAAGTATTTCAGTGCTGGGCTCTGACAAACAAATTGCCAAGTGGATTCCTCTCGCCACTCAGCACAAGCTCATTGGAAGCTACGCACAGACTGAACTGGGACATGGTAAGGCTGCAGGGAAAACAGCATTTCTGATGGCACAAGGCTGCAGCCCAAATTCCCATGGGAATTTGACTCCAAACTCCGTCCTTTACAGGGTTGGGTTCTCATTCATGGTTCTCATTAGAAGGGTAAACCACAAACCCTGGTAATTCCCACAACCAGCTTCCAGGGATCCTTCACTCTCTCCATCCCTGTGATATACCAGGAGATAGATACATAGATAGATTTTTTTTTTATTTCTTTTTTTTAAAGGCACTTATCTTCAGGGTTTGGAAACAACAGCAGTCTTTGACACTGCTACTCAGGAGTTTATACTGAACACACCAAAGATCTCTGCCATGAAGTGGTGGCCTGGAGACAGTAAGTACCACACAAAATATTTTGATTTTTGCCTCCTTCAGTTGCACCATCTACCCTGATTAAGTTCTGTATTTGAGGGCCCAGATGCTAGCAGAAGACTTCAATAAAAGATACTCACATGGACAAGCAAGTAAGAGAAAGGGGTTTGTCCAAGTTCAAAGGCCACAAGGGAGCCACCATCATTTACAAAACCCCTTTGCGTTGCAGGCTGAAGAACTTCACTCAGAAAAGCTCTTGCCTCTGCAGGAATAAATCTTATCTTCTTTGTAAATAATACTCAGACAGCCAAAAAACTGCAGAGAGGTCATCAGCATAAAGGATTTGAGTGTGAAATTCTTGGCTCCCTTCAGGAAGGTATTTCACAGAAAGTAACTGGAGTCACTGCAACAGCAACAGTACCTCCCACTCTCAGCATTACATTAGCTCAAACTGTTTATTTTTTCTCATATTCTGTTACAAAACTGTTAATCCAAGCCTCATGGGCAGCAACAGAGGCAGAATGATGCTGCAACTTCTAAGAGTTAAGAGCAGACTGATTTAGGTTTCCAGCACACACTTGTGCTGACCCATACCTAAGACCCAACACATAATTAGTACTGACCTCCCTTTACAGTGTTTGTGCCTAACTCAAGGGAATGGGGGTGGTTTTCTTCTTGCAGTGGGAAGATCAGCAACCCACACAGTGGTCTTTGCTCAGCTGTACATCCATGGGAAGTGCTATGGCATCCATCCCTTCATCGTGCAGATACGCAGCCTTCAGGACCATTCCCTCTGCCCCGGTAAATAACCTCAGACACTGCAGCACTTCTGCAAGTGCTCTGCCTATTTTGCCCTTGAATGTTTTCTAAAACATTGAGCCAAAACCAAGCCAAGAGAGATAGCCAAGATGTAGTTATCATTAACCCCTACCTTTTGATCTGAAGGGAAATTTAACATATCCTCAACCATATCCAGACCAAGCCCTTGACATAACCAGAAGCCTGGGCTGCTCTGAGCACCTTTGCATTAACACCTCAGTTCTGACCCCAGCCAGCACAGATCCATCTGTCAATGGATCATGGAAACAAATTACAACAAGGCATTCCAATGCCTGTTCCACTCCTCAGGAAAGATCATCTATGCTGGGGAAAAAGCAGAGCTGACTGTGCCCTTCCGTTGAGGTCCCCATCCTGACACAAAATGGAGAGCAAAAAGTTTCAGTTGGAAGTAAGCAGGCTCTGTTTTCTCCTGCTGCAGGCATAACTGCAGGAGACATCGGTCCCAAAATGAATTTTGAGCACACTGACAATGGCTACCTCCTGCTGAAGAATGTGCGCATCCCCAGGGAGAACATGCTGAGCAAGTTTTGTGAGGTATGTGTGGACTCACATCACAAACTTGCCATCAGATTCTCATTTCACAGCCAGAGAGACAACAGGGATCTGTCTAAATTTGGGACAAAAATCTTCCTTTGAGTGTCAGCAAGTCTCTGAGGTATTATCAAGGGCAGAAGGTACCTGAATCCTAAATGAAAGTCAGTGTCAAGAATTCCACATTCAGAAGCTGGGGATCAGATCATGGGGCAGGCAGAACCTACCTGTGCCAGAAACAGTAAGAGTTTGTCTCTTCAAATGGATGGCTTTCATCCATCATACATAAAAGCATTGTTTGCATTCAGTGAAGGATTTTAATGTCCATTTTATTCCGTGCATAGCAATTACACAACCATAGTAGTACTGAATGAGGCAGCACCTGACAGCCTCTCTCTGCTCTAGGTTCGACCAGATGGCACCTATGTACGACAGGGGTCACAGCAGATTAATTATTTCACGATGACGACAGTGCGCATTTCGCTCATTTCAGACGAGGTTCTGACCCCCCTCATGAAGGCTTGCACCATCGCCATCCGATACTCGGTGGTTCGCCGGCAGTCCAAGTTAAAGCCTGGGTAATGCCATGCACCCCGCTGGGAAGGGGACTGTACACCGTGTTCCCCCATGCTAGTTTGTGTTTCTTCTCTTCATCTTATCATTCAGCCCATCATTGGTTGATTTCCTGGCCCAGACGGGGCATGATAAACTTGGTTCGCCATTATTTACATTAATGAGCTTCAGGCAAAGTACAAGAGAATGTTTACAGTTCTTTCCAAGATAAGTTTCATACTTTGAATAGGTCAGTGGCTCACACAGGCAACTTACACTTTTATAACTGGCCTTCCCCTGTAATCCCATAACTGAGCACAATCCAGACAAGGCGGACAAGCTGCTGAATTCTTATTCCACAGGGTCCTACTAGTGGATGTGACATTAAAATACTTTCTAACATCCAGAAATCCAATATTCACACTTTAAGCACTGAATTGTATTCAGGGTTGAATGCCCATTATTTTTAAAGAGATATGTTAATGCAAATGGATTACAAAGATTTCCACTTAAATCTCCTTTCAAAAGCAGAATGATACTAGTGAAAACATGGTTTGGTTCAAACATAAACCAAACAGAAGAGCACAGCAGCTGAACTACTGCAATAACCAATTCCATTGATTGAAGCCCTAAATGTACCAACCATAGCAGAAATGATAAGGAACATCCAAAAGCAGCTCAGAAAACTTTAAATAATTCAGACTCAAATATTTTCAGGGAAACGCATGGGGCCACAAAGATTCCATTTAAAAAGCCAAAGTTTATCAGGGTGCAATGCCACTGCCTTTCCTGGAACACCTAACAACTTGCTGTCCTTGAAGGCCTCATTCTCATTCTCTCCTGTTCCCCTCTGTACTGACTGACCACACAGAGCCTTTTCCACATTGTTAGGCTTTTTGGGGTTTGTTTCTCCAATAGCTCAGCAAGCTGGGCAGATTTGCTGCCACACTGTCAGCTCACTCTAGTCACACACTGCTTCTTGGCAATGAAAAATGCTATTTTCATTCTGCAGCAGGTAAAGTAACAGTAGCTATGCCCATGTCCACACTTTCCCTGCTTCATCAGCTGTCTTCCAACAGGGAACAAGAAGCTAAAATCCTTGACTACCAGACTCAGCAAGAGAAACTGCTGCCCCAGCTAGCAGCAGCCTATGCCTTTCATTTCATCAACAACTACCTGCAGGAGCTATTCAACAGGGGGTACAGAGAGATCCAGAGGAAGAACTTTGACATGTTGCCAGAGGTGAGCTGCAGCAGGATTAAGGCATACAGCACCTCTGTTGTCTAAATGTTAAACTATTTTAGCAAACTGGACAAGCATTCCTCTCACCACTAGAGAACTGGAGAAAGAGGAACCACTAAGATCTCAAATGACGTGTCCCAGGTCTGCAACCAGTCAGCAACAGCATTCGCTCTACCACCCCAAACTTTTTATTTTGGGAACCACTGCAGAGTGAAAAGTCCTTGGAAAGCATGTCCAAAACCTCATGCCAAGTAGCTGGTGGCACAAAGTCGTATTACACAACTTATTGTACAATAAGCATGCACATAAGTCTGAGCCAAAACCAAAAATGTGACTTTTTTAGACAGAACAGAATGCAATTGGGTGCTTGAAATGAAAACACACTCTGAACAAAGATGGCCAAAGCTAGAACTGGCTGAGAGAAACCCAAAAATGCATAAACTGACTACAGTGTGTCCAGCAGGAGCATGTGCACCATCCCAGTGAGACACCAAAGGCCAGGCTCAGGGAACTGGGTGCTACCACCATGCAAAGGGGGACATGACAGGGATTTCTTGCCCAGATATTGCACAAAATCTTAAAAAGGTACTTATTCTGAACATACTACTAGTAATACTCTGCTTTTTCCTCTCTCTCTTTTTTTTTAACAGCTCCATGCATTATCTTCGGGTTTTAAAGCCGTGATCACTCAGCACTGCACTGCAGGAGTGGAGATCTGTCTCCGGGCCTGTGGGGGCCATGGCTACTCCCTGCTGAGTGGGCTGCCTTCCTTGTACACCAAAATACTTGCCTCTTGTATTTATGAAGGGGAAAACACCATTTTGCTCCTGCAAACTGCCAGGTAACAATTCAAGTGTTCATCTAAAAGCCTGCCCCCTCATTTATTCAGCCTTTATGACTTCTTTTCCAAAACCAGTAAAACCAGCTATTCCTTTCTCACAGCCCCTTCTAAAAATACAGCTCAGGACATAAACTATTCATATCTTCAGTCTAACAAGCATGGAAGTGTGTGGGAACTGGATTATCTCTTCTATTTTTTGGTTTGGGGATGTATGCAGGTGCTGTTCTGCATATCCTCGCTTCCCTCTTTGCCTAGTAGTAAAGCAAAGGTATTGCTGTGAAAGCTTTGTGGTTTATTTTTTAAGCAACCAATGTATCAATGGTATACCATGTAACACAGTATTGGTAAAATGGGGTCAATTCAGGGCAAGCAAAGTTGTTGAATACTGAAAGTGGATGAGTCATGCTCCATCACTTTCCTCTAAACATGCAGACTGATGATTATCAAGAGTAGATGAAATATGGGATAAAGAAACTACAGCTGCTTGAAGTTTTAATAATCTGTGTTTTTACTAGGAGAAAACCAGGGCACTTCCCAGGGTCAGAGCCACCACATAGCTCCCTGCTGTCATTACTCACTCATTACTGCTTTTTGCAAGATCAACAGCAGGGTCAAGAGAAATGCTGTACCCTTTTCATTCCAGACCTGGCCAGTCTAGCTCATAGCAGAGGTACCAAAACTAAGGGCGTGGGGAATGCTCCTTGTAAACTCTCTACAAAGTCTCATGTGCTAACATAATGTGGTTGTGTTGAGGATCACAAAAGGTAAGACAAGATCACCATTAAAGCTCCAGAGCATTGAGACTCAGGTTGCAAAGTTGATAATGTATCTAATCACCACACTGCAGAGAATCCTAATACCACAGCAAGTTTCTGCTGAAAAGTTTATCATTATGGATTGGTGTAGTATTAAATGAGGCAGACAGGCCACTCCTGAGACCCACCACAGATCAGGTTATTGTGAGTAACATGCAAAACAAAAGGTCATGACTTGTTCAAGTCCATTCTGGGCCACTGATGGGATGGGTCACAGCTTGCTGCTCTTCACCTGAGCCCGCTTTACTTTTTGCATGTCCATCTGCTGCAAGATCACCACCATACCCTGCTCTGACTGTTACTCTCTTCCCAGGTTCCTGATTAAGTGCTTCATGGCAGCCAGTGCTGGCCAGCCTGTGCCACCATCTGTCACTTATCTGGCTGCAGTGAAACATGGGAAGTGTCCAGCCAAGAACAAGTTGGATTTTCTCAGTCCAGATATTTACACTGAGGCCTATCAACACGTGGCAGTCAGGTCAGTACAGAGCATGGGAAACAGAATTTCTCTCTTTGAAATCAGAAATGTGTTAAGAGCTCAGCTTCTTCCTTGCTTTAAAGGGAGGTAAAATAAAATAAGTTAAACTAGGAATGGCACCATCTGTTCCTGAAAAACTAAAGGAAGGCTACATAGGATTAACAGCCATGTCAGATATTCAGTATGAAGCTTTCACACTCAGAAGTTTTTAAGCCATGCTCTACCAAACAGCTACATTTCACAGAGTTGGTGGCACTATTAAATTAAATCCCAGACCACATCACTGAGTTGCCCAAGCAGTAAAATCTTTATTGGGCCCTGAATAATCCTACTAGAATCTTAAAATTTCACATACCTGAGAAAGTGATGTTTGTTTTCAGTTTACACCATAGCAAGAATAGAGCCTCTCATTCTGTCTGTAGCCTTTGAACTGCACATTCAGCAACTCAACATAAATAAAAATGGTACCATGAATAGTCTCAGAATTATGTACACATGGGCTGCATAGGTGTCACCTCTGAAAATCAGGTAGAAAGACAACTCTGCTGTCATTGAAACCAGTGTAAAAACAGCCACTCTTCGAAAAGCTTCATCAGGGGAAACAGGATTTGAATCCCTGTGTAGAAAAGGAGAAGCATCATGTAACAGCAGTCTAGTATTAGTGTTTGTTTTGCAAGCTCCCCTTACACACACACGACCCAAGAAAAGCTCAGCCAAACCCCTGGTAAACTACCCTGGAAGCTGAGAAGGCAGAAATCCTTCAGTACCAGGGTGGTCTGGGTTCTTCTCACAATTTATGCTTAGATTTTGCATAATCTAAGTTCATTCATACTGAGTTTAGATAACTCCAGATGTCAGAAATGCCAGTTTGCCCTTCAGTCACACATAACTCCCAAGTGCAAATTCACACACGTGGGATGCACATACAAGATGCTTTTTCAATTTTCCAGGCTCACAAGCAACACAGCAGCAAAGCTACAAGACTTGATTCAGTCTGGAGTCAAAAAGCACGATGCATGGAACCAATGCACAGTGCAACTGGTGCAGACTGCAAAGGTTAGCAAAATTTATTTGCTTATCTGATGTTTGTCTTTATGAAGCAATATGCAACAGAAATGGCATGGTTAGCTTAGAGCCTCAGTGTTGTTTATTGTTTCCTGTTGGCATCTGAGAGACACCACAAAGATCACTGTGGTCTGCATGGTGGAAAAGTGTAGTTAGAAGCAATTCCTGATCTGAAAAATTTGCTGTCTGTATAGGCCAGGTGGAAAAAGACTAGGAGAAATGAAAAGGAGAAAAAATGCATTCACAGTTATGGTGCCACTACTGGCAGAATCAGACCTCCCATATCCTGCAACAAAAAAAACAGCATCTCCAAAAAACACTCATCTTTTTATAAGAATCCAGCATTTCTGGTGCCCAGAGGAGTCTTCCTAAAGCCACTCCTCTGAAAGCTGGTGGAGTCACAGCAAAGGGTGAAACATGCTTGGTATTTCTTCCATCTGCTGGAAGGATAACTGCAGGGAAAAGAGTGAAAGCCAGTGATAAGTGCAATGTTAACTACTGCTGAAAGGTAAATCAAATTTTATAAGAGATACTTTCAGTTGAAGTAGCATTGGGACAGCAGCATTTGTTCCCTAAAACAAGGGTGAATTAGTACAAACTTAAGCAGAAAAGAGGGGAGAAAACCCTAAATATTAATGAAAACTAAATCTGTTCATAGTTCTGTATCTCCAAAAAACAAAATTCTTCCTTTAATATGCAATTAAGTGCAATTCCTCTACAGTTACGGTGAAGATCTTCCTTCCTTCCTTCCTTCCTTCCTTCCTTCCTTCCTTTCCCCTTCCCCTTTCCTTTCCTTTCCTTTCCTTTCCTTTCCTTTCCTTTCCTTTCCTTTCCTTTCCTTTCCTTTCCTTTCCTTTCCTTTCCTTTCCTTTCCTTTCCTTTCCTTTCCTTTCCTTCCCTTCCCTTCCCTTCCCAACAGATCCACAACTTATTTTAACATCATTAACTATTTCTGAAGAGCCTAACATAAGCAGAGGGCTGGCTCTGGTATCATCAGTGCTGCTGCTAGACACCGGAAAATGGGATCTGGGCCCCCAAAGTTTCTTAAATATTTCAGGGACAGGAAAAGTCATCCAAACCCCTTGAGTCTGCCCCGTAACTTCAAAATTTTAACACACTGCTGCCTTCTTGGGGCAATTCTGTATTTACTTCTTATTCCATACCTTCCTTGGAAACTCACCCACACATGTGGCATGGCAACTCTATGAACTGACACCTGCCAGCTCTCACTAGGCAGACTCCACACAGGGTTAATTGCTTCAGTGGCCACTCAGGGCCACTCAGCTTCTCAGGCAGGTTCTGCAGTCCACACTGGCCTCCACCTCTGCTGCTTCACCATGCCAGCAGGAAAAACTGCAGTGCAGGTGTGCCCTACTTACATCTACAGCTGGAAGGGAACTGAGGTGGGGGAGTGAACCCACACAGATTCCAGCACCACCAACCACCCACAGCAGTGTCAGTATAGCAGGAGTCACCCCACAGACAGGTGGGGTCAGCCTAATTCATCTCCTCTGCATCTCTGCTAAAGTTTCTGTCATTTCTGGGTCAGACACTTTTACTGGTGTGTGACCCAAAATTACCAGTTTACTTAAATTTTGGTTGTTGTTCTGTGACAATGGTGTTTCCAGAGCTGAAGCCTTGTAGACACTAATCCCAAAGTACCATGAGCTCAAGGTCTTCAACAGAAGTTTTCTCCTGTTGATGTACAACCAACATTCACTTACAACACAATCACATTCCAATGTGTTTCCTTCACATAAACTCTTTGGGATATTCACCAGAACTATTTAGACTTAAGTACTACCATGACTCCTGAAGCAGTTTTCTGGAGTTTACAAATACCACGGTGTTGACTGTTTACACATTCTGTCTCCTGCTGTTGCTGTAAGCCATGAATGCAAAAGGCCTGGTCACCCAGCAAACAAAGGATACAGACTGGAGAAGTGCCAGGGAAATGAAAAGGTTTTATATTCTTTTCAAGAACATTTGAGTCACTTGGCCTACTAAAGTGTTTGAGGTGCATTCACTGTTGATTGCATTTGTTTTCCAGGCTCACTGCCACTACATTGCAGTGAAAAACTTCGCAGAAACTGTGGAAAAACTCGAGACCAAGGCTGGCATCCAGAAGATTATGAAACATCTCTGTGACCTCTTTGCACTACACGGGATCTTCTCAAATACAGGAGCCTTCTTGCATGATGGATACACGTCTGCAGCTCAGATGGACATGGTCACAGCATCCTACCTGGACCTCCTGGATGTCATTCGGTGAGCTGCTTTGCCAGGACACACAGAGTATCCAGTTTATCCCTGTGCTAGATGTAAAAGGGTGCTGCTGTACCTATGGCAACATCTCCACAGTCAATTCACCTCATTCAGTTTTTATTTCCATTGCCTTGGAAGCACTAGAAATTGATTTAAACATCTACTCAGAGCTTGTTTTCATGGCAAAACAGACCCAAGTGTCCAGCTCCTCTGCAATCTCCAAAGTTCTGTAACATGAAATCTTAAATTATAAATGAAGAGGACATGAACACTCTCTACCATCTGCAGTAGAGTGAAAGCAGGAAAATATGTAGTCAGAGCACACTGCCAGGAGGCAGCCACAGCAACCCATCACACGTTGCAAAATCTGCTTAAGCCAGAGCTAATACAGCCTACTCTGTTGCCATGGCTGAGCTGCAACTGGTACCCAAACAATCCTGCCTACAGCTACTTGAGAGGCATCTGCTCGACACCATTTATCATCAGCTCTGTGAATTCTGAGTTAAGGTTTTCACTTACCACAACACTCACAGAGGCTTTTTGACAAAGGGTTCAGCTTTAACTACTCAGTGCTGTTTGTTTAGAACGTATTAACTTACGGTGAAGAGGAGTTGCTACTGTACATACAATTCTACCTAAGCCACCTGGAGAGAAACAAGAACACACTATAAGCAAGGGCTGAACAGGGCTGAGCAAAACAGCAAGGGTTTTCAGAACTGATAGCAGAAAATTAATTAAGTGGTAAGTTTAACATAACATTTTCAAAAGCTTAACGTGTTGCCTTTGGAATTCATTGCAATTTCTGTGTTAGTCCATGCCTCGTTAACAGGATTCAAGAATGGAGTATTTACATATTTACAGTTCATAGAAAGGATATAAGCACTTCCTGGTCTGTAGCAAAAACCCAAACTCTCAGACAGCACTTCCCCAAAAGGAACTGCAATATAGAAATGCTGACATTTGAGCAAACCACTTTGCATCGTGCTACCTCAGGAATGAGGTACAGCCAGCACAACTTCCTATACCCAGGATGATGGAAGGATGAGAAAAAGAAACCATGTCCTGTTTAGGAGATGCTGCCTGTGCTCCAGCTCTCCATGCTGTCAGACTGGCCCCTGGGCTAGATGGGCCCTTGGATGGGTCAGGGTTATTTTGCTTTTACAGACAGGAATAGAAGAGCTCAACACCTCGTGATGACATAATAGAAATACTGAAAGCTAGATAGAGGTTGCAAAAACAACTTCACATTGGTCTAGTAAGAACCTTATTCCATTTTATAAGACGCACATACAGTATAAGAAAAATGAAACAAAGACAAAAATCAAAAGGACTGGCAGAGACTACTGAGAAAATATCTGACATGAGATTGAGTCCTGAATTAGGGATGGAAGGAGTGATTACTAGACCCTGCAAACACCCATTCAGCAGTGCAGACAACTCAGGGCATTAGCAGAACATCACAGAATGACAAAATTATTAGGGTTGAAAGGGACCTCTGGAGATCATCTAGTCCAATCTCCCTGCCAAGGCACCTAGAGACGTCTCTCAGGAATCAGAACAAGCAGGATTTTCCCCCCAAGGAAGAAAACTGGCACAAGCTTTCCAGGAGAAACCTGGGAAACTGACTTCCAAGTTTACCTCCGATTTATTTTCCCATCTTGCAAAGCAGTACCCTCTCAGTAAGAGGAATGTCACCCCTGTGCTCTGTAGGAAGGACGCTGTGCCACTGGTGGATGCTTTTGACTTCACGGACAAGAGCCTGAACTCTGCGCTCGGCAGCTACGATGGGCAGGTTTACCAGCGGCTCTACGAGTGGGCTCAGAAGTCACCCACCAACCAGGTAGGGATGAGTGACAGCTGGGCAACTTCCACAGCAGCCAGGGCAGAAACTGCTTTTCTTCTCACAAGAGACAAGACCTGTTAATTCCTCTTTATCACTGATTTGTATCGCATTGTACAAATAAGCCAGAAGTCTGTTTACGTATGACCAGCACTGAATGCAGGGTATTTTCTATTACACTAATACTTTTACTAGTGCAAAAACTTTGGGGTTTAAGTATGTTTAACCAGAAAGAGTGTAAGTGTTAAACAAGGCAACTTCATGGTCTTTAGCACTTTGCTTTCTCAATTCATCCATACTCTGGAGTAATGTAAAATTTTGTGATGTAAATATGTATTGCTCTGTTTGAAAACTCAATTCGCCTTGAGTGAGATTTTTACTATGGTAATCGGTATCCTTTTGAAATTCCACAGCTGAACACAAAATTTGCCTTCAGGAAACATTCAAGTCCAAGCATATTTTCTGAGGTTAAATAGTATGCTGTCCCCTTTGGAAAGAGTGTGGTGTGCTGGTTATGAAGGACAGCACATATTATAAGGAAAAAATTCTTGCACAGAGTTGAAGTAGCTGGTGGGGGTTTTTTTTGGTTTTTTTTTTTTTTTTGTTTGTTTGTTTGGGTTTTTTTTATGTATGCAGCTTTATGTATTTCAGAGATTGTTCTTAAGAAAAAAATTTACAGCCTTTCCCTTCTTAATTGCCATTAATTCCCTTCCACATTCTCTTTCTGAACAGATGAGCCCAGCCTACGAGAGGTATTTGAAGCCACTTCTGCACAACACGCTATCAAAATTATGAAGACCATGTTCCAAGTGAAGGGCACACATTTCCTCCTGTTCTTTGTGCAGCAGTACATTTATGAAGCATCAGTAATGACTAATCAGAATTAATAATCAGTTGCTTACTTGCACTTACAACAAGTATGAAAGATTCTCAGCCAGCCATTTGCAATTAGACAGATGCCAACAGCACTGAGTGGTACCTGCTGTTGTGAGACAATCTAGTCAGGAATGGTCCAGGGCTCACTGTTTTCTATCCTGAAGTGTCTTGACAGCATCAAAACTCTCTCATTTGGCTTTCTTATTCACTTTCTAAATCTACTATATGATTGAAGGGAAAACAAACCACCACTACACTGTGAACTCTCTCTCTCTATTGCAACTATATAGTGCCTTCAAAAAATCCAAAACAACCAACTTTGCTCAAAAAATCTATGGTGAAATAATGATCCTTTGTTTTTAGGAACAAGTTGTTCTCTTCAATCAGAAAGTATATTAGAAAGTGCATCTGTTTTGACAATTAAAAATAGCTCTTGATTTGCTCAGTACTGGAATATTCCTGCCTAATGAAGATGCAGACAAAGCTGATGCCAGCTCCAGTCTGCAGAATTTTACCTTCCCATTAATAGAGCTGCTCATACTGTCTTTCTATAAATCTTGAGCTCCAATAAAGTGAATTATTTGGAATACTGCTTCTCTAATTATTATACTTCATAATTATGGAAAGGGCAGGATGATCCAGGCCAGTCATTAATTTGCTCGTAAATTAAGTGTTGCAAAGAACATCTTGTGATTCTAATTCAATGCCAGTTAACACAGATATTTCTTACCACGTGTTTCAAGAAAGAAACAACTTTTCCTGAGCTTCGTCAGTTCTGCTTCTCTTCCCTCCGTGATAGCAAGAATAAAGCTCTCACTGCTGCCTCTTATTATGTAAGTCAAAAACCTGCAATGTATGAACAGGAAGAGACAAAATATGACAGAGAAATACCCCCCAAGACAAGCTTTTAGAGCCAGATAAGGGATGGAAAACTCCCACCTACTTGGGACAAGAACTTCATGGGAGAACAGGATCCACTCCATGAAACAGATACCAACTCCATGACTCCCAGCTGCAATCAAGTTAGAACATAACCAGAAATTCTATTAATAACTATGACAAAGGGGCCAGAATAAGTAGAAATGTCTGTATGAAATTGAGTAAAGCCACAGAATTTGAGTGCCTTGACTTGAACATCAGAAAAAGCATTCTGCACAATCACTACATAAAGTGCTGACAAACCAGGCAACTATTAGCAGCTGCAAGTATTTAGGCTCTGTGTTCCCTCCATTCCCACCCCTCTAGCCAGTACAAATATTTGCCATTTTTCTATCAGTCTAAAGCAGTTTTCAGAACACAAGCTTCTTCTATAATGAAGACATTTGAATCAACTGATTAACATAAAAAGGAACAAATTACATCATTAATGGAAGAAACCAGGGCCCTACCAGAACACCCGAACTACTATGCAGCACAAAAAAAAAAAAAAAAGGATCTGGGGGGGGGGATTTGTTCGGTTGGGTTTGGATTTTTTAAGTATGAGAGTTCTAAAAGACAAAAAGAAAATACAAAACAGTATTCTGTATTTCACATTTTTATTAGCTTCTTCTGGCAGGCATTACACTTGGGAATAATATTGCACCAGGCATTAAAAATACGAATTCTACCACAGGGACATTTTGCATTTAGACTCCAATATAAATATTTGTAATCATATTTCCATGGCTACAGATAATATTTGGTTGCTTGATTTATATGCATAGAAGAAAACAGTTGCCATAACTGTAAGGAACTGTACTTATCAAGTACTTTTAAAGGGTGGGATTTGTTTTCCTAGAATATTACAATACTGTATTGATTTAGAAACTAAATTAGTCTACACAATAGCAGCTTCTCCCCAACTGCATTTTAAAATCTTTTTTTGTTTCTTGCTCCCAGTGTCATAGCATTAGATGGATTAGAAACCATTTAAACAAGAGGTAATTTTAGCACTTTGAGTCGAGTCAGAGAATTGTGTTAATGACACAAAATACCCTATTGTACTGATTCTTCGGACTCCCTCTTTCAAACAAAAAGGTGTCTTGACTGAACAGGCACATGCACGGTTTTTTTTCTGAACTGGACAAAAGAACAGAGCTGCTAGAGAATTAAACTCCTCCAGTCCTCACTGATAAACAATAAATAGTCGTATAAAAAAAGCCCATATTGTTGCTTTAGTCAAAAATCCAGACTCTCTTGGGTTCACTGTCCAATTAAGTTGCTAATCACTGAAGCGGCTCCCGTGGACTCAGAATCAGTCATCTGTTTTCCGTGCCAGTCTACAGAAAGTCCAGTTATGTTCCACAGTGTTTTCATTGGCACGCTCGCTCATGTGATGGACTCTGGTGTTCCTGATCGTGAAGCCTTGCTTCGTGATGTACTCCATGAGATGGACTCGGAGCGACACTTCCTGGTGGTAATCACATGGCCCAAAGGTGAAGGACACCTGGCAGTCCCTGGTGTCCATCATGTGCTTATTCCACTTGGTGAAGTGGTTTGAAATGCCTTCCAGTAGTGCATGGACTTTCGTCGTGATGGTGAGCTGCGTGATGATCACAGCCACCGGGTTGGAGTACTTGGAAAGCTTCCGGGTGCTGGACAGCTCCACCACCTCCTCAAAGGTATCCACGGGATACAGCGGCTTGGGGTCATTAAGACACTGAATTAAGGGTTCAATCTGATAGAAGTCTGCTTCCTTCCGGAGCAGGTCAAACTCCTTGAAGTCCAGTGGCAAAGTGAGCTCTGAGGTCCTTAAAAAGTTAAGAACATAACGGAAAAGTGGTCCATCTCTGTCAATAAAGTAATTGCCCTGAGAGTCCCTGGCAGTGGGGAAGTCTCCCCTGAACATGGCCCCGAGCATTGAGTCAGGATATCTCGTTAGAGTTGTGAGGGAGGTCGTATACATGTGTCCACCCACATTTAGCGTGACTGGATCAGTCATCTAGAAAGAGAGAAATTGCAGAGTTTATCAAGCCCCAACAAGAAGATTTGATCACCTTGCTGACACACATGGCAAATACTGCTGGAAAACTGGGGGGAAATCACACTTCTGTTCAATGCCTCTAAGGGCTGTTCAAACCTGAACAAATCCAAGCCACCTAGCAACAAGGCACAACTGGCAACCAGACAGGATGATACTTAGCATGCAGAATGCACATTTCCAGAATGCTTTAGAAATCTTAACAACTCAGCTACTGTCACAGGAGCAAGTTTAGCATTTGGGCAGCAAGTTTTTTCCTATTCTACAGATGGGGAAATGAGAACAGAGAAATTTCCTGAAGAACAAGTTAGTCAGAATGAGGCCCAGCAATGTTCCTTACTTTCACAATCTGTCTCTCATTCTAGAACAAAACCAAAACCAAAAAAAAAAAAAAAAGAAAAATAAAAGGAAATAAAAAATCAGCCAAAAAATGTTAAGCCTCTTTTTATCCCTCAAAAGAGGAAGACAATGCAAGTTTAAACACAGGACCAAGAGCTCACAATCAAAATAATCCATGCTTTGGCTCAGAGGCTTCATTAAAACAGGCAAGGAAGAAAAATAACTTTCAGCTTTTAACTCTAAAAAGGAATATTTATTAACAAATTAATGTGCTGCATAGAAGTGGGGGGCAGAGCACAAACCAGTCAGCATCAGACTCCTGATAGCACATGAGGAAGCAAGAGAGAAAAGAACATAAATCCCATCTGGCCACCAATTCTAACAACCAGGACTGCAGCCAGCCAGAGAAAAGAGACATATGCATGGCAGCAGAATGAGAAGGGGAGAAAAATAAGATGTGCTTGTCTAGTTTGAGACAAGGTTTACAAGGAAAAATACTTTTCTAGATAAATAAAATGACAAAGTCCTTAAAATGGTAAGCAGGAAGCACAAACTATGTTCAGCTTTTCTGCTAGGAAAATGGTAACAGTGAGCTCAAGGCATCAGTTCAGTCCTGGCTGATTGTCCCTAGCAAATCTGAACCTGGGCACTCCCCACAAACTGCACAGGAGGTGCAGCACTCCAGGGAAGGTGAGTAAGCTGTTGTAAAGCTGTTTTAACAGGCATAGTTTTCCCTCTCTCATGACTGAAGCTCTGGATCTACAGAAGGCAGATCTGGAAGGATTCTTGCTGCAAGACCTTGGAAGCCCGGTTGTAGTGCACAGTGCACACTTGAACTCACCATATATCCCCAGTCTCCATTATCCATCTGTTCAAGTGCTTGAACTGTGGTATTCCAAGTTTAACAGAAGGCTGCTGAAAGGATACACAACTCCCCTCCTCTTATCTCCCTGCAGGAAAAAGCACACACAAACACAGAACAAAACATGGCAGACCATCAGTACCTACAAGAACACCAAGGGGAATGCTTTCCAATCAAAGGCAGGTTCTCTGCCAGGAAAGCATTCAGATACAAAGTCACATTAGCAGGAGAATCTGCAAGCACACTTTTCCCTCCTTCTCCCATCACATTACCCACAGGACTGTCTCTAGAGCACACATAACCACTCCACTGGTTGCGTGAACATCCCAGTTTTCTTGAAAAAAATATGCCTCTGAGGGTAATACATGTTCACAAGCAACCTTTCACCTGGGAAACTGTGAGTACTTTGAAAGACAGATGTCATTTTCCCAATTAAGAAAGTTTATTTAGCTACCTCTGAGGTCACATGTGATCTGTTATCAGGCATGACCCCATGCTCCAGTTTTAAACTGCTCAGAAAAATAAATCAAGCATGAAAGTCAATGAAAACTAAGAAGAAAAAAACTCTCACTGCAGAATTAATAATTTAGTAGTGGAGAACTGCAACTGATAGCAAGAACATTAATCTACAGACAGAGTATGAATGGACTTCCCAGAGACCTACTCTCAAAATCTCTGTAGGAACAAGCCAAAGGACAGCTAACATGTTGTCAACCCACTCCAACAAAAGCAATTTGAGAAGAGATTCATGCTGTGACTTCCCAGAAGATGTTCAACTGCTGACTTGCATAACAAGGGGACTGTCCACACATCCACGACCGGGGTTGTGCAACTTGGGGAAGGGGAAAGTGAATGACCTCAGATACCAGTGGTGATTTGCCAAAGGTGGCCTGCCAACCATGTCAAGTGATGGAAGGACAGGGAAGCCAGTCATCAGTAAGCCTTTATCCCTACCCAGAGCCTGCCTCTCTGCTAGAATTGCTGAAAATTTAGGTCAGCCTTTTTTAAGTAGGGTACAGCTTCTCAGCTTTGTTTATTTTTACATTTTAGAAGACCACACAGTTCGCAAGACTTCTGGTCCCATACTCTTTACTAACAAACTTCAACATACAGCCACACAGCTAAAGGCAGTACAGATACTTAGCCAGAGCCCCATATTCCACAATGACTGAATGTTCACAGTTAATTCCCAAGCAAAAAAGATAACTTCCCCTTCTCATTACTAGGAAATGAGGTTGGTTTCATTCACCACAGAACAAGGAAGCACATCCCACCTCTCTGTGCCCTGCCCAAATTCACAGCCTGGCCAGAACAGTGTCCAACAGGTCAGGACTTTGAGACCAAGCAACACAAGCACAGTCCCAGCTGCATCTCAGGTGGATTAAAGAGTAAAAAGAAACAAAATCAGTATATGAAAATAGTGAGGTCAGACAACAGAAGATTAAGGAATACTAAGATACAGAACAAGTCATACCAGGATCCTATTTTTACAAATTAGAGACAGAGCATGCCTCAAGAGAGTACATTAAAACACATCCCCTGACAGCAGATAAACCTGGAAGACCAGGTCTTTTGCCAACCTCTGTAAATATTTTTTTTAACTGCTCAAAAATCAAGAAGAGAATCCTCTCAAGATTTCGTTGTTTGTTTTTGGGTTGGTTTTTTTGGGGGAGGGGGTTGTTTGGGCTTCTGGGGGGTTTTCTTGTTTTTTTTGGTTGGTTTGTTTTGTTTTTTGGTTTGTTTTTTAATTGTCACTCAAGTAGTTTGTAAACTTTTAGCAATAGACCAAAACTTTTAAATTCCAGCACCTGAAGGTGTTATTCTGGTCAAATACAAGACAAGAATAACATGCAGATGCATTAAAACCATATGAGAGTGGTACAGGTTTCTGATACTCACTTGAAAGTGAAATGATGCACCCAGCCAGAAATTTCACCAGTAATCATGACAGAAGAGATCTGCAATCTTAGTAAAATTACCTCAAATTACACATCCAGAATATTTCAAAGACAGAGATGTCCATCAGTGTTATTTTAACTGGTGAATATGATGTTATTTTGGTCGCATGTAAGGCCAGTACAGATGAATCAAGACTTCATCAGGGAAAGAAAGAGATGACACTGCAAGTCTGTGCAAAGGCATGATTTAATCTTTGATCACAGCACTGCTGTGTAACACCAGAGTGAATAATTTACAAGCGCAATTATCTGAAACAAACCTAGCCCTCAACATAGAAGGTGCATGGAGAAATCTCTGTGACCTTTGTGTAAGGACCCAGAACCACAAAGCACACACAGACCTCCCTGGCAAACCAGTGCTGGAGTGAAATGAGCCACACAAAAGGATGATACCAGGAGGCCATCCTAAAATGACCAAGCGTGATCCCAACTGTTCACTGCTTCCCTCATCAGCCTGGGAGCTCTGAATTTCTAGACAACTTTACAGGAGAAAGTAACTTGGTTTGGGTACAACCTGAGCTAAGAACTCGCCAAACACATCACAGCAAGGATGAGGATGGATGCCCTTCACGTGCCCTTTCAATGATGCTTTAAATCCTCCAGATTTGAACACAGTGACCATCAGTGGGGATCAGCAGACACTCCATCCATCCCCCAGGACAGGCAGCCTCAAGCCAGCTCTGCCCTTGTGTCACACACCAATGGACTGCATGTAGGGACAGGCTTGCCAACACAGCTACTCCTGTCCAGACAGCAAATTACAGACGACACACAGTCATATCCCAAGGCAGCCTATGTTTGATAACCACAAAAAATATTTCAAGCGAAATTCAGTCAAATTGCTGACACAGTTAAGCCAAGCAGGATGTCCCTCTCTAGTGGGAGCAGAAGTGCACGGACGGTGACAAACCACAGTCCTGCTGTCATGACACCGCTCTGCATGCAGGGAGAGGACGCACAGCAGTGACACAGTCACTGGGGTCCTGCCACAGCCCAGCACAGCCAGAACGGGCATGGCACAATGAGAAGCAAGAAAAGCACTCAAGTCATCACTTTATACTTAACACACCAAACTGGATACCTGCATTCATAAAACGCTCACTCTTATTTCATATGTTATGACTCAGAGGATTACTAGGCTGTTTATCAGCAACGCTGCTGCAACAGGTAGTGCCACTAACTCCAGCAGGGCTTCTCCCAGAACAGAGCTGCAAACCAGTTTGCAAACTGAAATTCAAAGAAAGCTTTTAAGAGTCAGATGAACATCTGCATCTGTGAAAACACACACATAGACACACACACCCCCTGTTGAGACCAGGCCAGGGGATGCCAGCAGCACTGCCAGGCATTTGCACTGCTGCGACTACAGGCTACCACCACTCCTGGAGAGACCCCTGCAATGCTGTAACACACAGTTACTCAAAGGAGGAGCAGAAATACACCAAGCCCCTGTAAGTCAAGAGGCACAGATCACCTGATTTGCTCTGAATGTTCTTCATCTAGTTTTTAAAACAAAATAATTAAGGGCTTTCTTGTGGCATTAGTCTTTCATGAGCAGTTTGGTATCAATATAATAGCACAGGTTGTTTAACCTGAAGAGTTACCTTTGATTCCTATGTCAATAGAGAGATGGAAGGAATTCTAGCAGCAGCAACTTAAAAATGAAAAAAGAGCAAGGTAAGACTCTGATATACACTCTCAGCTATTCAACCCTTTGTGAGCTCCCTGCCTCTCACACTTAGATCTCACAAGATGAGAAGAAACTCCATCCCCCAGCACAGTTATGCAGTACAGGGACAACCTCTCTCTTTCCCAGCCAGTCAGAACACTTGAAAGGCAACTTCTTACTGTAAATTACTGGTGACTCACCTGAACTGACAAACACTGAGCAGCATCAGTGCTGACTGTTCTCCACCAAACTATAGCAAGCTGACAGTCAGCAGAGCAACCCCTGAGTTCCAGCTCTGTGCCACCCTAACCAGGGGAGTGAGGAGAAGGAGCGTTCTCAAAACAAGCAGTTACCAAATCTTCTGGCAATCAGCACATCAGCTTCACTAAAGAAAGCACCTACCACCTTCTACACATGTCAAGTTTATCATGACTAATGCAGTTTATTAGAAGTTAACTTAGTTTTTGCTTTTCTTGAGTTGTTCTTTACTAATACTCAGTCTTTACCTCAGGCAGGACAGAAAAATGCTCATACCAGCCACTCAACATTTTTGCTCCTTTATATTTAATTGCTTCACTGTAGTTTCCATCCCTCCCCCAAGGAGCTCAATGACATCCTGTTTTAAGTCCCGATTCCAAACCTTTATTTCTTGTTGGAAGAGCCCCCATCCCAGTACGACTTTAGCACTCCTATAAGAGACTCAAAGGAGACTCTAATGTCCAGCCAGGTTCTACTGAAGCAACCCAGGGCACTCAGGCTTCCAGGACCTGCGATAATAATTGGGGTTTATCCATGTACTTTGCTTCTGTGATATTAACCACTGTTTTTCCAATGAGAAAACATCTCTGAACAGTTTTGGTGGCTGGCAGGTGTAAGAAACACCAAGCCTCCCTGCACACACTGATGGGGCTTAGCACACATACGGACCAAGGAGTGACAGCAGCCTGGGACAAAAATCCCCCCCTGAAACCCAGAGTGGGGTCCAGGGCTTCAGCAGGAGGCAGGAAGTGCCCGTTTTCATCCCAGAGGAGCCAACGAGATCGTGGTAAAAGAACTCTCCCCCAGATCACAGTGATTCAGCAAAGATGCTCAGAATGAACCCGTTCTGCCTCTCTCCTCGCAAGTGACCCAAGAGTCCAGAGCCTCACCCCGACCCCAAAACAGAGTCTCAGCTCTGCCTCCTCTCCCCAGAGCAGCAGGACCCGCTCCCCTCCCCACCCTGAGCAAAGCCCATGGCTCCCAGATCCTCCCTGCCAGAAATCACCGCCGGGCACCGCTGCTCCCACCCGGGCATCCCCACCGCGCCCGACCGGGAACAGGACCCCCGGAACACCTGTCCCATCCCCGCCGAACTCGGGGCCTCCGCTCCCTGTGCCCGGCCGGAACAGCCCCGGGAGCCCGGCACATCACCTGTCCCTGTCCCGCTCCCTGTCCCGGTCCCGCTCCCTGTCCCGGTCCCGCCGTGACGCGCTCCCCTCCGCGGCTGCGGCCCCCGCCCCGCACCGCCCCCCGAGCCGGGGCGGCCCCGGGGGCTCGGCCCCTCGCCCCCCGCCCGGCCCGACACTCACGGGCGCAGCTCTCGGCGCTGAGGCGGAGCCCGGCGGCAGCGGCGGCGGGGACTGTGCCCGAGCCCGAAGCGGAGCCGCCGGCGCGGGCGGGGACGGCGCGGGGGAGTGTCCTGGCGAGCCCCGCCCCGGCGGTCGGTGACGGGGCGGACGGGCGCGGCCGGGACGCGCGTTCCCGCCGCCCTCAGGGCCGCTTGGCGGTGCTGGCCCGTCCCCGCGGGCGCGTCCCCGCGGGGCTGCGCGTCCCCGCGGGCCCGGGAGGGGCGGCGGGCGGGGCTTTGGGGCGCGCGCCACGCGCGGCCCCGCGGGGATCCCCGCACGGCCCCGGTGCCGGAAGTGGCGCGAAAGGGCCGCGCGCTTCTCGCCACCGCGTGCGCGCCGCGGACACTCTCGCGAGAGCGGCGGAGGCGGGGCCAGGCGGCCGCAGGGCGAGAGGACACGAGCAAGATGGCGGCGGCTGCGGTGGCTCTGCGGCACCTGGCGTTGGGCTCCCGCCTCGCCCCGCACGCCCGCAACGCCGGGGCCCCGCTCCAGCGGCTCCAGCATCGCAGGGGCCTCCGCCTCTCTGCGCCCGCCGCCATACAGGTAGCGGGGAGGGCTGCCCTCGGAGAGGGCCTCGCGCCCCTCAGGGAAGGGTCCGGCACCGGGGCGGGCGGGCGGTGAGGTGACTTTAGCCCCCGGGCTGAGGTGACTCCCGGCGCGTGGGGAGCGTGTCCCCGCCCAGCCCGCCTGCCGCTGTCTCGCAGGTGACGGTGCGGGACGCGCTGAACCAGGCGCTGGATGAGGAGCTGGAGCGGGACGAGCGCGTCTTCCTGCTGGGCGAGGAGGTGGCACAGTACGATGGCGCCTACAAGGTATGCGGGAGACGTTAGCGGCCCAGGAAAGGGCTTCAGGTGGGCCCTGACTCCTTTCTCCTACCCTGCAGATCTCCAGGGGTCTCTGGAAGAAGTACGGGGACAAAAGGGTGATCGACACCCCGATATCCGAGGTGAGGCTGCTCTGTCTCCTACCCTGCTGATCCCTCCATCAGCTGCTCCCTGGTCCTTATCCCTTGGTTTTCTTTTCTTTCAGATGGGCTTTGCAGGAATCGCTGTCGGTGCTGCTATGGTTTGTACATTTGCATTCTTCCACGTGTGGTTTTAAAATTAAACTGTTTTTATGTAAAAAAACATATTTCACATTTTTATGTAAAAAAATATATTTCCATGCATATAATAGGCAGGGTTGAGACCGGTGTGTGAATTCATGACATTCAACTTCTCCATGCAAGCAATCGATCAGGTTATCAACTCTGCTGCCAAGAGCTGTTACATGTCTGCAGGATGCATCTCTGTTCCCATCGTCTTCCGAGGTCCCAACGGAGCCTCAGCTGGCGTCGCTGCCCAGCACTCCCAGTGCTTTGCAGCCTGGTATGGACACTGCCCCGGCCTCAAAGTCGTCAGTCCTTGGAGTGCAGAAGATGCCAAAGGGCTGCTGAAAGCATCAATCCGGGATGATAATCCAGGTGAGCACAAGCAGGTCACAGCAATACCTGGCACTCAGACCTAAGGAACGTCTGTTTTTCCCTACAAAAGCAAAGACTGGTTAAACCCTAAAGCACTCAAGGTTGAATTACTGCAGTTTTAGGGTACACTAAAAGACACAGAGGGATTCATCCTTTCCCTAAATGTCCTCTGCCATGCTAACAGTACATTTTGTGCTGCTGCTAGGTGCATAGTTTTACTGCCAGATTGGTATCAACCAGAAAACCTGGAAGCATTTATAAATCATAAAGGGGTTAAAAAGGGTGAAAATGACCTAGGAGGAGTTCCTGCATATATACTGCCTGTGTAACTTAGTTTTACAGATCATGAAATTCAGAATGTACTTATTCAAGAGCAGCAACCTTTGTCTTTATTTTTCACAAACACTAATTAAAAATATGAGACCTTTCTAAAACTAGTGATTGTACTGTCATGTACCAAAAGTAAAATACCTGACCTCATTTCAGAATAGTTGCAGAAGTTTTTAGAATAATTCATTATTGAATAAAAGACTTAAATTTAGGGGTTTTTTTTAAATTACTTCTGCAAACCTAGTCCTCACTCCCTTATTGCCTGGATGGGTGTACTGTCTTGAGCTGCAGGACTGTTAATGGTCAGCACAGGCCTGTGCCTGCAGATGTACACACTAATCCAGGTATGTTTCCTTCTAGTTGTGATGCTGGAAAGTGAATTACTGTATGGTGTTCCCTTTGAAATGTCTGAACAGGCACAGTCAAAGGATTTTGTTATTCCTATTGGAAAAGCTAAAATAGAAAGGCAAGGTAAGCTGAGAATACATTTGTTTCCTTACTAATTGATGTGCTTGTAGACTTTTCTTAACCTCTTGGCTATTCAGGGTACTACTGTTATAGGGCACAGAAAAGTGTTTCAAATGTTAAGTGTTCAAATGTTCTTTCATCTAGTAGTGTGGTTTCATGTTCTGTTGCCCTTAAAAGGAGCTAACACCTGATTGTCCTTACCTCAACTTAAACTATACCCTTCTAAAAGATTCCATAAAATATTTGTTCTGTAGTATAGAGATTTGGTAGGTGATGGCTGAAAGTTTTTTCCTCACCTAAGTATGTAATGTTGGTCAAAAATGCAAACAGAGATCACTGTACTATTTCAGCCAGCTTGTTCATAATTTACCTCTAAATTATATGAACATTTGAATAGGTTGATCTGAAAACTATATTAAATACCTCATTTAGTTCCCTGAATTCAGAAGTAAAATTTGTGTCTTAACATAGTCCTTTCTTTCTTCATACTGTGCTCAGTATTTCAAATAAACCTGAGAACCTTAAATTTGCAAGTGAGTCCTCATGCTGCCTTGAAAGGAGCCTGAGGTCTAGAAAAAGCTTTAAATCTCAAGAGGTTTTTTTTTTTTACTCTTGTTTCTGTTTTAGGAACTCATGTTACGGTAGTGGCACACTCAAGACCTGTTGGCCATTGTATGGAAGCAGCTGCTGTACTTTCTAAAGAAGGTGTAGAGTGTGAGGTGAGTGGGGTTTGGGTTGCTTATCTCTTTCCCTGAAGTGGGGGAAAAAAAGTAGCATCTTCTTGTTCAAGTTCTGCAGAACTTCAGTGTATCAACTACAAGGGTCTTAATTTCAGGTGCCTTAACAGCACACGCCTTTCATGTTTCTGAGTTAGAATTATTAAGTCTTGTCTTTGGAGTCAGAACAGCTGAAAGTGCTGAAGGGCCCTGTACCCAAACGGTGGTGACTGACAGGCTCAGATCACAGCAAGGCTCAGAGTGTCCCCTCTCCCCCAGGTTATAAACCTGCGAACCATTCGACCGATGGACATTGAAACCGTGGAAGCCAGCGTGGTCAAGACAAACCATCTGGTAACTGTAGAAGGAGGTTGGCCCCAGTTTGGAGTAGGAGCTGAAATCTGTGCCAGGATCATGGAAGGTACTGAGTTTCACAGTACATTGATCTCATTCCCTACTCGAAATGTTGATTATTCTTGATGAAGCCAGGCAAAGGCAGAGTTGGAGGTTGCATCACACGAGCTGGAGCTGTCTTGCTCTAGAGATTTTCACAGGGTGGATGATCAAACCCCCGAGTGCATGAACACAAACAAGCCTAGAACACTGCTTTCTGGAATATTAAGAGCTACAGGAACAAATTGTTTAACTAGAGTAAGAGTCAGAAATTGAATCAAGACAAAACCATAGTTACTTGGCAACCTGACCCTGTCTTCTGTTTCAGGACCTGCCTTTAACTATTTGGATGCTCCAGCTGTGCGTGTCACTGGTGCCGATGTCCCCATGCCTTATGCAAAAATCTTAGAGGATAACAGCATACCTCAAGTGAAGGATATAGTATTTGCAGTGAAAAAAGCATTGAATATATAAGTTGTAAATACATGTTTTAAAAATGACTTTACAAGGCATTCTTGGTGTTGGGCACGTTGTATGCATAATTTCTGTTGTATAAGCTCCATTATCTTTGTACAGTGGGGAAAGTATAGTGACCTCCCAAAATATTTATATGGGGTTACCCCCCAAGCCACACTTCCTATATGCAACAATGTGGTAATACTTGTTTGTTCAACAGTACAGCTGGGTTTGTGTTACTATTTGTGAAAAAACGCTATTCTAAATTCAAGATTGAGGAAAAAATCCTCTCTTTTTGCTTGGCTTGTAAGTGCCAGAGGAGCTGTGCTGAATCTCCTGCAGCAGTGATGGAGGGCAGAGCTGCAAAGAGCAAGAGCAGGCCCTGAATGCTGTACGGCTGCAGGAGCCTGTGGTTGCAGGGCTCATTGAAGAGGAATGATCAGGCTGATCATGTGAGGCCCAGACTGTCAGTGCAGCGCAGCTCTGAGCACAGTCTGTGGCAGCCCAGGGGCTCAGTTAAGAGATGATGACTGTGTCTGGTTTGAAGAGCACTCTGCACATGCAGAAGGGCTTCTGTACAAGAGCTGAAATAAAGATACTGAACCTTTCCAGTATGTGATAGGAAACAATTCCTAATTTTTCTTTACTCGCTGCCACATAGCAGTGATAAAAATAAGTGCCCAGATGCTTTGCTTTTACTGTTCCAAGTTTTTTTGTGATTTTTTTTTTTTTTTGACTCCCTACCTGGGCTGACAACTGCACACTGACTATAGTTCTTGCAGTGCAAAATGAGTTCATTTGCTCAGCTGCACTGAGTCTAAGCAGGTGTGGATTGTGTGTGAAGAGCTGGGACACATTCAGAGCAGCCTTTTGAGAGATCACTGCATCCCAGGGAGTTCTGCCAGGCTTCCCTCAGCAGCTTCAGGTACAGAGGGAAAGCTGCCTTGAGGAGCCTGTGCAGCAGGGTCTCCTCTGCACCTCAGGTAAACCAGGGAAGAGGAGGTACCTCTGAGCAGACAGAAGAGCTTGGGTCCTGTTTCTGAAGAGCTAGGAATACTTCCCAGGATATTTCATGTAGCAGAGGTGCTGTTCAGTTCTTGGGAAGTCTGGCTTGGAGGTTGAATCCCACCAGAACATACCCACCACATGCTGCTGAAGGAATTCCATTAACATTTTAATAAAAATGACTGAATATCACAGGTTACATGAAACTTTGTACAGACATTCTCTGCATAGTAACAAACACTGATGTACTTGAATTTTAAAAAAAATGGATTATCTATAATCCTTTAAAGTGCAATTTGTTTTAAGGTTTTAATTCAAAAAGGATCTTTCAATAAAGTTTAAATGGTAGAATTAACTTGAAGGAACTTTTCATTTAATTAAATCAACAATAACATCCCAGTGCCCTATAACCTCCCACTTCAACTGCTTCCTCATTTAAAAACACTTTCCCCTAGAGCTGCAGATAGGATGTCCATTAAAACAAGCTTAATGAGACAGCATTTTAACTCCACCAGCAAACATGGTGGGAATAAGATTTAATTCTCCAGTTCCCTCACCTGTGCATTATGCTTTAAGGGTTGGATTATGTAAAACAAACTTGACTCCATGCAGCAAGAATTAAGATCAGTTATGAGTGTATGAAAAGAGTTGAAAAATTGAGCAGACTAAAATTACATTCCTGTAATTTGAAATAAAGGGTGGAATGGAGCTAGGAAAAATGCATTAATTTACCATCATCGCGGTCATTCCTATTTTCAGATTTTTTTTTAATAGAAGTTGCTGTACCCCTGAAACTGTAGCTAGAGGACACAGTTCTTGCAGCCAAGCCCGGAGTACTTATCCCAGCATGGCAAAGCAACTCGAGCAGGGCAGTGCTGCTACTCGGGAGAGCTGCTCTGTGCCCGTGGGGCAGTTGCGGGTCAGCAGCGTCAGCACAGGAGGGGGAGAGGGAATTGAATCCTGGAGTGACCAGTGGCCTCAGCTGATCCTGGGAGCACTGTAGTCGCACGTCTGTGTTTTCTTCAGAGTTCCTTTCTGAAAGTTCTGAATGGAGCTGAGCAAGGCTCCTCGGCCTGCGCTGACCTCGGGCCTCGCCGTCGGCACCTCTGTGCTCGGGGGAGGAGCTGCTGGCGGCAGGGGCGGCGGGGGCGGTGCTGGGGGTATGGACGATGCTCCTGAGAAGTTGGGGAGAGAAGATGGAGTTTGATTATGCCGGGGATGTCCTGCCACAAGAGGCCTGCGGCTGCTCGGCTGGACTCGGTCAGTCCTGCACTATAGTCACGTCATCCCTTGAATGCCAGTGGAGCGTGAAGAACAGAACAAATGGAAAATGCCAAAGTGATCAAATCCCTCTATCTGCAGGTGAGTCATGTCATCTGAGATACCTCTGAAATGAAGCCTGAAGAGCCTCAGGACTCAGATGCAAAACATCACTCATATGTGATCTTGCACCAAGGAAAATAGAGATCCCTTAAAGGGACTTCCAAGATTCAGTTTCTGCTATTTGTCCCTAGTGACGTAATTTGCTCTTTGGGACATGAACAGTAACAAAGACTGGAAGCAAATTTTACTACCTGTTGTTACTTACATAACTCACTTTACAATTATATGAATGAAGGACCACGTCACTGTAGTATCTGTGGTGACCATTTTGCTTTGTCATATTATGCCTAATTTTTAAAGTACTAACTGCAGATAGAGTTTTCTGGAAGTGTTTTACACTTCCAAAGTTCTGTTTGACTTTCTCCAAACATGTTGTAACAAATGGTCGTTTTGACAGACTGAATGAATCACAACACTGTCACACCACACACCTCCAGCCTGCCTCTCCTGTTCCCACCAGCCACCTTTGTATTCTGCCCCTTGCTCCTACATCAGCCACATCCACTTTCTGCTTCTCATCCAACCTCAGCCTCCACATCCCGACTCCCTGGGAAGCCAGAGCCCGCAGTGGAACATACAGCTGGTCCAGCAGTGAGGGCTGCATGGAGCTGTTTCCTGGCAGTTCAGATCCAGGCAAGTGGCCTCCTTTGCCCCAGGCACTCTCCCCAGCACATTGCACCATCATTGCCATGCAAGTCAAATAATAACGGGCCTATCTTGTCTCATATCCTGGAAGGAATAGGGGCATAATGATTAATATCCTGGAACTACTCAGCAGTGAATTTCAGCTCTATCACAGATCATGAGTTGTGCCATAGGAACACTGAAGAGACAAACGGCACCTATTAACACTTGCTTCCAGTAGCTCTGACTACAAAGAGGAATATACTGGTAAGTGGCAAGAACTGTGATACTGGGCAAGGTAAAACAACATTAGGGCAACCAAGACACTGCTGTTCCTGAAGCAGAATAGCTTGCCAGAAGTGAGCAAATATCAAGCAATTATGTCACATTACACCACTCAGGCTCAAAAGGGATTTGAGGAAGGATAAAGCTCAATTACAGAAAAAAAGCAGACAAAAGTTCTCTGTTCTGCATTTGTCTCTCAATTCTTCATCCACAATTGTTTTTAGACTAACAAGTAACAGTAAAAACAGAACTGTTGTTATTAAAACAAGGAGTTATACTATGTGAAAGATAAAATTCAAAACTCTCTCATTTTCTATCTGTACCAGTCTTTGAAGAAAGACTTTTCCCACTTGAGAGCAAGCTCAAAATGCAGAGTATTCACATAAAGCATCCATTTTTGCCAGTGTGCATTAATACATGCTGTGATTGTAGCACTTCCAGCTCTTCAGGAGAAATTCTCATTGGCATAAAAGCCTCATGTGGAAATGAAGCATTGAAGTACATATTGAGCTCATCTTCATTCTCTTGCCTTCAAGAGGAAATACTGAAGTCCTAATAGAAATACCAGAGATCAACTGAAGCAATTTACCCTGCCTGTTGCATGTGGATCAACTGCTTTCTAAAGTAACCAAAACTTTACACAACAGCAGCACAAACTGAAATAAATTGCATACTAGGGCCTTCTAACTTACCCAAATCTGCTTTTTACACTTGCCAAAGATCAATTTACTATTAGAAATACTGAAAAAAACATTCCTGGAGTTAGAGTCCTGTTTCTCCTGTGGATGGACTGCCAGGAAAGAAAAACTTGGCCAAAGGAAGAACAAGACCAAGAACAGTCCAAGTACCCATTTAGTGGCTGAAGTGGTCAGACCAGGACCCTGCAGGACTGGTGCACCAACCTACCCCCAAACAAATCATGTAAACTGCTGTAAAAGCACCAAGAGCAGCTAATCATAAAAGAAATGGCTTCAAAGAGATGCAAAAACTCCAGAGAACAAAGACAAGATTTTTGTCTGGAATTGCAAGGTGAGGCTGAAAGAGACTATGCAAGTAGTTGTACAAGTTGCAGTAGGGAATGACCATGAAAGCAGTGCCCAGGGAGTACAAATACAGTGGTAACACATGTGGTGAAAGAAGACACATGTGACACACACAGGGCAAAAAACACACAAAATGCTTGGATCACTAAGTATTAGGAGGCCAAGATTCCACATGTTATCTTCAAATTTTGGTCTGGTTATTTTACAAAAGTAGAAAAGAGAAGAAAGTAGGAGCAGAGATCAACCTTTCTTCCTGGAAAATTGTTAAATTCCTCAAGATTCATTATTATTGAAATTGAGCTGCTGCCAACATCATGTAGTTAAACTCAGGGAAAACTGGTAACAGAGAATTATACCCTTACACTTGGGCTCTGCCTTAAGACATAAATACACAGTGTTCAGAATGCAGAATGGTATCTGACTAGTTTATAAGCATTACATAATGAACCTGCTAATTAAGAGCATGATTCAAAAATCTTCAAATCCATTCACTCCAGTTAGGCAATCAACACCAAACTGTCCTTCCCTTCTTGAATAGAGTGATGCAAAAGAAATCTTAGTTCACATACATGTATTCATATACATTTACATCTACAGATGAAATTGTTCTGCCCTACAGTGAAATATTTTCCTGCACTTACTAGAAAAAACATTTGAGACAAGTGTTTAGCTATCTCTAGGCCCTTCCAATACATATGTTAAAGGACATATGTTGCCTGCAAACACACATTTTATTCATTCATGCAGTTGTAAGAATAAAACACTCAAACAAGAACTTACCAAGGGTTTTTACAGGGACATTTTTGTTAAAAGAGTGTGTTAAAAGGAATAGGAAGTAAATCAGATGCTGTAAACTTGATGCCTGAATTGAAACAAAAACTTAATTATGAATTTAAAGTGACAGCAATTGTGCAAACAGCATTAATAACTTGGCTGAGAATGGGATGTGAACAAAGAAAATAATTTTAGTGATAGTTTTTAAAGATGCTGTATTTCATTAAAATAATCTGTAAGAACATTCAGATTTTTTTTCTATTCCCTCCCAATACTAAGCAACTTCAAGATTTGCATCCAGCTTTCCCATTCAGAAACAGAGCATCTTTAAAGAGATAAATCAGCATTAGCTTACTTTTCCGAAAATTCACGTTCAAAATGATGCATGCTCTATTGAAGACAGCAGAGAAAGAGAGAGGACACAAGTTAATCATCCAGTTCTCATGTCAAAGTAAGAAAAACAGATACTGTTAGCTGAAAAGTTAGTACAGAAGTCAATACATTCTTACTGACAAATAGGAGGACAGCAGATTGACTATTTCATATTACATTTACAATGTTTCATTCAATTCTAAAAAAATGAACAACAATTTTCCATGCTCTAAGCATTATTATACTTGATCAACAAATACAACATACATGCTTTCAGTTGCACATGCCATAATTCAAGCTTTACAGGACTAAAGTGCATTTAGAGAGATTTAGCAAGAAATCTGAAGGAAGATTAGCCACAGAAGATGAAATCCATTCAGTTCAAGAAACACTTCCTGCTGTACTAACACCTGTGTTCACACTTATGGGTCAGAGACATTCAGGAAAAGCACTTCCTAAAGCATTCCAACTGTTTTACAGCAAGGTGAGGGGCAGGAAAGATGCACCATATGGGTGCCAATGAAACATGTCATACTGAAGGATTCAGAACTGGCACAGAAAAAGATTAAGCACAATTCTTTCACTATTCCTGCAGGGAAGTCCAGAGAAGCAAAAGTGACACCCTCCAAGTTCTTCTCTGTTGAAAGAGATCTTGCTGTATCTTGTGGGCTTATTTGATTTAGAAAATAATCAGTGAATTTTAAATAACCCATACCACACTGTTCAGCATCCCTTCTGACCCTAGCTACTGCTCACAGCCACAAAGAAAATGAACAGATTTTCACAACAGAAGCAAAGAATTGGGGGGGGGGGGAAGAACCACACCAGGAGAATGTCAGAAACACAGGATGTTACATTAGAGTCACTTGCATGATCTAACAATGCATTTCTAATATGTTAATCAAGTACCTGCAACACCACCGTGCTATCGTATCAACAGGATGCTTTGAGATACCCCAGCTCTAACACAGCCATACCAAACCAAATACACAGACTGAAAGTCTCAATGCCTTTTTGAGAATCATCTCACCACACACACCCATGAGTAACTTTGGTATAGAGGTAAATATCCTTAGTAAGTAAAAAGAAATCAGAAGAGAGAAATGCAAGCCACAGATGCATCACTTGTCACAAATAAAGTCCTACCATGGGACCAGTGTGTCTTTCCTCAAGGCAGCAATAGCATACTTGCTCAGAACAGTTAAAACTACAATACTGCTGGTGAAAAAAAAAAAAATCTAGTTTTCTCTCAGAATTAATATCTGAAATTTCTTCTACAAATTCTACTCACAAAAGCATTCCTGAAAATGTGACACTTGGTTTACACCTCATAAACAGCATCCAAGCCATCAGCTCACTAGCACACTTCCCAGTGTGAGGACAGGTAGGGCCACAAACCATGTTAGACAGGGCTGATCCCCACTAGTCATCAGGAGCACACTGGCACAAGATGATCAACAAACACACTGTGACAATATGGTTTGAACTGAGAAAAGTTTTGAGCACAAAGCTGAGCTACTTTGATCCACATCTGCACATAAACCTGCATGCCATGCTCAAAACTTGAAAATGCTTTCAACCAAGTTCCAACAAGTTCAAGTCAGAACATAACTAAGCAATCGTTTTATTGGAAAAAAAAAACAAAGCTTTCTAAACTTCTGTCCATTTTGGGGGCACATTTCAGCTACTTCATTATTAAAGCCCGCAGAACTGGTAACAAATTCTCCAGATCACAGTCAGTGCATCCAGAGAACAGCACTGTTACTGTGCAACAGTGACAGTAATTATCTTGCTTAGGCTATCTGGGAGAAGTTATTCCACATGCCCTCTACTTGAAGGAGAAATTACTAATTTGAATTTCAGCATGACTGATTTGAATTACATCACACAGACTGCAGTGTCCTTTGAAAGACTATCTACAGCAAAGACAAATTTGATTGCATTGCTTTAGTTAATGAGTTGTGCTGTCTTGAAAGTTCCTGGGACTAGAAATCTTATGGCAAGAATCACCATAAAAAACAGCAATGCCATGGCCTGCTTCCCCTCTATAAATATATTCTGTTAACATATTTTGTTATTAATATTTGACAGTGCTCTTCTTCCAGTCTTTGAGACTGAAGCACATCCACTACTGTTCAATATTTAGATTTGCAATTAAACTTTCAGGCTATTTCTATTGCCCATTCAAGCAGATTCTTCACCACTTCCCACCCTTTTTTTAAACATTAGCAAAACTCTCTGCACAGTTACCCAGCAAACTGAAAAACAGAATAATAAATATATCATTTTTACCCCAAATCAATCTTGTTTCTAGACTTGTTTCTACTAACTCTACTGGATTATAAATGGGGTGTAACAGAACTAGGGAGATTCATGAAGTTTAAGCCACCAAACTTGTCACACCCAAAATTCCTGAAAATACATCACAGCAGTACAGGAATAAAAAGAACAAAGAAACAAGGTAGGAGCAAGCAGTATTTTAGAGTGAACAAATCATTAATACCAGAACAAATGCATACTGCAACACGAGGCCCAGAAAATGCCTGGAAAGTTGCAATGTGGGTAGGCCTGGAGGAATACAGACTTTGAAGCTAGCACATACACCCTGGGTAAATCATATCACGTATATCTCAAGAAAGTTATAGTTACAAAAAAGTTCTCTGTGACTCTCAAAGGAGAGCACATGCCCACACTCAGGCTGCCACAAGGTAACTGTCATCTTGGTGTTCCATCCTCGAAAACCATCATCCCTTTATCATCCTTGGGAATAACAGCACCACTGAGGGGCAGAGGGGAATAAAAAAAACAACATAAGAAAGATAAACACTGTAGTGATTCTTGAACATACCTGCTGTGGAGGGCGGAGTGGGGGATGATGGAGATGTTAAAGGGGAACTCGCCCCAGAGCCTGCTAAATAAAACAACAGTCAAGTAACTACAGCTGTGACATGGCAGGTCAACACAGGCAGATTGCTGGAAGAAGGCAAATTTTATTGACTGAAAATGCAATCCTGCTTCCACATCTTGGGAAATACTCCCATTTGTAGCAATGGTGGCTTTACAGTTCAGAGTATGAGAGAAGCTCCAAAAACATAGGAAATGCATTCAGTATTTCTCAGTGGGAAACATTTCTGTTGCTTAGGCTGCTGGATTTCAGCATACAAATTCCCCTTAAGAGTTGTGCCAATGCATGGGTGGCACCCCATCTCTCCTAAGACATGATTTTCAGCCAGTTGCTGTATTCCACAACAAGCTGCTTTTAGGCATATTTTACCCAAGCAAATCAACTCTGGTAATCTGTTCCATAGTACCAACTGCACCTTTTAACTAAATGAAAACTTGTGAAAGGCTCTGTTGATTTAGAATTTGGCACTGAAGCAGCAATTTAACACATAATTTTCTCATTCATCTTAGCACCTTCCTATGTAATACAAATCACCAGAGAGTCTCCCTGAAGACTGCATTATTTAATGGCCCAAGTAATGGATGTTGTTGTTATGCAACTCAAATATCAAACAGAATGAAGAGACTGATAATTTTTTTGGGGGGAATCAGGCACAGAAGAGGGGAAACATTACTTTAGATTAGGCAACTGAAAATATGATAGCAACAATATTTTTAAGCCCTCAATTTACTTATTATTAAATACCCAAGCCAAGTGGTACCAGACTTTGGTAGTCAAATATCCCAAATAATAATATAATCCCAAATAAACCCAAATATTTTCAGACAGAAAATGACAGTAATAACAAAAAAAAAAAAAAGAGAAAGAAAAAAAAAAACTTAAAACAGCTGTGTAGAAGCAAATTCCTCTCTCTGTACTTACCTGAGTTATTTGAGTTGCTGTATTTGGCTGAGTGTTCTTCCCCACTTTCATTGGCAGAGCGTTTTGACTTCTTTAAAAGGGAGCAGAGGAAATAGAAGATAGGAATGAATAATCACTTTCTATGATAAGGATTGAACTGACACACAGATTAGTAACAGCTATGCACTGTATCACACAATATTTTTCAGTGCTCAACATCCCTCTCACCATACCAGGACACACTGACGTGATTACAAGAGCACCAAGGCTGTTTGGTGCTCAAATATCTCTAGCCAGGCAGCAGGGAACTCCAGTGCCCTCTGACCACAAAGGAAGGGAAGAAAACTGACACACACACCCCTCCCCAGAAAAGAAGAGTAATGCAGACAGTGCTGCAGGAGCAGGGTGAAACAGGCTCCAACACCTCCCCAGAGAATGGGACAGAATAGAGCAGCTCATCTGGGTATGAGCTGTTAACCAAGACTGCTTTCATACAGCAACCTCAAACAGGTTACACCAATATGCAAGTCAGCTACCACTGTAACTTAAACTTTTTAGTAAATCTATTCCTTAGCTGAAGAAGTGAAAACAACCAGGAAGTAGTGCAGAAAAACACAGGAAAGAGTAGAGTCATGTACCTATGGCTAAACCTGTACATGGTAAACGTTACAAGAAGAAACATCTTCTGTGAGAGAAACCTACTTAAAAATTGCTTACTTTTCGTGCCAAGATCTTCCTTTTCTTTTTTTCTTCTTCAGAGCCATGATGAGATTGAGCTCTTGTCAGCCTTCTGTGCTGGTGAATCTTCAAAATCAAGGAAAAAATAGAAAAAGACGATATTAAGATCTGAAATGTTTGAAAACAACATTTGGGCCACAAGAAAACTCACTGTATTCACTTTGCATGTTTGGATTTCCTTTTTTGTTTCTAGTTTTTCCTTTTCTGTTTCTGGTAGAGGATGGAGACTTGTACTGAAGTTAAAATGATCCTCTAATTTGGGAAGCACTACCTGTGAAACCACACCTCTTAAAATAGTGAAATGCCATATAGTCAACAGCTGTTACACAAATCCTTATATTGCATTTTTGGGAAACCAAATCTGTTGATGAAAGCCTTTATTACTCAAAATCACTTTAGAGTAAAAACTCACTTTCTGCATGTAAAAGTGATGAGGAAATGAAATGTCTGTAGGAAATAGAGAAATTCAGACATTACCAATTTCTGTTCTTCTGTTAATCGCTTTTCTATGCATTCCTTGGAGATTTTCAATGCCTCTTTTAGCTTAGTAGGAATCTAATACAGAATGGGGAACAAAAATCATAGCACAAAATGTGATAAAGGAAAACACAACTTCACTGATCAAAACTCACCATTCATCTGATCATATTTCTCATCTAAAGCCCCAAAATGTTACACTATTCCTTTAGTGAAGCAGAAAAGAAGACTCCAGATGCATGTTTTTCAACTCCAAATCTAGCTACAGATCAGCAGGGACAAAGAAACACCAAACCCTGGAAGGGATACTCTAAAGGCAAGGACAGATAACTACTTTGAGACTCCAGTCACATCCCCAAATTTCTATAAGGCTGACAACACAAGACACAGGCCACATATCCTCCAGGAGAAGTGCCCTGGGGCAGCTCCCCAGTGGGACCAGATGTGGCCCCTGAAATGCCCCAGTGCTGGAGCTGGCAGCAAGGTGCTGATGGTCTCAGGTACCAAAATCAGCTTTCACAATGTTTGCAATGTGTTTCCTCTCACTGCAAGGGACCTGCATGGCTCAGAGCCTCTGCTCAGACAGAGCATCACCATCAGTTACACAAATGGGCTCCAGTTCAGCAGCTGCTCTTGAACATCCCCAGGTCACATCGTGTCCCCCTCTAAGATGTGGTACAATATTCTCAGGGACGGTGTGGCAGAGGAATCCAAACACTGATGGCAATAGCTATAGAGGCAAATAAAGCCAGCTCTCCTCGACCCCCCTCTGTCAATTAATATGTAGCTACCCACATCCTGGAACATCCATAAACATCAGCAAATCAGTGTTCAGCTCTACCTTAAACTGTGGTTTCTCAGAGTTTGTTAGCAGGACGTCACTGAATAATCTGTGAGTTGATAAAAGAAAAAAGAAAAATTATTCCCAAGAGATGGGCAAAACTAGAATGAGAATACTATTGGTACCATTCACTTAAACCCCTCTTTCTCTTTTGCTTCTCTGTTGTCAAGCCTTGGCCACAGGTGTCTATGTACTGCTTTTTATTTTCTAAGCATTTCTGTAAAATTAGCAGGACCCAATTCTCAGAATGTAGCCACTACTGAGAAAATTGGTTTGTGTGAGTATTTTGCAGGTAAATAGAACAGGTACAGTTATCAAAGACAGAGAAGGGTTCCCCACAGAAAATAATACCTTATCCTTAAAAGTATATGGATTCTTTATGAAAAAAAATCAGGGACTTTATTTTAAATTTCACCTGAACAAAATCATTGCTCTTGTTAAAAAAAACTTCTCTTAGTACAACCCTTGTCTTAGAATTAACAAGAAATGTGAAAAATCAAGTGAACTTAACATTTGAAAATATCTGCATTCTTGCCTGTCCTCTACAAAAGGCAACTAAAGCAAATATTGTAATATTTTGCTCTCCCCTCTATGGTATCAGCAGAAACACCATAAATGATTAATCCTTTTCCATCCAAAACAAAGACACTAGAGGGCAATGGTAGTCTGAAAATAAACTGGTTAGTCCATTTTCAAGATACTTTGTCCTGGAGAACATACTAGAAAACTGTCACAGAGAGACCTCAATCCTGGCTCCAAGATAAATATTTCTAAGCTGCTGTCCACTATGAAAAAAATATCACAGGCTTATACTAGAGAAAACGAATTCACATCTAGAATCAAGTTAATTAAGGAGAATGAAAAATTCAGAAATAAAGCAAATTTTAAAATACTTCAAAAAATCCATGAAAGTTCATCCTTGTTTATAGGACTTTCTGACCCTTTCAGATTACATGTTCTTATGGTTATAATAAGTAGGTATTTAAATTATATTAATTGCTTGAAATTACATTAATTGCATTGCGTTTCGATGTAAAACACTTTTGTAAAGAGTATGGGTATGAAGAGAATGTGGTATAATATCTTACATATCCAATGCAGCTGGGCATAGATTATTTATTCAACATCTTTAAATACCTGTGTATTTTTGTATTCACAAAGTTTTCCTACACTGTTTCTCCCGAGGGGAGGAGAAGAAGGAATTGAAGGCTGCAGCGACTCTTCCCAGCCAGGAAATCTGAACCTCATACAGGCTCTAAATGCACTGTAATCTGTGCTGTGAGATCAGAGCCAGATTTAGGTATGGACAATCTCCCATTCAGGAGGCCCCAACTATAGCATCTCACACTAAGAAATAATAAAAGAACCTCCCACTAGAACTGTGATTCCATGCTTAGTGTGCTGGTGACATGTCACAGCGTGGGAACAGCAATTTCCCTGGAATGTTGTGCCCTAACTACAGGCAGGATGCAATGCAGACAGGTGTGGTCCCCACTCAGTGGCACAGGGCTCCCTTTCTGCATCCTGGCCTTGGCCCCATGCCTGCCCTGACCCCTTCACTGCATACTTGGAGGGCAGCCTGGAAGGAAATTTATTCTGTCTATGCTTCAGAGAATCCCTAAGCAAGTCCTGAAAGAAACCAGACAGAACTTCCATATTACATTTCATACCCAGAGCAGGTTTAAATGCCACTGCTGAGCAAAGTCAGTCTTAAGTGAACGGATAGCAAAATCTGCTGAAGTAAGTCTGAAGGGGACATGCAAAAAGATTCCTTATTCTAAATCTGTACATGATCTCAATCATGCTTGCATTACTTTAATGGCTGGATTAATTCAAACCATGCTAAATAAAGTGCATACATAACAGCTCCTACACACCAAGAGACAAAGCAACTTTAAACACACATATTAATACAGGATGGGTTCTACAAAGCCTATCGAGCTTCACTTGGGACACATCTCTCAGACCAAGCAGCAAACCTTTATAAAGAGGAACAAGAGCAGAAAGTTTCCTCCCCCTAAAATAATTAAAAACATTGCTATGAATATAAAGCAAGTCGAACAGGACTTACGGCATCTGTAAGAGCCGTGAGACAGTTGGCATCCCATTCTTCAGAGCTTCACAAGTCAGAATGGACTCCAACACTGACACTACCAAAGAAAGAATAAGAATGAACACACTTTTGCACAGCAGGATAGTAAATGATTCAGAATGAATGCTTGGCACTGCTGTGTGATGCTCCCCTAAGTATTGCATCAACCAAGCAGTGATGAAGCTCTGTGGCATGTGGTTTTTATTATAGCATTACTATTACACATAGAAGCTTTTCAAGAATGTTAGACATGAGGCAAGGGAATCCAGGCATCTCATTACTTGCTAAACACTGCTTTATCACTCAGCTAAAAAAAGTTTTATCCATACAGTACATGTATTTCATGAAGAACACATTTTCTACTTGACCAAATTACTAATTCTTTCTGGTCACGAGGTGCAAAGATCTCAGGCTGCTATTACACAGCACTTCATCTTACGTAAAGTCTAAGAGTGTACCCAGGCAGCTGTGACTGAGAAGTTCTGCACTGCATACTAACCAACAAACACTGATGGAGCAGGGGGGAAGCTCTCCACTGGAATAGTGTCTGGAGGTCTCCCATAGGTCATTTCATACAGTAAGTGTCCAAAGCAATGAACATCAACACCCTCTAAAGTCTGTGGGAGAACAAAAAAATAAAACCACAACTTGTTATTTTTTCACAACTGGTTAACCCAGTGATCTTGCATGTGAAGATAGAAAAGAGGAACCATTAAGGCAGTTCAACCATAACTATTTCCCTGCAAAACTGTAGCTCAGATGAAATCTTCATGCTACAAGCTAAAGCAGCATCTGTTGTCTTTATGCACAAGATGGTACAAATGGGAGAGCAGCGTAGTTAATATATGTAAAATGTAAAAATGTGTACAGTCAAAATCTGTAAAAATGTGTGAAGTAGTAAACTCTTCACAAAGCAGTTTAGAGATCTACACAGAGAGTGAAGTCCCAACCAAGCACACTTTCCTAGCTAAGTCAAACAGCAAAGAATGAGATTCAGAAAATGATCAGCTGTCAATTCACAGGGAAGTAGATAAAAAGACAGGAAAAAATGCATACCAGACAAACCTAGGAGAGTCTCTTTTGCTCCTTAGGTTTTTACAAGTTGTAAAACATGCTGAGCTCCCAGACAGCATATGTCAAAGATTTCTGAATCATGTTTAAACAGAAGAGGCTCCTCTTACTGCAAGAGGCTTTGATGGCACTAACAGATTTGGACTAACCATGAACTTGTGATCATTTCTTTGACAACACAGTAGAACTTGTTTAGCAAGGTCAGCAAGCAGCTCTCTCGTGATCCTGCACAGAATTCATTATAATGAGAGCCTAAAGGCAGGGAATGATGTTGCTGCAACAGGGCAAATTTGTTTCCATATTCTTGCAGTAAGGTAAATGTTTTTCTTTGCAAGCCTGCGGTCAAACAGGCACCCCCGCAAAGAAATAAAAATAACTTTTGAATAGCTAGAGATCTGCAAGCATCTGATCAATTTTCACAGTCTCCACCAAAGACAATGCTGATTATTGCTCCCAGCTAAGCACAAGTAAGTAAACAGCTGTGCTCACTGTACAGACATACAAGTGAAACTGCTGTAGACAGTATGCAAATTCCTATGAAATACCAGGGTGGAAAGAGATGTTAAAACAACTGCACTTTACCTCTATTTTTGCTGGCACTGTTGCCATAAAAACACTCAACTGCACTCCCCTTTACCTGCTTACCTTTGGCTTCAGCCTCACTCCAGTGTGCTGCAACAAAACTGCTGTGCAGCCAGACAGTGATTTGGAGGAAGCAGAAAAGCAATTTGATGGAGCAAAGCTCAAATTAAAAAGAAGGGGCTTGAGAGAGGTTTTTTCATTCTAGTCAGTTCTCCACAAACAAAGGTTGAGAATAAAGATTTGCATAAGAGTCAGATGAGTTCCTTGTCTGAACCTTACATTAATTTTCCGAAACTGTGAAAAGTATGAGCGATAAAATGATGGAAGTCCCAATAAGGAATTTTCTAGATCCAGCAACTTGCAGGTATCCCCATCCAGCATCACATTGGCAGAGTGAAGATGGCCATAAGGAAATCCTTTCTCATGGAGGAATTTTAATACCTGAAAAAATCCAATAAAGAAGCAATATCACAAGACATTCTGATGATCTCAAAATCACAAGATCATCAACTTAAATGTTCCAATACTAAAGTAGGCACATAATAAATGAGGCCCCCATTTGGAATGCTCACTCAACTTGATCTTCTATCTACATCCTCTTTGGCTGACTATTCATTCCCATTTCACTGGTAGCACTTTTCACAAAACAAATATTTGATGCTGATCCTCAAAGCAGGCTTATGGGCACCTCCCAAAGAGATCTGGAAACTAAAATTTAAAATTCTACTGAATGTGATATTTTGAGTGAAAAAAAAATTAAAAACACACTAACAACTATGAATTTATGGCACATGTTCTGTGGGCTATGAGTTACTTCTCTTCCTTTTTACACAAGGAACAGACTATATTATAACCTCTCTCCCATTTAAGCTCCAGACATACCAACTGTATTTTTTGGGGGGGGTCATATATGGTCTCACACAAATATATCTAAATTCAACTCAGCAGCATATCTCAATTTACATTTAGTTTTGAAGTCTCCTGCTGATATAAAGCTTGTGTACTCATAAGTCTGCCTACTTTCTGTAGTTTGACGAGTAGGCCTCCAAAAGAAAAAAAATCAAAAAAGCTGGTAAATAAAGCAAAAAAAAATTACCTCTAATATTTGCCTTCCATATGTTTTTATTTGCTGAAGTTCAAGACCTTGAATTTTTTTAGGATTGCAATACTTCTTCAGGAATGGATCTTTTGGCTTTGCCTTTAAAAGAAACATACATATCAAGCATCATGCCAAGAAAATTCACTATTTGTCTTAGTTTGCTTAGCAATTGATGGCAAACACTTTTATAAAAAACATCTATGATCATTCCAGCATATGTTCTGCCATTTAATTTGGGGGTAGGGGAAAGATGTTACCTTATAAATAAGGTCCTTTAGTGTCCCTTTTTCACTGAATGGTCTAATAACCAGCGCTGAAGATTCGTTGGCAGTAGCAAAAGTGATTTTGTAAATATAGGGATGCTACCAAAAGAAGAAACTGTAGGTAAATTTTAAATGATGGATTTTTTAAATTATTTGTGTTCAATACACAAGTAAGAAAAGATCAGCCTGAATTGTATATTTAAAGTAGCACATTGGATTCTCTCAGTGACATAGAATAACTCAAGTTATTCAGTCTTAACCTCAAGTATGCAAAGAAAACTTCACAAAGACATTATTCAATTAACATATAAATGAAAAACAAAAAAAAAAAATCTATTTCAGCCAGTCTTTCACATGTTTAACATCCTTAAAGAGAGACTCCAGAGATTTATTTTGGAGTCAAATGCCAGTTTTTCAGGCAGAGATGCCTACTGGATTTATAACATGGCATTTCACAGGAGCTTAAATTGTACACCTTCCTTTACAGCTCTACTAAGATGCTCCTGTCTTGAGTCCAAAGAACTAAAAAAATAATGATACTCATTCCACTGCCTCATCCTCTGCTGCCTGAGAATACCCCAGCTCAGGGTTAGCAATTACACCTAAGCAGCACTATCCCAACAGCCTAAAGACGTTGAGGAGATGAGATGAAATAAAAGCTCACGATCTCACAGTACTGCACAAAGGAAAAAAAAAAATCAAATCAGCCACAACACTGAATCTCCTGTAGTAATCCTGCAGGATTATTATTCGTGCTGAGAACATGTTACCTCATAGTATATGGGAAATTTAATTAAAAGGTTTGCAAACCTTTAATGAAAGCAGCTCTAAAATTACAAACTATGCCAACTAGGCTACATGTGCTTTTCCAAGATCAGTCCTTGACACACATCTTTGTGCTAGCACAATTTAAAAATCTTCAGTACTCACAGAACAGGAAGAAAGAAGTTTCACAGCATACTGTAAGTCTCTGTCAGACAAGTATTTATCAGGGCCAAGATCAGCCTGGAAGTAAACAGGAATAGAATGGCATTATAATAGATGTTACATTCCATACAGAAAATGTGATCGATGTTCTACCCTGGCAAATTAGCTCAGATGTCTGAAGGCATATTTTGAAGAGCAAGCAAGGAAATCACACATACAAAATTAAACCTAAAGAGGCTGAATAAGGCCATGGTTTTGCAATACAAACAGTCTGACCATAAATATTACTGCCTTTTTCCTCCCACAGACCTGATATGCATTACTACCACTGAATGAACTTTGCCAACCCTAAACTGGGGGACTGTGTACATTAGGAACTGATAAGGCACCTTCTTCCTCTACAGCAAGAAAAACATCCCTCCTCCCAAAGGCTTTAGTGACCTCCACTCTCCAGTGATGTCTCACAAACAGCTGTGCTCATACAGCTAACAAGGCAACACATTTCAGCAAAGGAGCAAAAGCAACTGTCATTAAGGGAGCAGTTCATACCCCTCTCACCTATTAGTTTGTCAACAAAACAAAAGATCTGAGTAGGAAAACCCATGACTTCAAAAAGGTTCATCTCATTATTTTTCATTAGCGAATTTATATTATGGTCTACAGCAACATCATTACAACTAAAGAATCCTGAGGTACAGGTTTGGGAACAAATGACCAGGCACAGGAACTTCCAAAGTGGATTTGCCACCAGAGGAAAGAAATACAAGAAATTCCACACCACACATCAACTTAAGGGTTTCCAAAGCTCTCTCAAAGCCTGAGCTTTTCGATCTCTCTCCCCATCACTTACACATGGTAGTCAAAACCAGACTTTGAGTGAAACTGAGAAAGACTTAAGTATGAAATTAAAGCATAGATACCCAGCTTAACACTAGCCGTTCCTTTGGTTGATTCTTAATTTTCATTAAGAAATATTTCTTACGTATTCGCCAACCTACAAAAAAAGTAAAGAAAAAGGTCAGCAGCAGTAGCTTTAATTAAACACTGCTAAATCACACAGCTCACAGGCAGGACAAGGTCTGTCAGCAAAGACAATATTGGAATCTTAGGATAGCTGATATAGTTGGGACAAAAATCAGGTAAGTTTTCAGGCACACATGCCCTTCTTACCTATATCTTTTAATGGTTCAGCTACTTCCCACTTTGGCTCTGATCGGAAGAACATTGAAACATGCTGTAAGGCAATTTCTGGAAAGAAAAAAAAGGAGACAAAGAGGAAGAAAAAGCAGTAAAAAATATAGATGTTTTTAAGACACTATATAATGTAATTATCCACATATGAGGTAAGGTTCAATGCCAGAAGGAAGCCTTCAGGAATTCAGAGCAAAAGTCAGCAAGATCAATACAAAAGGAAACCAGATAAAAACACAGTTAGAGGGCATTTGAATTTTTAACCTGGTAACTCAAATCCAGAGAGAAAACAGAGAAAGCACTGCTTGGAAAACTTACCTTACCAATCTCCATTCCATCTGTACTGGATCTACATTCCCAAGTCTAAATCACAGCTGAGATTTCCTTCACTAGGTGTACACAGCATTAAAACATCAAGTGTTTCTGCTGTATCTGTAAAAGTGCTTTTATCTCTTTGACATCCATCTATGTTGCTATTACTAAGTGTAGTTTATGTAAACTAATTTGTTCTATTTCACTATATATTTTATATATATATATATATAATTTTCTGTCCAGGCAGAGGTATTTGGCCAGCTATCACGAGTCTTAATACATTTTGGGGGCCAAAGGGGAGGACACCCATCTGGTTAGTGAATTCTCCCACAGCTGGGAACACAACTGGTTTATTCATGAAATGACTTCAGGAGAAATCTCAATGAGAAGTGAGGGAAGAAAGGGAATCATGCCAGCATGGGATTTTCCCTAACATGGCATAGAAACACAGCAAAAAGGTAAGGATGTGCTGATCTCTCTGCATTGTATCTTATTTCTTTAGAAATATGCTAGTAAAAAAAGTGCAATAAATATAATCTCTCTGCTCCAGTATTTAAGAAATGCCAAACTGATGGTGTCTCTAAAGACCACAGGCAATGACATGTGTCACCAGCTTCCCAGCAACTTGCAGGAAAAACAATCTTGATGAAAGTGCTCAAAATTAACACAGATGTCAAAACGCCTCCTTGAGAATTTAAATTGCTTGCTCAGCATTAGCCAGACAAACTGCATTCTTAGAGAGTTACTAATAATTTACAACTCCTGGACAGCTTATTATATTGGGAAATGTTCTTTGTACTTTGAAGCTGAAGACACGAGAATGTTATATAAAGGGAGAGAAAAAAGACAAGTGAAAAGGAAGCACTGAGTTCCTGCTTCAGTAAGCTCTGCTTTTAAGAAAACAAGCTTTGCATTTTGCAGTCGCTTTGCCTATGAACTAAATTTGTGGAGTGGGTTTCATCACGAAGAGGAAGTTTTTTCAGTCTGTAAGACAAATATTTATTGAAATCCAATGACTGAAGCTGAAGTAAGACAAATTCAAAGAAGGAACAGTTCGTAATGAAGAAACTGATCACTATGATATCATTTCCAGTATCTATGGGAAGAGGGTGTCTGGCTTAGTGTAGCCTTGAAAAAGTACTCAACCTAGCTCAAACCATTAGTTCTAAAAGTTTCACACCCCAAAGCAAGGGTAGGAGCTGGACAAGATAACTCCAATTCTTGAAAAACTCAGTGTCCAGAAAATGGGCTGTCTTAACAGAGCACTATGCTGACAAACTTAACTCCACTTTGCACTCTGGCAGACAAATTATTTCCCAAGAGCGACTCTTTTCATTCATTTATTATGAATTGTGAAAAGTACATGTTACGTCATCACCATCCCCTCTTCACTCCTCTGTGAAATAATTTAAGTATTTATATTTGACAATCCCGGCAGGATCCATGCACAGAGCTGGAGAATTATTATCATAAACAATCACATGAACAGTATGATAATTTTGTAGGCTCTTCTCCCCATGCTTCAGTGTAGATCTTGGCCAGCATTCACAGAAGATACACAGCACATGCTGAAGTCAAAGTGAAGCACAGTTTTGTATTTTCTACTTACCAGTGTAATTTACAGAATAGCTGTTTGGGTCCAAGAATTTCTTTACCAGTTCACAGTTAGACAGTATGTGATGGGTAGTAATTACATCCAGATAGGCCTGGAGTCCCTTCTGTCTTTCAGCGATGAATTCACGCTCCATATTTCCAATCAACTTTTTTGGAGGAAGAGGTAGACTTAGAGTTGAGATCTTAAAAAGAGAGGAAAAATTACTGATCGTGCTCCCAAAATGCCCCAAGGATATAAAACTAGCAACCCAGAAAGCAAAAGTCTCTCAGCACCAAACTAACTACTGGATAACTCTTTTTGCACTGTGCATGTATAAGCTTTTCTATTGCTCCTAAGCACTGTTATCAGTCAGATGACAACTTGCATCCCACTGTGAAGAGATCAGTAAGTGGAACAACACTGAAAATACAAGGAGACCATTTTTTGCTAGTGAGCCATACATTTAAGATCACTACCCCATACCTTCAGATACTAAATGACTACAGTTTTCAGGCAGATTCTTTCTGCGATGGACTTCTGCAACAGCACAAAAACAATTCACACCTCACCATTTTTTCTGGGTAAGATTTATACCTTCTTACTTCATCAAGTGCACATTAGTAACTTTCCTCTGCCTCTAGGTATTTGTAGGTAATGATAAACCCTATCTGTTAGTATTTTAAATATGTAATTTCAAATATAGTACAGATTTCCATTTTATCTTCTGCATTTGTTCCAGTACATTTTTTAAACATCTATCTATACACCTTTCAACCTAGAAATAGCTGCAATCTACCAGGGGATGTATACTAATTGTTTTATACTGACAAAAGAGATCCAAAACTTCAGGAAAAAAAATCAGAGATATCCTTCAAAATAGGACAGTGAAAAATTTCAAAGCCTTGTGTAAATCAGATCAAAGGGATCTTCAGTGTATAGATTCAATTACATCATGTGAATTGCCAGAATACATTTTTCATGTTGTTAACACATCATTGTCCTGCAGATCAAAGCACCTGCCTTGGGTAAGCTGAATCTCCATGGGAGTTATCTTTAAGAACTGTGTGTTGCAGGAATCAATTACACCAGATGCAATAACCTCATTTCTATAGTAAATAGTTCACCAGGGAGAAGACTGGGACTTTTGGTGTTTGAAAAACTTTCATTTTTACTAGCGGAAAAAGGAGAAGATTAATTGAACAAACTAATTGTAGCATCCCTCTTCCTTTCTACCTCCTTCATTTGAACACTGGAGTAGTCCCCTGCTAACTTTAGCACTTCTCCTACTTCTCATTTTCTGACTTCAATTTATGGACTGAAAAAGATCTATAACTATGTCTGAATTGCAGAAGCTGTTAAGAAAATCCAGGAAGAAAAACAAAAGCAACCATGTATCACTTACAGCCAGCAATTCACCAAGTAAGTTTTAGCATGGGAGACAAACAGAACTCTCCTTCAGCAGACCACTCATTTCAATTCAAAACTGAGTTTCTAAACAAGAACTAAATCCTTTTCTAGTATTACTCACTTAAAAAGCATGTCAAATCATCACCTTTACCTTCTTGACCTGACAGCTAACTACCATCAGAGAAACTGACTCTAATTCACGTGTTTTCCAACCACTATTATTTGTTTTAAAACTTATAAATCAGACTTTTACTATTTTTCAGCAGAATATAACATTCAGGCCAGGGCTTTTGTAGCAATCTGCCAAAACACACAACACAGCACAGCAAGAACACTCCACCACAGAAGAACACCTCACTGAGGGCCTGACCTTGCAAAGACCTCACATGCTTTCAGACCCTGCTTCTCAGTGGCCCCAGCTCACCACTGGAGCCAGGATGGGCTTTGCCACGGAAGAACCTGGGAATTAACATTCTTATCTTCAAACCACAGCCTGCTCAGGAATGTCTGTTCAAAAGCTGCAATAAAATGCTTCACAAAAGCCAGATATCTTGCTGTGAATTCCAGTACTTCCAGTACCAGTCCTTCACTTGACAAACAGAAGAGCCAATGATCTCCACTGATCTCTGTCAAGTAAAGAGGAAGAAATGCAGAACCAACTGGAAGAAGCTTTTTCAATCTGGTACTACTGAGAGTTCAGGGAACCTGTCTTGAAACTTTCTGATACAAATTAGGGTCACATATCTACATTTCATTATTTTCCAAAGTATTTGGCAGGACTGCATTCTCTAGCTGAGACAATTTTGAAATTCTCAATCCTTACAATTATTGCATAGTTGCATAGGTAGTACCAGATTGAGAACAGAAAATTCGCATTCCAACTCAACGGCAGCTGTGCTCAAACACACCCACACAAACATACACAGAGGTCAAGTATGCCATAAGAACTTGGAAAACTTGGGCCTTACACCCAAAAGGAGCTCCAGCAGTTCTTCCAGCAGATTTTTAGCTTTGAAGGAAAAAGATTAGGTTTCGGTATCTTCTTATTTGTTTGTTTACTCTCATTTCAATACACACAAGATGAGAGCTTAAAGAGTTTTAAAACATGCCATGGGACCTGAATATCATGATGGAATATTGTTGCTTAGAGTTTTGGATGGAAACATCTGAGAAGTGTTGCCTTGTCTTAATGGATGAGAAAAGTTCAGCTCCAGCATCACAAAGAGTAATTTATAAAAAACTCTGAAACAGTGGGAGAAAAGAGCCACTGGAGGAGACCAACTGCTAAAGCACATGGCCTGCTAATTCAGCCACCCTCTCATATACTCCCATTAAAGTTAGAGGTACATTTTGATAATTCTTTTTAATGTTTTCCAGTCATCCAAGCAGCTGATATTTTTGTCCTGAATCTTAGTCTCTCTTGTTTCAAATTTCCCCTTTGTCCCACTCTGCAAATTTGCTGTCAGATAATTTCCTGGACCCTCCACTTTTATCCTTCACCTCTATTCCAGATACAAAGGCTTTTTCTTTCTAAACTCCATCATACATAACCAATTTAGCTTCACTTTATAGATTTTCCACATAGAGCTAACTTTGCAGGACCTGCCATTTCTGCATTTTAAGTCTTAAAGGTCCATTGCCTTCTCTACTAAAACTGCCTCATTTGAAAAGTAAATGAGAAGGCAACAAAGCCTTTTCATGCCTTAACACATCTATTCCCTCATGGTTAAGAGAAGCTTGTTATAGGTGGCTGCAAAGTGAACGCTTCCTTCTTTTTGAAACTTTCACAAATTTTTTTCTCTGCGATCTCTATCAAATCCATGGTTAAGACCACAATGACCCCAAGGTACTCTGATGACTAGCACCATCTCAACTCTTTGTGTTCCCATGGGTGTTTGTCTAATTTTAAATCTTGGATGCCTCTGGAGCAGGAGATACCTCTGTACTGCATTTGTTCAGCACATCACAGAGAAGGTTTCTAGGTCATGATAAAAGTTCCAACGTGCTACTGCACATTTAACAGAATAATTCTACAAGGCAACCATGCTGTATCTGTTGAATTATGACGGATTTGCCCCCATCCACCTGCAGCAGAGGAAGTAGTTACAGTGGGCTCTCAGAGCATTCAAATCAATACCCTTACAGGGCTTTGCTCACCAAGGTTCATCAAGCAGATAGTTGATTTGATTTGATTTGAGGAGGAGGGAGGAAGTGGAAGCAGTATTAAGCTCTTGAATTCATTAAATGCTTAACAAGGGAAAAATTTTAAAGTTACTAAAATCTAACCCCAAATTGTGTCATTCGCTCTTTATCTTGTTTGCCCAGCATGGAAATCTCAAGTAACAAGTTTTTCTGCTGTAGATGTTAATCACTGCTGCTTCCCCCCTGTCCCCAAACACACTCACATACCCTGCTTTTTCCCACACAAACTAAAAAGAAATAATTGTCCTAAAAAGCAGAGGAAAACACACAGTAAGTCCAGTGTCTGACCAAGGAACACTCCTCAGTGACACAGAAAACCATCACATGAGAAGCAGCATCTGGTAGTGCTTTTAGACGAATATAAATAATGAGCCACATAGCACTTCAGTGCTGAATTTATAAGGCTGGTATGTGCCTTGGCTTTCTCCAAATCAAAGGAGGAACAAATGAAAACGCATAAAACCGGAACAAGTCACAGGACTGAAGGGAAAGATTCAGTATCTGCCAATTTCCTCCATTTCTATATAAACTGATCCTGTTGATGCTAAAATTCAAATTCTACAAGAGAAAACTTAAGGGTGAACAAGAACACATTCATGTCATGTTACATCTGAAGTCACAGTTTCTCTTTACAGCTATGCGATTCTTTTTCACCACAATATATAAAAACAACACAAGACAAAAATATCCTAATTTTGAATATATTCTTCTAATGACATTTTTTATTCATATATGAAGAGTGAAAATTACCTGCAGGCTGTTATTCAACAAGTCAAAGTCACTATATCGCCTCACAATCTGTAAAATAGAAGACAAAGTTCAGGAAACAAATCACTTTTTCCATTAGCATTTGACTCCTCAAAATCCCGTCAGAGAAAAGTAATTCCCATTTACAATCATCTTCTTTTGCAATTTTTGTACAAATACCTAACTGCTGGGTTTATGTCACATTGCCAGAGAGCAAAAAAGAGTTTTTAATCACAACTTGATCAGACAGAAAATGCATTTCTAAAAATTATCTTAAAACAGTACTTGTGAGCAAAGTTGTCTGCAATCAAGGCATTTTTGCCATATTAGATGCAACAACTTTTCTTATAATCTTCATTACTACTTCTTGGTTTCATTGGTCTCATATCAGCAGAGCTGTGATTTTAGCACTGAGAAAGGCAAACTGGCATTTGAGATTTTAAAATTATGGTTGTACCAACACACAGTAGAAACATATGACAAGCATTTTTCCTGGAATATTCCGAATAGCAGCAGACAACATGCCTTCTGTAGCTGGCAGCAATACTGTTTTTCTCTTAGTTTTGACCAAAAGAATTCAAGCACTTCATGTTCTCAACTCCAAATCAACATTTCACTTTCCAGCTCAAATTTTAAAAGCTAGGAATAGGCAATTTTCAAATTCTTCCTAAAAAAAGAATCCTGGGTACATGAACTACAACTTAAGAAATTACCTGCCAACTGTTTTCTGTTGAAACTCCTCTCTGGACACGGATTATGTATTCCTAATAAAAAGAAAAAGTCATTAGAAATGGGAACTAATGAGCTGAAGAAAGTTATTAGGCACTCCTTCAAAAATGACAAACTAACATTCAAATGCAGAAAATTCAGATCCAGCACCTTGGGGAAGGTCAGAGTGGGTTTTTTTGAGATAACTGGATAAATCTCAAATAATGATACTGCTATATTGACCAGGTACTTATTTGTGACCAGGTACTGGTCTACAAAAGCTATAGTGGAACTTGAAATGAAGAGACAGGAAAGAATGGTGACTTGTGAATGTAATTGTGGTGGGAGAATAATTAATTCTTAAAATTCTGAACTGGCTCACTAAGATTTAGATATATCTGCATAGCTAATATGTAAATATTTAAGATTAAGTATGCATTATAAATGAAGAATTAACACCATGAGAAACAGATATATTCTAATTACTCAAGCACATTCCAAAGCTTTTGTGGTAACCTTCCTAGTACAAAAACAATGAGAGGTTGTGCAGCTGTGGGTATTTGCAGGCATTTTACTTTGTTGTGGTGGTGGCAGCAATAATTCCTGGGGGTACTTGTTAGATATTGGAGGTGAGGAGAGAGAGGTTTCTTCAGCTGTTGTGGGTAGAGATGTGTGCTGAGTATGCTTTTGCTGACCTTTTCTGCACCTAAACTAAACTGCTCAAGTGCTGCACAGGCATGCAAGCTCCAGGAGCTCTCCTTGTCTTCTAGGCTGGCCATAGAGGCAAAGGCAACAATTACCATCTGGCATTACCTTGTCTATTCAACCTTACCTAATCCAGATTTTATTTACTGAAATTTCCTTCCAAAACTTAGTGTTGCTGAGGCAAAAATGGTATTCTATTTTCTAAAATTCACTTTAAATATCCTTCATTATCAGAGCTCTCAAATATCAGCAGCAAGTTGGAACCACTTAGCCTTGAGAAGAAACAAGACTAATAAGCATGAAAACCAGAGTGATTTATAGCACTTCTTGTCCTATCAGATTAGTTGGAAATTATAGAAATTCAAGATGTCACAAACCAAGACACATAACTGTTAGATTAGAATTAAAGTGTCTGTTTTCAGAAAGTCAGCCTGACATGGTCCCTCCATAATCTTTCCTCTTACCCATTTGAAATCATAATTATGGTATCTTCCTGCAAACCAAGAAGCCCAAGTCCTCATAAATAGTAACATAAATCCACAGAGGTGATAACATTTAGCCAGTGTAATTATCTTTGGAAACTGTGTGACAGAAATCAATTAATGGGACACCTAGAAACCCATATTCACCACTAATGTGGCTTTTCTTGTTTTGTGACCATTCCTGCATTTTGGGAACAGGCTACTTCACGCACAGACAAAAAACTGAAGCAACTGCTTATTCATCAAGTGTCAAAGGAACATTGGCTGTTTCTCTGAAAAACCACGCCAGTGATGATTCACCATGTGCAGTCATTCATCTTTTCTAGGATTTTGAAAGAAGCAGAGTTATTGCTCAATCCCTTGTAGCACTTGCTCTTAATCCAGCGATTGTCATTTTCTATTGTGCGCCGAGAAAATGCTCCAGGACAGGCAGAAGACAAACTCATTAAACAACCATCAAAGCATCTTACTGCACACAACCACACTGGCAAACACAGCTCTTCTGGAGAGCCTCATGATAAACAACTCGGGACTCAGAGCTCATTCTCACAGTAATATTTTTTAAAACCATATTTGGGCACAACTATTTATTCCCACACTTCCTTGAGCATTTTCCTGTCCCATCCATATCTGCTTTTGTGGCCTAATGCCCTAATCAAGTCCCTTTTTTATGTCACAGGGTTTGCAACTGGAAAGAGAAGAACAAACACTCTCCAGGTGTTTGCTCCAGGCCATTAGTTCTGTCTGTATGGAAAAGCTAAATCCTCATCACAGGCTCTGCATCAGCACTGACTGTAATGAATTCTTGTCCAGCTCAGCAGTACCCTGTCAATACAACTAACAAAAAAGCCTAAATGCTCATCTGAGTTGATGAGGGGCTTTTCCCCCAAAGCTGGTAATGAGATTGAAAGTCAAAGAACAGCAATAGTAGAGAAGCCAGGATAAGAAATACAATCCCATTCCCAGTATCTGCTGTGGCTACACACAATCAACAGACCACAGTATGCTGAGTTCTAGTGAGAAGTTGATACTTCCTATTGCCTCTGTGTGGCAACTAGCTTGTCGGGGGATTATAATTAGCACCACTGATATATGCTCCCCATAGGACCAGAGAAGAGCTTTCAACTCTTCAAGTCTAATGCAGAAAAGCCTTTATCACTCTGCCAAATTCTGTTTTAGTTAGGAAAAAAACCCTGAATTACAACAATCTTCTTCTGAGACAGCCTGATAGTGGGACTGAGACTGTGCCCATAGGAAATAAATGAAAGCATAAGGAAAACAGAGGCACACTCAGGATCATTTCTGTTTAGCAGCATCATCTAACATCGGAAAACAGGGTGGAAATGCCTTCAGAAAAAGCTTGTAATTACCAGAGTTCACTCCTGGTAATTACTAACTCCAAGCAATTTTAGACACCAACAACCAGGGTTGGAGAGGTCTATGCTAGCTACACTCATGTAGAAATTCCCATGGCATCTTTCACTCCTACATGAATAGCTCAGAATTTTTCCTATGACTCAGTTTACCAAATAACTTCAAAGGAGCCCTAACAGCTGCTGGTTGGGAAAGAAAGGTCTCAGCTTGCAGAATAGAGACAACCTTCTGTTCTGCTTTGCCCACGGGCAGCAAGGTCACTGTCAGCAGGAGCCTCCAACGAGACACAAAACCATTCTTAAAACAACCTCCCTGGGTCCCTCCACACAGATAAGGTTTGTACATCCGCTGCTCTTCCTATCAGTACTGCCAAGCCACTTCATAACACAACCTTGATATTCCTGCAGCAGCTCAAAATACATTTTTAAAGATGCCAAGGAAAGCAGTTCTACCTATGGGATCATTTCCTGGCTACTCCAATTAGTCAAAAAAAAGCTGAAACAGGTGGAGAAGGAGGTCGGGAGCAGGGAAAGATGTCTGACCCCAGTTGCATGCTGTCATTTCCTAAAATCTTCTTCCTACTACTACAGAGTTCTGGATAGAGTTTCTGAAAAGGAATACTTTCCAAATAACCACATGGATCAGTGACAACCACACTGCATTTCTCCAATCCTTTCCGGTAACAGTTTCACACTCACTGCATGGGATTAACATTATCCTGAATTTACCCATTTTCACACAGAGCCAAGACTTAGGTGGGGGGTTTTTGTTGTTTGTTTTTTTTTTTTCCCCCCAAAATTCACCAAGATTAGGCCTTGGTATTCCAGCACTTATTAAAACATTATCATCAGCAACTCAGAGCTGCACAGCAAAATTTTGTTAACATTCCTGGGTAAAAATTGCACAGCAAAGCACTCCAAATGTTTAACAATTGCTCTTTATCACCATCCCTAGTTTTTGAAACAGGAAGCAAACAGGAAAAGAGGCTTTTACAGAGACAAAATTGGAAAAAAAAAAAGTGATGAGTTAAGAGATTCTTATAATAAAATGTAGAGTCTCAACAATATTGGGTAATACATTCTGTTTCCCCAAGCAAATAGTCTCTAAATTTCCAGCTCAGGATAGCCAGTCTCTTTTTCCACAGATTTCTGCTTTACATCTGTTTAATCCAACAGGCTTGAAAAGCCAACTATTATAAAGATCCAGGTCACCTTCAGGTCACATCAACTGAAAGTTTGAAAGGGCTTTATTTTATAAGCATTAAAGAGAGGAAAGCCTAATTAAGCATGAATACAATCCCTGCTTAAGTAGGCTGGATTGGAACAATTTCTAGTAAGAAGCTCTTTTAAATGTTTATTTAGAAAATCTCCCATGTGAAAAGTAGCAACAACATCAGGAGAGCTGCTCAGCCTCAGAGGCCTCTCTGTTACAGGGCACAGAATTTATTTGCTATTGCACAACCTGCCATTAAGCCATGAGGTAGGAGCAACAGCAGTGGTTGGTGTTTCTCTGCTTTCTAAACAATGCAGGTGTGTTTGTGTCTGTGTTGGACCACTGACACACTGCATCCCTTCTGTAGTAATGAGTCAGCCATTCAAGAAGTGAAAGCTATGAAGTAGGACAACTACAGGGAAAAAATAGGACACACACTTACATGTAATGAAACTTCATGAACACGAAAAGCTTTGGAGAGAGATGAGAAATCACAGATTTTCAGTGCTCTGCATCACCATGACCTTCACCAGAAAGGCAAATTACTATTTTTCAGGAAACACTCCATAGCCAATAAAAATATTCTAATTACAGTTTACTGAAGGTCATATGGAAACTAATGGTCATATGGAAACTAATATTTTGACTACAGAACCTACAAATGCGATACTAATTTAGTAAGATCACCAGTGGAGACCATAAGTTTGTAATATTTAAAATTAGGTGTGATAAAAGAGCCATCTTTTGTAAGCTCAGGCTTCAGGAGAGGTGGGAGGTAATCAAGCTAAGTCCAGTGAAGGAACTGCATTTCTGAAGCCTCAAAAAAATGAGCTATGACAGTTCCTTATGTAAAGCCATATCTAAAAGTAACTTTATGTTTGGTTTTGTCCAAAGTGAATGCAGCCTTGAAAAGACTGAATTCCTTGTAAAGCAGATGTACAAAATCATTTACAAGCTTTTAAACTAAACCCTACAGTCCTAGAAATACACGTTTTCTATTTGGAACAATATAGGAAAAATATAAATGCTTTTTCAATGTTTTTCTAATCTAAAAGCCATGAGTGTCAACATTCATCATTGCTTAAGGAAAACTAAAAACTCTGAAAGACTGTTAGGAGAAGGATTTATTTCAGCTGTTCATTTCCAAATGCCTTTAAGACAACAATGTACTCTACCAAAGCTGGCTGTTTCACTACTTCAATTTCAAATATGAAACACATGAAAAAGGAAAATCACTTCAGAAAATAATTAAGAAATGCTCAGAAGAATATGTACAATTCACCAGTAGTTTTACTGCTGAAAAGACTTGCAAGTTCAGATGTGCAGTTCTTAATAAGGAAAATGTCTAGATTATCATGGAAGAAAATAGCATCCTATTTTAAGGCTTAGAAAGAAGCCACTATTAAATAGTGAGCACACAGATGAAATATTGCATTATGAGGCAAGTTTAACAGCCAAAATTTATTAAAGCTTTAGTGCTGAAATTGCCTCTGTTGTCAGAACACAATATTTGGCATCAAGATGAGACACTTGCAAATGGCTTAGTATATTGGATGTCATCCTGCTCCTATTAAGTCAAGGAATGCAATAACAACAAAACTTTATTTTCTACAAAAGGGTTGGTACACAGACCTACAAAGGGACTGACTCATGGCTATGGAAAGGTGCCCAACACACCCCTGGAAGTCAAAGTTACTCTCTCTCTGATCCAGTGCTACTGACAAGCATAAAGAAGGAGACAAAAGGAAGCTGACCAGGCTTGTTCTTGTAATTTCAAATCTGTTAGGTGAGATGACATTTGAATGCACCTGCAATATGTACTTTTTTGGCTTTCAAAATGAAAAGGACTCTGTAAACACCACACTATAGAATTAATTGTATTTAAGTGCACATTCCAACAAAACTCAGACTGCTTGTAACACATTTAACCAGGGAAACAACTTTTGCAAACATAGAAAGGCATCAGTTTCCTCTTCCAATTATGACTGGAAATAAATACACAGGAAGAAAACCTCAGTGAACAATTTCTTTGTTGCAATGCAAAAACATGGAGATTATGTTCCAGCTCAGATGTACTAAGTCCAGTAAGAACTTCTGAGCTCTTCTGACTTGAACCAAGCATGCTGAGCCTGCGAGCCTATCAGATAATTTTGCAGTTGGCTCCCTAGCAATCTAAAAACCCATTTGGGGGGGGTTGATATACTCTTACTAAGCAAAAAGTGCAAATCCTCAAAAGTATATTTTCAATAGTAGCTTAATCCCTTCTTAGGTTTCTGGAGAATTCAGGAAAGAACATAGTAGTTTCAGGTTTTGTTTTCAGTTTTGTTTTTTCAGTTTCACCTTCAGCCTCAGGAAACAGAAACTCAGCCTCTGCCAAGTACAGTCCTTGATTCAATGCTATGAAGTTTACACTTACCCAGTCTGTTGTACTAAATTTAAATTAACAGAAGCTGCTTAGAACAATACACAAGCAAACTATTCATTAGACGCAAGCTTTGGTCTTCTGTGTGATATTTCACCATGTCTACAGAGCTCTTCCTGAAATTCTTCACCTTTTCCTTAGCTGTCTTTTCAGAAGACTGACTATTTTCAGCACCAACAGAAGGTTTACATAATTACTAGTTCAGTTGCCATGTTAAAGCTGCACCTAAACTAAGCCTAAGTCATCTTCATATGACTGCTTTTAGAAGCTATCATCTACAGGAAAAAAAGATACAAACCCAAGTTTTAAAACAACTCTTGCAGCTCTAAACAACATTTTAAAAACTTAATACATACTGCTGACAAAAGAATATATTTTTTCTTATGGATGCCTTTGCTTTAGAACAGGCCAAGTTTTCCAAACATTAGTTTGGGATGAAGGACTTTATAGATCTACATGTTTTGATACCACTTTGAGGTGGAATGAGGAACAAAACTAAAAAGCATTCAGTTAATGACAATCTAATCTCTTCTAACTATAATTTAACAAAGTAAAATACAGCCTTTCAGCCCCACAAAAACACTTCAACCCTTATTTCTCAGAAGGGCTTTATTTACACACCTCTTCAGAGACAAGAATTTATTTCTGCAGCTTATTTTGAATCAGGAAAGTTCAAATCAGGGACAGTGTCACCCATCAACAAACAAACAATTCAGACACCAGGGACATAAGATGAAGTATCTGAAATGACAGAATAATCCACTTACATCAAATAAGAAACCAAGTCTCTGTTAATGGCTTCCTCTATTTTGTTATCCCACACTGCCTCTACATAAACCATCTGTGCTGCACACACTTCAAGCCATCTTTCAGCTATCAACAGGGCTTCTGCAGTAAAACAAACAATTACTAATAGATGTATCTTAGAGACAGATTTTAAATCAAAAGGCACGGTGCTTCAGCATTCTGTTATTAAGGAAAGATCAGAACAAAACAGTAGAGATTTTTTTTCTGCATGCCTATTACTAACAGAATACAAAGATGAAAGAAAGGGGGGAACATTTGCAATCACACTCCCTCAGACAAGATGACACAAGAAGAGTCTGGATTGAAAAAGTTCTTCCAAGTAATCATTCTAAAAGAATTTTGTGACTTTTCCGTTTCTATCCAGAATCATGCAAGCCAAAGGAAAGAACACAAAATGCTATTGTCATTTACACTAACAAAAAAGCATAATAAGGAAACAAGTTACCAATGAAACTTAATCTGGTCTGCTAACTGGGGTGTATTAGGAGTTACACAACTTCCCACAGGACTTGGCACACCCATCCTTCAGCTATTGAAACAGTTAAAAAGCATCACACTTGCCAGGAAATAAACCTCTTTAGTCTTACTTATAAGAAGAGGAGTTGCAAGAATTGAGAGCCATAGCTTGTTAGATTCACAAGACCCTCTAGACAATTTCTCACAGGTAACTTCTGTTCAGAGAAAGACCGCAACATCAGTAAATGTGAGTTCCTCGGACAAAAAAATAAACCTCTTCTTAGGTGTGAATTATTTATATGAAGAGTATTTAATAAGACAATCTATAAATTAGTTGTATACCCCATGGTGAACCTACAGCTATTGTCATTCAGGCTAAGGGCATGCAACAGATGCAAAGAACCAGGAAGGTATCCACAATGCAGGAACCAGAGCTGTGTAAGGGACATTAAAAAACTACCTTCTGCTGAGGTGCTTCTGGCCTCCTCTCCAGCATCCCTGCACTCAGCTAAAGCAGGAATCAGAAACGACAGCCAGTTCTCTGATTCACACTACTGCTTGGTCATGCCATAATGAAACCCGGTTTTTAAAGTGGAAAAAAACTGCAAACAAGACATTATAGAATTTGGATTCTTACTGCAAACTCAAAGACAGTTCTCACGGAAGCACTATGCATGTGTCCTAGGCATCCTAAAAGAATGAATCTGTGACACTCAAGTCACGGCAGGGCTTGTTCTGCTGAGCGCCACCACTCCCCAGGGCTAAGAAGCGGGGCTGGGGCTGCGGGGTCTCTGCAGCTTCGCAGCCTCCGCTCAGCCACACGGCAGGACCCGGAGGCAAAGGCAGCCCGTTCACGTGTAACTTCATCACAGCCACTGAAACGCGGCAGCCAGAGCCCATCTCCTCTCCGAAGGCTGCAACACGCCGAGGAAGGCAGGAATTACAGTAACTCAGAGGGCCTCGCTCGGAGCGGAGCGAGACAGCGCGAAGCCCGCAGCGGCCGCCCTCGCAGACCCGCGGCGGTGCCTTCGGGGGAGCTGCCGGCTGCCCCCGGGAACCCCGCGGACAGCGAGGGGGCGAAGGACCCCAACGACCCTCGGCACCCCACCGAGGGGCTCCGGGGCGCTGCGACCCGCGCTGCCAGGTCGCGGCCCCGCTGCCTCCCGCACCGCCTCCCCTCGCCCCCAGCCCAGCCCGCAGTGCCCCGCCGCACCCCCCGCCAGTCCCGGCCCCGCTGCCGCGGGCTCGGCTCGGGTCCCCCCGCCCCGCCGCGCCCCGGCCGGCCCCGCGGACCCCGAGCACCCCCCGGTGCCCCCCGTTCCCCCGGGGGTGCTCCCTGCCTTCCCTCCCCCGCCCCCGCCGCTCCCGCCTGCCCCCGCGGCCCGGCCTGCCCCGCTCACCGTGTGCGAGTGCAGGCTCTGGCTCGCCTCGATCTGCGCTGTCAGCGGCACCGTGTCGTCCAGCAGCACCTTGCCGGCCGGCGGCTTCTCCATGAAGGCCATAGCGGAGCTGCGAGCGGAGAACCGGCGCCGCCAATGCGCTTCCCGGGGCAGCTCCCGGCGCGGCCGCCGCTGTCAACACGGCAGCGCCGCGGCCTCAGCGCCGCCGCTGGCACCGCCCGCCGCCAGGGGGCGCCGCTCCGCCCGGGTCCCGCCCCGGCAGCGCGGGACAGGGGACCAGGATGGACCGGGGACAGGGAGGAACAGGGGCGACAGGGAGGGACGGGGGGACAGGGAGGGAAAGGGGACAAGGAAGGACCGGGGACAGGGAGGGACAAGGGACACGGCCGGGATAGGGGACAGGGAGAAATAGGGGGGGACAGGGAGAAATAGGGGGGGACACGGCCGGGATGCGGGACACGGTAGAACAGGGGACACAGCCGGAATAGGGGACGCGGTGGGATTTGGGACACGGCGGGATGCGGGACACGAGGAGGTTCGTCTCCGCGGGCAATAACGGGGGAAGGGGCTGGAGGGGAAGCCGTGAGTGCAGGAGAGTCGCCCCGCCGCCCAAGCCTTCTGCGTCCGGTGCTCCCGGTGGCACCGACAGCGGCAGTAGCAGCTGCAGCCCCAGGGGGATCAACCCCGAGACACTGCTGGTCCTCCCAGAGTGACCGGAAAAATTACAAGGGCTGGTGCACCTGCTGCTCATTACCTTTTGGAGTGTTTTGTGTTAATAAAACAATCAGAATAACCCATATATTTTACTCAATTTCTAGGATTTAGGTTGGAATTTGGAGTTGGTATTTTGTGGGGTTTTGGATTTTGGTTTGGTTGTTTTTCAAAACACTGATTTAAAGTTGTTGACAATTGAGCTCTTCAACGTGACTGCAGCAGGGTAAGAAACTTTTTATTTGAATACTACTTAGTGCTTGAGAACCTACAAGTTGGACACCTGTCTGCATTTCCTCTTTCTACACCATACACAAGAATTACTCTCACTTAAAATGTTGTAAGACTGCAGAGCTGGAGTTTGTCATACACCTGGAGCAGGTGTCACGAACAGCTTCATCTCTTTGTTTTGCAGCTCCATGATGAGAGGAAAATGGACTGTGTTGCTGTGGTTCAGCAGCCAGGCTGGAACAGCACCCTCAACTCTCTGAACTACTACTCTTGCAGTGACCCAAGAGGTCAGACATAGATCTAATTCATTTTGTTAATAGGCCTTAACAAGACAACTTCCCACCTGGAGAGGCAGATGAACAAGGAGCAGGGTAAGGAGGGGGCCTGCTTCGATGAAGTGCTCTGTCCAGCACAAGCCAGTGACAGGCAGTGACCCAAGGCAGAAGGAAAGGAGATGGGAAGTGAAACAGCTTCTACAGACAAGAGACAAGGAAACCCTTTCCTAATAACAGCTTCCAGGTTGCAAACAGACCAAAGTCCAAGCTTTGGAAAGAGAAGGCACGGAGTCAAACATCTAAACATTACCCCTCCCTCTGCTCCAGTGTGACTAACACCTGGGGTCAGAGTGCAGTACACTCAGGCAGAGCAGCTGTTTCACCAGTAGCTTTCATCACAGGTTGAGGAGAAACTCTCTTTTCTTAGCAGACAACTTCTGAGGTTATTTGCAGCCAAAGAAAGTTTCAAATGCATTTTTGCTGCAGAGAAGATGGGGGGATAACAGACACTTTGCCAGAAAGTTATATGAGCCACTAATTAGAGGCCTTACTCCTGACGGCCTCTATCATTCCTAAAAGAAGTTTCTTAGTGTATAACAATCTTATGCCAGTACTAAAATAATTTAACCCAGGTGATTTACTAATGAATTTACCAGAAGTCTACTCTAACAAGGTACTTTCCGTGTGGACAAGTGGACAAAGGGAAAGCCATGTTCACATACTCAAGCAAGGAGAAGCCATATAGTTAGTACTCAAATCATTTGCCCTTGCTTGTCTTGCCCTCGGGAGCACAAGTACAGTAAGTAAAAGTTGTGACAATATATTTTTTTTAAAGCCTCCTTCACTCTCATTCTGGGAGGCAAGCTTCAAAAGAAACATCAGCTGGAGCTGCCACGCAGATTACAACACATCTTGCAGTACATGTGTGTCAGTACCTTCACTTCTGTTCCACTTTTAAAACACAGCACGGTCTCCTCCCCTGGTGCTTGTTGGCAATACAGCTGCTTTGTACAGAAGGAACAAGTTTTAAGTGAACATTGCTGGTGTGGACTACAACTTTACCAGAAAGAACAGCCTCAGTGTGAGTCCCACCAGCCCAAAATTCCCACAGTGGAAGCACAAAGGTTTGTCTCAATGTGCCACTTGGTCGCAGCTAGCGCCTACCTCTGTTTGTTTCACCTTGGCAGTTGAACTCATCACAGTGAAACAAGGAAAAGCTCTAATTTTAAGGCATTTCTAGCAAGGTTAAGTTTGTGCACTTTGAGGCATTTTGAAAGGTTTTTGTTGCAAATTTACTGGTTTAAGTGATGTCACATCAAAAGAAAATCAAAACCAAGTGTGCATTGGTTCTGTATAAATTGGTTCTTTATACTGAAGTTGCACATGGTGAACAGCTCTAACTCTCTGGCACCATGACTTTCACCATCCCTTCCATAACAGTTTTCCCACTTTCTCTGACCTGACATGATACAGAAATGTGTGCAACAGAACCTTTCAGTCGTTTCACTTCTGCTGCAGCTGTGACTTCTTCACCGACATACAAAGGAGCTGGAAAACGAATCTCCTGGGAAAGAAATATACATCCTTGACCAGGCATTTTGGTACCCAGAACTGCAGAAACAAGTCCATTGATCAGAACTCCATGGACAACAGTTCTCCCAAACCTAGACTTCTTTGCAAACTCTTCATTTAAATGCAAAGGATTTGTGTCACCTGTTAAATAAGAAAAAGTAATGACATCATTCTGTGTAAAGGCCTTGCTAAGTTCAGCTTTGTCTCCAACTTTTATGTGTAAGTTCTGAAATACAGGATGTTCAAGCAGTGAGTTGATAAACGTTGGCTTTATCAAGGCTCTTTGTTGGAAAATCCCTCCAGAAATTGCATGCCTGAAGGGCCACAACATTTCCAGGAACGTCTTCACACAGCTGAACCAAGAACTGCATTCAGTCCAAGACTAATTCTCTACTGTTGCCAGATAACGCAAGTAGAAATGGAGATGTCTAGTTCAGGGAAAGAAAAAACAAACAAGAACTGAACAACTAAAGCCTTAAAAAACCCCACCATCAAATGCTCTCAAAGTTGAAAATACTTCGATTTTCCTTTTACATGATACATTAAAAACTTAGAGCAATGCCTGAGCAGACCTTCGTCTAGCCATGGCTTCAGAAACAATTCTCAGAACTCATTTTAATAAGCAGCGTCCTCTGGAAAAAAAATAAGCTCTGGAAGTGCATGTTTATATATGCATTGTTAAACAAGGTCAGTTGACAGTAACCATTGGAAATGCAGAAAATGTGGTAGGGAAAATAAAACCTGGACCAAGATGTGGGTCATAAACAAAACTTGCCAAAAAATTATTTTCTTGCAGATGTATTAACGACATCAGGACTTGTCACTGGACTGAAACCACAAAGTAATGAGACAAAGTAATGTACAATGAATCACATTGTACAAGACTCATTTTGAGATGAGAACTGCTCAAACACAGGCCCACACACCTACATTGAAAGTCACTTCATTCCCAAACCAAGGCATTTTTGCATCTAGGCCATCCTTCTATGAAAAGGCAATAGGCTTAGGCAGCCTGCCAAGTTTAGAGCCAGAGCTGACATCTGGGGGAAGCCACCCAGCCCCACAGGGCTTTACCTGCAACACCCGGAAGGCACACCTCCTGTTCTGGTAGAAGCCCAGCAAGGTTAGAGCACTCCACAGCTTGACAAAGCCACTAAATGAAAAGGAAACAAAGTATATTAATAAAATTTGGGGTTTTCTGTTTTCCTGCAGCACATAGAAAGCATGTTATGCAAAAAGTAAGGAACCCTTAACAGTTTAACAGTAGGTTATTTCACTAAAGGGTTCTAGTAGCAAAACTGTATCTTGAAGGATTATTGCAGTGGCTGTAGTCTCTTATCTTTGACACAGAGATATGTAGTGCAACCTCAGACTCACTTTACCAGCATTGTTCTTGTTCTCTGCATGCATTTAAACTCTTTCTTCACCTAAATCACCTGCAGTTGTTGCCACCATTCAGAGTAACTGTTCTCATTTTTACTAGAGAAAGAGATTTAAAGTCACTACCCCCATAATGCTTACTTCCTATCCTAAAACCATTAAAATCATTCTAGTTTAAAGCAGGAATGCTGATGCATGAAGTTACCAAGACTCAGTAATTATCTTCTGCATGCTGTATGCAAATATCTGCAAGTTAGGCTAATTCTTCGATAGCCATTCTTAATTTTAGACTTGTGTTGTCTTACCAAAAAATATTTTCATGGCATGGAAGCACACACTGACTGCACCTTACCTGCTAACTACTCTTAATATGGCAGACAGAGTTTTTTCCTCATATGTTAAGACATCAACAGGCAAAGCTGCTCCAACCTATGAAAAAAAAATATTTAGTAAGTATAACCCTATGTTCTTATCTTGGTTTATAAGCAACTGATTTCATCCCAGCACGTTACATCATTAAAGGTGTAACAGTTACACTCAAAACTCACACAAGTGTTTCAGTTACAACATCACTGGATTTTAAACAGCACTTTTTCTCTCGGAGTTCTTTAGAAGCCACTTTTATTTCCACATTACAGCTGGAGAAAAACAGACCAAGAGATGATGTGACCTCCTTAAAGTCAGCCAGCAATAGAGTAAACAGAGCAAAAACAGTACTGTGGACTTTCCTATCCACAACGCTGTTCCCTTCTCTCAGTTCTTTTTTTAAAGCCTCTCTACAGCAAAAGCATCAATACTGCAAATACTAAAAACAAGTAACAAAGAACGGTTTGAGCTAAAAGAGACGTTATAGACTTCATCCAGATCCAGCCCTGCTGCCATGGTCAGAGATACCCTCCACTAGACCAGGCTGCGCCAGGCCCGGTCTAACCTTGACCTCGAGCACTACTAGGGATGGCTGAAGCCGCCTGACTACGGGCACTGGGCTGAACCGCACAGCTCCACCGGGAGCGAGTCAGAACGGGGGCTGGCGAGCGGGTAACCGGGTTCCGGAGGGTCAAACCCACACATTCATCCTGCAGAGCCTGCTCCTCCGGCCCCTCCCGCCCTGCAGCCAGAGCGGCCGCTCCAGGGGACAACAGCCCGCTCCCGCAAGGTTTCCAGCCGCCAGCCGAGGACAGACCCCAGTCCCGGTTCCGATACCGGTCCCGCCAGCCGAGGACAGACCCCAGTCCCGGTCCCACCTCTCCATGCAGTTCCCTCAGCGCTGTCACCACGAGCTGCTTGAACTGCGCGGCGTTCGGCCGGGCCCCGCCGTCGGGCAGCTCCCTGCGGGAAGGAGAGCACAGGGGGTCAGGAGGGCTCTGTGGGAGTCTCGGGGGTCCCGGCTCGGGGGGGTCGGGGGGTGTCGCTCACAGGCGCACGCGCAGATAGTGATGCTGGGCCGCGCGCCGCAGCACGCGCCGCTCGAACGCGGCGGCCGCCATTCCCCGCCCCGCCGGGCCGCGCGCGCCGCCCGCCCCTCCTACGGCGGCCGCGCGGGGTCAGTGGCACCATGGCAACCGCGCGGTGCGACCGGCACGGGCTGGGCCCGAGCGCCCCGGGCCGGAACGTCCGAGTATGAGACGAATCTCGGGGAAGCGGTGGGCACAGGTGATGTTTCCAAGTGCTGCACGCAAGCTTTTAGCTTCACCAAGGCCAACACGGAGCGCTGCCCCCCACCCATGCTGTTGGAGACGGGCACACAGAGATGCTCCTTCCCTTCTCTTCCAAGCGAATGTGTTGGTCCCGATGCAGTTCCTGATAAAGGTGGCACCTGGCGCCAGGTTACACTGAGGAGACTCTGCTGCTCCAGCCTCGGTTTTGCAAGGACACACAGCTGAAACGAATTTGAAAAGTGCACAGAACGAAGCTGGGAGCCTGTCTTTGCACTCGCCAGTCGTCAGCTAATTGAGATGATAACACAATTTTAGTATCTTGCACCTGCTCGAAAGATCAGCATGAAGTGTGTCCTTAGCACGGAAACAGCAGAACTGACAGAAATACGTTTGCTCGGCGGAAGCAATTAAACCTTATCCTCCAAAGGACTTCACAGAACCTCCCTTCTTGTACCAGGGAGATAATTCCTTTATCCAGGAATTAGCATGACCCCAGCAAGGTAACACTGCAGTAGCCCAGTGTACATATGACATGCTTGACTCAAGGCCAAAGTCACAGGACACCTTTTGCCTGCACCTTCACTCAGCTCAGTCTGTTCAAAGGTCCTGTGTTATTGCAGCAAAGCTTTCTCATGCTCAGCAACACAATCCACCTGAACTCGGCTCCTGGGCTGACTTAAAAATGGTACATAAACTGCCAAATGTTCAGGAAAAGAAACTTCAGCAAAAGCAAATATAATTTCACATATACTGAAGTAATTTTCAGGTTGTTAGGTAGGTTAACGAAAAGGCAGTTTGCCACATAAAATTCAGTAGCTGTAAGTGTAGGCTAACAAGAGATCTTCAGAATACTGTGTTTCTCCTGGGAACTGAGAATTGATCGTTCCAGTGCTCAATAAATCAGTTCTACAATAATTTGGCAGACTTACCAGAACAGCCAGTTTTATTAGGATCAACAATACCTACAGAAGTTGGTATTACTTTTAAGATACCTGTAAAATTTCATCACCAAGCATCAAAACTTGGAGGGCAGGTGCTGTATGAAATCTCTTTCTGTTATTGCAGTAGGGCAAGTGCTGCTCTCCATGAGGCTCTGGCCAAAGGAACTCACTCAGTTCTGAGTGTATCCAGGGAGCTGCTGTAAGGCTGGGGGTTGTGTCAGCTGCAGCGAGTCAATAATGAGCACACACAGGACTGTAGAGGAAGGCTGGACACAACAGGTCAGTTTTTTATTAACCACAAGTGAAGCTGAACCCCAGAGTGGTTTAACTTGTTAAAACCATATGTTTATATGGCAGATATTTTTCTTTCATGTTTAACACTACAGTGCAAGAACCAAACTTCGCAGCTGCTCATCCTTTGAGAATCAAGTAGTAAAATGAATTAAAATAAGGGTCCCTCAATGAATCAATTAAAAAAAAATACATTTAACTCAACAGACCAATTTTAAGAACTGTCTTATTAAATTCTCCCAAGTGAAAGACCTTTAAAAGCATTTGGAGCCTTGAGGTAGCAACTTTATGCAGAATTTAATTCCCCTCCTGCCCCACAGAGGAAAATTAGTAGCATATTATTAGCTCCAGCCAGCTAAGCTGCGTTGAGTGTCTCCTGTGAGGTGACTTGCCTCTTGAAATAGCAGTGTAGTGCTGCAGAGCGCCAGGAGGAAATCCACAGGGAAGGCCTCTTGAAATAAAATTTATGGTTTGAAAAAAGTAAAAATTATCAGCAATGACTGTAACAACAGAAATTATCTGAAGTGAAAAAACCCAATGTGTTTGTATTTTGGCAAGACTAGTTTACAAATACAAGTCAAGAACAAGAGTCTGCTTTCAGCCAACGGAAAAGAAAGAATGGAAGTGACATTCAAAGGGGTTTGGGGGTTTTTTTGCCCTCTGTGCAAAATTGCACTTTGTTTTTAAAGTTTTAAGTTTTGCACTTTTGTTTCTAAGAGAGCACTTCTGCTCTTTTTTGTTCTTTTACATAGTCAAACCTGTGCTGTGACATTAGACAGAAATACCAAGTGCCAGGATTATTTAACCACTGAAAGCTCCTTTCACTGACTTCACAACAATCACAAGCAGGGAATCACAAACAGATTTGACTTCCTCTAAGCCTCAAAAACATGATCCTCTGTGCCCACTTTGCTGCTGAGTTGTCTTACTAAAAACCAAATCTCTCTTTAGTGCCAATTTCAGAGACTCAGTGGCAGATTTACTGAACACTGAGCGGTAACAAAACATCTGGGCTTGCTCTCTGCAACAACTGCCATAAACAGAGTGCAAAGGAACGAGCTGAGATACAGGGATGGGGCAGATGGTCACAAACAGGTGCTGTGGTTGCTCCCTGGACTTGGTATCAGCATTTGCACATGGCCCAATTTTGCTCACTGCTGGTGCTCTAACCAGATTCCTGGCAATACTGAGTATCCTACTAAAGCTTCTTGCACTACCTTCATGCTCCAAAACTGTAAAAACAGGTTGGTTAAACTAAACCAAACCGATCAGGCACATTGCACATTATAGTCCTTAAACGGATGAGCCTTCTTAGCAGCTCATTCTCTTTCAGCTCAAAGTCAGCTGCCTCTACACCACAGAATGATTCTGCAGAGACCCTGGATGCAGCACGGCATTGCCAAGTATGCCACTGCTCCAAGGAGTCCAGAGAAAGGCAAAACTTTGAAAACTTGTTCATATGGGATCCAAATCTTTTGATATTATATTCTCATATCTTCTTTGACTTTTAGAAGCCATCAAATCCTGCCTTTCAGGCAGAAATATCTCAAGAACCTGACATCAGCCTTGCCTGGGTTTCAGATAAGCTTTGGAACAACTGCCTGAGTTTGCCTGTGTTGAGGTTATCAGTCCTGTCCTGCACAGAACCAAAGGCATTAAGAACCAGAAGCCATCTGTAAGGCAGCCCAACCTGCCAGGCTCCTCCGGATAAAGGAGAGGATACTCTGCCTGGGAACAACAAAGGCGAGCAGGTGATTATTCACAGCAAGTTTCTCTTTAGCTCACATGACAGTTGAAGCAAAAACTCAGGCTGGTTCAGAGACCAGTTCCTGTTTGGTTCACAGGACAGTCACAAGCTGGCTTCAGAAACTCTCTTTGTCATGGAGCCCAAAGTATCTTAAAGTTATATCGGCTATCACTGCAAGGAGCTGATGAGTGGGGTTTTTTCTTTTTTTTTCCTTGTTAGTTTGCTTTGGGTTTTGTTTGGTTTTTAAAATTGTGATGAAAACAATTATTTTTGTCTTTGGTGTTAAACCTTGGAAGCATGAGTGAAAAGTACCTGCTGCTTCTTTGGCTGCAATTTATGACAAAGAAACAGGCCAGGAAAGCAAGTGAAATTCACTGTTCTAAAATACATGCAGTTAGAACAGCCACTAGACATCACAACCAGAACTTTAATAATATGGAAACACCAAGTTCAGTGGTGTCCATTACAAATCATTTGCATTATATAAAAATATGACTGCAATTACAGTAACTGGACAACAGTCAAATTTATCAACTTTCCATCTTACTCATATTGCAGGGAATGGGAGGAGCTCATCCACTACAGGGAAACAACCGTCCAGAAATCAATTTAAGAGCTGCTGCTAAGCATCTCATGCCTTAGAGAAATGTCCACTGTGATAACTAAAAGCAGGAATTCAATATTGGCATCCTTCCATTCTTGCTTACATGGCCATGAATAAAAAGAACAACTTCTGTTACACTAGAATTCACCATTAAAATTTTAAAACCCCGTAAAACACCAGTATGTTTTGCATGAGCTGTGGAAGAATGCAAATTCAAAGGGTCACTAAGATTTATTACCTCCAAATTCAATGTCTTAATGTATATAGTCTGTTTGTACACCATAAAAATGTCCTTCTTATGGTCTGATTATTATTTAGATAATAACCCTGATAAAAATCTCAGCCATATGCCAATTAAGGTCCTTAAAGCTATAGAAACAGAATCTACCTAATAAATGCTGCAAATTTAACAGGTATTTCAGATAAACATCATTAGCTTAGTTATCACCTAAACCAAAAAGACTCCTCAAACACACCAACTGCGTAGTTAGCAAAGACATTTGCTTTACAAAGTCAAATGCTGCTAAAGTTTAGCAAATCAACGTGGTATTTGGAAGCATCCAAGTGTCTAATGAAGTTGAAATACTGTGAAATGTTAGGACTAGGGGAAGCTCCTGTAACTAAGTACAGAAGTAGACTTCATTTAAATTAGGAAACATTCACCTCCTTAAAAAGCATTAAAACTGACCCAACCCAACAACTGCACCCTGCGAAATGTGGCAGTATAAATTATCTCTGTAAGTAAGAGAAGGTCATATATTGTGATCTCACCACCATAAAATGTACTCAGTGTCAGGAACAAGGAGCAAATTTGGGGAGATGACAATTATGACACTTTCAGGCCATTTGATCTGAACCACTGCACTTTGTTGGACAGCATAGAGTAAACCAATTTTCTTTGCTGCTCAGAAAACACTTAAAATACATTTTCTGCATCTGGTTGCTAAGCAGACTCTCCCATGTCCCCAGCTTGGTTTACTTGGTTTAAAGAGCTCTCTATATTTATTACCTGCTGCTTTCAGCAGGTGGACCAAAACTTCAGTGCCATCTTATTCATTGACTCCATTGATACTTTAACTTCAAATCCAGATGCTACAATTAAAAACAAATTTGACACTGTGTAAGGAAAGCATCAGATGAAGGTAATCAGCCCATAAAATACCTGTATTCCACAGGCTGCCTCTGCAGAACAGGCAACCTCCCACTGCAGAATCTGATGGGACAACTATCCCAACAGTAACACCCAGCAGGAAGGAGGCTTCTATATCTTGCACACTTTGGGTATCAGTATCAGGCACTTGAACTGTTGGACAGATGCCATTCTGAACCAAGTAAGTGAACATAGGGTTAGAATCATCTTTAATCTAGGTCTAATAATGAAGTATCAGCAGCGAAGTGGAGGCAGGGAGGAGTGAGAAATCCATCTGTGCTGAGACTTGTTTGTGGTTTCTAAAATGCCCAAGAAAACAGCAGCAGTAACTGTTCCATAGTGTCCGTTGTCCTTGTGAGTTGTGTTGCTGATAGGAGGCTTTTCTGTGTCTTGAACTAAGAAGGCATTGAGGTACCCTGTGCCTAATTCCCTGGATCCATCAGGTCCATGCTAGAGCCAAACATTGCCACCAGTTGCTCCTCGTAATGTGTTATATTTCTCTTCATAATGTCCATGCAGGGTCCAAGCAACCTCTCAAATGCTTGCACATCCATGACTGTAATGAAACAGAGGTAAAAACAAGATGTCAAAAAGGACACCAAATACCAATCTGGCTTTTGAACTCAGAACGCAGACCTTCAGTTCAACACAGTTAAGGCTGAGGCTTCAAGAGAAACCACAGAAACAGAAATCATGTTTCTGATTTCTCTCTGTACTGTTATTTGTAGAAACAAGATTAATGAAATACAAACCTGATCTCAAGGATAAATACAGAAGCCAAATACACCCCACAGTGATATTAAAAGATGACCTGAAAGTTATGTGTGACAAACAAATACAGCCACACACACAGAGAAAATAGAAAATCTTCCATGAGGAAGCAGCAGTGTTTCTCCAACTTCCACTTGGAGCTCCACTCCAGCCCATGCTCCTGGCTTCCAGAAATCTGACTGCCAGTTACTAAAAGCTTGCTGGGTTTTGAATGGCTGCTCACTCAAGCATGGTCCATGAGACAAGAAAATAACAGAAAAGGATGACTAGAAACACAGATCATCTGCTTACCTAAACATTTGACCTCCCCAACAGCATAGGCAGAGGCTGCTCTCGGTTTGTTGGTAACAAGTGCAAGCTCTCCAAAATACTGCCCTCTGTGACACCGGGCAATCTCCACTTCTTGATTAGCTTCTTTACTCGTCATAGTCTGTCAAACAATGTAGTTTCATTATTTGCACACAGCTCTGTCCTTGTACAAGGCTACAGTTAATCCCAGATACTTTATACCTGTGCAACAGCTCCTTGGTTTCAGGCCTTTAAACTACCAACTCCCAAGTCATGGTAGAACAGCTCAACACCACGTTCAATTGGAATTTGGTAAGAAAAAACATGTGCCAGCCCACAGGTTTTGAGACAGGCAGGTATCTACTGCTACAGCTTTGGGAACTACTGTTACATAGCCCAACACAGGCTTTATCATGCACCACATGCTGTTCCCCTGACTGCTCCAGACTGTACAGAGATCCGTTCAAATGTCAACGTCTAGTATGTCACTAAAGATAAGACTCCACATTTTGGAATGTGCAGTCTTCTGTAATCATGAAGAAAATTTTCACCTCCACCCTTAAGGCCAGGGAAAGTATATCAGTGTGGGAAGGGATGGAGTTGAGCTGTCACTCACACATCAGGTTAGTCTGCAGAGCAGCAGATAGAAGCAAAAGACCTTTGCACTTCAGTAAAATGACTTCTGGCTGCTTCAGAACAGCATGGTATGGGAGTTTACGACCTACATCATATGAATAATGATGATTAACATCATAAAGTATTAAAATAATTCAGGGTGGGCTTCTTCTCGCCTCTTGTATCAGTCAGTCAAATCAGGGATTGATTAATACAATGCCTAATCCCTCAATTTGAACTCACCTTGCTTTTAATCAGGATTTTTACTTCTCCGGATTCCACAATGTAAAAACAGTCTGCTTTATCACCCTGTGAAGAAAAGGTAAAACAAATTCTTTTTTACTTGACTGTGAAAGCATATATAAATGGTATTAATGCATTCACTTTCAAGTAGGCCTTCTGCAAAAATCTGTTAGAATTGACTAACATTCAGATTCTTAACATTAAAAGGTGACTGGTTGGGTAATGCACCAGAGGGGCCCACAGGGAAGGAAGTATTAGTGCACATCATTCAGTAAGAGAGCAGGAGGAAAGGAAAACACAAAGGAGATTGATGATATACAGCAAGATCACTTAAATGCAAATCTTCTGATCCTGATGGAAGTAGGCAATAGTTAGTGAAACTAAGTCAAACCTAGAATTTTCAGAAGCAAATTTTAATAAAACAGGGATTTAGTGACTGCATTTCTTTCAGCAGGAGAAAGGTGCCATTAAACTCTTCGTGCTCTGCTTGAGCAGACAGGTTGGACAAGGTGACTTCCAGGGGTCCCTTCCAACCTCAACTATTCTGTTATCCTGTGAGAGGTTCTACAACATTTTTCACATCTCTCTCAACCTCATCACGTTCAAAATCTTCAAGTAATCCCAGTTTACATCTGTTCTGGAGAGCTTCACCAGTACTTTATTTGAAGTTTTATCAGAAAGGACATTTCCTCTCTATATTTGCCCCTGTGGGCCTGGCATAGGGCTGGAAGTCAGAGTGGAGATCTGCAACGTGCCTCCTGCTACAAAGCAAAAGCAAAGGGACTAAAGGCCTCAGGGAGACAAAGGCTGGAAAAGGAACTGATAAGGGAATGAGAGCAGCTCAGCAGAAAAACCTGAAACAAAGTGAGGAGAGAGAGAAATCTGACATTAAGTGATCAAGGAGATGAATGCGATGGGAAAGATGGAGAGAAATGGTTGTAACTCAAGTACGAAACATGGGCTGGGAGAAGATAATGTTAGATTTAAACAGGGAGTTACAGAAGAAATTAGGCTTTTGGCTAAAATTCCTGGGCATGGTTCTAAGCCATCAAGTGCAAACTTCTCATCCACTGTTGCCAACCATCACAGCATGAACTAATGCTCTATGGTAACTTCTTAAAGAGTAACTGCTGAAAGAGTACTTTATTTTCACAAAGAATGGAAACGGAGTGGGAGACACCCTCATAACACTGCTAGCAATTTTCAAGTGCTTTAAAGCTTACTGCCCTTAACTGAAGGGTCAAATTCCAGAAAGGTAATTAAAATTTGAAATTATTCACAAGGGAAAAGAGGTTGCTAGTGTTGATGCAACTGCTGTAATGTAAAAGTTATCCTATCTTTTCCAAGCACACAATTTCATCATCTCTAGCAGTGTACTACCATCACCCAGACCTTTCCAAACTATTAAATCTCCTTTTAAGGATAATTACATCCTTGTCCTTAATTCAGTTATTAAAAAAGATTAAAACCAACTGTGTAATTGGATCACTGATGATATGAATTCCCAATATTGAGACTGATTTGTAAGCTCAGATTTTGCTGAGTTCAGTTTTCTCAGGATCTTAAGCAAAAAGAATTTCAACTTTAAAAATTGAGGGTATTTTTGGAGTGAAGTAATTTAACAGTTATCAGCTAACTTGTTTCCTATATTCAGTTATCTGGCATTCAAGATAATTAAGATCAATTATTCAAAACACTATAAAGAGTCATATTCTGTTTATACAACAAGAACAATGCTGCAGTTTCAGACAAGTCTTTCTTGCATTAACTTCTATCTGAACTAGAGCACTTTTACAACACAGCAACTCTCAGCTGAATTTGATGCAAAATTCCAGTGTCTGTAACAGTGTTTCAAAAAGTTATTTCTGTCACAACCAAAAAAAATCCAACAGCTACAGCTTGAGTTCATCCAGCTTCATGTTCCACCAGCCCAACCCTGCTCTACTGCAGCAGACAAAGCATTCACCAACCACTAAAGCCACACCACTGAAATACCTCAGGAAAGCACAAAAAAACCAGTGGTTTCAATTCTTAGAGCTAGTGACTCTCTGTTTAATCTGGTCATAGGGGCCTAGGAAAACTCTAGATGTGGGATTCTGTGGCAAACTGCACAGATATTCAATTTCAGCTTCTGAAGGCACACTCATCTTGAATCCTTACAAAGATACTTATAAAACATAAACGAGAGAAGAAATATCAAGAAGCTAAAGTAATAGAATAAATTTGCAACAAAATACATACTGTCCATTCCCCAAACATTCAAGAAGTAGTTAAATAATTTAGAAATATTAAAAGAATAAATGCCAAATTAATCCAAGTAATATAATTATGCAAGTAAATTCAAAACAGAAAAAACAGAAGCAGAGAAAGGAGAATTATAAAGAGATGTTTAGATTTCAAGTACCTGAGAAATTATACGTTCCCCATCTTGATACACCTTCTCTCCTATAACATCCACTATCTTCATTCGCTCTGATGCCTGGAAGAAAGAGGAAAATTAAAAATTATAATAATTTATAGTTCATCTCTATAAACTCTCCTGAATCTTTATGACATCTCCTGAAATGAACAGATATTCACTAGACACAGAAACACACAATTTATAAATATAGCCCCAAAATGACATAGTGGTAGTACTGCAACGCAGGTCTTAAGACTACCATAATCAACAGGGAAATAAAATTGCCTAGTGTCCCATCTCTGTGCTTGTCTTACCACTCAAGTTAAAAAATATCTGATTTGGTTGGTTTAGAGCAAAGGGAGGGGGAAAAAAATCACTTTCTTTAAGATTCAGTTTAAATTTGAGGAAAACACGCTAAAAATATTATAAACTTCCTAAAGAACTAACTTTAATGAGAAATACCAGCAAAACATTTTAAAATACTTTAACCACTACATACTTAAATGTGTGTGGGAGGAACTGTGTCCAGGAACTCATTCCTAGAGTGAAGAGGAAGGTGATATGACAAGGACAAGGGCTGTGAGCAGGTCCTGCAGTGAGATGCCCAGCAGCAAGGGCAGGAGGCAGCACCTGGCATGCCAGGAAACATGCCTGAGCCTTCACAAACAGGAAGGGAGAAATGAGTTCTCCAGTGTTACCCACCACCCATTTAGACCCCCACAAAACAATTTAATTTCTTCAGAGCAGCGCAAAAAATCATACCAAAAAAGGAAGAAAATCCTAACAGTTGAAATTCAGCAGATGATTCAGTTATAATCAATCCATTCATTCCCCAAATGCACCCTCATCTTGCCTATGTTTGAGAAATCAAATTCTGGTCCATGCGTGATTCAACTGCAATGTGTCATGCAAAAAGCCATCCAGTGCTAATGAGTTATTTTTCTGTATCTTTAAATATTTGAGTCATTTCTGAGCTCAAAAAAGTCACATGATGGAACCAGTTTAAGCCAGCCGCTGAGAGAGAAGGTGGTGTAATGTACCCCTTGCACAGCTACAATGTATGTCCAAAATAATACATAGTAGAGGCTGTTGTTCACACCTAATGATACTTTGCAACTTTGTAATCTTCTCCCAAAGGGATTAAGAGCTCAAATACTAAAAATAAATGCTGGAAAATATATTTTCATTATAAGAAAAGTTAAATTACGGTATAAGGCAAAGACAGACTAATGCAAAAGTGGGTTGGTCAGTTCCAAAAGCCCTCTGACAACACAGGGTGAATCAATGGAAGTGACAATTTCCACATTGTTCCTAAATTCAGGCACCACACACCCCAACAGGGCAGTGTCATTGTGTTCCCAGGTCACAGTGCTTCTCTTTAGCAGTTTAGCTCCTGAATATTAAGTTAAGCTTAAAGCAAGACTACCACAGCCCACACCATTGTCTCATATTTAAAACCATTCCTGGCTGATAAAGGCCAAATATCCCAGTGACTGTATCCTTACTTCAATACCACACCCTCACAGGAAACCACAGCCCTGACTACCAAACTGCATTCTGATACTTGCTCCCTGAAATACACAGAGGTGGGTTTTGTTTTTTTTCGTTTGTGGGGTTTTTACGTAAAGAAATTTTAAAAAATCAGACTGAGATAAAAATCAGCAAATCTCTACTGTGAACAAAGGATCTGGGGATAAAAACCCCAAAACTATTTCAGCAATGCAAATTAATTTGTGTGATACCAAAGCTGATGTAGCACGAACACTGACTGCTGATGCAAGAATTTGATGTAGATGTCTCTGAGAGGTTTTACCTCCAAGGATTTAAGAAGGGGCACAGACTCAATAAATAATTCATACGTCTTCCTCTTCTTTGCGTTGTTTTTCAGTATAATTCTTCTGAACGTCACTCGATCCTGCAAGAAACAGCACAGAGAAATATATTATTCCTCTTCACTGAAATGCTCCCTGTTCAAAGAACTGACAAACATGAACAAGTATTTACAGCAAACGCCAGGGCTGAGAATGCAGCTGCTAAAGTGATACCATATCCACCACAATGGTGACTGCAGCAGCTTACGTTAGAGTACTTACACTAAACTAAAAAACAGGGAGCTGTAAGACCTGATTCTTCTCAGACAACCACTTAGGGATTCAATTTTTATTCTATCTTGCAGTGTTTTTCTGGGTTGAGTTTTGGGGGTTTTGCCTGTTTGCTAATATATCTTTCATGCTTCTGCATTAAATGAAGAAGTTTATGCATTAAATGAAGAAGCGCTCTTCCTGCTGAAGCCAGTGAAAACGGGCATTTCCAGCACTTGTTAAGGCAACTGCAGAACTAAGTCTGAATTGGATTCTTCTCTACCTGAGTCACAGATTTCAAAAGTAGAAGATTTAAACTGGTCTCAAACAGGCCAGGGACAGAGTATCAAAGAGCAGCAGGCTTTTTCATTCCACCTTCTCACATCAAAGAGCCAGCTTCTGGAAAAACCACTTCCTACCTGCCAGCTGCGTGCGCATTCCACAAAGGAAAACTGCTGGGTGCGCTTGTGAAGCCCAAAGGCAAAGGGGGCTAAAAGCCCCCCAAAAAGGCAAAGGGGGCTAAAAGCCCAGCCCCCCAAAAAGGCAAAGGGGGCTAAAAGCACCCCAAAAAGGCAAAGGGGGCTAAAAGCCCCCCAAAAAGGCAAAGGGGGCTAAAAGCCCCGGCAGCCCCGCCCGCGCTGCGCGCTGCGGCCGCAGGGAGGCGCTGCAGGCGCGGCACCGGGAGCAGCGCGCCCCGGGCCCGGCAAACACAGACACAAGTATTTAGGTGAAGAGGTTTTCTCCAGTGGACATTTTTAAGGGATGCAGGCTGCAAATACTTGTAACAAGGACTAACCGAGCTGATCCAAATGGAACATGAAATTTGAAGGATGAGGAAGATGTAAGGCAGGATGGTATTAGTGTTATCCAAAGGAGATAAAGCAAAAGGGATTTTGCTGTTTTTAAAGGAATTCTTCAGTGGTAAAAGCGTCTTGAAATGTTTGTGGTTTGGAGAAGCAGAAAGACACAAAAACTGTGGGGGGATGGTAAAAGCATAAAAAAATCCGAATTCACCTGCTTGAGAATATCAGTGAGGGAGGAGAAGCATCAGTATTTGAACAAAAGAAAGCTGAGCTGTGAAGGTAGTGTGTGTGATTGTGAGGTTTCCCCCAGACACATTGAGCAGCAGCGACTGAGAATATTTCCCTTCTCCAGAAGGGACCCACTGTGATAAATGCTTTGTGCCTGAGCCTTCCAGATTTCTGTTGGCCTAAGCCTGCAATGCAGCAGGAGTAATCCACACTTCCCAAATGGCAGATAACCAAAGAGTTTAAGCAATAACTTCTGCATACTAATAAAAATATGTTTAAATTGCATCAGGGACAAAATAGTACAATAAAACATGGCAACAAACAGAAGAACTGGAAGAAATAACTGACGTTTGAGAGGCAAATGAAGCCTTTGTTAATAAAATGTTCACAGAACAGATGATTAGCAAGAGGTCTCTGCTCATCTACATCTTGCTAATTAATGGAATATAATCACAGAAAAACGAAATCCAAAATTAACCCAATTTGTGCAGTTCTTTTCAAAGGCAAACTGGAACAAAGAATCACCTTCTCATTTTCTTCCTTTTATGAATGAGCTCAGTTTGTAGGTAGCTGCTTTGTTCTGCCTTCCTCCAGAAATGAGATTCTGACATTACTCCCTGGTTGATTTACCAAACTCTTTTCTTTCACCTCACAAATAAAAGGGAAGTCAGATCTCCCCGCAAGCGCTGAGACTGCATAAACAGCCATGTGCAGCAGCTTATCAGTCCTACAATCAAGGTCACAGCACACGGCCAACCCCCAGCGATAGTTGCCGAGGAGCCCGGGGCACAGAGACAGCACACAACACTTGTGGCTTCAAAGGCTCCCTTGATGGCACAATCCACTTATTATGCCAACCCTCACAGATGAGTAAGAGAGCACTGGGAAAATTACCCCATCCAAATAGTGTAGAGAAAAGAACTAAAAAAGGAAAGTAATGGCTACAGCTTCACATTCAGCACTGCTGGGCCACAGACAAAGGAACACCACCCTTTAGTTTGGTATCTCATAGGTTATACTGACCCGAGTACCTCTTCCAAGGTACCAGGACAACAGTTTATTGTGAAGGAAAACAAAGCTGTGGGCAATTTTCTGACCTTTTCAAATTACTAACAACCTCAAGACAGTATTTAACATCGGGAATATTTAACAAGGGAATATTCCCATTCCCTTTAGAGACAAAATGGTAGGAAGGTCAGTTGAAAATAAAGAACATCATTCAGATACTGTTTCCCCCTCCCAAAAAAACCGTGTTTTAATGCCTCCACTATCCTCTGCGGGATGAAAACAAAACCAGGAGTTTTTTCTTCTCCCCTAACAAAAGCCACAATTACAGTAAAAGCAAAACTATTAAGGGACAGATAGAACTAGTGATATAGTTTTACAGACAAGTTGTTCCAGAAAGTCAGCCAAAAAGATTTGCACAATGGATCTATCATGCCAGGAGATGAGACAGCAGATCCTGATAAAATACCTATGAGCAGAGGAGCCATATCGAGAGAAGCTCTGGACAATGTGAGGCACTGCTTAAAATATTATGCATATGAGAGAGCAACTTCCTTTCCTTACCAGTCCCCAAAGGGCTCCTTCCGTTGTGGCAACAATGGTGGCAGCTCTAGGAGTGTTGTACATCAATGCCAGCTCCCCAAAACTGCCATGATTATCGTAGCGGCCAACACAGCGAGACTGGTTGTCTTTTGCTACAACAATATCATACAATCCTCTGGAAAATAATGGAATAAACACTTTTTATTAGACAACATCCCAGTACAAATCTTGAAAACAGCTTTTTGCTGTTATACAAATAGCCCTTTTATTGCTGTGTGAGATGGAACTTTTTGAGCTTTCCAACTGCCTGATTCTCTGCTGCTTCCATGTACATGGTTTTCACAATAATTGTCTCTTACGAAAGCATTTTGCTCCTGATAGATATGGGCAAGATCTACTTGGTTTCCTCTGCACAATATTTTGACTCTGCTGTTCGGGCCAGGGTGACAAGTGGTTTCATCATCTTTAACAGTGACATTTCACAGCATGTGTGTTGCCCATTGAGGCCTCTTTAGAGTTACTCAAATCCATCTCTACCATTTTCTCAGTGCCAGCATTTCTACAGGACCTTTGGGACACACTCAATCCAACTGCTCACCTACTACTACTTCATGTTTGTCTCAACTCCAGCTTCAGGGTATGTATATATCATAACCCCAAGATGTTCTGAACCTGCTGATATCTACCCAAGATCTCTGAACAGATCAAGAGGAAATGTCCAGCCACCAGAAATCTCCTTCACATTGTTCATACCCAGCTGTAACCTGTTCAAATTCGAAAGGCTTCCTATGCCCTGTTCTCCATGAGGCACACTTCCTACACTATAACCAAGTGAAAAGAACAGTATTCCAGAATTTACAATCAAACAAAAGATTACTCTGATGGAGTGCAGGCACAAGTACAGAAAGTCACAAGTCAAGACTCAAATCTGCATCAAACTGAACCACAGGAACTGCCGATGAAAAAAGAACCACTGTGCACAGAAAAGTAGCCCTTTGAAAGTCAAACAACTGTCTGTAAGACCTTCAGGACTGTCATGTTTGGGGCTTTAAAGACTAATTTAAAAATACAGTTGGAGTAGGCTTGATTAATCCTTAGCTATGGCAACAGAGATTGTTCAGGGACTACCCACTGGCCTAAGACACTTCATGATACAAAATGTATCATGTCCAGGAGAAAACCAGATAGGAAATCATCTTCCTGGCTTTAAGCAGCTGAATACATGTATAATTTTCCCAACAAGTTCAGATCTTTGTCAGAAGAAACTGTATTATATCCCACAACATCACTAGGCACATAAGAAAAAAAGAAAATTAATGACCAGAAATGGTACCAGGGAGGAAGGCACATGAGACTGCATTAACAATCCTACCAGACACCTTATGCCCTACTCCTTACTCACATCTAGGACAGTAAGAAACCAGCGGCATACTGAAGCAAACTAGAAAAGGATTAGTGTTGATGGAAAGTGTCACTAATTCTTGTAAGGTTTGGTATCTATTTAATTATTCTCTGAGAGGCACCAGAGGCAACAATCTTCAGAGTTGTTTTTTTTTTTTTTTTTTTTTGTCTGGAAGAGACAGATGTGAACACCTTAACCAAGAACAACTTCTTGCCATCCTTCAGCCTGAAAGTCACTTACTAGTGCCATTTATTTCCAAGTAACTATAGCCACATAACAACCTTCAGTCAAGCATTCAGCTGTCTTTGGCCCAAGGATTAATCTTGTGATGCAACACTGGGTGACCTTGGCTCAGCTTTATTGAGAAAACTGTTGCTGAGCTGTGAGAGAGTCCATGAGCTAAAGCCCTGCAAGATAAGAAGAATAAAAACAGACTGAAGTGTAATTGTTGAGATGGTAATCATTACGAGCCCAAGGACCCAAGTGAAAAGTACTGACATGAAAAAATACAAAACCCTCAGGAAAAAAAAAACAGAAAAGAAAAAAAGCAGAAGAGGGCAGCTCAGCAAGATTGTGGCTCAGTTTGTGCCAAGAGGCAGCAGAGGCCAATGCTCAATCAACACAGACCCTGCAGGTGCCTCCTCAGCAGCAATGAGCATCCCATGTTCAGCCATGCAACGCATCCCTCTGAGCTCTCCCCTCCATGCAGAGGGCACTGAGCACCTGCTGCATCCTCAGGTTGTACCTCCCCTGCCTGCTGCCCCTCTGTGCATGGTGAAAGACATTCAGACATGAGCCACCTCGTGAGGAAGTACTGCAAGCAGAAGACTTTAAGAAAAAAAGGCCAGTGACACAAAGTCACTGTTCATTTAGACAGAAAGAAACTAATCCTCAGAAATATTTAGGCATTAATTACTTGGGAGTAACAAGACATGCCTACTCATGACAGAGGCAGAGACCTCCAAACCTGCACTTGCAAACAATTAGAAATATCGTGGTTTTCCATAAGGACCAGCATTCTAGTATGCTTTTGCATGAAAAAAATAAATGGGTGGGAGGTGGAGGAAGACTGGAAAGGGAGAAAGGACTGAAAATTCCTAACTGCAGAAGTTATTCCTAGTAACCAAATAGCTAACAAGAGTTGCAGCCAAGTTACTGTTCAATGCAAAGGCTGTGTCACTGGACAACACCAAGTTTAATCTCCTTCACTGTACAACCTTCCTGCCACATAATTATAACTTGAGAATAATACAGAACAAAAACCTAAAAGCCTGAAAAATTCCAACACAACTATCTCTTGACAGAAAAAAACCTGTTGTGGAGTAACATTACACCAGTAGAACAGGGACCATAAAAGCATTTACGTAAGTATCTAAGATAAGCTTCTACTTCACTTCTTCATTTTAGGTTAAAACTCATAGCAGAGAGCTTTTAAGAATCAACAGGATAAGAGCCTTGCACAGAAACAAACCAAGATAGGCTGATGGCATCTAACATTTTTGAGAGGCTCCCAAACTGAGTTTAAGTTTCCTCAAAATCAGGAACCACTGCTGTGCACGAATGTCATCTTTGCAGAGCTGGTGGCTCTGGCTCCCGCAAGTTCTGATCTGCAGTACCTTACTCTTATCTGTAACAGCCTGATCTCTCTGGTGAATGTGGCAAGAGAAGGAACTTGGCCTGCCTAGCCAAAGACATGGGATTGGATGGAGGGAGAGCAGTTGAAGGGTGTAGAAATGAGGCACTGGTTTAGGCTAATGGCTTGGTGTGGGAATGGGCATACAGTCGGAATGTATTTTATGCAGCCTTAATGTTATGTAATTTCACTAACCAGAAAGGGAAATGTCCTTAAAATTAACAAGAATCACTTCAAACGACCTATTTCTAACCTAGAAATTCTTCTGCAAGTCAAAAGCCAACAACCTGACTTGAACTGCTTTGAAAGCATTTCATATAATATTAATGGTGCTATTATTTCAGTGATAAACAAGATAACAGTGTACCAAAAAAGCAGTTTGCTAAGATCATGTTTTCCAACAGACATTTATGAATCACTCAGTAATATTCTGTTTAATAGTACAGTTTTGCAGAAGGAAATAAATCCATGTTCCTAATTACTCTTTGGATATGGTTATTCAAATTAACATTAGCCAGATTTTTTTCCAAAAGGGCAAACGATACTCAAAATGTCCATGCACACATGTATGTATTATATGCCTGTTACACATATAACATGATCCCCAAAATTATTATGTGCATTTCCTTGATGGAAGAAATTCCAAAATGGCATCTTTAACTCCACAAATGCAAATCACAACCAACAGAGGCAGAGCAAACCCAACTCTCTCTGAAGTCAGTCACTAAAACTAATTGAATAAAGTTCAGGTTTTTCCATGGTAGCAACTATTTTTATTTCCTATATTCTCCTTCCTGAATATAATCTCCTACCCCTTCCCCTTACCACAGAGCTACTTTTGCTGCTTTTCCCCTTCCTTCAGAAAAAAATATAACCTGCTCTAGGGACAACATGAAATATGGCTGATTTTAAGCCGTGCTTATGCTGATAGGCATAAAAACTAAACTGAGCAAGTAACTTTCCTTCAGAAACTGTCCTGTAGTAAACATTCCCTGCCATTTCTAAGAAGCTGAAAAGAAACATCCTCTGCATTTCACAGGCACAGCTGCTTACCTCTCAACGACATAGAAGTTATCTCCATCATCACCTTGGTCAATCACATGTTCCTGAGGTTTCACTTTCCTCTCAAACATGGCATCAAGGACCTGAGACAGCTGCTCCTAGAAAACAAACAGGAGAAAGGGGAAAAACCAACTATCAGAAACCCCACCTTAGCATTACTGCTGGACAAGGGCAAGTCCTGGAACATGCACCACACTTTTGTCCATTTCACTGTACAAAAATACAAGTAATACTGATATAACATGTTGGATTTCTACTAGCAGCTCCTTCCTTTCCATCTTATTAATGTAAGTTCAATAATGTAGACAACCAGACCTCTAGCACAGAAGAGCCATTATCTCAAATTTATGTCCAAATGGCTCAATTTTCATATACCACAAGCACACATGTACCTTTGGTATAATCTGACATAGCTTCACTGCAATGGACACACATCAATTCATATCAACAGTACATGTATTTCATTGTATGTGTGTCTAGAAATGGCACCACGAGCTATTAAATTACCTGTACTGTCATCATCTAAGAGCCCCAGTCATGACCAGGACTATACTGAACAAGACTCTCCATAGACACATTTCCCTGGACAGTTTGTTGTCTTAGAGAAGCTGCAATTCTAGCCCCAGATGAGACAGGACAGGTACAGATGTGGAGCCCACACAGAAAATGGGATAATGCTGGTCTGCACAGGAGGCTCCAGCTGGATTTCCCTGTTGAGCCATGACTAAACTTCCTTCTTTTGCAAGCAGCACAGCCAGAGAAACTGTGAAATCCAAGAACAATGACACCATATAAATGCCCTGCCTTGACGCTGACCTGCTTTACCATCTTTGCTATTCCCAAGTCCATTAACAATATACTTTTGCTGCATTTTCAATGACCAGATGTTCAAAGTTGAAGATGCAGATCACAGCTGAGTTTCTAAAAATACAGTGCACGAACACACAAACCAGTCTTCATGCTGCTGATTCCCTGAAGGTGGGAATTATCATTGCAGTATCTCTTGGCACCACTGCACTGAAAACATTTATTAGCTTTTAAACAGAATCCTATCTTCTTGTCTTTAAAAACTGTGTCTGGACTTTCAGATCATATTAACTGTACGTAACAAAAAATTGACTCCATTTAAGATTTCCTTAAAATGCTATTACCTGATCTAGGTTTTTGAAGAGCAGGATGTCTTTACATGCTTCCTGCAGTCTGCATCGCTGTTCATCAGTTTTTGGATGAACTACCTTTAAAACAAAGTAAAACAGAACAGTCATGACAACAAAGAAATATGATTACAGACTAAACCTTCACTTCAGTATGAAAAAGCTGAACAGAATTTAAGTGTCAAAAGTATACAGTCCTTTTTTATTGTTTGCATTAACAGTATTTATATATAAACATATAATGCAAGACAAAATGAAAGACATGTAAGAAAAATATCATGCTGACAATTAACATATGAAAAATAATAGTGAAGAAAGATAAGAAGAGGATGCCTTTTTCATTCCATTACCTTCCCTTCTACCACAGCCATAGCCACAGTCAAAGCTTGAACATATGAAACAGAGGAAGAAGTGAACAGTTTTCTTCCTAAACTCTGGCTATATTAGACCTAGTATAATTACTGTAGGCACATAGGCAGTTTATATCCTACATGACACACATGAGTCTCAGCCCATCCAATAAGAAGTTATTGAATAAGCATGCTTTTTTCTAACAAAATCACTTAAATAAAAGCTTTGTTGTCTGAGATATTTTGTTACTTCCTTCCATTTAGAAACATTAGGTTAAAGGAACCAATACTCAGTGTAACAAGAAAATGTATATATATTTATAACAATTGTTAGGGGCTAATTATGAAAATATATTTAAAAATTAATTACCTGACATGTACCACATTAGCATTTCTTATTTCTGGAATAACAAAGAATCCAAAAACCAATTGTAACAGTGGGCAATTATAAAAAGTTATTTTCCAAAGTTAAACAGGTCTCAGATCCTTGTTTTAAAAGGAAACAGAATATTGAATCACCAGTCAAGAAAATTAAGACTTTTGATTGAATAAATGTGTCCAAGTTTACAAACATCTGGATAACCAGACACTCTCAGTAGTTTTTTCTTTTTATCTCATATAAAATTATTTACTAATTATATTTATGAAATATCTCTTCTTTTTAAGAGAAATTATATTAGACTTAGATTTTCGTTGCAGAAGTAAAAGCATCCCTGCAATGGAATCTGGAAAGGAACACCAGAAGTCCAGGGAGAAAACACTGATTCTCACCCACCAGGCTACCAGATAAACTCAGACAAACCCACCTCTAAAGAAATACAATTACAGTATCTGGATTTGCAATTCCTAGAAATTTCCAACTTTCCAGATGAAGATTAAAAAACAGGTGGCCACAGATTTAAAATATTTCAACCAAGCATTTCTCCTACCCAGGCAGAACTGCTCTGACAAGAAAGACAGTAAAAAGCATGTGAGGAATTTTAAGCACCCATGAAGAAACAGCTGTGGTAAAGCTTAACTAATTCTTCTCAACTGCATCGATGATCTAGGAATTACCTCAACAAGCCTTTAAGAGAATTAAGAAAGGAAAATAGCCAAAATTTTAAAGATATTAAACTTAAGCACAGCTCTTGAGTCCTCTGAAGTAAAATTGTATTAAAGCTGCAGTGACCGAAAAGGTCCATGAGACAAAGTGGCTCTAAATTTCGAAGCAATGTGACTTTGCACATGTCACCACACCACACTCAGCACGAAAAGCACAAGTGGTAAGAAAAGGCAATGCACATCTGCCTGTCAATCTGCAGAGAGAACCGTGCATGGACTGATTCCCTCACTCTTACCCTTTGTTCTGTATCTTCTTCCTCTTCATCTGGATTGAAAGCTTCAGCACAAACTTGGAAGAAAAAGAGAGAAGAAATAAGTACAAAGAAGTAATTACAAGAGAACATCAAACAAAACAGTTTAAATACATTTCTTTTATTTTCCTACAGGAAAAACAAAATCACTTTTCATGTTGTCATTAAAGTGTCAGAAGCTCAAATCCTGTCTGTTCTCTGAGTAGGCAAAGCATGGCTCTTCTCAGACTCTCATGTTAAGTCTGTGACTTACTAAATAATCTTGCCTAGCAAGTACTCAAGCATGGACACAGATTTCCTTTCAATTGGTATCAAAGCATATCTCCATTCAGGTTCATTTACAAGCATCTTCTCCAAAATGCAGGTGGAAAATACTGCTGCTACACTGCTTTGTTCTTTGCAATGCAGTGTTCAGAGCAAAACACTGAGAAAAAGGAGCACAAGGCACTCACTTCACCTCAACTCTGATAGGCAATATGTATATTTTGGGAGTTTTTTTGATACAGAGAAAACATGTTTTCACAGACATTAACCTGGGAAATTAACAGTCAGCTACACCATAGTACAGTCTATGAAAAAACAGTGCTTAGTCCCATCTTCCACACGTTCCTCTATCTTACTACATTTTAACCAAATTAAGATCCACTGGTGATAAAAAAACTCTGAAATTTACAGACTGATTTTTTTTTTTTTAAAGGATGAGAACAGTCGTGGAAAACTACACGCTATAGTGTATTGGGACAAGGCTCTGTCAAACATGTCATTGTACCTACAGGATAAACTGAAAGAGGCAATAATGCAGAGCTGCTGAAATTTCAAACCTGTTTTTGTTCAGTTTTAATTCTTCAGAAAAGACTTATCTTCAGTTATCTTAACATTTACAGTGTTGCATAGTTTTACAATACTAAACACAGACACTCTGGCCACCAAAAGCCCACAATTCTATCTTATATTTTCTTATTAATTCATGAGTAATTACATTTCTTGCATGTCGAAGTGATCTGCACATTCCAACCACCTGTACAGACAGTCAAGGAAAGTGAGAGTCAGTCCTGTTTTCATCACACTGTGCTCTTACTTTAAAAAGGGTGGTCTCACTTCTGAGGTTATACATTACTTATAAAATTATACAAGGAAACAAGACAAGCATTTTCCTTTGTACTTTATCCAGCATCCTGACAATAGTGAAGACTTGGCAGAATGCCCAGAAGCTCACTGCAATGACATCTAACTGCTGAATGGGCTGAGAAAGTTTAAATAAAAAAACAGAAAGGCTAGAATTCAGCAACTTGTAAATAATTCAGAAACGCACACATGCCTATTGACCCTGTCATCGTGCACTCAACTGGACTATAAAAATGCAAAACCCTAGCATAATTTACTAGGAAAGTTTTGCTTGGTTTTGTGCGTCTTGGGTTTTTTTATTTGGTATTTTTTTCTCCCTATCTAAAAGATACAAGTCTTTCCCAGGAAATTGGATTTTAATTCCTTTTTTTCCTGGAGAGAATGAGGAGACTCAAATACAACAAGCATTCCACTTACGAAACCGCAATGTAAAAACACAATCATATAATCATTAGGCATCAGGCATTTAGAGAGTAAGTATTGCTCATACAATAAACCCATTTAACAATACAGAAACAGTGTACTGACAGTGCACCTACCACTCACATGCTTTTAGTTTAACAGAGCCACCCACACTTAGGGCAGATACTTGACAAAGGATAAACAGCATTCTTCTCCAGCTGAAAAAAAATATAGTCCATGCCAGAGTCCAAAGATGACTGGTTTATGGGAAGCTACAGAACTTGGACTGATAGGCTGATCCACTTAATATGCAATAGAAAGTCACTAACAAAGAGAACATTATTAGCATTTTGGTGTGAAAGCTTTCCTCCTCCTCCCATTTTACAGTAAAGATCAAAGTCTATTGTGAAAGCTTTGGATTTTCTAATAAGGAACAGTTACTAAGAAGAAAGGCTCTGTGGTTTAAACGTAGTTTGAAGTATGGTGAAACTGGAGATAATTAACTCTCTTCATTTTTTCCAGTGTATCTTATGATTAACTGGAGTCCAATTCTCTATTAAGCACAATGTTACATACTATAAATCAGATTTCTGTACATTTCTAAAAGTACCTGGTGTATAAGCATGTTCAAGTCACATATGTAGGAATTCAGAGATCACTGTACCATTCTACCATTCAAATTTTAATATTAAGCTGCAAATTTCATTTTGTTCCTACCTCAGCTGCAAGGAAGTTATTGCTAAAATTGCTTCAGAATTCAGGAAATTCTCTTCAAAATTTCCTTGGGAAAACAAGCTTTATTACCACAGCTAAAACTAGAGCATCAGAGCAAAACCTTATCTTAAAACACACATCAAAGCAACACAGTCATCAGTAACTTCAGTATGAAATGGCTTTGGCTAAGGTTTGTAAATGTAGGTTTCCACTATTTCATCTTACCCAGCAAGGGTGAAAACAGCTCTCAAGGCCCACCAAGGATAAAGACAAGGACTTAGTGCCCTTCCCTTACATGTGGAAAGCACCTCTGTAATGCCCATGAACGGGCACCACAGAAATACAATAAAAACATGGCAAAATACACTTCTTCCCATGCTGTCACATAGAGTGCCTCCCCATTATATTTTTCATTCTTCACCCTCCTGCTGGGATTTCTTTTTCCATGGAGAACAGTAGGCCAGATGTTTTGACTTCAACTTTGGACAGCTCTGATTCACTGTGTATTTACTTGCAGGCAGAACTCTAACACTTAATGTAACATATCTGTTGCAGTATGCTTAAAAAGGGTGAGAGACACAAAATTCTCAAGCTTAATTAATATTGTGATATGCTGGAAAGCCAACAGAAAGCTTTTCAGCCTACTCATAACCAACAGTATTTCCCAAGTACTTTAAAACGTGACTAATGAAAAGAAAAAGCAGCATTACATCAAACCCATCCCATGTTTTATGGTGCAGTAGGTCCAATTTTTCTTTCCACTATTTTTAATTGGTAAATCACTTGGGGAAGTCTGTACTGTTGAACGTAAGACTTGTGTGTCAGTCTACCCTCCAAAATATTTCATGTTATCTGTGCTGCTTTGCTATTCTTCTGGCTGTAAAGGACACCCATAACTACCCTAACTCTGCCAATCCCTGTCAGAAATCTAGGGAATTCCAGGACTCCTGAAGGTTATTCATTTGTGCGTTACAGTACAGCCAGTCCTAATGAAAAAACATCTGATCTTTCATCCTGACAGAGTGAAAAACATCCTTGACCCATTATTTGGTACGAGACTGAATTCACATATTAACTATTTAAGTGTCCCAACAAAACAGACACTCTGAGGCAAGCTTGTTCTCAAAAGACTCTCTTGAAAAGTGCTGTTTTTCAGACTCATTGAAAAGGCAGTTGGAAGGGATCTCTCTCTCAAGGTCACCCAGTCCAACCTACCCCTCCAAGGGGAGCTATTTGGAATTGTGGGCTGGTTTGGGGCTGACCTGGAAACCTCCTAGGATGAAGATCGCACATCTCTCTGCTAACTTGTTCCACCACCCTCAGGGGAAGAAGTTTTCTTCATGTGCAACCTAAAGCTCACCAGCATCTTCATATAATTTGAAACTTGTGAAATCACACCTTGCCTAGCTGAGATTTTCATCACAACTCTGTCCCTGAGCAAGTGCTGAGCAAGAATCCATCAATGGAAGTTACACCAGTGTGACACATCTACAGCTCTATCAGCTCACATCATGCAGACCAAGATTCCTTCCAAATCTACCCATACATAGTTCAAATAGCTTTGGAACATAAAAAACAGTTTTCAATTTTGTGAAGCTTTAAGATAAAAAGAAATTCAGGCTTTTATCCTACCATCTACATTTAGTCTCTTTTAGCTTCTGCAGCTCTCATGCTGCACCTTCTTTGGCTTTCAAGAACATCTGTTAACACTTCTGAAGGCTTAGAAATGATACAGCTCCATCGCTGCTTTGTTATGCAGGTGACAGCATCTGAAAGCAACCGAGATCTTTGTAGCTGCAGCAATGACATCAGCAGTGGATGGGTGAGGGGGAAGCAAGGGAGAGAAGTAGCAGCAAGACAAGTTTGCCAGTACAAACACCACCTTTGTTTATGCATGTTTTAATCATTCTCAAGATAATATTGTTCTGCAAAATATGTGTTTTGTCAAGATCAAAGTCCTTGCACTCTATACAAATCTGTATGCAAATAACAGTTGAGCATTTAGCTCTGGCAAGTTAATACAGCCTCTGAGAAAAATGCACACCATCCCTGTCCCTAACAGATCACTGTTTTTTTTCAAAATAATAGCCAAGAGGCTGATGCCTGAACACCTTCAAACACACACACAAAAAAGGAAATTCATATTTTATGTAAGGCAAATGTATTATTAATATTTCTGTTGCTACTGAAACAAGTAGCAAATAGATGCCCTGTCATATATTCTTTTCAATTTTGGATCCCACCTTCTACACTTAAGAGTGAAACCCTATTCACTCTTCCTTTTTTATGAGGATGCATCACCTCTGATTGATTCTATCAGTTCCATTAATAAAAATCCACTCAGAGAAGTACATATAGAACCACTTTTCCAGTTACTTATTCAGATGAGTAATTGTAAACTCTGTATAAGGCAGTGTTCTTTGCATGTTCTTTGAGTTTGTCAAAGCTTCAAGCATTTTTTAAGTCAGTATCTCAAGGGACAGATGCATAACCTCTTCTGGGAGCACTATGCCAGCTGGAAAGATGACCACTTCCAGTGGCTTGTCATTCCCTCTGACAGCTGAGCTGCACTTCAAAACGATGCAGTCAGATGAATTAGGAAGCTTGAACAGCACTTAGACACAGGTCTTTGCTGGCACAGCTAAATGTGATTTTCCGCACTTGGAAAACAACTTCAAGCTTCCTCTCACTTCTGTTGCTGGTTAGCTCAGAACTTCTTGCTTTAGAAATTGCACTTTGTGTCTCAAGTGAAAGATCTCACCATGTCAAAGCAGACGACAGATTCATACCTCGATCCAGCAAGTGGGAAACAGAACCTGCACCCATTTGCACCACCTGAACCATCTTCACATTTATGACAGTTGGAAAGAAAAGCAATACTGAAACCCAAAGAACAGTTAATATGTGCAGGAAAATCATCTGCTTCAGCCTTCAATTCACTAGTGAGAACTGACTGAAATAAAGGGTAATTTTTTTTTAAATCAATGTTTTTGCCTCAGCCCAAAACTCAGATCTTGGGTTTTAAAAGACTGGTCTTTATATGCCACATGGCAATCTCCAGATGCAGGACTGCTCACAGCAGTACCACCTCCTGACTTTACTCTTAATTCTCATAGAGGCATAACTGAGACATGATTTACAATAACCAGGACTTGAGCAAAAAACACCCCATCAAACTTCTGTCAAATACCAAAGCAGAATATTCAAACATGCAACCACTTGCATGGCCATATATGTCAAAGCCAGTATAAGATTTTTTTCAGTGGAGAAATATTTAGTAATTATTCATTTCAGGGGGAAAGGAGAAGAATGGATTTTTGGTTCTTGAAACAGCTTCAATGTAATTTAAAGTTAAAAGGAAACTAAATCAAGTCAGCTCTTCACAGGCACAGTTCTTCAGTGTTACAGATTAACTACAAAGGCACTCGGACTCAGCAGGGTTGTGCCAAACCAGCTCTGTCCAGTCAGGATTACAGGTTGAGGCACACTCCACACTTGGTCCCAAAGCCTGCTCAGTCTGAAAAGCTGCACAGATCGCTTTGTCAGGCAAAGAAGCCTATGAGACACTAATGATGGAGCCTGTAATGCCCTAAAATCCTGCACTGTTTCACCTAGCTCTGCAGAAAGTCACTGTTGCCTCTCTTGCACAACAGGCTGAAGTGTTCACCTGGCTCTATCCAAAGCCTTGCTTACAGCCCAGAGTCAACCTGAAAATGCCCAGCTCTTATGTGGACATTTCCTATGTTCCATTTCTTTAACAGAGTAACAAAACTGAGGTCCAAGGCAGAGCTTGGAGAGACCTCACTCTAGTTCACAGTGGAATAAACACTTTTGCCAAGAGAAGTGCACGATGTGTTACAGTGCTTACTAACCTTGCTTTTAGAAATCCTTGATAACCATTTCCTCACCACTGTTATGTACTTTCCAATAGCATTATCTAAATCACACTTCTCCAGCTTGTTCTCTTTCCATCAAAAGAGAAACGCAACAGTTCCGACAACAATGGCTTGTGACAACACTGAAACACCATTGTCACACACTCCTACTTCATACTACTTTTCAGTAACAAGTTCAGAACAGACTGCACAATCAATTATAAATGCCACCTTCTATGATAATGGGATTTTTTTCTTCACAGGAAATCCAACTTTACATGCACAGACACCTTTTCTCCCAAGCTGCGTAAGTACAGGCAACATAATAAGCCCTTTAAAATCTGACAATTGGTTGACAACTATTTCCATATGTGCATTTGCTTTATCTATTCTGACTAATGCCATTTTCAAATATTCTTATTACATTCATAGAGTTTAATAAAAATCTGATTGTGTTTCTTTAAAAGGCTTTCTCGTCAGATGTACAGTAAAACAACTGAGACAATGCCTTACAGCAGAACAGCCATTAAAATATTTTTTTCTCCTACTACAGAAAGATTTGGCAAAGTATTTTAAATTGTATTTCCCTAGGGGCAAACAAGAACTTTCATGATGAAAGAACTAGAATAATAAACGGAAAGTAAATAATCACAGTCTCTTTTAGATTCATATCTTTACACACATGTAATGAAAGCATTACAAGCAGACAATACTGCTTCAACTATTAAAGACAAGCATAAAGCACTTTCAACAAGATACAATGTGTTCCTACTTAACTATTATTCCTAGGTAGTCTTTGTTCAAGTTTTTTGTTTTGTTTTGCTTCGCTTAACTCCTTCTGTAACCTGCAAGATCTGGCTTGGAAACCACCCCAGGTTAAGTGACTCAGGGATACAGCACCAGACAAACCACAGACCAAAGGCTTCACAGCACCTGGGAATCTGCTCCAGGGATCTGGTAGGAAAAGACATTCCCTATCAAAGTAAAAGACAACTTGTCAGGGGTCTTACTGAACTGCAACAAAACTTCAGAAGACAATCCTCAGCTTGTATATCTTTATTTAAATCCTTCTTTATTTAAATCCTCCACCTACTCAGGAGCAATTAAAACACAAAAACTTGTGCCAATGTAGGACTAGAGACAGAATTCTCCTAAGCACTTCTCCTACCTCTCTGGTATAACCAAATGAACATGACATTTGACTTTTTTTTTTTTTTGCAGCTAAACCAACAGCTGTTTATCATTGTATTTACTTCATTTAGTTACCTATTTAATTACATCAATGCACAACTTTTATTTAATGCAGTTATGTATGAGTTGTGCCAAATGTTTTAGCTTGTCCTTCCACTCTGCATGCTCACACATTGAAGGGTTATACTTTCTCACCTCACTGAAGCCACATGATGCAGGAGAATAATGATAAACTCATGCTTGAGGCTGTAATTCCTAGACTAGAATTTTTGATAATTTGAAAATGTACCGTTTCCAGAGGACCTATGATGAAACCACTCTGGTGATTAACACTCTGCAAGTCTCTCCTGTACATCTGGAGGAGCCAAGGGACAATATTGCCAGATCTCACAGAATCATCTAACTAAGCCACACCTGGGACTCCTGCACTTTGGGCTTCCATGTCACAACTCACAAGAGAGCCCAGCATCACATCAGACACTGGTGCGGGACTTGCAGTAAGAGATAAGTCTGCATGAAAATTAAAACAACAGAAATACTTCAATCATGGTAGAGGACTAACAAAAATAAGAAAGTTTTCCATGTGGCTGATCACTGGAACAAACAGCTCTGGCACTAAGAGCAACTACCAAAAGCAAAATACTGCTCTTTCAATCTTAAAACAGTAATTTACTTGTATTTCTAATTCCCTTTACTACAATTAAATAGAAATCTAAAATGGAAGCAGGGTATTTTGGAGTTACATATTATTCCATTTGGTGAAACCGGGGAAATTCAAATAGAGCAAGTTTTATTCTTGCAAGTTAAGAAATCAGAAGACTGAAATGGATAAACATGCTGTTGACCTTGTTCAAGCCTTCTAAGAGAGCCTTACCGATGAGATAGTCATCCATAAAAAAGGTCTCCTGGAAAACATGATGCTACTACTATTTCAGAGCACACAGATTCACAATTGTACAAGCAAGCCTTCTGCTTTAATGATTCTGATTTAGCCCATCACATAAATCTTAACACATTTCCAAATGTGTTACGTAAGCAAGGGAGATAGAACCAGAAATTCAGCACCAATAATGCTTATGTGCCTGAAACAGTGATACTTTCTCTGAGTTAAAAACAGCACAGAGAATGTTCACTTTCCATTCATTTTACAACAGAACACCACATGTTCCAAGAAATGGCTCAAATATATGCCTTCCTCCCAAAAAAAGGCATGTAGCTTACAGGCTTTCAGTTACAAACTGTAGATAGAAGAGAGAATTTAGCTGAGGAATAAAATAGAAAAAGTATGTTTCTAGTATAGAAATAAATTTTCCTTCAGTTTACAGATCAAGGCATTATTTTGTTTTATACTTGCAATTCTGTCACATGAACTGCTAAACCTGCAATAAGGCAACTAATATTTTCAAATCATCTTGAGAAAAGTGCAGTAAAGCACTTTTTGCCTTATCATTTCATTTAGCAATGAAGATTACCCACATCTTTCTGGCATCTGGCATCTGTTGTGATAGAGAACTAAAATATGTCGAAGTGTTAGAAGGCATTTCTGAAACCAATTATATGATCTGATTTTCACAGATTTCAAGAGAATGGCCAAATACGTTAAAAACCACATTACCCTGAACAGAACATCTAACACCTATTTACCTGCACCAACAGGGAACAATAAAAAAATCAGCATGGCTTGACACAAAAGGATTGTGTGCAGAGGAATGATGTGGAAGCCCCCAAGTCCCTGTGCTTGGAAACTACTGCTTCCTTTCCTGGCACGCTGGAAAAGCAGGAAATGTAGGAAGTTACTGTGGACCCCTTGAAGAAAAAGCTGGCAGCTCACCCCCATTCCTGTGTGGCTACTGAGCAATTCCAGTGGCCTGGTGAGCACCAGCCATGGCTTGTGGCTCATTCACTCTTTGATTTCCAGAATGAGCAAACTCTGGACTTCAGTGTCTCACTGGATAAATGGATTGCCTTTGCAAGAAATACACAGTGAAGTGGTCTGGCAAAATACTAATATTGGATAGCATTTCATCAGGTGGAACTTGTGTGCCTTACTTATTACCAGTTTTGTTTTTTTCCCATTAGAGAAGATTAGTGGGTTTAAGAAAATTAGGGTCTTTCCTCTATCAAATTTTGGAGACATAGGAAAAACACACCGAATCAGGTAAGTGCTTCAGGCAGCCAAGTATCAACACACAAGCCACCTCCCAAAGTCAAGCCCTTATTCAAGTCTTTCTTCAAATGAGTGCTCACAGCAGTTCCTGAGATTGATTTAATATTTCCTCTAGTGAGTTTTCATATTGCCATTATATTCCCTATAGTGAATTTTTCAGAAAAGTTTTCTGTTACTTTGGGCTACACACAGACTCAACAAGGTGCTCTGGTCTTAAAAACGACAAAGTAGTTTCTGAAAGTACATCCTTTCATATTTAAATCAAGTCTGTTTAAACTCTTCTGTTCTCCATGGATAGACTATTTGACCTCTTTCACATTTAAACAGAAGTAACAGCAAACTGAACTTGATTGAGTGTATTAATCAATATAGGAGCATAACAATACCTGTGACTTTGTCAAAAACTTTGTATTAAAATAGAGATGAAGCGCAGCCTTATATATTCACAAGAAAAATGCAAATCACATCTGACTCTGAGGTCATTCTAAAGATACATCACAGCACCAGGTTTTGCACTAAGTATTAAACTGCCTTTTTAAGCCTGTACTGTGACAGGCATTTTGAGATTTCCTCAGGTGTGTTTGACCAACAAACCATGTTGGAATGTTTTCATCTGGGCTTTAATTCCTATGTTTAAAACCACCCGGAGCTCAAACCAAAAGAAAACAACAACACCAAGCCCCAAAGGCAATTCTCTGTCACACAAAAGAGAAAAGTTAAATTCCAACCTATCAAAGGGAAAATTAAATTTTATTTCAACAATCAGCTGAAGGCTGATATTTTCAAATCTATTTATGTATACAAAGATATGGACCAACATTTATGTAGGCTTTTTAAAGATCTTTAAAGTAAAACAATTACTGGAAGCTAATCACTTGAACCTTTTTGCTACCTGAATATTTTTGAAAAACTTATCCATATTGCATTACTTGCTTAAAAATGTGCATTGCTATACTTAAGATCCCAACTCATAAGGGATAATTTCAGTTAAAACATTTGACTTTGGACAAACAACTTCTATTTTTTATGTAACACTCTGGCCACGATCTATTACTAAGAAAGAATAGATTAAAAAGATGAAGGATTAATTAATTCTACGCCACTGTATCACTTACGTGCATTAAGCAGACTGGATCAGATTTATTCCGACCAGGTATTGCACTGACTTAAATTTTAAGTAAGGATGCTCACAGTGCTGTATTTCTTTTTATGTCTTTAAAAAAATCCTACAGAATTGTTCACAACACTGTGAAATCCAAGTAATTGTGCAGTCATGACTATTAATTTCCAAAAATAAGCTTTTTATTATTCACTAAATGTCAATCACATGCCAGGAATTTTTAAATAAGTCCCAATATTGCAAACAGAGAAAACAAGCTTTTTTTGTTTAACGAATAATGATTCAGACACTTTCTTACAGGAGAGCACCCACACAATTTATCACCACTTTCATCTGTCATCCCACATGCTTGGCTTTTGCTCGTATCAACATTTTTTTAAATGAATTCTTTTCACACTAGTTATGATATCAGTTTTGCAATCATTAGGGCTAGCAAAAAAAAACCCATAGAAACTTCAGGTTGTTGATACAGGAAAATGGTCCCATTTGTAAAAATGTGGATTTTTAAACTCAGAAGTCTCTTATCACCTGCCTGAAAATCTTTCAGCAGAAGTTATTATGCTATCAGTGTTGTAAGATGGTGAATAATCAATATAGAAATTCATTAAATAGCTTCAAAAGGAGAAGATGGATCATGATTTTCAAGTCAACCTCTGATTATCAGATAAATACACAGCAAAGAGAACAGCACAGAGAGAGTCATCACTCAGTCTTCTTCTCTTAATGATTTCAAGGGCTGAGATTTTTATCACTCAAGTAGTATTCTCCAAGAGAAAATACTCAAAACAACCTCCCAAGAGAAGTGCTGCCTATTGTTTCATTGCTACCACTTAGATGTCCTAATTTAACAGGGTCCCAAAACAGTATTTTTTACCAAATACTAACACACTGTGTGGCAATAATTAACAGAAAAGCTTTAGTAGAAAATTATTTTTGTTAAAGTTGTCACTTTAAAACACTAAAAGCTACTAAAAGGAATTTACTATGTCTAATATTATCATATCCTAACATCTCAGCTTTCCAGGGTGTGAAGAAAATGCTGTATTGCACTAGAAAGCACAGAGGAATATCAGACTTTAGCAACACATGCACATTATGAGATGATTGCTCATCTTTGGCAGGAGCCAGACTAATGAAGAGTTCAAGGTAAAGAGTCCCCACCACCATCAAAATAAAGAATCAGTGAGTTGGAAGAACCAATAGTCAAGGCCTCTTATGGAAGCTTATATGATGAGGAAAAGAAAAGACAAACTGTTAGGGATTATTGATTTACACCTTATTCAAAACATAAAAGCCCTCAATTTTTTTTAAATTATTAATAATTAGAAGAAACAAAAACAAAAAACCACAAAATACTGCACAACACCAAGCCATAGTGTCACATCAAATTGCTAATCAAAAGTACTGATTCTGAACCCAGCATCTGCTGGAGACACTGCCAATTGTCAGCTGTCAGGGTTCCACACAATGTTAACGTTTGTTATACACAGGAAAACAGGATTCAGTGACATTTAAACAAAATTAACTTCTACATGTGAAACCTTTATTCAGCAACCCCACCTTAGGGGAGAGTTTAGCACCCAGCTCCAGGAACAGATTTCATCCTTCTCACCACTGAGTCTCTGCTGAAAGCTGCCCCACCAAACGGACCAACTGAGGCAAGTCTTGTTCATTTGATTATTTTTTAAATTAACATGAAAATAGGCACAGATCCTGACAGTCATGTTACTATTAAGGAAATAACTATTATATATTGCTTCCCTAAATTATACAGGTCAATTATTCTGCTTAGAGTTGTTGAATGTGAAAACTGTATTCTCATCCCACTGAGGCCAAAGGAAGGCTCATGAGGGAGAACAGGCATATGCAAAAGAGACAGATTATACCAGGTCACTCAGATAAACAGAAATAATAGTAGAAAAAAGATGAAAACCTTTTGTGATACATGTATGGTATGGGTGTCATTTTGTTAGATTTTCCTATCCCAAGGAATCAGCAAGTCTGCTGGGGAGTGGGTGTTCTGTGGAATGAATCAAAAGCATCTAGAAATGGGAAATGGCAATACAGAAATCTATCAAAAAACTTTTCTGAGATATGCTAAAACTAAAAGAGGAGAAACTGCACAAGAGAGACTCTAGTGGGTGTCACACTCTTCCTTCCAAAAACACAATTAATTTTTCATTAATATCCTGCCAGGAGCAAAATTCTCCTCAGTGTTATGTACCAAATATCAATGGTCTCTTCCTCTAGTTTTGAAACAGCTTTGATATAATTGAGAAAGGAGTAATCACTGATTTCCAACCCTCCCTGCCCCATGTAGTCAGTCCCCAGCCAAGGGCAGACATACTGGAATGCACTGCAGCCTTCCATTTCAGAAAATTAAGTGACCAACATAATTAAGTTTGTCAGGAGCCTCTCTGCTTGGAGGAAGACCAAAGAATGCAATGAAGCAAGTATGAATTTCAACCCAGTCCAGTTCTAGGGAGGAAGGAATCTCTAAGGGTTTCAGGCCATTGAATCCAAGCCCGGGCAAAGGGAGTCAGTCAGCAATCCATGTAACACAGGTTACACTGGCAGAAGGCTCAGACTGATAACTCAGAGCAGCAGCAAGACAACTGCTCTACTGGGTAATTAGCACTGAAATTGCATCACAGCCTATGGCACCCTAGAGCTAGGAGGTTTTCAAATTAGTGAGGTTGTTTTTCCATTTTAGTTTCTACCACCGATATAGCTTATGATGATTTTACAAACAGGATTATTTTAATGAAGTCAGCACCAGCTCAGATACAAATTAGAGCTGACCAACTGTTTGTGTGCACACCATGGATCTCAACACGTTACATGGCCAAACATGCCACACACAAGCCAGCTATTCACAAGATTAATTTCTAGGGGAACATCAAGCTCTCATTTCTCCTTCTCCTTCCAAGCATTCCATGGAAAAGGCTGTTTCTCTTCATGAGAACACTACCACTCTGCACTTCTATAAATAATTACATGAACATGATTAGATAAATCACCCTCTTCCAGGATGACCCTCCTGGACAGTCCATTTTGAGTAAGTCTTAAAGAATGACAGTTAAATATTTATGACATTGGCAGTATTTGCCAAAATGGTTTAGATGATTCATAACTAGAAATAAACACCTAAATGAAAATACAGTAATCATTTGAATTAGATTTATTCTACTGGTTTATAGATCTCTAGAATTTGCAACAGTGCACCAAGGGAATCGTGATCATCCTGTTATCTGTAGGCAACTAATCACAACCCACCAGTAGAAAACACTCCAAGTTCAATATTAATAAATTAATAAAGCAATTAAAAAGAGATTCTCTAACTGCTATGTGTAAGAGAGCATAATAAACACTTCCTAGCCTCCAAGAACACATCTGTAGTTGAATGTTTTACCACAACAGCTATTAGCGTGTCATAAACTCTACAATCACTTTAGCAACTGTTCCTTTAATTAAAACTATATTTTTCTTTTATTTTTGACCTAATGAACAAGGACAATTCAGCCAAATACTTCAAAAGAACAATTCTTGCTTGAATTTTTCTTCAATACATCCCATGTTAGTTTTTAAATTCTCTGTAAATCTGCGATTTTGTGCATATAAATGTTGACAGCAGCAAGCAACTGAGCTCTGCTTTTCATTCCCCTTACAAACACACGCTGCACTGGAAACACAGAAATACTGGTTAGACTGACAAGGTCCACCATGGACTAGGCAGAAAGCTCTTATGAAGAGAAGACCAAAAAAGAATACACTAAATGCAATTACAAAAATGAATTATGTGCCAGCTTTTCTTCTCCATGGTTTGTTCTGCTTTACTTTATTAGTTAAACCCAGAAACATTTAGCTAGTAGGCAGAGTAATCTGTAGGGCAACATTGGTTTGGTGTTTGCTGTTATTTGTGGTTTAAAAAGACAAAAACTTTCTTACAAAAACTGCAGAATGAAAGATGCATTAGGTTTTAAGCAAGTTAACACACAAGTCAAACCAAATTCAGAGCACCAAACCCAGCAAATCAGTCACTGATTTTATGCAAGAGATTGTAAAATGTGGTTGCCTATGATGGCAGGGGACTGAGCTCAGTAACCCAGCAGAGCTCAGCCAGTCTCATTCCTGTGTAGGTCTTGACAGAAACAGCAGGTATGGAGTGAAATAAAAACCACCCCACCAAACAGCCCTCCCACCCCAAATCAGCAGTTTCTGGTTTTGCTGCCAAGAGAAGAAGAACTGCATCTCCGGGTATACACACGGATGGCATTTCCATCGCCTTTGCATTTTAACAAATCCCACACTGATCATGACCTATACAGTGTATACAGAGAGAAAATGGATTTTTTTTAATTATGGAGAGTATTCAACACACAGTAGTAATATACACATATTCTATTATTGCTTGTCTCCATGACAATTCTAATATGAACTGTAAACTCTGAATTATTCTAGCTCTTCCTGAAGCAGAAGCATTATTAAGCAACTAAAATCCTCCTTAATCTAATTGCAGAAGATAGCAATTCAATTTCACATTTGCCTTTTAGTTGTTCACATTAACCTTTAGACCCCCTAAATGAGAGAATCTGTTTATTAACTAAGAGCAGCTCAGTACTGTGTGAGCACCAACATTACATTTCAGTACCACAAAGTCGAAAAGATTACAAATACCTTCTGATCAAGGCTTAATTTTTTTAAATTTGGGAATAACTCAGCCTTTATTTAAATTTAAATCTGAAACATATTCACTCCTCATTTCTAAAATTTTTCTCCATTAGCAGGTTCCAGGATGGATTAGTTTAATTAGCAGAGAAACTGAAGAGTCTTGGGCCTCTCCAAATTAAGACACTTTACAATATATGACTCTCAATATTTACTATCAGAGCATCAAACTCCACCATTCAAAATTCAATTTTGTCCTGCCTAGATTTCTCATGTAATTATATCTCAAAACTACAGCACTGTCAATTTTTGACAGTTATGAAGTTCTCATTATACTCAGTTATTTGTTTGTAGTGGTGTAAGTACACAATCATATCCTTAATCATATCCAAGCAACCAGTAGAAAAGCAAATGAACTGCATAAGAACATTTTGCACATAAATATGTATTTATCTTAGATTTATTTATATACCACATATATATATTATCAATAATGCCCCAACATAATGAACATATCCAAGAACATGTCAGATTATCTACATGAATTACAAACTGAGTAGACTTAAAACTAGAGAGAAAACACTGAATACAATGGCATTTTCATATGGGTATTTGTCAAATCAGAATCACAACTTTCTAAACCAGCTAACTGTTAGTAAAACATTTAAAGACAAAAAAGTACCACATGCAAAGCAACTCACACTGCACCTCAAATGAAAGAACAATGCAATCTACACATAACCTTTAGTTCATGTGATACTCCTTAAAATCAACTTGTAAAGGAATTTTTTGGGAATAATAGTTTCTCATTAAAGCATTTCATACTGGTTGAGACAGATAACAAACAAATAAAAAATAAAGAAGTATAATCTCTGTCTCTAGAACAAGTGAATGGCCACTAATTCAACAACTATAAACATCAGTTGCACAAACAAGGAACTAAAACAACACAATAAGGAAGCACCCCCCCATATTTCTGCTTTCTAACTGCTCTAAATCTAACTGCTCTAACCATTGGCATCTACAGTAAATTAAGAAACAATTCTCATTTTTTCAAACAAAAATAATGCAATAATTATGGGAAATAGGGTAATAAGAGAAAGGAAATTTTTAATGTAATTCCTTTAGTCAAGATACACATTTCAAAACTATTTCAGCTACTTTAAATTCTTAAAAAGAAACCATACCTGATACTCTTCTGTTGTATCGGTTAACAACTGGAGCTGGAAAAAAAAGAAATAAAAATCAAAATTACACACTTATATTTATTATTACGAAGTATAATAAATTAATTGAATAATCATTATATACTTTTAGTACACAAACCCCATAAAAATCTCTCTTTAAAATGCTTCAGTATAAAGCTTTCATCCATTTACTTGCCAGCCAGTAAGTATTTATTCAAAATTAAACTTAATATTCCTGAAGGCCATTACATGATATAAGATGGATGGTAAGTAGTTTTGGGTTGGGTTTGTTGGGTTTTTTTAACCTAATTCTGAAAAAATACACCTCTACACAGATCTTCCAATCCTAACCTATCATCACTTGGCAGCCTCATTTACTTAGTATTATTGCAAAGCATTGCAGCACCTTAGGTCAGCTGTACTAAATGTGGATCAAAAGCCAAAGAACTTTTTGCCAACCCATTCTGTGCTCCCACACAGCACAGGCTGTGGAGCTGCCCAGGCAGTGCCCCCACAGCAACTCCAGTCATCCAGCCCTGACATCCCTGTCCCACACCAGGGCACACACTGAAATTGGAAAAGGCTGGGATGGAGGATCCATTGGTTCTTTGTTCATGCTGTAGCTATACAAGGTACTTGAGCTTTGCATTGGGATGAACTGCCTGACTTCCACTATCACACACACTTTGACATAACTTCAACCTTCAGCAAGCAGCACCTTTCCCCCTTTCACCGTAACCAAGCTACTGTCTTTGAGAGTTGCTTCAGTCCCAAAAAAAAACAAACAAAAAACAACCTGTAAAATTTCACCCAGAACAAAATCAAAATCCATTCTACTTCACATCTAACAACCAACACTATTTTCTTCTGAGTTCTTCATGTTTTCCCACTTCCCTTCAACAGGTAATTCTATTTTTCCTGATACAACCTATAACTTTCTACTCCAGTCTTTAAATATTTAAGAATTAGAGAAGCCCTTATACCCCATCAAAGCACATGCATCACAGAGCCAGATTTATTAAACATCTACCACAAAAATCTTAAAGACCCTACCAATTCTTAGAAATATCTGAGTATCTCAGCACCACCAGAATATAAAGAACAATGATTTCTTAGCAAAGACAGAACAGCTTAGCTTCTTTGGAGCACTTACAGCCACCCTGCACCTATATGAAAACACATAACTGAGAACAATACCACCAAAAAAAACATTGTGTATTTTTTAAAAAAAGAAAGGAAATAAGAAGTTAGAGGGGAAAGGAATAATCAGGCTAATTCCATAGTTTTTAGCCAAATCTATCAACAGGGAGACAATGCTCAGCCTCAGAAGAAGCTCAGGATTAAACACAAGATTATATTGAATTTTACAATTTAGATCTAAACTTCTATAGTATGACGTAATCCTTAGTAACACTGATGCAGTGTTTCATACATCAAGCTTGAAGACGTTCAAAACCACTGAATAACAAACCTGAGAATTTAAGCAACTTTCTCTTCAAATCTTTAAGCAATTTATGACAGCAGCAACTCTTCCTGCAAATAAGGGCAGGATGTATCTCACTTGCCAAAAGACACCTTGATGCAAGTTTATCTCACCTTAAGAGAAACAGGCATCAGGAATACAGATCCATTCGGGTTTATTAAACAAATTCATGCAACTTCCTGATCTGAATGTGTTCATACATTTTGCCCCATTCTTAACTTTTCCTCGTGGGTCTGCCTGTGGCCACCAGTGGTGACACAAAACTGCTCTGGATAGTAATTTGCCCTGCAACAGTACAGTCTCACATGTAGTCTGATTAACTACTCAAAATTGGCCAATTTGGACCTGGAGAAACAGGAAAACTCACCACTTTTGTCCAGAAACCCAGTTATATGCCTACCAATTCTCTAAGGTTTTGAAAAATGACAGGACCAAAACAAATTAGTTCACTTTCTACTACAAAGTGATTCATTACAAAAGAAAATACTACATTTAAAACATATTTTGATAACTTTGCTGTACAAGCACCTCATCAAGGTCATAATAGTTTTAAGTAAATGTTTGACTAGACTCATGTTTTGATTCAGATACTTTTAATCAACACCATTGGTGAGTAAATACATTATTTCAGCCTCTATCTTGCACAGAATTTTTTCTCCACCTCATGACTTCTACACCCATTTCTCGCTCATATTTAAGAATAACATTTTCATGTCTTTGAACAGAATTAATAAACTAGAGAACACTCTGGCGTACTTAGGATAACACAGAACAAAATCCAACAATGATGACTTCTTTTAGAATCTTGATTATTTCATCCCAAAGCAGGGTTCAGTGTCATCAAAACTGCATCAAGTTTTCCAGTGTTAAAAACGAGAAAAACACATAACCTTTTAAGGGCAGTTAAGAGAGTACTATTATTCTGCCTCCACAAAGCTTTTAAAATTAAAATGATAGTTTGCATCTCTTACACCAGTGACAGTTCTAACATGTATAAAATCTACTTTATGTGTTGTCAGATAACTGTTTTTATGCTAAAGAGATAAAAATCTGACATTTCCTAGTAGAGAAGATTAGTGTTTTTTGGGTTTTTTTCCTTCTGGCTTACCAATGAAAAGCTCCTTGCTTATGACTATTTTCAGTATTGCACAGTCAGTATTGCCACTCCTATGGCATCCTTGTGTTTTGCCATTAAAAGTACATGAAGGAAAAGGCTGGCATTGAGCACTGCTAAGAGAAACAAGTCCTGAAGGTCCCACATACACCTACATTGGTCTGTGGACAGATTACAAAAAACTGGATGGGGCAGAAGGGAATAATATATTTACTGTTAACACAGCCTATTTCCTAGACTGAGCACTACAGGGCACCTAATTTAAAGCCACAGTGATGGACACACCAATAATAAACTCCTACATGAGAGCAGCCCTTAGAGCACTACTCTGCCTGTGACAGGAATCCAGTGAATCCAGCACACTGACCTGGTACCACCCAGAGATTTGGGATCTACAGAAATAAGATTAAACTGCTGCTTTGAAAGAGGAAACATTTTTTTTTTTTATCTCCAGTTAGAACTCCCCTACCACCACCACACACCAATGGGCCACAGCTCAGTTTCAACAATGGGTTTGAACATGAATGTTATACGTTAATTGCAAAAACTATAATGAGATTAAAAGATTTCGTTGTGAGATGATTGCATTGTAAGCTCTCCATTATGTCAAAACCTCAGGTGCAGCAATATTCAAGTTCAAAATGTTTCATACCTTTGGCACAGCTCCTGCTTTTACTTGGCTCATGGGAACCAAGACACAGTAATTGGGTAAACACAACAAAAACTGAGGTAAATTAAACCATTGTACCAGAAGAGAGCAAAACGGCCCAATTTCCTCCCTGGCAGCCAAAGACAAGTGATTCTGGCAGTGGAAAAGCAGATCAAGCTGTGCACTCCACAGTCTTGCCAGAACTGACTCAGGACAATGATCCTACTCCACTGTTCAAGAAAAATCAGGAATGTCTGCTCAACATGTACGAGTTCTCCATACTGTGATGAGGCACAGACTGAAGTAAGCACTAGATAGGAACACTTAATGTGTTGCTTCAGACTGAAAAACCTTTCTTCCTCAAAGTAAACTTATGTCATTACATTTATTTAATAAAAAATATTCAAATAAATCGCATAAATGGATCAATACTGTACATTCCATTACTTAAATTCAAAAATGTACCTTACATCAAACAGCACTAGTGCCCCACAGTTAGTGGCTACTACTAACTATACTGCCACTTGCTAGTGGCTCCATTTCATTGGGTTTTCTCAATTGAAAAATTAGGGATGTAAATCAGACACTGGATTTTTTTTTATACTTTCCATAAGCAACAAAACAGAAATTTCTCCAACATCCTTCAGTTTGCTTTTGCACTGAGATTTACTTTGAAATATCTGATGCTCAGTTGTGGCTCACTATATTTAACTTACAAGAGTTCTGACTATAGCTATAAGCAGGTATAAAATACAACGCCACAGTTGAAAAATGGAGACAGATATCACTTTTTTTTTTTACTGTTTTCATACCAAACCAAGAATTACAGTATTTAAGGCAAACAAGTGACAGTAAAACCATTTTTTACAACTAGACCTAAAAGCACACTTTTCCTACAGTGTGTGGGCTCCCTTCTCTGTCAGTGACTTTGAAAAGTGACTGGTAAAAAAAAAAAAAAAATCAGAGTTTTTCAGATGTACACTACTACCATAACAGGGAAAGCTGTTTCTCTACACTACTCACAAGCCTGAAATGAGCAGAAGTACAACCATCATTCTCCCAGCTACTGCTACCCACTTCTTACACATCCTAAGAACATTAAACTCTTATAGAAAAAGACAAATAAAACTCAAAAGATCAAATCAGGGTCACAGAAAAAAGATTCAGGGACAAACAAAGGACTGGCATTCCAGGCAGTAGAGTATTAGGTGTTACTGCTCTGTACTGGATGTACCTTGAAAACTTACTTCTTTTTCTTCACAACCTCTTTGCTTTTTATACTACGATCTGTGAATGTTTCCTAATTTCAACTAGGGTAAAAAAAATTTCTACACAACTGTTTAGGATTCAGAATACAATTTATAGCAGTATACTAAGTTAAGCTACTGTGAACACAAATATTTAAGACAGAGCTTTTGTGTAACTCTAATAAACAATTTTTGAAGGTTTCCTGATGAAAGATGGAGCAAAGCTCATAGTAGGTGGCATAAACTTAGTACAGTACTCAGAGTTCAAAGAGCATAGACACAAAATACCAGTTTTATTGCAACCAAGTAGCACGATAAATCAGTGATTTACAGAGTACTAGTGCCATGATTCGATGGGATAAATCATCCTGTGTGAAGAGAGACAAAAAGAGCAACAGAATGCAAACTGTTCTAATTTAACAAGTCAATTAAGTTTAACCAAACAACACATGAGTTGACACTATAAACCATTAAAGCTGAAATACCAGAAGTAGAGTGGAGTATAAATCTGAGGCGTGACTGTCTCTATGGAATGTTGTATCAAGTTATGATAAGGAAGTGCCAGACTACAGCTGTCAAACTGTTTTTCTACACACCAAGATGTTAATGGACTTACATAAATAGGAACCATCACAACTCTGAGAAAACTCACACATTCAAGTACCTTTTTTTTTTTTAGGATTCCCGGCAATTAAAAAGTAATACTAGAGCAGAAAGAAATTTCATCATCAGATATGTAACTGTACTTCAATAAATACTAATATGCACCTCTTTTTTGCAACAAGTAAGTAAACCTGTAACAGTTCCCTGTGACTATTACTAACATAATAGTTGTGTATCCATGATTTCCTTCAGGATGGCCTTGTTGGATAGTGGCAAATTCTCATTTACTCCTTCCACATCTTTGCTTTATAAGGTGGGGATCACTGGTAAAACTACAAACTACATAAGATTTTTTCAGAGGCAGCTCTGGAACCCAATAGTTCTCAAGGCTACACTCAGAAAAGCAAAACAGAAAGCAAAAAAGAAACAGATCAGAGTTTTACAGACACCCTTTTATTTTTCCTTCTACTCCTCTGCCCACCCACCCTCCATAGAGGAGGATGGAAACTCAGAACCCAGTCAGACAGGCAGGAGAGACCCTGATGGTGTCAACTGAAGCATGCCAGACATGTGGAGGAAGACAAAAGGTCAGAGAACACTAGGGAAGAAGTGAGTTTTCAGAGAACAAACAGAGGGAGCATAGAACATTAAAAAAATAAAAAGGCAGAAGTGGAAACCATGATACACAACTGGGTATACACAGGCTTTGCTTTTCTGAAAGAGACTTTTATATCTATTAATTTGGAAAACAATAAAAAAATTACATTGCTACTAAATATTGTTTTCCTGTCTGCTGCTATAGAAATAACAGAGACATAGACACCTTGTTATTTCTCAGTATTGAAAAATAGCTGCCATCAATAGCAAGAGAATAAAACATAAAAACAAAGTCACAACACATCCTAGTCTCCAATTTAATTCATTTTTTACATTTGCATTTAAAACTTACTGACACAAAATGGAGAAATACTGTCTGAAAGCCTCATTTTAGAAGACTCTCTGACCCTTGCTTTCCAAGTTTTTTTAGAGCCCCTCTGATAGAAAGAATGCAATAAACTCTGGGAAAGTTGAGTCAACAAGCAAAGCATTTATATCAGTGAAAGAAAGATGTTTATTAAGTTAAGACAGTTGTGCTATTTTGAGTTGGCTCTTTTTTGGTTTTTAAGTGCAGTAGAAAAATGAATATGCACTCTGGAATGGACGGACTTTAAACAGCTGATAAATTCAAACCAGAAATCACTGCCTGACTAACTGAAAGGAATCTGGGTGAACCTCTGGTTATGATGGCACTTCTTGACTAAGCCCTTAAGAGTTTTGTTTGTTTTTAAGTCACAGATCCTTTTTTCCAATGTATCACTATTTCCGTATTCCCTTTCCTCAGCTGAACCTGAACAGTCACACATGGTGCTATTTTCATTACGTTTCTCAGCAGATACTAATTCTCCCAAAAAAAGGACCATAAGCCTACTTTCAGAATTCAGGAGTTCATACAGCCTAAGTACAGGAGAACAAATACCTATCAAGCAGCACTTCACATTATCTGACATTGCAATGGCATGACCCACACAGCTCTCCTATTTCTTGCTGACATGTCTCAGATCAAGCCAAACACAGCACTTTTTTTTTTTCTGGTGTTGATTTTTTATGAGTGTAATCTATATTATGAAGATCAAAGAGATAGCAACAAGGCACACACTTGCTTTACAGGCAAATCAGAAAAACTTCCTGTGCTGAGGTACAATCCCAGCTAAAAGGACACATTGCACAGTGATTAGATATAAGCATATGCTGATACTACAACAGAGATTGTCAAGAGACTGAAATGAAAGACTCAGGAATGTTTTCAAGTATTAGAAAGACAAATCTATGCTCTGCACAGAGAAAGAAGGATGCTGCAAATACAGGAAAGTTAAGAAGCAGCTGACAAATCTTCAAAGCACTGTCAGAAGAGCCAAGACACTGGAACGTACAGCAAAGCAAATGAAAAAGGGAAATTTGCTTGGGCTTTGGGAGTAAGCTTAGAGAAGAAGGCATTTCAGAGAGAGAGAGAAGCTAAGGAGCCACACTGGTAATATCCAGAAACATTAAGCTTACAAACCCAACATTAAGCAGATTATAAAAAGAAAAAATCCTAAATATATTTGAATGTAACTTTCATTGTGACTGTCTGACAATGGAAAAGCCAGGAAGGGTCAGAGACGAGAATGAGACTACAGAGAAACAGAAACATCACATCACATCAAGAAGAAATAAGTGCAAGTTTCCTTAAAACAAATGCTTCATACAGAAAAAGATAGTGGCATCTTATCTAGGGAACCATGAGGCCTTTCCCAATCAGTAAGAAATCTGGGCAACCCACCCCCATGACCAGATGCAGTGGTAGAGAACAGAAAGCCTCCTCCTTTTCCAAGATTCTTGACTAACCCTTCCTATCCTATCAGTTCTGCTTTCAAACCTCACCTCTTTATTTAACTAGTCTCCTGATCCACCAGAGATCAGAGATGGACGAGGCAGGAAGATTAACACTTCAGAGTACTTACAGTTTTTGAAACATAATAAATTTTGTCTGAAATCTTTTTGTTAGAAACTTGACAAGTTCTGTTTAAAGCAACATTCGACTCTGACAAACAGTTCTTTTAAAGCAGTATTTCCTGTATTTCAATTGGGTTCTTTTACTATGGTTTTGATTTCTAAGACTTAACTCCACATCCTCATACCTTTTAAAACATCAAACCCCAAAGACCTTTGGTCAGATTTTTATCTTGTGCATAGTTGTAAGGTGCAGTCATTGTTCTGTGTTACAAAGTAAAAACACTTAAACCTCTTTCGGGTTATTTGGAAAGCTGAGTTCCACCAAACATACTTGGAAATTCTGGAGATAATTCCTAAATGAGTCATAAAAAGCGTCATTTAACTATATCTAGCACATCAATCTATTTTTATTATTTCCAACTGTGCCTCTTGCATAAATCTCTTTCTACAAAATAATGAATTGTATACAGGTGAACGCAATCTGAGTGAGATAAAATATGTGAACAAGAAAAAAAATTAGAAAAAAACCCCAAACAAACATGAATCAATTGTTTATACATTTCACTATTATTAAATTTGCATTCTATTACAGCACAAAGCCACTGCTAAGTAAAAATCCAAGGTACATAAGTCATTGCTCCTAAGGGAACAGTCTCAGTCAATCCTGATCTGCCACTGGAATCAGTCAAGGGTACTTTTGTTTTTCCATTTTCAGAAGCTTAGTTAGAAGTATCACCATTATTCTGAATATCTGAATGCATTAAACACTGTAAAAACTAACAAGAGCAACAACCACTGAAGGCCTCTCACAACAGGAGGTTAGACTCACCAGGCAATTTCTGAACTTCTCCTAAGTGAGATGATCCCCACATTAGCAGTCTGGGACATCACCATCAAAACCAGCTTCAGCAAGGTCCAGACACATCTTTCTCACCCTGACAGTGGTGTCCTCTCCCAAACCTCATGCACAATTCTGTTCTCAGTCCCAATATGGTCCAGATTTTAAAAACACTCTTATCAAATTAATACTATCCTCAGGAATAGCACAGCATCAACTTCTCTGAAAGTAGGTGTGTATCAAATAAATACCGTCAATGAAGCCAGGAACTTTTTCTTAACAGCTTGGCCAGTAAGTTTGAGAGAAGCATTAGCCAGCCAATATAACTATAATAGACAAATATAATCCAAATGCAGATCCAGGGGGAAATCTAAAGTAGTAGGGATGAAGTGGAAAATGCTATCATTGGCACTGGCTTTAGTGTTTATGCAGCCACAGGTATAAGCAGTTGTAAAATTAAGTTTGAAAATAGTGGAAGACAAGCATGTCACCGCTGTGGCAATGGCACAAGTGAAGCAGTGCACTGGCTCCATGTATTTCACACCTCCTGTCACTGCCTTTTCTATAACCTCTTCCCCCTGTATGCTCCCCTCACACACCTCCACTCTGCCCCGGAGGAGAAGACAAATGCAGCTGCAAAGAGGAGAGTTACAATTCTCACTCCCACAGAAACTCTTGTACTTTCAGTTTTGATACCACACTTAGCCTGGTTTTTTTTAAGGCCTTTAACTTATTCCTACCACCAAGGCTTTACTTCGTGTCCCCTGGACAGCCACAGGGGCATGGTAAGTACTTCAGCAACTAATACATGCTCTCCCAGCTGGATTGCTGCTCTCTTCTGACAGGTAACTTTGGGTTGCAGTGCACCATTTATGTTCTTGGCATTCTCTACATTCCCCAGTTTTGCTCTACCCCACCTGTGCAGGATGGATTTTTCCTAATACACCAACACAGAACACCTCCAAATCCCAGTTAAATACACACACACCTATATATACTTTTACAGAGCTTTTTCCAATGAGCAACTCCTCAAATAACTCACAGACATTTCAACTATTATCTGTCCTCTAAGCAGAGGCATATTTTAAGATACAGTAAATGTTGCATGTGTTCCCAATATTTTTCTAGGTACATCTGGCAGTTAAGAAAACTTCAATATGGCATAATGCTGTATTTTTATTTGAATGCATAACGTAGAGTTTATTTCCTCCTATATGTAAAGAAATATGATGATGATGCACAAATATTCTTGTGGATTAGCAAGGAAAAACAAAGAAAAAACTCTGACTGCCTATTAGTTTTCACTGAAAACACAACCTTAATTTTACATTCCCTGCATTGTATTTCAAAGAGATTCCATCTGCTCTGTCCATAGTGCACATTAATATTCAGAAGACATCTGCAGTGTGCAGACCAAGCTTTTAATTGGAATCATGTCACAGCTACCATCACACAACACTGAATGTAAATGTTGGCTATCTGCACTTGGCAGCTGCTTGGCAGGCTCAGCATAAAGTCCTACTGAGACTGATAGTGTCTTCAAATAATGCGGTATCAGGCTATAAAAGCTATCTTGAGAAATCAAATATTGAGTATCATATCCATAACTAATATAATTTACTAGCACCCTAAACTGCTTATAAGCAAAATATGGTTCATATTCAGCCATAACTTTCAAAGAGAGACAACAAACTGATACAATTCAACACTCACATCTTTCACTATGATAGATACTGAAGCAAATTTAACTTGTACATGAAAGGGAACAATGACAACTGAATTTCAGTGCAACCAAAATGGTGTCATGAAGCTCAAAGCATTTATAAAAATCTAAAACTCAAGCATTGCTAAGGACATAAGAGCACTTGAATAAAAAATTAATTAACAGGTGCACTCAGTGAATTAAGATACTTTGCTACAATGTCAGACTAATTATTCTAGAATGAACAGTACAGTTACCTTTTCTTAGAATTTAAAAAAAAAAATCCAACCCTGAGTCAACAGCATTATCATTTGCTTCAAATTCTTGCCAAACCATGGTAACACAAAATTAAATTTCCCCAGTCACCTGAATATTTTCTGCTTGTATTCTGCTGTAAGTTTCTGACATATGGGGCAGTGAGCAGCAATCTACAGAGAGAAAATTGCATGTGCATGTGTGTGTAGGTATGTGCACACAAACCAAAGTCCTGTCCAATACAAGCAACTGGCTGTTGCACTGACAAACTGATCTCAGGTATGTTGTAAGAAATTTCGATCTAATCAGTATGCAAGAATAACAACTGAACTCTAAGAAGAGCAATACTTGCTTTTCATGAAATACACATTTCCTTAGGGAATTTATATTCCACCACCTTTGCCACTGTACTGTAACAAACACCAATTAAACCAAAATTCAAGACCACAAGCCATTAAGGTACACAATTATGCCACCACAAAAATAATTATGCAAGTAGAAGCAACATCAGAACAGAGTCATCATGATCCAATGCCCTTCTCTGATAGACTAATTGGATCACTGGATCCTCTTAGCTTCAGATCAGCTCCCCACACAGATAAGGGAGTTCCACACAAGGAGAAGACATTTGTTTGTGTTCAGGGCATACATACATGCTCAGTCTCAAGCCTGCACTTACACATCTGCCACCATTTCAGAAAGTGTTATGATAGAAGAGTAGAAAATTAAAGAGACTGAGAAGGCAGAGTTAGGTTTCAGTCCCAAACCTGAGAGCACAACAAACCTATCACTGACCACTGATTGTAGAAGCAGTTCCAATCTGACAATGCCAAGGAAAAAAAAGGGCTGGTCTTAGCCTTTTTCACCAGTGATTTCACCTGGTCTGCTCAGGTTTGGACTACAACAGCAAGGAAAAATGAACATGGGCAGTGACGGATAAGATGCAGCCTAAGAAGATTTTCCTTTTGCCTCTGAGCTGTTTAGTCTCAGACAAAACAAGCTGGAGTCACTCTCACAGTCAGGTGTCTCTCGTGCAACACTATGAAACAACTCTAACTGAACTACTTCTACAAAAGAGCAATTTAGAAGAAAATTATGAAACAGGAGATTTGAAGCTCAGCAGAAACAACCAGCAACATGGAGAGAGTCTGGTGATTCATACACCCAGCAGGCACGTTACACAGCTATACCTGCCAGGTCAACCTAAGTTCAGGATTGCTTAATTATAGGTATCTAGGTAGAATTTAAGAATAGCATCCTACAGGTAAAACAGGCACATAAAAGCCCATAGCTCTTTGCCTGGGTCACTTCATATATCGCTACCAATTCCTGCTGACATATGAATGATGAAACATACCATGTTTTTACATAAGACAAAACTGCAATAGGTTCTGCTGTCATCTGATTTGATCTGAATAAAAGAGCACAAGGAATTTCAATCAAGTGTCACTTCAAACTGATTCAGAGCTTAATCTCACACATCCACATTTAACTCAAGGCATAAACACATTTGTATGTGCCAGGCTGGTTCCAGGGTATTCTGGACAGCTTTTGATGCACCATTGCTAGGTCAAGGGAGGTGGTCCTTCCCTCCTACTCAGCCTTAATAAGGTCACACCTGGAGGAGATCCCTGTCCAGTACAAAAGACTCACGGACATACTGGATAGAGTCCTGCAAAGGGCAATAAAGACGATGAGGGGACCTGGAGCATCTCTTGGAGCATCATCTTCAGCCTGAGGACAGGCTGGAAGAGCTGTGACTGTCAGCCTAGAGGAGATAAGGCTCAGAGGAATTCTTATCAGTACCTGAAGGGCATTGAAGGACAGTGGAGACAGTTTCTCATCACTGGCACTCAGTCACAGGACAAGAGCCAATGGCCACAAAGTCAAATACAGAAAGGGTCCACCTGAACATGATGAGCTACATTTTTACCGTGAGGGTGACAATACACTGGCATAAACTGCCCAGAGAGGTTCTGGAGTCTCCATCCTCTGAGATATTTAAAAGCCATCTGGACATGGTCCTAGGCAGTCACTGTAGGCAGTCCAGCTTCACAACAGGGGTCAGGCAAAATGACCTCCAGAGGCACCTTCCAAACTCAACCATTCTGTAATTCCACAAAGATCCTTAACAGCTCGTTAAAATGCATGCTCTGCTTCCAGTTTAAGTTCCAGTGGCCAGAAAGCAAATAGAAGTACAATTCATCTGCAGGTAGATGCATCTAGTTTCAGGTATCCTTCTTCCAGGTAGGTAATTTTTAAGTTCTGACACAGCCACTGCACAGATTTTGGGATGTTGGGGCTTAATTTGGTTGGCTGGGTTTTTTTAAGGGGAGAAAGGCAGGAAAAGCAAGGCTGAGAAATAGCCTGGGCTTCTACTGGTTCTTAATACAAGCACAGTCTTTGTAACTGCAAACTGAGGACCTTCTTGGACATTTTTTAAAATGTTCAGTGTTAACACTACTGCAATATACCAAACTAGTTCTTATGCCACATAAAAGTCAAAGAGCATCCACATCCTGGACAAACCTTCAGCAGAAGTATCAGTCAGCTTAGCCAGTGTGACAAAAGGTATCTACTATCAGCTAATCAGCTACTACCCTTCTAGGATGCAGCACTCTATCCTGCACAGGTCATCACCTCTGAAGACTCATTCTTGCCTGAACAGTTTGTAAATTATCTTCCTCAAAAGATCCAACAATTTTAAAAGCTGTCTCAATTCTTCTGGAAGTCTGTTTTTTACAGTTATGGGATTTTTTTTACTTAAGTGCTTAAAAAAGGCTGACGACGTGTTGTTGATCTGTGAAATTATAAAAAAAAATATTCAAAGAACTCGTGTTCCATATGTGATATGTTTTTAAAAATTTCAGGAAAAAAATGGTATAATACATCACACCACATGCTTTAATAACCCAAACCAGAGAACACTGATCAGTTGTTTATAAGAATTTCTACATATACTTGGAACTGAAGGGATCTGCTTTCCAGTTTTTTTTTAAAAAAAAGGCAAACCAACACACCAAAACCCCCATATTTGTGTCAACCCACAATTTGTGTCTTTGCTATATACAGATTTATCTATAATAGTGATAGAGGAGGTACACTGGATTGGCAGGATTTTATGCTGTAGTGGGAGCTTCAGAGTCACAAGACTGGACACCAGGTTTTCTGCCTTGCTTTCCCTCATCTCTAAGGTACAGGATCCTCCATGTGAGCACAACTGACTCTACAATTCATCACCATTCTATTGTCTGGTGCTTTCCTAGTAAGAACAAAATGTGAATTGCAACCAGAGCTTCCACACCTCTCCAGCAGCCAGCACAGCCTGAGCTCAGCAGAAGGGTGGCAGCCAGAGCACTGAGGGGTGACACAAACTGATCAGGGACAATGCACAAAAGAGTATGAGGGATTCTACAGAAGCACCATTAACATCTCTGGCAATTTTGTGATATTATGAGCACAGAACATGAAGTACTATTTCATTGCCAGTACAATATATTCACCAATAATTCACAAGTGAGCCTTGTTTCACTGAGATATAATTTGGTTATACCTCCTTTTAATAAATAAAGTACAAATAAATTTGAGTGGATTATAAATATGTATGTTTTAAAATTCAAAACTAATCTGATCTGGTCAATCTTTAGGTTGTGGTACACAACCAAATTAACGAGCAAAACAAACTTCTGTACCACATCTCAAAATAAAGTGTTTTATAGCTTTTCCTCCTTCAGATTTACACTGCTAACAACATTATACCAACATTCAACAGTTTCTTACAACATATAGCTGTAAAAAGAATCATCTCCATGTGAAAATGTATTTTTGACAAGACAGCCCCACACACACACTTCCAGTAACTGCATCCTGTGCATTTTCACAGGAAGAGGATTTTTGGGAAGAGGAAGGGTGAACACAGAGATATGTTCTGTATCCTAAGAAGGGATAATAGGAAAAAATAGCAGTGTGTTCTACCCAGACCAGGGAAAATCCTCTTTTATGGAGTCACTTAGGTTGGAAAAAACCTTTAGATAATTGATTGAGTCCAACCACAAATTCACCACTGAGCCAGGTCCCTGAGCACTGTGCCAAATCTGCTCATGGATGTCCAAAGTCACAGCAAGAGGCTTGGACAAATAACATCCATTCTGACAATATTTGGATGTAATGATAAAAAATGCCTTGACCCAACTGAGCTGCAGCAGGTGGCAAGTGCTGCATGGTTCAGCTTCCAGATGAACTGATTTTTAGGAGCAGAACTCCTAGGATACAACCCCCCCCGAGTCACACAGTGCTTCACAACAAATATACACACTGCACATCTTCCAACTCTGAAAAGCTAAGTAAAGCTAAAACCATTCGCAAAATCTCTATGCATCATGCAAAGGTACATTATTTCATACTGCTATGGAAAAATTGGTAAAGCAGTTAATAACTACATGTTTCCAGCAGTAAGAAATTAAATTTACTTCACAGGGATTTAAGAGATGCTCATAAAAATACCAATTGTGTTTATGGCTTTTTATCATAAAGTTACACCATCTCTAGATGGTGTAGAAGACTAGAATTAAAAGTATTGTATCCAGTGATGTTTAACACTACAGAAATTGGTCTCCAAATATCACCACTTTGAATAGCATTAATTTTTAGCATTTTATAACAAAACTACATATGGAATCTTTCCCCCATCCCTCCCTGAAGGTATGAAAGACAGAAGACAATGTTAGTTTTTCTAATAAGCCATCTTTCATAATTTATTAACCTGAAAACCCTTTGAGTCATACTAATACTTACTAATTTTAATCAGGAACATTGATAACAACAAATGTTTAAAAAGTGCTTCTAAACAATTACTGTAAAAAAAAAAAAAAAAAAACTAAAAAGAGGTAACGCAGAATATTCATTCCAGGGCTGTACAGCAGACATCTTTCAGAGAGGGGTACCCCCATACCTGTGGCAACCAGAGACTGACCAGCTCCTTCACTACAGATGTCCTTGAGGAAGCAATTCTTCCTGAACTATCATAATTAGCACAAGTGTTGCCACAGAAATAAATGTTTACTGGAGCCTCACCAGGAAAAATAACACAAAAATATTCGTGGTTGTTTTGGGTTTTTTTTTTCTTTTTTTTTTTATTTCTTCTATGGAAAACAGTTTTCTCAATAGGAAGCAGAAAACAATATGCTGTCCCAAGGGAGGAAGAACCAAAATGGAAATGAAGAGCCATTGTGACATCCTGCTTTATAGCAGTTTGTCAATATGCAATCACCAAGAATGAGGAAATTGGCACTATAGTTGATTCAAAAATATAGAGGAAAACTACAAAGCAGTTTCTCAACCCTCATCCAAAAACCACATTTCATTCCCCACACAAATTCCACACATGTTTTTACAATGTTCTGCAATGAAACTACTCAGATCCAGAAGGACAGAACAGTGATCGGTGAGAGAACATGCACCTTCCCTCCAATCTGCAATCTTAACCCTTCTTCACACATGTTTGGAGTGAGATTTTGTGACAATTTGCTCAGTTCTGTTTGTCAGGCCCCTGATCTGACCATCTTGGTCTGGACTTCAGTAATACCCAAAAAGGAATGCCGGGTTCCAGAGTTCTGTAAGATGACCTCACACCAAAAGCTGACATCATGCCAGCCCCTGCAGGCTAGAGACCATTTCTGAACAGAAGCAAAGCTGTTCTGCAAGCACCAGGAAATAAAATGAGAGAACAGAGAGTTTTCTATTTCTTGCAAAATAAACCCCAAGGTTGTTGTTGGTTTTAAATTACAATAAAAGCAATTCTACAGAAGGAATACCTGCAAGTCCCTACCTCACGCCTTGAAGAGAGGTTGTTCCTAAAGATGCTTTCTCCCCAGAAGAAATTTCCACATCTATGCACAAAGAACTGCCATTCTCAATCATGTGCCATTTCTACAGAGAAAAGAAATGCCCCTGTATAGAAAGGACTAGCAGCAAAACTGCTACTAATAAAATGCTGGCCTCTAATACACATGATTTACTGTGTATTTGTACAGAGGCCAAATCCTAGCAGTATGAAAACTGTAAGACAGGGTGCTTTCTTCTAAATCTCCTCTCTCTTCTAAGTATCCTTCACACAACAGCAGAGAACACTGCCACCATCTCCACAATTCTCACAGGCAAAACATCAGTGACCACAGAACAGCGGCTTGTTCTGCACAACAGATTTCTGGAGCTTCCATCAATGGTCCCTCTTTCAGATCCATATTTTTAAAAGAAAAATATGTTTTTGCATAAAGGATCTCGTAAGCACACAACCTTTGTTAGTATTACTTCACATAGTAATACTATGCAAGTCTTTTATACAAGAGCTTTTTGTCCACATTTAGATTTCCTAAATTCCTCCCCCAGTTGCTTTTCTAACCAATGTTTTTGTGATTTATTACTTCCCTTGTCTGTTTCATATTACAATGACGTATAAAGACATTAAAAGACTGAAGAAGAGTACACACCATTTGCTGTGGAACTGACAGTACCTCAGGAAAAAAATTACATCTACATGAATCAAAGAATCTTGATACATCAAAAACCACCAAACAATTGTTACAGACCAAAGAAGTACTGATGCAAAGACAAGCATGGAACACAACGAAGCATAACTAAAGGAATCTAAAGGACCAGTATAGAGGTAGAAATAACATCCCTCTAAAAGAGGAACCAGTGCATTTGTGAGTTATATTTATTACTGTCTCCCTCTTCTTTCACAAGAAAATATGAATGATCATTCATGAAGCTGAAAACATTACTGAAGCCAGTGGGAAGCATTCATAGCTCATCTTGGCTACATTTCCAGTCTTCATTCGAATAATGAGCAACAGCTCTGTCAGACATTAACGTTTTTAATGACTGACTGGTGAATAGCTTGAAGTGAGCTTGTTCTCTGCTGTCTCCTCTTCCCCGAGATCTCCATTGTTGTATTTTAGGTAAAAGGGCACAAGAAAACTTCAGTATTATTACAAAGGGAATACTGACAGAACTGTCTCAGAATTCTAATATTAGTTTATTAAATGAACAAAAAACAGCAAAGTTAAATAGAAATTAATGTTCATTACAATATCTCGTACTGATATACAGTATCTCCCTTTAGCTTTGTTTTAGAACCAGCTAGAAGAATACAATTTCAGAAGCTTCATACAACTTTTCTTACAATAAACTTCAACATGGAAACACAGGCTTTTAAGAATTCAGCCCTAATGGCCCTAGTTACCCAATTCCTTCATAGTTAGTTATGCTCTTTTAGAGGCTAGTAACAGCAGGATACCAACAGAGCAGAAACAGTTAAAAATGTATCTGTACAGTTATAGCAACCATCTAAAGCTCTTTCAGAAAATAACAGCCTTAAGAGTTATGTGAAAAGTTACTGGTATGCAACAGACTACAAATTTAAATTAAATTTTAAACAAACAAACAAAATACTGCATACTTCCTCGTATTTTAGGACATAACTGATCGCTTAAAGCAGAACAATTATGTCAAGCCACTAACTGCAAACTGAAAAAAAGAGGGTATCTTTCTCAAGAGATTGTAAGGAATATCTAATAGATGCCACAGGAATATTAACAGTACTGAGGGCAAGACCTTACAAGTAATTCTACATGTACTATGTCAAAATTGGAAGAAAGAATAATAATAATAATTATAAAAGCTAAGTTATTTATATAGAAGTTCATCCTTCCTGATGTAAATCAATATACATTTAGCAATAACCAGGGATATCTGAATTTCAGTCAATCCATCTATAATTCTCTGTTTCTCAGCCAGTCAGCACCATTTATCCCTTTACTTCATACTTCTAGAGTTCCTTTTACTATCACAGGGAAGAACATACTAGAGACACATTCTGATAAACTTTCCCTTGTATAGAGGATTACTGATGAAACATGCCTTCAAGTCCTATTGAGCTACAACTGGTGGCTTCTTTAGAACTACATTACTTAGTTCAAAAATTTTCTAGTCTAACCATGTAATACAGTAATTGCAACCTCAAGAACAACTACTGAAAAGCAATTTTATTGTGATAAACAAGTACAGAAGCAAAAAGGCCTCCAGGAAAAAAGAAAAAAAGTATTTACATGTTCTGTCCAAGCATCTAAACAACTAAAAAGAAGTAGTATCAGTCTTCCTTAATACTTAGTTTATCTTCAAAATTCCCCATGAGAACAAGATAAATATAGGGAGTGAAGTTCCACTAGCACTAACAGCAGCTACTCTACTTAATCCTTCAGATTTAAGTCATGGAGAACTGCCTCTGCAAAAGCAAAGATGTGCAAATACAGCAGCTGCACAACAGCACTCCTTCACTTCATATTTTTTATGTTAAACACATTCAAGATACTATGCTGCCAAAAATTAATAAAATTAGAAAATGAAATGCAGAAATATATTCCTCTTAGAACACAGATGCATCAAAAATATTTTGCTTTACAACTGATTTCATGCCATTGATGGTGATCTAAGAATAAATAAAACTCTAAAGCTTCTTCTATACCTTCTGGTCACTAGTCTTGTTTGAACATACCTTTTAAAACATGAAGCAAGAATGTGTATTTCTTTTCTACATACACCAAACTCAAAGGTTTCATTCAGTCAGACCACAGAATTGTTTAAGGTGGAAAAGACCTTTAAGATCACTGAGGCCAACCATTAACCCAGCTTTTTCCTCTGCCCCCCTAAAAATCTAGAGACTACTTAGAGTAGAGCACAAAACACTTTTGTTGTAACTACTATACAAAAAAAAAAAAAAGGTATGGAGAGCTAGTAATCATCAGATTATGAGAGTGCTCACTCTGCTACCTAGATTTTAAATACAGTAGCTACTCTTTGGACTGAACTTGTATTGCACATTTGAGGACAGAGCTACTGTGGTTTATTGCCAGTTAATTAGCAGTCAAAAGGATGAAGTAGGTAGGTGAAAGCACTAGTAAAAAGTTTAAAATACTTTAATTTTAAAGCTGATGGTATCTCACAGCAACATGGGCAATATCCTATTTATCTGGATTACATCTGAAAACTTGAACAGTGTTCTTCAAAAGGACCACTAGTCTTCTGATGCTATACTACACAAGTTTTAACATCATCCAACTCCTATAATTCAGCGAGTTTCATTGAATTATTTCAGGGAAAAAGCAAGGAGTTATGTCAAACCTGTGAATTGATGTAGGCAGACCATAAATGCTTTGTGATTGATATAACAGTGATTTCTGAAGAATTCCATATGACATCAGTTCAGAATAAGAAAGCATAAGCAAATCATGCTTAAAAATAAGAAGTTAAGCAATCTAAATCAGGTTTAACACCTAGTGCTTCCATTAACAATTAAAAAGTTAAATGTTTCAAAGATGCACCGAACTCTTATTCTGTACTACATTCAAGATCTAACGATGTAAACGAGCATTTCTCTACTACTCCCTTCTGCTCAGATATTCTACTGATGTTTTAAAGATGACATTTAGCAAATCCTCAAATTTTAATTGAGAAGCTCAGTGCAGAGCTAAAGAATCTTTCCACCTAGATTCATATGCACCATTTCCCCTCACTACAAGAGAGCACACTGAAGAGGATTATTTCAAAAGCAAAATACTAAGGAGGGCTCTCTTTTGCTCAGGGAGCAGCTGAAAAACACATCATCTTTCCTTCAATATCAAGGTGAAATCCCAAGAAGGAAAAATTTTATTTGCAATAAAATACTTGCAATTAATTGTAACATCTTATTTGCTCAAGTTAGTATAACCCCAAAAATATTTCAGTCCCATTGTTAGTTATACTTAATACCTCCAAGAACACACACAGGTGGTTTTATTGTTACAAAAAATAAGACAAAAGAGCAAGTTAATCACGCAGCATTTTGCACCTTTGTGCAATTGCCTCAAGGGACAGGGAAGCAGAGCTCTGCCTTCCTTCAGGTGTGCTCCTCAACAGGAGGTTTCCCAAAGCAATAACCCAAACAGTGAACCTCCATTTCTGTGGAGGTAATTTCACAGTCTTAACACATCCATACAGAGCCTGCTTGTTAAAAGTTCAAGTGTCATGGTCAACAACATACTTGAAGAATACTATTTGTCCTTGGTTACACTCTCAGCCTGATTTTTGAAGGTCTTTCTTCGCACCTTTCCCAACTTCTCAATTTTGCAGTTATATCAAACAAAGGCTCTGAGGAAAGCTTTGTATCCCTTTAATTCTCTGCCACAGCCCAGTGGATAAATGTTTCTGGAGGTTTCCCCACAATTATAATCATTTGATTTCCACACATGCCTTACAAGGCACTCTGCTGAACAGCCGTATCTTAATATCCTTTGATCACATGTACAAAAACAGTAAAAATGAAGGATGAAACTCCAGGAGGGGCAGACAGGAAACATAAACCAGGGAAAAATTTGCTAAGCATCACCTAAGAGTGATCATCCTAAGAAAAAAAAAAGTCTCTTTTCATTGCCTAGCTAGTTTCAGTGACTTTTACCACAGAGATAGAGTGCCACTTTGGCATCACTATGACTACTTGAAGACATTTGCCACATGGTTTACACCAAAGGCCAAGACCTCCTTCTGACTTATTCTTGCTTCTATCACTATATACACTCAGAGCATACAAAAAGCCCCACATAACTTATCTAAAATGTTCTCTCAGTCTGAGTGTGCAGATGCAGCCTAGTGACATACACTGATTTAATACTGGGCCACACACACACACACAAAGACAACCACGTTATTTCTGAAGATCTTTCCTACTCCCAACATATACAGCAAAGGCAATTATTTAAACTAGCTTTAAGTTTCCTTAATGTAAAAATTCACTAAAACAATTACTCAATTTAATCTTTTTATTTATAAACAGACATGGAAACATGTTTAAAACATCTATTTGACCTGTCATAGCAACTAAAAAGTGTGTGTTTCCCCTACTTCCACATGTTCCTTAAATACTAAGCAGATGTAAGCACCCAGGATCTTGTCTTCCACTATGACAGCCATCAGAAGCTCTAGCTTAACATTTTTCATTGATAGAGACAACAGTTAAAACAGAAACCTAATTAACACATAGCCATGGTCGACTGTCACCCACACTGTTAAACAATGCAAGAAACAATCACTTCCCTGACCCTCCAGAGGGATCCTCACCTGCTGTTACACAGAACATGGCACTGCTCCTGGGAAAACAAAAGGGGGGAACAGCATGGGTTTTCAAACAAGAACCAAAACAGCATTACTGACAGTGGCACTTGCCCAAAGGGCTATACTACAACAAGTGACAGTCCCCAGCCTTGTTAATTTAATTTTCTCTCTGGCCAAGATAGAAATATTATAAGCAGAAACATGAAGCAAAGGAACCACCCTTCTGCTTTGGACAGCCTCACTATGTAAAGCTGCATTTGAAAAGATGTATGCCACCATTAAAGTTTTACATTTTTATCTGAAAACATTTAACTTCAGAGTATCTGTCCAGCTGCAGTTGCAACATTCAGAAAGAACATTTTACACTTACTTCCCTGAAGATGGTATTTCAAACCCCAAATATAGGTAAACTAATCACAAAATAGCAATATTGCACTCAAAGACATTAGACTTCTAGCGGAGTGGGTTTTTTGTTTGGTTTTGTTAGTTGAGAGGGGTTTTTTTGTTTGGGTTCCTTTTTTTTTTTTAAGGAAAATGCTGAATACAAAGACACTGCACATTTTTAAGAATTACCTCCAACTATCTACTGCAATTTTTCCAACGTGGAGTTTAATTTTAAAGCATGTTCTACAAGAAACTCTAACTTCTCTCATATTTAGAGATGTTTGAAAATATAGCTGACTTGGCTGCAGGCAAAAAATCACCTGCAATTTCCATAAATCTGTGCTCATACTTGAACACTCCCTTAACTTCAATTCAGTCACCACCAGTGCTCACATCTTTACCCTTCGCTTTTCATCTATTCTTCTTCATGCCCTAAGCAGAACTTCTCTCTCATGAAAGAAAACATCCAAATCCAGACACTGATTGCAAGCTGGTGCTGGTTTTTAATTCTGACTGTACATTTCACTCTTGTCTCTCACACATTCCATACCCTGTTTGTCTGTTTCCAAGAGCTTAAGGTGCGTTTCACTTTGCGAAGTTCCCAGCCCAAAAACACTGCAAAAACAGCTGGGATCTCAATGCTTCCTTAATAAAAAATTACTTGTTCCACAGCTTAATTTCCTCCTATTTCTCTAAAATTTTTAACCAGGGAGTAGATGTTAAGAGCACACTTCATCCACAAGGTGACATCCAGTAATTGCTCTAAAAGAGGATCCTCTATCGATAAAAGTCAGAAACCTTTACGTTATAGGTCAAGGGCACAAGACCTTCAAACGAGGGCACTGAAAGTTCAGGGAAAGCACACCTTTTCTTACCCCTTTTAAGCTACTTTCTAATAACGAGAAAGTATTCAGTGATTTCAGGTCCAAAATTCTGGGCGTGCCAAGTACCACCGTTCACAGGCATTTTAAATAACTTCTCACACTGAGGCTCAATTATAGCCCAAACTACAAACACTCTGCATAGCCCAAACCACACAGTACAATACTGACAGAATAAAAATTTCATATCACAAGTGGCATTTCATTGTCCAGCTCAGGTTAAGTATGTTTTCCATCTTCGCGACCGGCAGTATAAAAAGCAATATACAGGTAGCTTTGAATTTTAATATGTTGGTAAATAGCGAAAGTTAATGCGGTGCTTTATAATCGCCACTTTAAACACACAACAGCGGCAACAAACCACCCCAGTTGCAGCGAAAAAAACCCAACCACACTCGTCCGCAATGATTTAAAGACAGAAATGTAAAGATAAGCACAGAAGAGGTTGCACAATAACACATGATCTTCCCTATCACATGCTTGGCAGCGCGCTCGCTGCCCGGCGATACCCGGTCAGACCCCGGGGCACTCCGGCCGCGCAGGGCAGCGCCGGACATCCCCGGCTCGGGCCGAGGGCTCGGGGCGAACCGGGGCTCCCGGAGCACGGCCGGCAGGCGGCGGGGAGCGGCAGCGGCGGCACCGCGGGAGCCGGAGGAGCCTCTCCCCCATTCAATCCCTCCCTGCTGCCCTCCGTGCCCAGCGGCGGCGGCCGCGGCACCGGGCACGGCGGGGAGGCCCCGGGCTGCAAGCCCCGGCAGCACCCCGCGCCCCCTCAGCCGGCACTTACGCTCGAAGTCGGAGTCGGACTCGTCGTCGCCGCGGTCGGGCTCCTCGTCGCCGTTGGACTCGGTCTGCATGGGCTCCCCGTCGAAGCTGACCACCCTGCGGCCACCGCCCGCCTCCTGGTCGCGGGCATCCCGCAGGCGGGCGAAGTACTCGGCGGCGAAGCCCAGCAGGTCGGACGGCCGGTGCCGCAGCACCTCCACCGTGTAGCCCTGCAGCAGCTCGGTGAGGCCCGGCGGGATCTCGATGCTCATGGTGCCGGACACCCGGGAGGCCGCCTCGCCTCGCCTCGCCTCGCCTCCCTCCGTCCGTCCGCCCCTCCCCGCGTCCGCGGCCGGCGGTGCCGGTGGCGGTGGCGGTGCGGGCTCAGGGCCTCCCAGACGGGCGCGGACCGACTCCCGCCGCTCCGGTCACACGAGCCTCGGGGCGCGGAGGGGAGGGACGGGACGGGACGGGGCGGGAGCGGCCCCGCGGCGCAGGCGCGGAGCGGGCGCGGGAGCGGGCGCGAGGCCGCGGGCGCGCGTGCGCGGGGCCTGGGGGGGTTCGTGCGTCACGGGGGGGGAGCGGCGGGGCCGGGGCGGGAGCGGGCACGGGGAGCGGGAAGTGGGGGAGGATCGGCGGGAGCCGGGGTGGGTCCCTGGGTGCGTGCCTGGATGGTTCAGCTCTTCGGAAAACTGATGGGCGCCCGCCGTGCTGCGCCCGACGGAGTCGTTAAACCCCGGTCACGGCGGGTTGGGCCGGGTGGGAGCGGTGGTGCGAAACCTCTGGACCAAAGCTGGCGTATGGGGAGGGGTAGAGTCAGGAAGGCGCCTCCCGGCCGTCGCTGCTGCGTTTTTATTTTCCTCTTTCACATCCGTGACCGCGTACGCTCCTTTCTTGTCAGAATCACCGAGCAATTAGGTTGGAAAAGACCTCTGAGATCGCAGAGTACAGACTTTGACCAAACACCGTCTTGTCTAGACCATGACACTGAGTGCCACGTCCACTCTTTCCTTGAACGCGTCCAGGGACGGTGACTCCACCACGTTCCTGTTCCACCGGGTTCCTGTTCCACTATCTAATCACACTTTCTGTGAAAGAATTCCACCCGGTGTCCAGCCCAAACCTCACCTGGCACAGCTTGAGGCCATTGTCCTCTTGCTTGTCCTTTTGTCAGGGGCATGGGAGAAGGGACCGATCCCCACCTGGCTACACTCTCCTTTCAGGTAGAGAGCAGTAAGATCACCCCCGAGCCTTCTTTTCTCCAGGCTAAACACCCCCAGCTTCTCCTCATCAGACTTGCGTTCCAGACCCTTGCTCAGCTCCGTTCCCTTCTCTGGACCCACTCCAGCACCTCAGTGCCCCTCCTGAATTGGGGCGCCCAAAACCAGGCACAGCAGTCGAGGTGTGGCCTCACCAGCGCCAAGGACAGAGGTTCTTCCTCGTGTGAAGGTGCTTCAAAGCTCCTCCCAGAGCAGGAGATCGAGGGTTTTTTGACCTTGCTTGGATCCAATCGAACTTCCATCCAATTCTTGATTAGAATTAGATTTAAGACTTATGATTTCCCGGATCTTGTCAGAATTATGTTATTAAAGAACAATTCTTTAGCCAGTGCAAGAAAAGTAGCGTGCAGGAATTCATACCTTTTGGTAAACAATGAATAGAGCCACAATAATGTCTGAAAGTGTGGCAATAGTACTGATCTGATAATAATAAAGCATTAAAGATAAGGAATTTCAGGAAAAAAATGAAATGCAGAATCATAGAATGGTTTGGGTTAGAAAGATCCCTAAAGGTGACCTAGTTCCAATCTCTCTGCCATGGTCAGGATCACCTTCCACTACACCAGGTTGCTCCAAGCCCCGTCCAACCCAGCCTTGAGCACTTCCAGGCATGGGGCATCTACACCTCTACACAACCTGTGCCACCTCCTCATCACTCACATAATTGCTAGTATTCATGAGCTTTGGAGAGACCCATTCATATGCTGTTAAATGAGCTTTTCTTCAGTTTTTTGCTTGTGTTTGTTGTACAAAACCTGTTATCTGTGTGTACAAGGGAGGTTTGGCAGGTGTCCAGGGGTTGTGTGGAGTGGAGCTATCGACCCTTAAGGTTTGACATTGCTGGGAAGCTCATCTTAAGAGAAAATAGACCTGTGCAAACATGACTCAAGGGGAATACGGATGTTGGCTTAGTGACTCCGCTGCGTGTTGTTAGTGTATGTATTTTTATTTAATTCTTCTTTTGTTCCAACAATAAAAGAGCAGAAACCAACTCATACTCAAAATATAAAATTTCACTTAGAAGCCCAGAATTGGCTGAGGCAGCATACTGTGTGTTTTGGTTTTGTTTGCTCGTGTGCCAGAGTCCTCTCGTTCATCCAGATGGTTCTCAGTGCACTCCCAGATAAAGGCAGCCTGTTCATCACTGCTGCACAGAGGGCACAGCAGCAGATCCCAGAACACCACATCCAGTGCTTTCACTGACTGTTCTCAGTGAGGGAGGCAAGTTGCAAATCTCATGGCACATAAAGGTGCTCTTTGTAATACAGCTCCCATATTTCCACGTGGAGTAAGATTACATTGTGTATCCATACAAAGTGAAAACATTTTTTGAAAAGCGCAGAAGATAGATTTGCCACATCTCATCAGTTTATCCAAAGATTTTGTATGAAGCTGTTTCTCTTAATTTCTATTCTTTTCTACAGCAGGAACAACAGCTGCTCTATTGCCTTTTTAAAAAGGCAGTTTTCATTTGCCATTCCTTCCATTATTATCTGTCTGATGATCTCAAACATTACAAGAACACATTTCACTGCTCAATATATGTACTTTAGCTACTGACAGAACTGGTACAGAGAAAGATTCTGATCAGTGAGAAAACTGTGGTTAGACCGCCCAGAAAATTAGGATTTCTGATTAGATATTCCCTTTGCTGATTGGGTGCTGAAGATATTGCTGGTGGTGAAGAGGTAAAAATGAAATTTAAAAAATTCTGTAAAAATGGTAAAACAAGATGCCAGTAAAAAGCAGGTTCAAAGGAAGGTTCAAAGGAAAAGAGGAAAAGTCTAATTCCAAAGGAATACACTTTTTCCTTCCCATTTTTTTGCACAATTGCCTGCTTTTGGCATTAGTCAGCTCTTGTATTAGCTTTTAATGCCTGATGATAATTTTGTGTCATTTGTGTCTGTGAATATAAATCTGGTTATTTATTCAGAAAAAAAATATGTTACCAGTAAACATTGTAAAGTCTCTGAAGGGCTACATTGTATTGGCCTTCTGATATTTATATGTCCACACACAACTAATCAGCTTCAGGGGAAAGTAAAGAGCAGAGCTCTGTTTATTCTCTTCCTGAAGGTCAACAGACAAAATCAAAAGCATCCAAGGTCACACAAAGTGCATTTTCAAGTTGATTTACACCACAGTTTATCCCATTTCTTTATATACCTTTTTTTTCAGTGAACATCAGAATTGAAGGCACAAATATGCAAGAAGCTTGTCGGCGATCAAGTTAATTGTTACAGTGCCTGCTGTGCATACATAGAGCTCATCATACGCTTTCTTTCTCCCTGAATTTGCATAACTTTTAAAATTATTACTATAATAAGCATTCACATTAAAAGAATGGTAGAAAATAAATTAGAAAATGCACTTGCAGCCTTAATTTAATCCCCTTTATAATAACATTTTTAATTCAGGCAGCATGACCAATGCATTTTCTTTCCTCTGGCTTCATGGCACGTTCAGCACCCAGTATGGAGTTAGATAAGACTTGCATAGCAGATGAGGCTGGTCCCCACAGTACTCCCGTCAAAGTATGTGTGTATTTCAGTATATAGTTCTCCTAATAATTTCTTAGTGGCTGAAAGCTATTCCCAAATATACCACGTCTGTGCTCCAAAATGGTGAAGTCTCTTCTCTTTACTCTGCCTTTACACAAATCTGTGTGACTTTGATGTGTCATTAGTGAAACTGTTGTGGAGCTTCAGTGCTTGTCCTGCTCAGGCAGGAGCAGCAGAGTTGCCAGCAGAAAAAGCAAAATAGTCTGTGTAGTTTTGCACTGGGGAAAAATAATCAGATTAAACTTCCTGACTGGCTCCTTAAAAATCAAAATAAATCCTTTTATAATGAGTAATAATTCACTTCTCATAAACCTTTCAGCACCAGCCAGAGCTCAGACACTATATAAACATATGTACATCTTGGATTAATTACACTTGCCGTCAAATTCCATACAAGGATCATGCAAGAAAACACTAAATATTCTAATGACAGTCATTAGTGAGCACAGCCTCACATTTTCCACATCCCCCTGGTGCTGAAGCCAGTGACCAAGGTTTGTCACAGCAGCAAGGTCCAGAAGTTAAATGCCTGTTAGATAAAGCAGCACTTCTTTTTCTATGATCTGGAGTACTTTCCCCAGATTTACCAAATGTCCCAAAATACTTTGTGATTTTGTAAACCTCAGTCTTTCCTCAGCCCTCTCAAAACTGAGGTCTCAGTCCTACAAATCTCTCCTCCAAAAGCAGCTGCTTCCCCAGGATGACATTAAATGCTCCTTTCTGTAGCTGCTCAGCTTCTCTGTGCCATTCATGAGCACTGTGTGCAGTTCTGGTCTCCACATCCCAAAATGTGGGCTCACTCTGGTTTTACACAGCAGAAAAATGATTGTCTGTTTTTTTCTCTAACACTTTTCCTTCAATTTCTGGGCCGCCACATCATTGTGAACTGAATGTATCCAGTCTTCTGTTTAAGATATAAAGAAATATATATAAAGAGGGGGGGGGGGGGGGGAAATACCACTTCCCTTGCCCTGTTTTTCTCATGGCTGACCACCCTCATTGTAAAAAACATGCTAAGTTTCACATTTTAAGTTTTCTATGTTTAACATTCTAATGTTTTTCTCCTCACTACTTGCTCCCGTTGCTGCAAATGTGCCTAAACATCATATATCTGTGTATAATGTACACAAACCTTCTGAGTTTGCATTTTACCAGGAGTAATAGTAACAAATAAGTGATCCTGACTTAACAACCAGGACATAGAGATCCCTGAACACCATGTGCAAGATGAAACTGCTTCTCCTGTCTCTCTTTGGTTCCTTCTCAGGAAAGGGCTAAACCCCAGAAACCAAACTTTGGTGCTCTAACCTGTTGGTTTGTTTGTGACAGTAAGCAAGATTTTGTATGTATTTCTGTTAGTCTTTAGAGTGAATAGCTTCAACAAATCATATGGGGCTGTCTGTCAATAATACAAAGACAGGTGGAAAATCAACATTTTTTTAAATAAATTCAAGTAAATACTTGTGTCAGCTGAAATTTATTAGCTTGAAGCTACCTTTAGTCCATCAGAATTATTTTGGATAATTCTTAGAAAGATGCCTTGCCATGTTTGTTGATAAATGTCAAAGTATCAAGTTGGGAGAAACATCTGTATAATGTCCAGATTTTCATTGGCATAATTTAGTTTATGAACACAGAAAGCACTGATTCTGTTGGCAACAATTACAGATTTTCAGGCAGTAGAAAACACCAACCTTAAAATACCTGATTTTGTAAGTCATTTGACCTAGGTGTTACCTAGATGTAAAAAGAAATAGCTCTGACTATCATGTCATACTTGTGATGTAAGATGGCACACCTGAATCTAGATAAAAGTAGTATCTGTGACACAAGACGTGTGGGATGACCATGTTGTTTAAACTACCCTGAACAACACTGTATAGCAGATGAGGAGTTTATGGTTCCCACGTCAGAGGAGCCCTAAGCAACAGCACTGCTGTGTAAATAGGGGATATTCAAATAAGGACTTAGCTAAGCACCTGGTTCTCTTGCATACAAAGTGGAAGCTGTACCCATTTTGGTTGTACTTTAGTTTCTGGCCCCAGCACTGAAAACGTTACATTAAGACCTTCTCCACAGAGGTTGGTGTGAATTCTGGGCAGAGGGAACTGGTGGGAACAGTGTGTCTTATATGTGTCTTCTGATAGCCAGTCACTCACTGGGCAGCCCTGATCCTGCTGGAGGGCTATGTTGGCCTTAGAGTACACAGACATCACTACTAAATAAAGGTAGAAGGTTTTCAGATTGTTTTGTTTTAAGAGAAGAAAGAAAATTAACCTCCCTGTGAGTTGTTCAAAGACTGATCTGAATCCAAACTATCAATTGCTTTCTGTGTTTTCCAGCAGAACCTGTTCAAACACAAGTTTGTTGATGTTGAGGGGTTTGTCATACAAAGAGGTCTGAAATTTATTTCTTCCTTGAGCTTCTGCTTGCAAATCTAGAACTGTCTTTTGTTGTATGTACAAACTTGTCCCCTCCCCATCTTCTCACATTTCCACCTGACACAGTTCAGTTCTGTACTGGGTCCTAACCTGCCGCTGTTGCTACAGCTCCTGTTTTTACACCTTCTGTTGTCACCTTTGTAGATTGAATGTTACTAACCATTTCTCACACTTGGCATTTTCTAATTTGTCATGTATCTTCACTAGATGCTTGTCAAATAACAATTGCCCTTCCCTTCACCTCTGAGGTTTTCCTTATATCTACAATCTATCCCTCACCCCATCTTGCTTATCCCCCTTGGGGGGACACTTTGAGCCTCCTTCCAGACTCAATCTCTCTCTCCTTTTGCAGCATCTGATCCCTCTCTGAGACAGAAGCCACAGTGCCTTTGCTGTTTGGCCATGACTTTTGGTGTCCACCAGAAGCCATTGACACATTTCACTGTTCTCAGTGTTTGTGTCCTGCCCTTTGGTGCTCACAGATCCATTCTGGGTACAGAATTGCTGTACACAAACACTGGGCAGTACCATGATGAAGGGCTCATTTTACAGGTCAGCATGGTGTGTTAAGCAATTCCAAGTGCTGAAATTGCAGTATTAAATGTAAAATGCAACACTAAAAATGAGGCTTTATCCACCAAATCCCCAAATTTTTATATTTCCCTCTGAAAACCCTTTTAATGGCTTCATTACAGCTGTTAGCACTTGTTTTAATTAAACTCATAGCACAGCATGAAGATCAGTTAACTAGTTTTTGGAGAAAATCAGGAAGCAGTTCCTATTCTATTTTACTGTCATTCTTCATATCCTGTGCTTTGGTGTACATTATGAAAATGTTGGTGGAGGATTCTTTATCTCAGGGAGGATAATGGAGATATGGAACTTCTCACTTCTAGGCTGGTTTTCCAATTCAGTTTCCAATTCTTATATTTTATAGAAGTATTTGATGTTTGACTACAGCTTGGATGTCTTCATTCAAGGAAACAGGTGGTCTTATCATCCAAAGCAGAAGATTATAAGGCCACCTCACCGTGTCCAGTTCCTTCTTTGTCAGTCTCAGAAAAAAATTGTTGGTTTGTAGAGCTGAAAAATGTTTGCTACCTTCAACTATGACTTAAATCACATCTGCGTAAGAAGCTGATTGAATGGGAGTTCCATGTAAAGTGCTGCTCCTGAAGGGGTTTTTGACTTTAATTCTCAAGGCTATCAGCCCAGAAGAGTTGCATTAAAATAAAAGAGGAAAACAAGAATCTGGTTTTAGAGAATGCAGCAGCACTGCCTTTTGTTACAGCTGCTTTGAAGTGTCTCTCCATTGACATCTAGTGTCCGAAAAGGAAGATCTTTAGATTTCTCACAGCCGTGCTGGCAATATTTATCTGTAAATTTTTAAAGATTTTTTCCTTGTGTAGCTATTAAGAGCTCTTATTGATTGTACCAGGTCAGCCAGTAGGTGAGACTGATGGTGCAAACACAGCAGTCTCCCTACTCCTAACAGTGGGCATCAGAGACATCCATGTATGTTTATGTTCTGAATAGCTTCAGGAACCTTTTTCAGTGCTTTGCAGTGCAAAAATATTATCCCTTTTTAGTTTTTTCTGTAAATACCTACAAAATATTTTAAATCTGTATCTCTTCCTCAGAGCATATAAGCAACTGTGAACCAATGAATATTCAATACAGATCTTATGTAGTATTGTACTTTGTAATCAGGCATTATACTAAATATATTTAATTAAAAAAGAGTTTTTTCAATGATAGAAATCTCTTATTTTGCACTCAATTTTATCACTGAAAAATGCTTAATAAAGAAGTGTCTTTATTCATCAAATGGTGAGAATTATTTTCATATTTATTTATTTATACTGTAGAAATCCCAAGTTTTTCCAAAAGGATTTGTTGTTTTGCTTTTGCAAAATCTTGAGCAATGGCAGTGAGCAATTAATCATGTAATTACTGCACACTTTGCTCTGTGAGCAGCTTCTACTTTGAAGTACTTCCTCCTGCTCCTTTGATCAGCCTGAAGTGCTTCTGTTGGGGTGTGCACACAGGGGCTGTGCCAGGGTCACAGCCACACCGTGCTTGGTCCTAGAATGATGTGAAGTCCTTCCCTACTCTGAATGCACCCTGTACATTCATACTTGGATCATTTCCTTTGTAATCTGCTCACAAAGGCAGTTATTTCAAATAAATTATGTTATGAAAGCTTAACAAGATATGTTGTCCTAATATTTGTGTTGCAGCTTCAGGAAAAGACAACTGGTTCAAGGATGCACACCAGACACAGCTTCTGTCTGTGATGGACTCTGTGTATCCAGGGAGCTCATGGACTCCATCATTTCTTGGCTGTGTTTTATGATTCATCCCTGTCCAGCCTTTCCTCAATATCTCATAAGCCCTGGGTGAGCTCTCTCTTGAATTGGTGATACCTGACATAGCAGGGTCCTGTCCTTGCCGGCTGGTGGAAGTTACTAGTGTGAAAATAATAGATCTTTGCCTTGGAACAGAGGGGAACCTGCTGAAAAAAGAGCTAGAACAGCCTTGATCTTGTCCTCTGAAGGTCAGAGGAGAGTGAATCAGTATTTTCCACCATTTCCCAGAAAAGGAGCAGTCATCAGTTTCTATGGACAGTCACACATTTTCCTTTTTTCTCCTTTCAGTGTTCTGTTATTTAAAAATTCTCATTACATTAACTGTCAAAGAGTCTGTGTTGAAAGAACCTGCTGAATCAATTCATCCAGAATAAGAATGACAGCATCATTAAGATGTATCCTGCTTAGATTATTCATAATTTAACTATAAAGCAAAACATGTGATCATGAGTAATAAAGGAATGTGACATAAATTATTTCATTCAGAGCAGTACATTAATGCAGGCACTGGCAAAGCTGCTGCAACAGCAGCAGGAGCCTTTAACTGCAACTGTTTATAATTAGGGTTACAAATAGAAGTTTATGTCTGTTTTTGTCGTGATCCTTTAGCCACTCCAACTTTCCATCCCCGATAGGACTCAGTGCTTCCAGCAGCCCCAGATTTTCCCTCCTTGGCGTCAATGGAAGGAGGCAGGAGCCAAGAGCATCGTGTTGCTATGGCAACACATCCCACTTCCCTGGGGATCATGTTGCCTCGGCGACATCGGGCGGGCAATGCCGGTGGATCAAATCGACTGAGAGCAGCTGCCCCCCGGAAAGCAGGACAGCTCCGGCCTCCGGTGGCACTGGAGCCCGGAGTTCATGGGCTGGCACACGTAGGACCCTGCACTGACAGCAGGGGCTGGGCCAGGAGAGGGTGACCCATGGGTGTGGTCCTCCAGGTACCGAGAGGAGGCTACAGCCAAAAGGAGCTTCTCATTGCCACCTAGTGTGTTAAAATAAGATGGGTGTCTCAGTGGGAGGGGTTTTGCTGAAGGGAGCAAATGCTGGGGTCACTGTCCTTGGTTTGTGTGATCAGGACCTGCAACCATAACACAACATCAGAAGTCATTGCCTCTTGTTGCACAGTCCGTCTGTGAATGGAGGTGAACTTGTACGTTGATTTTAGGGTAGCCCAGTTCTGCTTTTCACTGTGTCACATCCAGTACCCAGCACCACGTAGGCAGCAGATTAAAGATCAATTTACATAGTCAAATGCCTGTGTTAATGCTGTGAGCACAGAGCCTCCCCGTTGTGTGCCTGCAGGCACTCCAGCAACCAGCCCCAAGCAGTGACAGGATCTCAAGAGCCCCCAGCCCCTTTGCCACAAGAGGGGTTTTGGATATCTGCACCAAACCTTCTGTGGATTTCACTGGAGCCCTCTGTGTAGCTGCCAGTAAGAAGAAGGGGCTCAAAGCTCAATTCATGAACACCAGTTATGGACATTGATTATCCACAGCGCTTGGAGGGCAACTTGGGAAGCAGGAAGATGATAAAGCACAGACAAATTTGGACAAGACAGGTAAATTCCTTGTAATTTGTCTGTTAGTATAGGAATCTCTTCTCCCTTTACACTGTAGTATTAAGAAGCCTCTTGCCTACTGTAATTAGCCCTTGAATAAACACCATCTCTGGAACAGGCGCCTCTGTTGTCCTGATTTTGTGAGTTAGCAGAGCTTTGCTTTTTTTCTAAACCTTACACTAATTATTGCAGAAGAGCAGAGCCTGCTCCACGGAGTCTGGTGTTACTTTCTGCCTCTGGAAATATTACCATATGCTGCAGAACTGTGCCTCAGTGGTGTAACATACCTGGCTTTAAGTAGATATTGTCTGTACTTGCAGCTGCACCCTACTGCTTGCTCTATCCTTGTATTTCTGCCATTTGCCTTACTCTCACTGAGCTATTCTGTGTGCATTTTCTACACAACATTAGCTCTCTTTCTTCTCACAATCAGAGCTATGGTTAATTGTGTTTACAAAGATTCCTGAACTGTGGGAAATGATTCTCAGAATGTGCGGTTTTGCATCATTTAGCCTTGAAAGGATGCTGCTTCCCCTGACCTCTTGTTGGTTTTTTCTCAATGACCCTGGTAATTGCATCAGTAACCTTGGGAGTCACATTTTCCTTTCACATCTAGGAAAGATCCAACCTTTCCTTACCCTTTCTCAGCAGAATCACATATCCAGTCTCTCCTGTTTTCTGTGGCTCTACCACACCAGCTCTTTTTCTGGCTTCTTCTTTCACCCTTGTCCCAAATAAACTCTTGCCTGGGTCATCATTTCCACCACTCTACTTTTCTATGAAATTTTCTGTCTTTCTTCTTCTCTCCTGCATTAAACATATTTCTTATTTTCTCCATCAAAATCCTTTACAACCAGTCTTCTGTGAGGTCTGTCAGAATGCATTCTGACAGCGTTGTCCCCAAAATTCTGACAGCATTTTAACGCCATACCAAACAGACATGTCAGTGTTTTTTCCACATCTCCCCACCACAGCTGGGCAGAGCTCTCCAGAAACATCTACAACGAGGGTTTGGGGCACAAAAACCAGATGGTACCACATGCTCCCTCGTGTTGAGGGAATTCATCTGCTGTATTTCACTTATACTTAAAATCCAGCTGCCTTGAGAAAGGCCTTTTTTTGCTTCAGCACACTGAGAAAGTGAAAAATGGTAGCCAGGAGTGCACCCCAAATCCACACAGTTCAGGTTCTGATGTCACCTCAAAGCCACTCGGTCCCCACACTGATGTTCCATGTTATCTGCAGCTGTGTGTGGGAGGTTCCCTTTCAAACGCACTTAAGCAATGTTAGGTCCTTGAGATTAACCTGCAGTTAGCAAGAAGCTCTAGGGAACACGCAAAGAGAAAACCTGTTTTCTCCCTCTCTTCACACATCCTTAAAGGGAATTGTTTTTTTCTGAGTCACAGCTAAGGCAAACCTGTTGGAAAAGACTCAGTTTAGATTTATACTATGGCTCAGAGGAACATGAAAGACCATTTAGTGTTCAAGGTATTATTTTTAATTATTGATCAAGCCCCCTGTCTGGCTGAGCTCTGTCAGGCCCTTCTTTGGATTTTGTAGAGTTTATTTCTCTTGTCATCTTGAGCAGACTTTGACGTGCAGAACACAAGCTTGTTGATGAAATGAGAAGATTGCTGGCAAAGTTTGCTCTGTCTCTGCATTTGCAGTAGCATCTTAGTGCAGGGGATATGCAGTGCAGTAGTTCTTTTGTTCATATTTAATCATACAAGAAAGAAGAGTGTAATTAAGGCCTGTCTCCCTCAATCTCCTCCCTGCCTCAGAGTATTTCAACCCTTTGAGATAAAGAAAATGGAGCTTTTTCTGACAGCAAAGTGCAGCCCAGAGCATATCAGGAATGATTCTGCCCCCATCACTCCACAGTTTCCATTTGACAACGTTTTCCCTCTGAGCAGTTTCATATATGAAGGAACACAGCCATTAGAAAGAGCATTGCAAGTACCAAAATCTGATCAAAGCTGGAAGCACAGTGTTTGCTTTTGGTTTTCTTTGCACCTTTGACAGCCCAGCTTGCTTCACTGTCCCCCTCAATAGCTGACTGATTTCTCTTTATCTGAAAACACCCTTAAGCTGTTACTAGATTTCAGGATGCACCATCAAAAGGGGACTTGGCTCAGAAATAGACTTTTTTTTTTTCTATTTAGCTATTTTAGCTGTTTATTGTCTGCTTAGCTTTGTATCTCAGGGTAAACTCACTTCGTTTGTTCTCTAAACCTAGCAACTGCTTTAAAGCCCAGCACAGGGTTACAAAAGATTTTCTGCTAGAGAATCCTGAAAAATGGAAATGTCTCATTGAAAAAAAGGTGTTTCAAGCTTGCAATTTTGGTTGGCCTTGGGCTGAAATGAAACCATATCAGCAAAGACAAGAAATGACTGGAAGGGGCAGAGAAGGATGAGTCCACCCACCCAACCCCCATGGGCAGGCAGCAGGGGGAGGTGGTCCAGGATCCTGATGGGGAGGGATGGTGTTCAACCAGAACTAGGAGAAACATTCCAAGCTTGAACCCTGCCAGAGAGCTACAGAAAAATCATCAGTGAGAAGCCTGTCGATTGATGAAGTTGCCTGAAAGGAGGGAGGAGGCTCTAACACATAAACACTTTAATTGCAGAGTTGTTTATTCTGAGTTTTGCTAAGAACTGACAGGGTAAGTGTTATTGCTGCTTCCCAGGCTATGTAACAGGCACGGAGACTGACAGAGAAGTTTTACACTCAGTGGTAGGGTTATTAAATTATAAAAAAAGATAAGGGTTTATCACAGAAGCAATAAGCTGCTATTCTCTCAAGGCTTTGTTGTTGAACTTTAGAAGAAATACTGTGAAAATCAAAGCAATGCTCAAAAGGGAGAAATCTACTACAGAAAAAAATGCTGATTTAAATATTGTTTCAATTTGCAAAACTCTTTTTACCTACAGAGAGGATTTAAACAAGGGGAAAATATTTTCCTGTTGCTTGGGATCAAAATCCAATTCTCAGACACACAAAGACTAGTCCAGAGGGAGAAGCTGCAGAAAAAAAACATGACAAATGAGGGACTCCATGGACATGCAAAGTGAAGGGAAAAAAAAGGACAAAATAATAGAAAATGTTCTTGCAGTTGCAAAAGTGCAGTTAAAACATGAGATTTGATGATGTGGGAAATAAAAGGTTATATGGGAGGATTTCTTGTGAGTTAATGAGTCTGAAGGTTTCACAGTGGCAATGCTGGTGCTTAGAAGGAAAGCTGCAAGAAGGTTGGTTTAACTGGGAAGATGTTATTCCCATGGTGGAGAAACACAGACATGATGAGTCCAGGAAAGAGGAGTTAAATAAAATGGAAAGGATGAAATGAAATGGAAGTAGGGGCTGGTGCTGGGTGCCCTCAATGGGAGTCTGTCCTGCTGCAGCCAAGCACAAGCAGAGAGCATGGCCATGATTGGGGTTTGGCTGGGGGCAGGGGGCCACAGCCCAGGACAATAGGGATGCACAGGGAGCTGGTCCAGGCTCTGCTGCTCAGCATCCTGCCTTTGTCACAAGGTCCTCCTTGTCTGCTCAGACCTCCTTGGACCCCACCACAGGGATGGGGCATCCCCTTCCCTCAAGGGGAAGCAGCACATCTCTATCCAAAGCAGCACATCTGCACCTTTAATGATGATTAGATACCTTTAAACTGAGATATTTGAAGATCAGGGAAAGAAGCAACAAAGGCAAAAATGACAAAACTGAAAAACTGTTACTTTACTTCAGGGAAGTATTCAATCAAGTGTCAGACATGGAAGGTCTGCTCCAGCTGCTGTTTTCTGCAGCTTGAGCAAAGGAAAGACTTACTCTGTACTGGTGGCCTTCAGTCTGAAGCTGTGTGTAAGAATAGGAAGTGATGGTATCTCCTGTTAAAGGACACAGTTGCTTGCCCAGTTATCCCTATCACAGGATTCAGATTCTGCTCACAGTCAAAAGCAAATGTTTAAAATACACTTTAAAGTAGGCCAGTAATTTGGGAAAGGTCAAATTCTTTTTGGAATTCTGAGTAGTGTATATTTTTACAGGAAAAGACCCAATAAAGAAAGAAAAATAGAAGAGGCAGCAGGCACTCACTGTATCAGCAATTCAGGTTCCCAGACTGCTGAGACGAACTGCCCTCAGGGAAATGAGATTATACTTTACCTCTGACATATATAGAATAACAGATTTCTCATTCATCTCTAAATTCATATTCAAACTGATTAGGCAAGAGCTACTGGAACAGGAGGAAAATCATGACCAAACCTTAGAAGGTTTTTTGGTTTGCCAGATGAAGTCTCAGGGAACATTCTTTTGAAAATGAATACTGCTGTCACTGGAAGAAGTTAGAGAAATTAAGGATGACTGCTCCATGCTTTCAGCAAATGGAAACCTACTTATTTATTTATTTTTATGAAGACAAATTGCTTAAGCAATATTTAGGGCAAAAAACGTCCTAACTTTTTTAAAGAAAAAGTAAGAGTCATGAGGAATAAGTAAAAAAAAAAAAAAAAAAGGTAAATAAAGTCTTAAAATCAGAATTTTAAAAAGTATATTTAGAATTAATTTAATTTGAGCTTAAAACTGCATATGACAAGAAAATCTGGTCTCTTACAGAAAGAGAAATCAAGTGGTAAGGATCATTATTGTCAACATTGAAGAGTATCAGGGTTTTCCGTAAGATAGTTACATATTGTAGCAAAATGTGTATTGGTGTTGATTACTTGAGGGGGAAAAAAAAGTTTATACTTTAGATATTTTGACATAAACAAAAAAGATGTAACAGTTTGTCAACTGTTAAATTTAAGCATGTAAAAGAATTTTAAAATCTATGAGGAAAATAAGAAAAAAAATTACAATGTCATAAGGACACATGAGGTTATGGATTATGCCTTTCCAGCTAGATTCTACCAAGCATTTTAAATTTTGAGGGGCACTTGAGTTGTCATCCTGTGTGCAACAAGCTTAAACATGAAAATGAGTCTTTCACCCCCAAAGAATATGTCAAGAAGGAAACAAAGTAAGAAGGACATACCCTAAATGCAGCAGACTGGACACTGTTTTGCCATCGCCGGCAACAGCCAGGATGGAGAAAGGCTGGACACTTTTTTTTTTCTTGTTTATTGATGGTGTAAATGTTGCTAAGTAATATGGATTAAATTAAACCCCTCATCCTTTCCCAACATGTATACCACCTTCAGCAAAGAATGCTCTGTAAATATAGTAAAAGTTGAAGGGTTATTCCAGATCAGTCAAATTTATTTATAGAGGAACTTATAGAAGACAGATTAGCAGACAGCTACTCAATAAAGAGACTTTTAAGCATATTTGGAAATCAATACCCATTTTGTTAACCAGATGTGTGAGTGCAAGAGGAAGCTAATAGAGAATAGAATAGAAAATATCAATATGGCTGATAGAAACTATTATATTTTTATTTAAAATGGTACGTAGAAGAAATACAAAATTGGGGGAAAAGGCATTATATAAGGATAGGCTAAATGAGACATCGACTTGGAAAGGAAACCAAAGGAGAAAACCCAGATAGTTAAAAACTATTGCAGGAAAGATGAAGGGAAACAATTTGTTATTATTTCTCATGAGACAAGATTGAAGTGACATCAGTGAAAACATTCAGCCAATCTGAAACGAAGCAGCACATAATTAAACAGTGCTGCTCACTGCCATCAGATACCGGAGAGGCCAAACCCAGAAAGGTGTCTGGAAGGTGATTGTGTTTAAAACAAGCCTAGCGCTCTGGGTGTGGATCCAGGCTCCGGCCCAGTACATCCCAGCTGGTGGCTGTGGATGCAGAGCTGGTGGCAGCTCCCTGGGGAGGTACAGCTGGGTGCTTTGTGCCCCCTGCTCTTCTCACTGCAGGCAGAGCCTGGGATGAGAGACCCCCGGTCTGAGGCCCCAAACCCCATTCTTAATGACACAGCCTGCTTTTATCCTTTCCAGAAAGAGTACCCTTAGCACTATTCAATTCTGTTCGCTGAGGGAGTGAGGTGGAGGAGCTGTGCTTCACAACCCAGTTGGCTTTGAGGTCTCTATAGACATCCTCACCTCATCCTGTGCTCAGAGTGCAGAATGAAGCAGGGGGAGAGAGGAGAGGTCAGCACAGACCTGTCCTAGGGAAGGGCTGCATTTCTGGGAAGGTCTGCCCTCCCAAAGCAGCAGGCAGCTCTGGCATCTCTGGACATGCTCACTCTGGAGAGCAGGACAGCTGCAAGCTGCATTTTGTGAGCATTAATGAGACAAGTGCCAAGAGCAGCCGGTGGTTTTTGGGCAAACTGTGTGTGGATGCTTCATCCTCTGAGCTGGACCCATAGGGAAGAAAATGGGGAAACCCCCAACAATTTGTCATCAGCACCTGAGATTCATCCACATCATAAGGAATTGCTCACATCGGGAGAGAGAGACAGACATTTCACACCAATGCCGTGTCACCTCATGCCTCATCCATTATCCCTGGCAGGCACAGGAGCATCCCCAGATGCCTCCCCAGCCCGGAGAAGCTGAACTTCGTTGTTCCATGGAGTTTTGCTGCATGGAACAAGGACAGGGATCGAGAGGAGTTCCCAGGGCTCTGCCCAAGTGGCTGCCCGTTTCCTGGGATGCTGAGAGAACAGGACGTGATCCTGCTCCGGTCTCCTGCCCACCGCAGCTTCAGGCTCCTGCCCAGGGAAGCTCTGCGGCAGCTCCCGGCCGTGCCTCGCAGCCGAGCACGCCTGCTCCTGTGGGAAATGGGTGGTGGGGCTGGGAGAACAGCGAGTTCCCTCCGCCGAGTGATCTCCTGCCATCGAGTGCCAGATCCTGAACTTTGGCTCCGGCCAGGAGGCAGTAAACGAAGCAGATAATTGCCTGGCAGTGAGTGATAGGGAGTCAAGGGTGAGCGGGCAGGGAGGGGTGGGGGATGAGCGGGAGGATTATGTTTCAGAGGGAAGTATTTTTTTAGGATTTGTCTATGCAGGCGTTCAGGAGCTTTTCTGAATCTCATGGGCTTAGTCCCAGGAGAAGGAGGACTCGCTGTAATTTTACACCTTTTCAACATTTCAGCTGATTCTGCTGAAATCTGCGTAGGGATTAAAGATGGGAAGGGACAGAGAATTGATTTTCTTGCCTTTGGTCTCCAGGACAAACATTCAAAGCTGAATCACTGTTCAGAATTTTCTGATGGCATGAGTGGAGAGAGGAAGGAGCCAGCAGCTGACAGTAATAAATAACTATTAGGAAACAGTATTAGGAAATAGTACCAAGGAGAAATGTTGCTGCTGGGATATGCTTTCAGCCTTGGGAAATCCATATCCAGGCAGATCAACATTTGCTTTAGTATCCAGAGCTTGTATGCAACTTCTCTCAGGCCCAGAGCAGCAAGGGAGAAGGAGAGGGAGAAGGGAGAAGCCTGAGCTCAGGTCTCCGATGAAGAAGGGAAGTCAGCTCATTGCACGGACAAACATCTCCGGCTTCCACCCTCCGTGCCAAGGGTTAGCAACAGCACTGTGTCCTTCAGCAAATCAACACTCAAACTGTCACCTGCAAAGGGAAGTGGAGCTTATCCACAGCCTATTGCTAAAACTTTGATACTGATCTTTATGGTCATGTTTCTAGTAAGCCTAGAGACAACCTGTGCATCATAAACTGCTGAAAGAGATCTGTCTGAATTTAAACTGAACTGTCTGATCTCAAACTGGTGTCTGAATTCAGAGACAGATGTTAGTAAAAATCTTGTCCAATGTTTTCTTAATGTTTACATTTTTACCAGGTTTGAGATAGGCTGGCAGAACTATTCTAATACATTGAGGTAATGGAAAATGTCCTCCATTTTATACACTAATCTCCCTAAATTAGAAGTGGCTTTCCATTTCAAGCATCCAGCATCAGGCAGACTGTTTCTCCCCTTCACTGGACAGTTTTCTCAGGGCAGAGTCTGCTGAACAGAAAGACAAAATGTGGTGTAAAATGGGCTCAGAGAGAGCCATATCCAGCGCCCAGCGTTGTGAATGAGAGCAGTCCCCTGTGATCCAGTCACCCAAAAGGCATCCTGGAGAGCAGAGAAGAGACAGGAATCCCAACAATCCCTATACCCACCCTCCTGGGAAGCCCCCGGCTCCAAGGCAGGCATCTCCCTGCCTTCATCAGAGTCAGGAGCAAAAATCCCCAGGATGCAGCTGCTGGGGCAGCCAGATCTATTTTCAGCCAGGAGAGTTGGGCAGCACCATCAAAACCCTTCGGTGCAGAGCACACTCAGTGCCACTGTCACAGTGCCACAGCATGCATGGCTTCATGCCACTGACTCAGCAGGCATTTCAGCAGTGCAGTCACACACTACGGTTGGAAGCAGGATGTCATGAGGAGAACATGGGCCACCAATGCGCCCTTGTGGCAAAGAAGGCCACCAGCCTGCTGGGAAGCTTTAGGAGGAGCATTGCCACCAGGCATGGGGAGATGAACCTTCCCTGCTGTCAGCACTGGTGAGGCCACAGCTGGAGGGCAGGGTCTGGTTCTGGGCTCCCCAGCACAGGAGAGGCATTGACATATTGGACAGTCCAGCGAGCCCTGCTGAGACAGTGAAGGAACTGGAGCATTTGCAATATGAGGAGACCAGGAGAGGTGGAATTGTTCGGCCTGGAGGAGGCTTCATGAAAATCTTACTGATGTGTATGGATCCCTGATCAGAGAAGGTTTAGAAGGTGGAGCCAGACTCTTAGTGGTATCTAGTGACACTGAAATACATAAAGTTCATCTTAGACATAAGAAAACTTGGGGGGGGGGGGGGGGGGGGTTGGTTGGTTGTTTTGTTGTTTGTTTGTTTGGTTGGTTTGGTTCAGTTTTTGTTTTGTTTTGGGTTGGGTTTTTTTTCTGAAGCTGGAACCAGTTGCTCCAAGAAGCTGTGAAGTTTCTATCCTTGGAGATATTAAGTACCCAACTCAACACAGTCCTGGGCAACTTGCACTAGTGGACCCTGCTTTGAGCAGGAGGGCTGGACTGGACTGTGTCCAGAGATGTCTTCCAGCCTCATCTGCTCTGTCACCCTGTGAACTATGTAGTAGTGAAAACTACTTTGTTGAGGCTGTGCACAAGGCTGGTCTCTCACCAGCACAAACAGGATATTGACAGGAGTCCTCTTATCCAAGAGGCAGCAGATAAGAAGAACAATGTAGAAATGGAAAACTGAACCATTAGAGGCCAATTGGGCAGATGCAAAGCTATGGTGGTGCTGTGTCCTAGTGTATGTTGTTATTTGAAGGTACATGGCCAGCCCACCCTCCTCTGTGCAGACCCCACAGAACTAGTCAGTGCTTGCCCATGATTTTGTAAAAACAGCAGCCAAACTGATGAATATCAGATTTGAAGCCTGTCTCTTCCTCTGCCCAGCAGTGTCCAGCAGCAGATGCTTACAGAAATAACACAAGAAATAAAACACTAGTTGTGCCTTCCCTAGCATACTCTCCAAATCCCATCATCCAGCAATTCAGAAACATCCTGTGCCAAGGCTTTGCAGCCCTATCAGATTTCAGTAGATCTTGATGGACTGCTTTTCTGTGATTTTTTTTTTTGCATTCTGTTTAAATATTGCTTGATCTGCCCACTGTATATCTTGTCCTGTGAGAAGTATAAGTAAATACACCCTCTTGACATTGCTCACCATTTGTAAGATCTACCTTGCAATGTCCTTTTCCAAACTGAATGTGCCTCCCACAGGCAGCTTCCTATAATTAGACAAATTTGATCAAGACTGACTTGTCAGGGGTGTTCCAAGGACCTTTCTGTCACTACAGCAATGCTGAGTGTGCACAAAAGGCACTTGCACACAATGGGCAGAGAAATGCAAGCACAGAAGATTTATCTATCATGGATTACTTCTGGAATACTTCCAGACACCTTGAATCACCACTGGAAAAATCACTTGCATCAAAGCAGAAGGGGCCAGGAGGATGTACAGCACAGGAATCTTAGGGCACTCTATGCTGATTTTGACATAGCAATCCCAGATGTTATCAGCACAAGGAGCATAAAGAAAAATATCATTGTTACCACTGGCTGGCACCAGTGTACCAGCTGCTACTGTGTGCCCTTAAACTGCAGGTACACTGCTTGAATTCCCACAAGAACCTGTGCAATTAGAAAATAACATTTGAATGCAAATCTAGGCCTCTGAAAGCAAAAGAGTCCTCAGGGTATAGGAAATTATGCCTGTGTTAAAAATCTTTCTCTCTTTCTGAGGCTGCGCACAGTAGAGGCAATGTATTGGCAAATTTTGTATGGCAGGATCTTTAGAGACATGAGCAGCTTTTTAAATATTTCCAGGGTGCCTGGGTTTCAGTTTTTGAATAACCAAGCAGATGTGTCTGATGAGCCTTTGCAAAGCTCTTCTTCTCCTGCCACTGCCCCTCATTCCTGATTGTCTTCTGCCATATTTTACTTAACTAAAAGGACCAAATTAAATCAACCACGGTAAACAACAGAATGTTACCATGCAAAATACAAAGCTCTGCAAAAACCTCAGAGTGGGGAGAATACAGAATATAATTACGATAAGTCAGGATCTGAAATGTTTAAGAAAAAATGTTAAAAGGGATAGTTTGGCAGAAGGAAAAGAGTCTACAGTTACTAGTAACAACTGAACTAGTAGAGAGTGAAGGGAATATTTCAGTGTTCCAGAGCAAGTAGTGCTTAAGGCCACAGACTGGAGAGGCTCAGCTGGTGACAGCAGAGCCAAGGCACAGTGCTAAGCACCAAGCCAGAGGACAGTACACTGAAAGTATTGCGTTCATCTGGGGAGGAACAGCAGCCACTCCTGAGCACTAAGGAGCAGAAAAGGCTCTTGGTGGCTACAGCAGCAGTGAGAATGCAGAAACAGCTCTATGTGACACATTTTCCCACTCCAGGGGCCACCCCTCCTACCCTACAAAACATAAGAGGTGGACTCTGAGGAAGGCAGGTTCCCTTCTGGTCTCCCCAAAAAAATCTGGGAAGTAGAATTCAAGGCTTCTCAGCAGCACCGAGTGGGAAGGTTTTAGGGCTGCCTGTGGAAAGCTGAGGCAAAGGCTGTGTCCTCATGGTACAGGTTAACAGACCACACCAAGTACTTTCCACAAAGTGTGTGTTATTTGTTTCAAGATGTGTTACTTAGCGTGTTGCTTTATAGTTAAAAATTTGCATCCACAATGCAGCACCCTAAAAGGATTTCAATGACAAACATGCCAAGTGCAGAATATTCCTTTTTGTAGCTCATGTCAGAAATTTAAAAGCTAAAAGGCAAGGGGTTAGCAATCAAAGACAGCACAGTACAGCTTATTTCCCAATCAATCTCAGAATTAAGAATTGGAAAACTTTTGCAAAACTAAGCATGCATGAACCATGCAAAAAGTAAATGAACCAAGGCACACATTCTAGCCAAGCAGCACCTAGTTTTATTGAGTTCCGATAACACTGCATCACAACCAAAAGAAATTAAAATTTGCTTTTTGCTTCTCAGTATTAGTCACTTCTCAAATGAAAATGTGATTATGTTTAATAATAGTAAGAGAAAACCAAGGAACAGGAGAAAGAATGGAGTTAGACAAGACTGCAGAGCCAGTGTCCTCTTCATGTGTCCCTCTTGTGCCAGAAAAATTCAGTTCTTGGAAGTGCTGTTAAATTTTCTCACATCAGTGTCAGGGATTGAATCCCAGGACACAATATTTGATGAATCAAATATATCACATATTGCTATGAGCTGTGCTGTACTTTTGAAATCACATTTGGGCTCTCTTCAGTGGGACAGAAAGGATTTGAGAGAAAAGTTCAGGTTAATCAAACACATTTCCCCACTGGCTCCCTCAGTAAATGTACAAATGTTAAACATAATGCATTTTGTGTCCTAGTTCCACAGAAAAGATCAGTGTGCAAAACCTGATATGGTACTTGCTATACCCCTCAACCCACTGAGATGTAGCTCTGGCCAGCCCTGCTGAGTTGTGTTTGTTGCTGTACATGCACAGGAGATTAAAACCAGTGTTAACACAGAAACAGTCACAACTGAAAAACTACAGATGAGAACATTGTCAGACATTGTTTTCAGACACCACCATGTGCAGCTGCTGACTTATTCCCTGAGAGTTAAGTACATGCTGCTAAAAATTGTTTTAAGGAAGTTTTTCAGCATTAATAGCTACATGTTTCTTCATTAATAAAGAATTACATTTTAAGATGCGCCCCCTTCTTCCATGAGGAAGTACTTAAAGTAGCGCGTGTGACAGTGACAGCTGTGTGTTAGCAGTGTCACTGCTGTGGTTGGCTCAGATTTGTCACCTCTAACTCCTCACCAACTCTGTGTCAGAGCTACAGCTTGCATTTCTGATTGGCACATAGCACCACCTAAAGAATGTGAGGAAGGCAAAAAGGTATTAGGCAGACAATCAGTCCTGAAACTTTAAGTGATTATTCATTTATTCCTTTGAGGCAGACTTGCACTCTCTTCCTTCTCCTCTCTCATTTCCAGACTTCCTACTCTTCATAGACCAGGTGCAACCCAGTTAAGAAACTTCATGGCAACTTCAAAACCAAGAAAACATGCCTGGAAAAGAGAACACCGAACAAATAAGGATTCTAAAAATCTGTTTCAAGCAAGGCTTTTGAAATGCTGCACTATGAACACCTAACAAAGTTTATATGGAAGGAGGAAGAGGACAAAAAAGTCTTGAACCAGAGGCAAGAATTCTACTGTATCACTCCACATAAAGGCTGAACTTTGGCTCTGTTAGGCTCATTATTTATTGAAGGGGAAGTGAGTCCAAATTTACTGCATCTTCTACAGCTGGATGTACAACCAGTAGATAAAAAATATCAGAGAAAGTCAATAAAGAGCTTTCATGCAAAGCTTTGAAGAAAGATTTACTTGTCGTTCCTAGATTAGAGTTTTAGACTCTGGACACCAATAGTCAAAAGTACCTGCAGTGACAAGAACTTCACTGAAATGGTACAAGAGCAAACAGGCAGTTGTGTCCTCTCCAGACTGCAAGCACTCACTGTGAGCAGCCATGTCCCAAAACCCACCTGGAATCACAACGTACTCACCGCGTTAGCAGGAAAGGCCCTGATCATCACAGCTGTGAACCCCTTGTACAGAGATGCAACTCCCTCCTCTCTGATGAGCTCCCTCAGCACATCTCTAAAGCCATTTGGGTATTTTCCTGCAGGAGCTGAAAGGGATGCACAACACATTAGCCCAGATGCGTGGCAGTGACAAGGGCTGAAGGATGTGCCTTATGTAACAGCCCAGGATTTTCAACAGGTTCACACTGCTATAGCAAACAAACAAGACAGCTCAGTAAAGGCTCAGTGAACAGAAGTTAGGTGCTCACTGTGACCAAAGAATTTACACAATCAAGTCATTGCAGGCAGGGAAGAAAGGAGAATAACTTTTGTCAGGGTTGGAAGTCTGAGCTGTTACTTGCACTGCTGATCACAGCTCTTCCAAAAGCAGCACTTAGGTGACAGGAATGTCAGATATAAAAACTGATGAAGTTGGTTAATAAGAAAATGATCCTTCACATGCCCCAGCCAAGAACAGCAACGGACTTCAAATGAAAAGCACAGGATGTTCTAATGCTGATGTTACATGGATATGCTGAGGTGTTTTTTAAAAGCTACTCTACTCAAAAACCAAATTTCTTCCTTCTCCTGACAGTGCCCTGGGAAACACTGCCCTCTGAAGTGGTAACCCACAGATCAGCCCAGTTAAACAGAACTACCATGAGCCCACATCATCCACACAGCAACACTGGGGACTGGCTCAATGGATCAAAGCTGTGATGTGTTTCCCTCTCAGCCCTTGGTATGGTACAAACAACCACAGCATTGCTCTGAGAGGAAAAAAAAAAAAATAAAGAGGTTTCCTGCTGATTATCATGATTTGTGACTCAAAAAAAATGGTTACTGTCCAGTGGAGAATCGAGACCATGGGGAACCTTAACAAAAATATTCCTTGACAGGACTGGCAGAGGAGCCAACAAAAAATCTGTCAAATTCTGCTGAAGCACAAGGCCTGGAGCCATCCTGACTGTAATTAGGCTACAGACATTAAAGAGCAGAGCTGCCAGTCCAAAAGCAATGCTCTCAGCAAGTTACTATACTGTTACTGTTACTATAAACTGCAGCTAGTACAAGCTACAATTTATACAATAATGTCTGAAGTGAAGTAGTAAAACCTCTCAAAGAATTATATTTGTAACAAAGCAGCTGTGAAAGTTTTATTATTATGAGTTCTATGCTTAAGTTTCAAATCAGGTACCTCAAATCAGAATCATAACATTATCAAGGAGGCAGAAACAGAGCAGTGCAGCCCAAGGTGCCAGAATTTGTGAGGAAACCAACTAGAATGCTAGGAACACCCTTGGGTTTTTCATGCACTTGTCTCAAGCAGCACTCAAGACATGCTGCCTCCCAGAATGCATCCTTCATCACTGGCCAGCCCATTCCCAGGAGAACCACACTGAGTGTGGCTGTGACACACTGGAATGCAACTCACCAGTCTGGAAACGCGATTTCAGCACGTCTGGTGGAATGGCAACTGCCCAGTTGAAGATCCCAGCCAGGCCCCCAGCAAAGAGGATCCTAGGCACACTGAGGTCACTCACACTGTGGCAGGATCAGAGTGTGGTGGGAGGAAAAAGTGAAAAAAAAAGATTTGAAAAGGAAAAAAAAAAAGTCTAACTCATTGTTTTGACTAAGGTGACAATCAAAAAGACAGCCTGGCTGGCAGCCAGAAGGCAGCACAATGCTCCAGGCAGAGACAGAGTGCAGTATCTGAGCAACCTTTCCAAGATGGACCAACTCCAATCTAAAGATTCAAATATTTTTATTCAGCCGCACAAACACATGCTCTGGGAAAAAAAAAAAAAACAAAAAAAACAAAAACCAAACCAACCAACCTCCCAAACCCCCACAAAAAAATCTACCAAAGCCCCCCAGCATTTTGTGCACATACAGGGCTGAAACTATTTTGTGCACATACAGGGTTGAAGCTAAGTATTCCACACTTGGCTAATAAGATCCAAACTGGAATCTGAGAGAAACTCAGAATATTCTTTTAATTGTCAGTTAACCCCAGACCAAGACACCTCCACTCACAAGATGAGCAACCATTTTTCGTTTTTTAAAGATTTGTCTTGATGATACTGCTCTAAATCTCTTCCTAACTGGGGAGATTATTCAGCAGTGGCTGGGAAATTCAGAAAGTGATGACTGTGAGATTTCACTGACCTCTTTCCCTCAGGGGTCAGAATGTTCTTCAACCACTCGTACGTCATGAAGTACATTCCACTGGCTGGGACGTCTGGTGAGTAAACAACAAAGGCTATGAGGAGTGGGAAACCAAAGGAAGCCCAGAGGCACACCAGCCCCATGCCAGCCCAGCAACACCACTAAGTACATACAGATTCCTCTTCTGAACCTCTTCTACAAACAAAATAAAAATCTTCTGCTGCCTTAGACAGAGGAGGCTGAACTTTCCCACGGAGAACAGGTGCTAAAGGCAAGAACTTGGAAAATAACTTTTCTGTCAGCAGACTGTAACCTGGTTATATTACACTAAAGATGAGACAACTCTAAACTGTCCAAATTTCTGCACAGCACATCACAGCAGCACAGGAACTTCATTAATTTTGCACACTATTAGTTCTAGTGATTCTATTGGGGTTTTTTTCTACAGTTGATGGGTCTTGTTTTGTTTTTTTAAGCTACTCCCACTGTCTTCTCATCCCATACCTAAACTGGATCTAGGGACACTGCCAAAGTTACACTGCAGGCTGCAGCACTTGTGTGAGAAGCAGAGGATAGAACAAATTCCTGAAGTAACAAACTGAAGTAACAAAAATACAGAAAATTCAGTTTTTCAGAGGGGAATTACTAAAATACGTAAAGGATTCTGGGTCTGGCACAATTACTTAGTTGTTGTTGTATTTGAGAGAGGGGTCATGACATCCCAGTCCAAAATAACCCAGACTCAAAAGGGTAGAAAGCATAACTGCTGCCACCACGTATCTTAAACCAATCAGTATTATACAGCAACAGTCACAGACAGCCACAATCCTTCTCTCAAGGAGAAAAAAAGGAAAAGAAAAGAAATTTTTAAAAAAAGCCCACTTCTGTATTTTTCTCTTTTCTTTGTTCTCTCTGCTCCTCTCCTGAAGTCTCTCATTCCTCTTGGCTTCTCAGATCTTAATTAATTCCTATATCACTCTGTCTCTCTGATCCTTGTCATCTAATCTCTTCCTCACTCACTGAGAATCTCATGTTTATTTCTCAGGCCCTTTGAGACACTGGAGTAGGTCTGCAGACTGAAAAAAAAAAAAAAGAAAAAAAAAGAAAGAAAATGGGTGACACGGTCCCTCCAAACTGCTAAAGGGACAGTGAGATCTCCTATACTGTATCAGGCTTCTCATGCTGCAGTCCCCCCCAGCAGGACTGGGACAGCCCATTCCTTACCTCTCATGAGGGTCAGCACTGTTCCCTTGTACACGCCCCGGATCCCAGCCTCACGGTACAGCTGCTTGGCACAGTCCAGGGAGCCACTGTACTTGGTTTCACCTGTAGCTGCCTGGATCTGCAGGATTAAAGTGAGAGTTTCTAACCAGTGAAGGTTTCTGGTCATTGCAGAATTGTTCAGCCAAGGGTTGGAAAGCCTCACGTGTGTTTCCAGAGAGGAAAGAGCACACGCTTCTGCCTAGGGAACCTCTGCCTCACTTCCTCAAGCAGCTCTCACATTGAAGCTGAGGCTGTGGTTCCTGTTCCATGCAGAGGACAGATTCTCCTTTATTTTTCCACAGTGTAAGTTTGAAACAACTCGGGTCGCTTAGGTAATTCCGCACCGACAAAAAACTTCAAATAGTTCAGTGAAATTCAAACCGTGTGTATGTGTATAAAAGGTCCCATGATAATATCCTGTCTGTAAGAACTAACATGTGACCACCCATCACCATATTAACAGAGTTCAACACTGTCTGAAACAATCAGAGCTTCCCACACCTGCTATAGATGGCTTTTCATTTGTTCAGGTTTACATTTTCCAACAATATTCTAAAACCCCCGCAGGAGGTGCAGAGCTAACAGCCACCCAAATGTCAGAACACTTTTGAAATGCATTTCTTAGCTCTGCATGGGGAACTGTCAAGGTAACAGAACTTCTTTACACCAGAAAGAGTCTCATGATCTAGCGGGTTTACACTTTTTTTTTTTTAGGAAAAGTTTCATTCAGAAAAAAATTGATTTTTCCATACTTTGAAGTGGATTGAGGCATCCATGGATGCCTCATATAGTGTCCCATAGCATAAGGCTTGAGCTGTGTAAAATGAATAGAGCAATGAATGCTGTGTGTACTTATACTGTCATGGTGAGTTTGTTTAAAATGCTTCTGCATGACACAAATGCATTAAATGAGAGTTGTCTCAGTCCTGTCAAAAAACAAAACAGAGTAAATGAACTAACCAAAGAAATTCCTGCTATGGAAAGACAAGACCTCTAAAATTAAATTCCCATCACCACCATCCAATGCCTTACCTGTAAAAGGCACTTGATTCTCTCTCCTGGAGCCATGATTACTGTTGTGAACACTCCTGACAACATGCCAGCAGCAAACAGCTGAGGATATCTGCCCCAAGGAAACAGAAAACACCCTAACACAACACAGCACACAGGAAACAAAGGGCAGAAAGACCCCTGCATCACCAGATGATGCCGTTCCACATGAACATGGCAGTGGAACTTGAAATGCATCCACTGCTTTTATCAGTGCAGAAATGCCTTGTCAATGCAGAGCTAAAAATTTAGGATCTCTAAGACTCAAAGCACTGCTTCCTACAGCAACCCCAACTCAGCTCTTCATTCTATTTGCTAATATTCCTTCTACTTGCATTTTTTGCTATAGCATTTCCCATTCATTTTAATTCCCAACAATCTCTTCCTCCTCCAGCCTGCCATACTCTTCTCAGTAACCGCAGATTCCACACATATTCCTGCTTGTGCAGCCAGAAGCCTCCTTTCCATAACCTCTCACCACCTCACTCCTTCAGCCTCTGCCAAAGTTGTCTGTCCTACCAACCTGCCATTACCCCAAACATTCTTCACTGCTTTCACAAGTCAAAGTCTCCATGACAAAAATCCCTTAAACAAGCTGAGTTTCTCTATCACAAAATCATCTTTACATCCAGTCTCCTGCTATCTCCCCCAGTAGGATGACCTAACATCTTAATTTAATCAAACTCCATACCTTCTGCTTCTCTCCACTTGCCCAAGAGATGGCATTCTATTCCAATTCTTACATCTTTCTCTACTCAAATTCCCATGATATCTTCCAGACCATTCAGACCTCCCTCACCACTCCACATGCACTTCCTACTTTGAGGTTTTTAGCTCACCTTGGGATTATTCAGCCTCAGAAAAGGCAGGATAGGCTCCTCAGGTTTCTCTCCATCTTCTTCTTTCCACAACTTCCCTTCAAAATCAGCATGGAGAAATACAACCATCCAGCCTGCCTCTAGACCCATAACCACAGCACTAGGAGACTGACCTTTATTTTTGGGTCTCATGTGCCTAGCTCACTATATCTTCACCCACAGAACAGCACAGCTGAGCACACTGACAGTACATACACTATTTGCTCTTTTCCAGTGCTCTGATTCTGAGAGGAATCCTACATAAAGACTCAAAAAAACTACGCTGTCCTTCTCCAGCTTGCTCCTTAAAACTTCCTGTTGGTACCATGTGTATAAAACACAAGGCACTGAGCTGATCAGGCTGCCAGGAGTAAGTTCATGGTGCACTTGTTCAATCCCTGTTGTTCCCCTGGCCCTTTCCCTTTAGTCTTGCCTGCATGAGGACCCTTGCCATGGTATAACAGAGAGTAGATGAGCAGCTCCCCAGCACCTCAGCAGTGCTTGCCTCTGAGCAATGGGAGCTGTGTTGGCAGTGGCTTGTGTTGCAGGGCCAGGTGTGCTCACACCAGCCCTGTGCAGGCAAGGCTGGAACAGAAACCAAAACATCCCACCACAGTTGGCTCCAAATGATGGGCTGGCTCCTGCTTTCTGACAGAGCTCCCACCTAGTACACAAACAATGGGATAAAATGTTGCTAAGCTACAGCCCAGTCCCTGTAGAGATGTAAATCACAGCTTGGCAAACCCATTACAGGAGTACTTTATGGGTGGGGGGCTTTCTTTATGCACAGGTTGGCTTGTGGAAAGCCCCACCAAGTCTTCTCAGCCTCCTATTGCTGTTTCTGAAGGTCAGACATGCCTGAGAGGAGGGTTGCTCATAAACACCTCTTTTCAGAAATAATAATCAAACATTTATATGGCTGTTTTCATATCCTAATGAAGGAACACAAGAAGACCCATAACTAACAGGGAAAAGACAATCAGGGTTGTGGATGTTGTCAAGACTGTTTGACCATGAATTTATTGGTCCCATACTTTCTGTTAATAGCAAGACTGTTGGCAGGCAATCATTACATAACTCTCACTGTACTCTTCTAAACTGGAATTGTTCCTAATGGCTCCTTCTTGCATAGAAAGGGAATTGCATCGAACCTGCCCACACAATGTCTGTTTTTAGCCTGTGCTATCAGTCCCACGCTTCCAGAAGCATTAAAACATGAGTTTTTTTATTTTTCAGAACTATATTTATAACCTAGGAGAAGACACAAATTTACACCACAACTCAACGTGTGACAGTGCAGCAAGAGCCTCAGGATGCCTTTCCCAACCATCTGATTAACCAGGAACTCACGTCAAAACATCATCAGGTTTTCTCTGCTGGAGTCTTTTTCCCAAGCCAAATCCAAAGAAGCACACAGCAAACATGGGTGTCACTCCAATGATAGGAGCTGCCATTCCTCTATATAAGCCTCGGACTCCCTGCAAGAAACAATATCACAGGAATTATTTGGTTTGGCATAAACTTTGCACACATTTCAACTTGCTGAGAAGAGAAAGGCAACAATCCAGGATAGGAACCATCTAACAGTTAAATTGATCAGAGGAAAACAGGGGTTCATTTGCAGTTATACATGTTTAGCTGAGGCTCAGAGACTGCTGCAGAGGAAAGTTTTCCTTCCTGGGAAACTGGCACCACTGATGCCCTTCTATAACAATACTCATCACCTGCACATGCATCTCAAGTATCAGGAAGTGAAGTTAAAAGCCACCTGAATAACAGCCTTAATAGATTATGTCAAGAGAGAATACTCTCAGCTACACACAGAAATGCAGCTGTGTTTTATTGGTAACTTGTCAAATGCAGTAGTGTAAAATCCTGACACTGAACCTGAGAACACTGAAACTAATTCACTCTTTAACTAGAGGAAGAGCCAGGGAGAGCAACCGGAATTCCTTCACTCCCCACACAAATTCACTTTGGAACAGGTTCAAGAGCAAATTATTTTTTGTTTCCTACCCAAAATCCAAACTTTCCCCGCCCCACATCGCATCCCTGATGTTTTATACATTCTTGATATTTCCTTTCATAAACTACACAAATTAAAAAGTTCCAGCAGCTGTATTTATTTAATTTTCCTTGCCTTTAAATTGAACTTTTTCCAATAAAAAGGAGAGTTTTCTTCCTAGATAAAGACTAGACACATAAGTTAAATATCTCCTGGTCTCTGCACCCCTTTCTTCCCCCTGCCCCAATAAACCAGTGCATCCCAGTACATGCTGAAGTCTTACAGGCACAGCTGGCTCTGCCATGAAATTGCAGGTTGCTGAGAGATCAGCCACTGCTACTCAACCTCCCCACGAGCATTGGGAAGCAAAAGGCCTTGGCAGAGAGGTTTAATGGCTTTCCTTACAGAAATGCATGAGTATTGAGTAGTAGGAGTAGATGGGGAAGCAGCACTGCTTTTTAACTCCCCATCTCAAGGCTATTACAATGGCTCAGCTCTGACGTCTGTGCTGCAGCAGGGGTGTTAAAAACTGCCAGGGATTCAGAGCCTGCACAGCATTCCAGTCCTTTGTGGGAGAGACCAGAGAAACAAGATTTGCTTTGGTTATATAACAACCTGTTAATACCACAATGGAAGTAGATTTCAGATTTGAGGCAGGTCTTTCATTCAACAGGGAGTTACCTAACAAGGTCCAACAGTTAGAAATGAGACTTCAGGCAAGCAGATAAACAGTTGGGCTTTACAGACATTATTTCCAAATGGTAAATCGCTGGTGAGAAATTTAAAAAGCAGAAAATTGGACTCTCTGTCAATTAAAGACTTTAAATCAAGGCTGTGTGCCTTTCTAAAAGCAAAACAGACTAGCTGAACAATATGATCATGATGATTCAGGAGTAAAAAATACCGTCCACCTTCTAGAGAAGGGTGAACAACTACTATAATTAACACTCTGGTCACAAAAAAAGAAAAATAAAAAAAAAATCTATAAACTAAAGATCCTCTGTCTTGTCATAGGTGACATAACTCCTTAGAGAAGAAAGTAAAAGTATCACTTGTAGCAACAAAAGGCATTACCCATTTTAGAATTTCTAGAGATGACTTCAAATACCAGCAAAATTTCAGTAACTACAACAAGGTCAAAAAACAACTGCCAGCATTCACTCCAGTCTATAACTTTAGATATTAATATCATGCTATTTTGAACCAAAAACATTTCTTAGCAAAACAAAGATACATGTATTCCCCAAGCTCCATAATCTGCTTTAAAAATGTTAATTAGAATCAATTTAACTGATACCCCAGGAATTGTATGGTCTCTGTGGGGAACACAATTCCATTCCTACAATATACAAAAAACAACTGATATATCTGGCAGGTGTCACAATACCTCTCCAACAAGAGTCTTTCTGAAGCAGTCAAAGGTCCCAGAATAGAGTGGGGCTTGGCCAGGCTGTGGCTTAGGCTGGGTTTGCAGTCTGACCTAGCAAGAGGGAGAGGAAAACATTAATTTATTAAATATATCTAAACTTTGATTGACAGAACACCTCTGGCTGTTACGGAGTATGTTTTGTGAGTGGACCTGAAGGTATCGATAGAAACATCTAAATGACATAATTTTAGCCCTTTGCAGAAAAGAATTGGTTAAATTTTAATGCAATGAGTGGTTAATGTATTTAACTAATTAATTGCTGGGATGACATCCGGATGACGACTCCAGCTCCCTGGACCCCACAGGATCACTCCTGGCTTCCCCTGGTGCAGGAGCGCGGGACGGGGCTGGCGGGCGCATCCCATCTCCCAGGTCCTTCCAGCATCGGGGACACGAACGCTCTTTTCCCGATTTTTCACTTAAAACGCGACTGCGAGACGCCAGTCCGCCGCGCCGCCAGGGGACGCCCTATGGCACTACAGAGTCCCAGCTCAGCCTCCTCGAGGCACATACCGGAAGTTCCGCCTCCCACGCAGTGCCTGCCGGGAGCTGTAGTTCTACCGTAGCGCCCACCGGGACCCGCACCGCTCCCGCGCAGTTCCTGCCGGGAGCTGTAGTCCACCCCCTCCGCCGGTGTCTCGGACCGCACCGAGCACCGCCCGCCCCCCTCGTCCCCGGGTGCCCCGCGCCACCTCACCTTGATGGTGTCCAGCGGGTGCCCCACGAACACCAGGCAGACGCCCCCGAAACCGCCAGCGAAGAAGTTCTTCAAGGGGCTGATGGGCTGGGGCTGCTTCGCCATGGTGTCGGCGGCGGGTGAGAAGCGGGACCGGGACCGGGGTCGGGGCGCTGCGTCCCTGCCGAGCCGATGTCGCCCCCTCCGCGCCGCGACCTTTAGCCCAGTGCAGAGCACGCCGGGAGGCGGGCGCGGGGCGGGCCGGGACCGCGGCGGTGCGAGGAGCCGCTCCCGGCGCGGCCACTGGGTGCTGTCACCGCTCAAGCCCAGCCCGGGGGCCACTCCTGAGGTCGCGGGGCCGCTTCCCCCCGCACATCCACAGTGGTTCAGCCATTCCCCCCCGGGCCAGCTCCGTGGCCCGGCCCGGCCCCGCCCCGCCCGGCGGAGGTGACGCACCGGGCCCGGCGGTTCCGGCGCGCAGGAGGAGCTCGGGGCGCCGCTCTCGCCGCCCGCCTGCTCGCCCGGTAAGTGTGGGGCCCGGCCGTGCTGCGCCGGGGGACTCGGCGGGGTCGTGCTGGGGCTGGGGCGAGCCCGGCCCAGCGGGAGGGATGCGGGGCCGCTTATCCGTGCCCGGTGCTGAGCTCGGCGCTCCGCCCCGGCAGAAGCCGCAGCCCGAAGCTCCCGGGCTCCAGGCGGCCGTGCGGGGGCCCCTCCTCGCCCCGCCTTCCCCCGGGCTTTCCCCGCACGGTTCTCTGCCGCGGTGTTCCTGAGCTGCCTTCCCACAAGCCTGCGGCGCTCTGGCTGTGCGGGACGAGCGCAGAAGCTGGTCTCGTATACATTCCAAAAGAATGGACCCGAGGTAATTTAAATGCGCTGGGTACCGCTCTGTCCGAGCCCAGAGGTGCCGTGGAATACGTAGGTATCCATAAAACAACTTGTTAAAAGTGACGATAGGTTGGAAAGGGCAGGAATGAAACGGATTAGATGAGCTGGGAAAGACAAGGTAGCCGTGATAGTGTGAACCAAGACTGGCAAGAGGAAGGAAAGCAGGTATGTTCCCAGGGGAGTGTGATATGGCTGCAAGGAGGTCCCTGCAGAGTCACCTGTCATGAAAAGGCTAGGGCATGTTCTGGTTTCTTGGTCTTAAATGGAAAAATTCCTACCTAAAGAACAGTAGAGAAGGAACGGCGAGGTGTGCGCTGCGTATGTGATGAGACAGTTGGGGATGATGCACAAATTATGGGTTTGGGTGACATAGATGAAGATGCAATTAGAATTGATAACCAGCATGGAGGTGAGGCTGTGGATGGTTTCAGGGAAACAGGAGGGTGTTAGGCTGTCGAAAGGTTACATGGGTAAGGAGTCCAGGAGGCAGACTTAAGTTGCACTTTCTGTTTCAGATCAATAAAGAAGTGAAAGAAGAAAAAAAAGTATGAAATGGTTGTCAAATATCAACAGAAAAAGAGAAGGAGCATTCTCCAATTGGAGGAGTCTCCACCAAAAGATTTATTAGAGGAATCCCACAAGGGTAGGCAAGAAGTAAGAAAATAGTGATGTAGTGGGACAAGGTGGAGTCACATAACGTCCCGGCAAGATGGAAGGCATTTTGTTTCAAAAGACCTTGTTAAGAATTGTGTTGCAAAGCTGGAGTCAGGGAAAGGGCACTGTTGGAAGTGATAGACAGCAGGGGGTAGGGGTGGGTGTGTTTAGGAGTTCCTGCAAGAGAGGTGACTAAATTGTATCAGTGTCACTGAAGATACAGGAGTATCTTGTATAGAGGTGGTAAAGAAGGAGGTCATCCTCCCTTGGATAGGAAAGTGATCTAAGTATGGTTTAAAATTTATAATTTGGTTTTGAGAGTTATGGTCATTATTTAATCTAAATAATCCTGGCTTTTTTGACCCTATCTTTTGAGCTTAACATCTTGATTATCCTAAAAATCAGTGCTATGAAGTAGTAGCTGTGTCTTGTCTTTCTTTGTATTCAGAAAGTTTGATTGGGTTGAGTGTAGGTGAGTTTTGTTCCTGGTTTTCCGAGTACCCTTCTTTGTTTTGTCCATGGAACATGTGCCTTATCCTTCCTCTCCCTTCAGTTGTGTCAGTGTGGTGTCCAGTTATGCTGGAAGTGAGCTCTCCTGCAATTTTGGGACAGGAGTCACCCAGTCCTGCAGACTGTTTTCTGCTTGATAAATCCATATGTCCACTTGCCTGTGCAAACAGTTCCTCTTTTTGCTCACAAAACTATGTTAGTGGCACAGAGAGACATCTCTGCACTTCTCTGACCCCCTCCCCAGTGACTGGTGTGTAATTGGGAAGTACTGGGCAGGCCCATTATTCTACCTGGATATCTACAAACATCTCACTGCTTGGATATGACTTGCCATGTGTTGGAATAGCAGAGGACCCAGGTTGTTTTCCTTTCTCTAGAGTGTGGAATGATCTGAATGAGTTTGAGAAGTTCCCTGGCCTGTGAAACTTGCTCAGGCTTTGTGGTGGCTGAACAAAGTTGTTGCATGCTGGGGTTAGAGGCTCAAATAAAATTCTTTTAACATAAGTTTTTGCAGGTGAAGATCCCTTACTTTTTTTATGCAAGAGCTCAGTGTCAATGCAGATTAAGCCCAGACTCTAAGCAGGGTAGAGGGAGGGACGAGGGTTTGCCAAATCAGATTTCACATCTGTCTCCTTCCAGTATGGAGAGACACTGTGTCTGTTCCTCTGAAGTCCTGTGGAAAGTGGTGCTATAAATTATTTGTGTGCTCCATATGCTGTGGATAGCTAAGGAATCAAGAGGCAAATGAAAGGAATGAAGACCAGAATTCAGGGGGTAATATTAGGTACTAGTCTTCAGCCTCTCTGGAGGTTTGTGTCTCCTGAAATCACTGAAGCCCCTCAAATTAATTGTACATCACATCTCTTTCTGGTTATTCTCTGCTGCCTAGTCAGGTGACTGGAAACAGAAAAGAAAAAAGATTTGAGGAAAAATAATGAAAATTTATGGTTGAGATTTCCTGTACTCTAAAGTCAAGATTATCAAAGCTTGATTATGGTTTCCCCTGCAGCTACAAATTGCAATACTGAGGGAATATATTTGAGTGGCAGAGCTGACAACATAGTAATGCAGAATAGGAATGTATTTAAGGAACCAAATATGTGCTGCTTTGGGAAAATAGAGCTTTGATTTTCATATATGTTTTTATATGTAAAATTTGATTAAAGCATTTTTCTAATACTTCTGTATTTAATATATTATCTCTAAACTAAATACTTTGGTTAAATGGAAAACTACGACTAAATATGAGATGACCATAATTCAAGGTTAATTCATGCTTTACTGTTGAATCTTTTAGAGCTCAAATTCATACGGTTCAGTTACACAAGCAGAAGATGTGTAGTTCAGATAAGTATCAGATGTGTGAATTTTCCAAAACAAGCGAAAATCTTTTTTTTAAAAAAAAAGGAAAAGTTAGCTGTTCTGGTTCTTCTTCAATAATAGCTGTCAACACCTGAGCATAAATTTCTACATTCAAAAGGTAATAATTATATATTGAGAAGGCAATGAATAATAATTTTATTTCACTCTTCAGATATAAGGCCCAAGGCACATCACCTCCAACAGAAACAATTTAAGGGGTGAACTAGTTTCACAATTTCTTTTGAGATGGTATTGATAATTGTTAAATTGTCTGCATGTGAGAGATCTGTTTGCTGGTCTTTTTTCCCTAAGTCCCACTTAATGTCTGTGGCTCTGAAGCAATATGGATTTGTACAGAATACCACAGGTTGTACAGGGTATCACAGGTTGCCTTTCTAGCTACTATGGTTATAGGTAAGAAGTTTGTATTTTTTCTATTGATTAAATAGATAGGATGCTGTTCTTCAGCATTTCAGGCCTTTGAACTGAAATAATAAAAAACATTGTCATAAATTCATGTTTATCTCTGAGAAGATCTGTAGTGAAGGTTATGCAGCCTGTTTCCAAATGTCAGAAGTCACGGGGCCTGCACTGGGGAGTAGGATGCAGTGTAATAACCTAATCTCCAAGAGTTTGGACCTGTCCTGTAAGAGAAGCCTTGGCTTTGGAGGTGCAAGAATCACAATGGGTCCAAACCAGGGACATGCACAGCAGAATCCTCTTTACTGGGCCATTGGGTTGGTCTGTTCCTAGCTGTTTGGTCACCTATTTGTTGTTGACATGGCACCTCTTACAATTACTTAGGTACAGAAAAAATTGTTTTTCCTCCCTTAGGAGACAGAGCTCAGATGAAATCAAAAGAACGATAAAGTTTGAAGGAAAAACAAGAAGCTGCGCTTGCTTTCCTGGTCTGCAGTTTGGCAGGGCATTAAGATGTCCGTGGACATGAACAGCCAGGGCTCTGACAGCAATGAAGAGGATTATGACCCTAATTGCGAGGAGGAGGAAGAGGATGAGGATCCTGGGGATATTGAGGATTATTATGATGGGGTAGCTAACGACGTGGAGCAGCAGGGAGCAGATGCCTTTGATCCAGAGGAATATCAGTTCACCTGCTTGACTTACAAGGAGTCGGAGAGCACTCTGAATGAACACATGGCCAGCTTGGCTGCCACGTTAAAGGTGAGGAAAGGTTTCTGCATTAACACAGGTGTAAGACAAGTCTGTGGTTGAACAGACAAACATTGAGAATACAGTTGCAATGAAAGCTGTGGCAACATTTCTGTTATGGGGCTTGGAGGAGCATTATTGAAGGTCCCTTGTTTGCAACTGACTTAAAGGTTTACGATCGTTACATACTGGGGCCTGAAAAATCTTCCTTATTGAATATTGGTTTTTTTTTTTTTTTTTTTTTTTTTTTACAGAGATGACCAAAATTCCTGAGTTATAACTTTGCATTAACACAATGCAAAGAGGGTATATAGAAATATAGAAAAGAAACAAATCAAACCATAAATGGTGCAGTTTGGTACACCTGCGTCTGAGAAGAAAACTGACAAATAGGAAGACATGCTAAAACTCTGTAATTCTAGCAAAAACACTTTTCTTGGTTGGTTCTGAGAGAATAATCATGGATTTTCAAAGACAGATCAGCTGTCATGCCAGTTATTAACAGTACTGCTGTAGTGACAGCAATTGAAGTACAGTGAACTTGCCACCTCTTGGGGCAAGTGAGTTAATTCATCACTGAAAAGTCACACTCAGAATCAGCTCTGTGGAATTATGTTCAATAAGACTTTTGTGAAATTTTCTTTCTCTTTTTGTAACCGGTTACTGTAGTGTCAGTCAAAAGAGGAGGCAGGCCAGACAAAAGCAGTTTTCTGAGCTCTAGATGTGGACACTGGATTGAAATTGCTGCTGCATCTACTTTGTAAGAAACCAGGTCTTCTAGTGCTTGTTCTTCTCTGGAACAGCCCCTGAGAACAGGACAGGTGATGACTTCAGCATATAAAAAAACATGTTGGGTAGGTTTTGATTCCAGTTCATTCTCTCTGAATCAAATCTAATTTTAAAAAGGAGAGGGATCTGTTGGTCTTTACTTGCACATCAATGTCCTGTACAAAATGTATAACCATGAAGCCTGAGGACTATGACCCATAAACAGCAGGCTTTAAAAGGCACCTATAATTTGATGATTTTGCCATCTGTTGTGCTCGTTGCGAGCATTTGCCACCTCAGAAAATGAAGTTTTACTTTGTCTTGCTCTTAAACTTGTCTCTGTAATTGCTTCAAAAGGTGCATTCTGAGCTCTGAATGCCTGCAGTTCCCTACAGATTGTCAGAAACTAGAGGCAACAGAATAGTTGGTCAGCACTTCTGATCCAGCTGCCAGTTGCTTTTGGTTCTTAGCAATTAAAATTTAGAACAGCTTTTCTGTTCCTTATTGTCTGCCTTCAAATGGAACACCCACCTAAAAGGTGACCCCTGCCATGTTGTTCTCTTGAATTAAAATACAGAAAAAGCAATGCTTTTAGTCCTTAAAATCAGGCTTCCAGTGCTAAAATTTTCAGGAGTTCTGAAGGTCTCATTGAGACCTATTATAATTGCCCAGACTATACCAACCTGCTAGCTCAAATCTCATCCCAAATAGTAACCTATGAGAGAAAATCTAGATTTCTTTTATATCAAGAATATGCCTGCATGTTTACTTTTAAAAAGAAGTGCTACACACTATGGTCTGTGCATAAGAAGACAAAATTGAATCTGAGTAGCAGTTTGGAAAGATGTGATCTTGTAAGCCACACACTCAGGCTTTACCCCTTGAAGTGCCACATTAACCTCTTTTCTCCAGCAACAATAGTCCCACAGTTGCACTTTTATAGGATATCTCTTGGGTATCTTCAGCATTTGCTTTTTGTTTCCTGGCATACATGCTTACAGTTCTTCAACAACCCTATCTTCCTTCCCCTTTCTCTCCCCCCCACCAAAGGAAACTTGTGATTTTTGTTAGTTTTCTGAGACAAAATGAAATAGAAAGAATTAGTATTGAATTAGCAAGCATAGAGAAGAAAGAAATGGAATGGAGCATGCTGAATTATTTTTCATTATTTTCCATGGACCTAATGGATATGAGTAAACCGGGGTAGACTTTTAAAGAATTATATTAACTTCTTTTCTATTAATTTGCTTGAGCTGTAAAAACTGCTTTTTCTTTTTAAAACTACCTTTCACATTGTCTTGGGTTTTCTTGGATAGTGATGATTGTTATTTTGGAGCGTCTAGTTAATTTTGATTTCATCTCCTTTACTCTTTTATAATAGATACTGATTATGTGGTGCTTTTTCAGCATTGGCTCATACTTAAGGCAGAGTGGTTGCCCCAATAGGGAAGGCTGAAAGTAGATTAAAGATTATCTTCAGGAGGTACAATGTTGAAGCCAGTGGATGACTTGGTATCTCAGTGAATTGTTCTCACAAATTAATAGATTAATACAGTTCCCTAAAGCAAATAAAAAATAAATGCAATGAATGGGCTTAAAGGTGTGTTGGAATGTTCTGTCACTGTCTGTTCTCGTTAGGTGATTCACTTTCTGAAGGTTGAACTCTGGGACACATCCACTTGTATTGTCTGGCTTTTTTCTTTGTGACATACTGTCTACACACTTTAAAGATGAGAAACAGAATCTCAGAGCTTTATATCTGTGCTGTTAGTGGCTAATAACAGTTTAAATAGATAGTATTTCATTTGCTCTGCTTATTAACCCTCAACGTTTGTTTTTCAAACTCAGTTTTGCTCAGCTATTTCAGATCGATTGTTAAATTCCTATTTTATTTTAAAGCATTGTGGTAAAGGGTGGTCTTTGGAAATTTTCTTGGCTGTTTGCATTCCCCGTGAGTTATAGCTGACAGTGTTCTCATTCTTGCTGAAAGCACTGAACTGAACAAACCTTGCACTGGCTGGTTAATGTCAGGTCAGGTGTGAACACCCTGCATGTGTTTAAAAGTTTGTATGCAGCATTGAAAGAGAAAAATCTCTTCAACAAAATGCTTATGTTTTGTTTACCCCAATTAGAAATAGCAGTCAGCTAAAATCTGAAGTCTGATAAAAGCATAAGACCCTGCAAGTAGGCAGATGTATGTCCTTGTATCTCTTACTGTTGTAGGAAACTTTTGCCTCAAATTGTTCCAGCTTTTTGTCAGGTGTGGAAATCTGAATAGAAACATTAGTGCAAACAAGGCAGCAATAGACTAAGCCAGCTGTGCTGAGTGACAGGCCTGCAACTACATTAGTGGTTATTCCAGAACCATAAAGGACCTAGAGAGATTGAATACATGTTACTCTGAAAATTTCTCCTTAATTTTGGTTTTGGTAAGAACTGTGAGTTCATTGGTTTTCAAGGAAAGGAAGAGGAAATCTTTGCTCCTTGGTTAGTGATGTTAATATGAAGATCTGAGGAAGGTTCCATTAATATCCTGACTAAAATTAGGACAGGCAATCTCTATTGAAACATACCAGAAGAAAATCTTGAATTAATACCCAAAACTGTGCTTCTCTGACCAAAAGGCCTCTGAATTGAAGTAGGTCACTTTTAATTCCTCACATTAAAACCACAGTCAACACTTGGAAAGGACAATGCTCTCAAAAGCAGAGTGGCCTGTATTGCTTTCAGACCAGCAAATGAATTGACAGCAGTTCTTTTTAAGAAATAAATATAATTATAAGATACAGTATCTTTCAAATATAATGAGTTAAAACGGTATAGTAGTAACTTTGCTTTTGAGATAACTCTGTCAGTTGTCACTGAGTGATTGTGGGTCCTGGAGTGGCTTATCAGTACATGCAAACAGTGTGATACTCAGCAGTTGTACGAACAAAGCTGAGCCTGTCACTGGCAACCAGTTAAGTGTATGATGATGTCATACTGGTTTAGTTTCTTAATGGTGCTTCCTGGCTCTGCTGAGGGTCTCAATACGTTTCTGAAGTATCTGTAATGTTTCAAATAACTGGCAATGGTTTCTCTGTTTCAGTGATGAGGTGAATTTTTCTAGTGTAACTTTGTTGTTGTTTTTGTTGTTACAAACCACTGGATAAAACAATTGCACTTAGAATTTATAAAAAAAAAAAAAACAACTTTACCTTGACTTTAGGTGTTAGCTGATTGTCAGTCATGAGGAAGCTGTGATCTTCCTGCATATGCAAGCTAGCTAGGGAATATAGTCATGATGTTCTACAGGGAATCAGTACTGACATCTTTCCACTAAAACCAACGGAATTAATTGTAAGACTGAAGAACTTATACTTTTCACTTCACTAATTTGAGTGATCTGCTAATTATCAGAAAGCAAGAAGCTTACTTCCTGTGCTTTCTGAAATTGCAGCTTCTGATGTGGGTTTTTTTAGCTCTGTCCCTTGAAGAGTAAATCTTGTTAGATGCAAGAAGTATTTGATATCATGACATAATTCTGCTAATCCATGTTATCACTAGTGATCTTTTAGAGATAAACCATTTTTTTCATATATTCTGGCTCACCATACTAATGTTGCATCTTCTCATGGATCCAGGTTAGTATTTACTCATGGAAGCACAGCCCTCTGAGGCTGCTCCACACACTCAAACTGCACTGACACAGAGCAGTTAGTTTTGGAGAGATGCTTGGTGAGAGCTGGCAGTGCTCCTTTGCAGACGCCATCTCCAGCAGACCCAGGGTCATGTGCATGGGAACTGGCAGCCCATGTGAGCAGCCTTTCCTGAAGGAGTCTGCTCCCTGCAGTCACAAAGTGTCTGTGAAGAGCCTCATGTCAGGACCTGGGTGTGCGTGCGTGCCCCGCTGTGCTGCTCTTCAAACCATGGCCCAGAACGTGCTGTGGGGTGCTGCTTATCTGAACCAACCTGCAGTGCTGCAGTGTCATCCTTTCAATGCCATAATGACTTCATGGAAATTTCTGCAATGTAAAGTGACAGCATTAAAGCCTCACTGTGCCTGGGTACCTCAGGTGCAGGAGAGGGATTAAAGCCCCTTGAAGTATTAAAATGCATGTATATAAGAACAGTGTTTCAAAAATTTGTTAAAACTTAGTCCATAAGCACCAATATTGGTAAATATTAGTAAGCAGTAAATATTTAAATATAATTTTTTATAAATGGTAGAACCTGATAGGCAAATTTGACTTTTTCACAGAACTCCCATGGTGCTGTTTGGCCAAGATAAGACTGTTTCAAAGTACCCATAAAGCCCTAGATTAGTCAGGACATGCAGGTTTGTATCTATACTGTGTTCTGTATTTTAACATCAAACCAACATTATGTGGGACATCCAATCTGAAGCTGTGACCCTTAGGGGCACCCATGTTTGAGACATATCTTTGTCCTTTACTTGCTTTTTGTTCCTGAACAGAAAGATGCAAAAGTTGCATTTTTGCCCACACATTCACAGTGCCTGTACTTCAGCAGTATCAGGAGGACATGAGTGTGTCTAACTTCAGTGTAACTGTCCTCAGTGTGTTTTGTTTTGGCTCATAAAAGTATTTTTGTTTTTTAAAAATGTATTACATTTTTGTAGAGTTCCGGTCAGCAAAATAGGAGAGGTGGCTGGAGAGCCCAAACCTTGCAACCTTGTGACACCTTCCTGGAGTCATTTGAGGAGAGAAAACAATTTTTTTATTTATTGCCCAGGACTGCTGAAATTCTCAAGTTGACTGGGAAAATGAGCCACAAATGTACAGGGTGATTATAGCCCACACATTTCTTTGTGATTCACACCTTAAGTGTGTTGTACAGCCAGTATGACTCTGCAGTGAGCAAAAAAAATCTGTTTGCAGCTGTTGATGAGTGTGATCTTGGTGGGAGGTAAAGGCAAGACACAAGTCAATGAAAATGCCAAAACAATCTCTCAGTAACTGTTTCATGTTGCAAGCTTACAGCTGGACATCATGATCACAGGAGCAGCATGAAGCAGCTGGACACTTTGCCAAATTTGTGCTGCGTCTGTTAAGGATGGTGCAGCAGAAAAAAGCTCTGTTGTGCACTGTGAAACGTGCAGAGCAGATGTTCTTCTTCATCTTTGTATAACAAAAGTAAAATGCCCTTAGAGCTGGGGTTGTTGAGTGAAGGACTGACTGTCTTATTTGGGACTGAGCAGGGATTACTCACTGCAAAGCTACCTAAGCCCTGCTCCACTGTGGGTGTGCGCACACACCAGTGCTCCCAGTTTGGGTTGGCTGTCCAGTATTTTGAGCCACTGGTCACAGCTGTGTGGGTTCAGGTTATTACCAGGCTATCCTTTCTTCCTTGTGCACCTTCTGAATCATCCTTTCTGTCAACCAGAAGGAATTGTTCACTCCTGTGTTTTGCTAGGAAAGCACCTCATCAGGGGCTATGCAGTGGGGTGTATTGCTGGGTGTTGGCAGCATTCAGGGAGCACAGTGCAGAGTGTTCTGGGCACTGGTGTTTTCACACTGTGTTGCTTTGGAAAGAATAACTGCAGGGAGGACAGCTGGGAAGTCTCATGTCAATCTTATATCCATGTGCTGTCTTACAGCTTTCTTGTTGCATTTCTTTCGCTCTAAATCTTTCAAAGAAGGGATCTCATAGCTGTTTTGTAATAATGCCTTCTGGCATACCAGCTTGCTTAAATGTTTCTCTTCTTTTAATATTTATTTCTGAATTTCCTCAGGAAGAATAGCCGAACAGCTTGAGAAATACGTATGTTGAGATTTCCTAGCTGAGTCCTACTGATCCTGTTTGTTGGCAGCTGCAGCTGAAATTGTTACTGTCCTTGTGTAGGAGAGTGGATGGATTAAAGCAATGTGTAAATGTGGGGAAAGAGCTAGAATTTAACCCCAGATCCCCTTTCTTCTGTATGTGGCCAACTGCGTTACGCGCTAACAGCTTCACAACTGTGGTGTAACACCAGCAGTGTTTGTCATTCCCAAACTGCAGTCTTGCCTCCTAAATATGCTTCTAATCTTGCAGACTGACACCAGATCTCTGTGTGCCAGAAGGTGAGTGACAGGGTACAGATTAAAACCCTGTGATGAAGCAAAGCTTATGTAGTGCTGTTTGGCAAAACCTTTCCATGGTATTGAGAGTGCAGCTACAGTCTCTTAAATGGTGGCATTTCTTACCTGCTGCAGCCTGCAGTCTGTAATCAGGAGAGGGCCTGAAATGTCAGAGAAATCATCATCAATCCTCTATGTGAAAGCTAAAGATGGAAGGCTTTTTCTCACTTTTGTTTTTAATTTGACTAAACACAAGAAAAAAGAAATGCAGTATATATGATTTTGTTGTAAGACTGTCTGGCTTTCCTGTTAGATGAAATTAATTTGAGTTCCATTTTGAAAACAATCTTCTTACGCTCAGAAACTTGTAACAGATATGAAAGATTTTGCCACAAGTCTTTGAACACTTTGGGGTGTTTATAGCAGGTGATGTGAATCATATCTCAAGCCCCTGCAACCTCTTGAGTTTTCTACCAGGATTATATATTGGAAGTCTGCTTACAAGAGAAAGATCAAAGGATAGAGTGTGGTCCAAAAAAAAAAAAAAAAAGCTTTGGGTTGCCCTTTCTTAAATCTTGATACTTATGCAGTTTTCTGAGAAACCCTCCAGTAAAAACAGGGCAGTCACATAATTTTTCCAATGGGGCACGGAGGGAGTCAGATCTGCTTTCCACAAGAAAAATAAGTATAAAATGAATTTTTTTTCCATTTGTGGGTCACTTTCCTTACCTCAGCATACTGCAGTAAAGCATGTCTGAAGGGATTTTTTCTTCAGTGAAATTACTCAGTACAAATTATGGTTTCTTTCTAAGGTGTTAGTCTACTGCCAGCTCAGCTCAGTCTCTATTTTGCCATAGTTTCTCACCAACAGAAACAATTTAGAGGCTTTTGCTCTGTGTGCCTTTCCTGTTGTAAAGAATTTTAGTGTGTTTTTGGAGGTTTGGATGCAATGCACAAACTAGTATCTTTTGAAGTTCATCCTTTCATTGTAGAACTACCAAAAACTATTTGTGGATTAAAACAAATGCTTCTCAAGATCAATCCTATTTGCTTAAATCTATTTGTATAAAAACATTTGATTTGGGAAAATAAATGAAATGGAAGCTACATTTCTTTATGCCAGGTTTGTATTCTTCTCGGGCAGACATTTCAGTGCAATCCTGATCTAACAGGATTTGTCAGCTTGGTGCAAAGCTGTGGGATATCAGTTCCAACTGGACTCTGTCATCTCCAACTCGTTCTGAATTGAATCTCTTTGAGAATCATGTGTTGATCATTGTTTTAAATTCCTGATACCATATCTCTGCAAAAATGAGAATTGAAATGCATGTCAAAAAAATAGGCCTTCCCTTTGAGAAAAGTGAAATGAACTCATGAGATATGCATATGATATAAATGTGCTTGAGCAATTTATGTAGAATATAAACTGTACAAAAGATGGTGTGTTTTTAGCTTTTAGGAAACATTTCTGTCTGAATTAGCAGTTGTCAAGATGGCATGGTTGAAAAGATTTTCTGCTGTAAAGAGATGAAACATTACCTCTCCAAACACCTTGGCTCATCTAAGGAAGAAGGTTGAGACAATTGTTTTACAGCCCTCTGAACACAGCAAGGTACCTGCAGGGATTCTTTGCAAATTCTTTTGATACTGTCTAAGGAGTGCCAGACTCCCTTTCACACTTAAGAAGTGTGAGAATTTTGCTTATCTTGGAGACTAAAGGACCTAGGAGATGAATGGAGATGGAAATAATAATGAAAAAAAAATATTGTGCTTTCTTCCTGAAAATGGATAGATTTGTGTTTGATGCAGTGGCATTACTATTTTGTTCCACTTTCAGAATCTGATTTTGTTCAGCACTATGTAAAATCTTCAGGCTTTTTTTACAACTCCTGGAGCCTTTTCCTTATACCAAGCAGCTTCCTTTTGGCACCCTTGCTTTGTGCATAGGTGCTGTGCCCCTTTTTCAGTGCACTGATCAAGATTTGGTGCCCATTCCTGGCAATCAGCAGCCCTTCATAAGTCAGAGTTATACTGGAGGAGGTTTGGAAGAGGCTTTGGAGGTGATAAAGTTCCTGTTTTAAAATAAAGCTGGAAATGGCAGATTGGGTGAAATTCTGTCTGTTCAGCTTTCTGCCACATCATGGAGAAAGAAGTCTGGTCTTCAGTCAGAAATTTTCCAATTTCAGATTTGGACTGAGCTGATCTTTGGTATTAAAGTATTAAGCTGGTGGCAGAGAAATGAGAATGGGGAAAAGAAAAAAAAACAGCACAACTATTGCTTTCAGCTTGTAAACTTTAATAAATTTAATCTCAGATAGAGGAGTTCTGGTGAAGTCGGGCTGTGTAGGAGCACTGGCATAATTAATGGGTTGCAGGGAAATACTTAAATAGTGCAACACAGAATATGCATTCCCCTTAGGACTGGGGTCTGTAGAAGTACTTCTCTGAAAGAAGCTGCTGCCAGCAAGACACTAAGTGGGCTGTGTTACTGCCTTTTTTTGGTCTTTAGGATTCTAAAATGAGAATACGAAAGTTTAAACAAAGCAGAAAATTTATCAGAGGCATAATTTTTTTAAAATGTGTTTTGTGTTTGAGAGAAAATGTTACTGTTCCTGAGATCTTGTGGCACCCAGTGACTGATAGGGGACTGAATCAGTGCTCTTTCTGTAGTGTTTTATAAGTTTGAGGTACTTCATTGGGTCAAGTACTTTTCCTGGCTGCCCAGGAAATGCTTCATTGGATAATGTACCAGCTTCTGTACATTGCTTCTTCACTACTGGAAGGTAATGAATTACGTACACATGGACCAAACTTTTGATTGTGGTGGTATTTTTCTGTGTTCAGCATGTTTTTGCTCCTGCTTACAAAGAAATACTTCAACTCTTTGGGGTGTTATTGAGCAAGAACTAGCTGACTTGGTACAATTGTTCAGTCATTGTGAGTGTACAGTCATTGAAGAGAGGCTGGGGAGCACTGCTAATCAATAGAAGCCGGCTTTTGTTAATCATTTGTTTTTCTTCTCATGCTTGTTTTCTGGAATTTCGTCAGTAGTGTTGGCCCCTGATGGTATTTACATTTGTCTTCTGAATTCCCAGCCTTGCTGTTGGTGAGCAGGACATAGCATGTGGTGAGACTTCACTCAGCAGGCACAGCCCCACCATCATCAGTTGTTTGCTCCTCTCCCATCCCTCTTTCTTACAGCTTGACTATTACTTATCTTTATTCTGTAAGAACTGGTACTTCTGTGCCAAGGAGGCTGTGCATATGTTGCTGCAACTGTCTGACTCTGGGACTTCTGTTTTGCAAGATCTCATGTACTCCAATCAGGTAGTATCAAAAATTTTTCTGCTTCAGAGCTTTTATGAAAGTGGTTTAATATCATAGGTCTGGTTTTATTAATTTAAATTTTATATTTTTTATATTCTTGTGTGCTTTTATGATGAAAGTACTAAAATTAGCACTACAGCTGATCCAGTTGATGCTTGCTGTTGGAGTTACATAGGAATAGTCACAGAAGCTTTGTTATTCTTCTAGATCTGTTAGTCTGTCATCCTTCTGGAGCATTAACTCCACATTCTGCTTGACATATAATTTGGCCCGAAAGCTTTTGATTGTGTTAGGATAGTTTGTTAGATTTCAGAAATGTCTGTTGGTATTTGTCTTTCTCTTTCAGTACATCTTCACTCTTGAATGTACTTGGCTCCTCTTCAGGGAACAAGTAACTCTGCGGAATTGTGATGCTGCAACAAATGCTATACCTCAGGCTCTGAAAATCCAACGGGAAAAATACTCATTTTTCTATGTTACAAATCAGCTTCCCATTTAAGTACAGCAGTTTGTTTTCTTCTGTCAGTTCTTCCTTACTGCTACTGAGAAATAGTTTCATTACAGCTAAAGAATGATTCATTAGCATGTGGTTTGCATTTGTAGGAAGCCAGTCTTGTAGAGGCCACATTCCTGGTGCTTGTTTGTTTTACAGACTCAAATGCAGATGTTTTCCTTGTACAAACAAGTCAGAGGTGTCTGTCTGGGTCTGCCAGGCTGGGGGCTTAAGATAACAACCCATCCCAGGCTGGCAGTGAGGCTTCATCCATGCAGGCTGTGCACTGGCAGCAGCAGCCCTGTGTGCCACGCTCCATCTAATCACAGGCTTCTGTGATGGGAGGGAGGACAATGCTGCTGGCAGCCTTTGTTTTCAGAGGGTCACATTGCATTGCTGGTGAAGTTGAGGAAGGTGACATGCCAGATCTTGTACAGCATGAGCTAATGCTTTGGTTCTCCTAGAAAAAGAGTTTTTGTACATTGAAAATTGCTCTTTAATTAGTGGGATTTCTTAGTAACCAGCAAAGTGGGCAGGTCAGAATATGGTGATGGGCAAAAGTCAATTAAACACATCTGCTTTGTGTGTTGGTTTTGCCCTGGTTTAATTCACTGACTGAACCATCCAGCAATGAAAAATGCCAGTGCAGGACCAGGGCAGTATCATGTGGCAGCAATAGGTCAGTTGTGTTGTGAAACTGCACCTTCAGCAGTGTTGACTTAGAAGAGCAATGAATATGCCACTTCTAGGTGTGCAGAGCTGGCTGGTTTTGTAGGAGTGACCATTGCTTGTTTTTCCTTCCAGGATTGTGTTGGTGTGCTGTCTGTACTACATCACATCCTGAGATTCACTTGTAGCAGGGTTCAAGAAGGCCTATGGCATTTCAGCCAATGATTGGGGCTGACAGCTTCTCTAGGAGAAAAAAAAGCAACTCTTCCTGCAGCTAGAACTGAAGGAGTTGTTTTGTGTGAGCAAAGTAGAGAGATGCCTTGGTGATAGCTCATCTTGGAGTGTGGGAGGCAGAGCCCTTTAGTGTCAGAGGGTGTTTGAATGCAGAATGTGCAGACACCAGACTTGCCCAGGTGCTTCTTAGCGCAAATAGCAGTGAGGAGACAGGCATTGTCAGCCCTCTGACTTCCTCTGGAAAAGGTCTGTTGTTTGGAGGACACCTGCTTTGTTTGAACTCTAGGACCTGAAGGGGTTGAGAAGTAGGGTGAAGGTCTATCAGCTCAGCAGATGTCTGTGGTCTTGGTGGGTAGTAATCTTTGTGCAAGCACAGAAGTCTGTTTTCTTCTGAAATAAACTAATACATAAAATGAAGGAGGATTTGTTTGCTTGTACCCTTGTAGCATGACTTTAAATGTCATGTTGCAGTACTCTGATGGTGCTCAGGCTAGCACGGATTGTGCTAGTGTTTGCCAAGAGTCCATGTAATGCAAGCAGCTCTGCATGGAAACAGGCCCTGTCACAGTAGTTTTCTATCTTCCTCTCCACTCCAGCATGCAACTTTCTTCTCTACAGTGAAGGGCTGGCAAAATGTTTTGTATTTTCCCCATACCCTTTGCTGTCCCAGCTTGCCTGCATTTGCAGCCTGTTGCTTTTCCACCTCAGGAAGTGATATTTGTCTGCCCTACTTTGCACATTTGGTGAGGACCCCGATCACTGTCTAGTCTGGCCCTCCAGAGTGGTGATGACAGTCAGGACTGGATGTGGGGCTTCCATGAGCAGTTAAGCTAATCCAGTGCATTCTTGATTCCTTCCTCTCTGTGCTGTTGTAACAAAGTTAGTTTTTGGTGCACCCATACTTCATTCCAGCTTTTGTATTGCAGATGTACTGGCTGTGAGCATCATGTCTAGTGATTTAATGTGAATTGATTATCACTGGGATGTTGTACTGAGTCTGTACAATTTTTATATGAAAATCATACTCCTAAGCAGAGGTGCAGCTTTAAAATGTGTGAAGTTTGACCTTTTTTTTTTCTTTTATTTTCTACCTAGGTATCACATGCTGTTGCAAAGTTAGTATTAGTTAGTTTCCACTGGCAAATCTCAGAGATTTTGGAAAGGTAAGTGGAAATAGTCTTATCTTGTCTGTGCTTAGTGCTTTCCCCCCTAATTTTGCAGAAATGCTCAGGGTGCTCCACAGGTGTGTTTTTTGGCAAGTGTCTTTGGACCTGGAAGCAGGACATGCAGTTCATTTTAGGGAGCAGAGAAAACTACTGATTTGTTGAGGCTGCACTGCCTTTAAGAAATTTTTAAACAGGGAGAGGTTAGTAGTGGCAAATGTCTTTCAGTTTAGGAATTATTGTTATGCTAGGAACCCTCTAGGTAAATCTGTCTTAAATTTTGAGATAACAGATTGAGAATGCTGCATCTGTATTTATTTAATAGACATAAAGATAACATATGTTCTACCTTGAACATAGGAGTCATAAATCATAAAGGAGCACTGACCCTATAATGATGTAGTCTTTAGTAGTACATTCACACTGAAGTTTTTGCTCCTTTTGACGTTATTTTTTTTTTCCCAAGCTGGCCAGCATTTGGAGAGCAGGAGAAGATAATGTGAGAGAACTGAGTACTGCAGCTCCCCTGTTTGGTCAGTGTCACTGTAACAAAGCCCTCCAACTGATTTCAAAAAGAGGGTTCGGACTCGGCCCAAACATATGCGGGAAGTGCGTTGGGAGGCACTGCTGGCTGGCAGCCCCTCCACAAAATACTGGCTCAGAACTGAATATTGTCTGAAAATAGAGAGCATATCAGATTGACTCATTCTGCCCAGACATTTTTGGCCCTGTAGCCAGCAACTTCATCCAGAGAATGTATGGAAAATGCATCCTGTGTATGGACGCTGTTGCCTCCTTGGTTACCCTGTATCCTCTGAAAGCTTTTCTCTGGGGTTCAAGGAGGGTGAGATTCCTGCATAGCAGCTCAGAGTGATCCTGCAGGTTAACTTATGAGACTCAAACAAGAGGAAATTTGGGGAAGGGTTTACTTCTAAAGTGATGATTTTTCAAATTGTTCTCCATTTGATCTTGTCCTCAAACTTCTCTCTTGATACAAAATGACATTGTCAAAAGAAAGCTCACTAGTACAACTAAGAAGTGCTGGTGAGGAGGAAGGACTTACAGCAAGGCCACAACAGTGATGCTGCTGTTTCTGAATTCAGTGGGGTATAAACATTCGTCCACAAAGGAAATCACAAGCAGCAAAATGTGTTTAATTCTATGGCTGCTGATAGCTTCATATGCCTAAAGGGTGTTAATCTGTCACGGGGTAATTACTCAAGTAGACAGTAGTTTGGAGTTAAAGTGAGACTTAACCAGGACAGCTTAATTTTACAGAGGAATAGGAGACCGTCTGGAGCCTCACTGGTGTGTGTTATTGTGGACAGTGGCTTAGGACTACTCTAGGAGTGTGGATGGAAAATCTTATCTTTAAAAGCTAATTTTTAAATTTCCTAATTTTTCATGGGAGGGAGTAGTAGTATTTCTGCTTCTGAATAAACCCTCATAAAGTTTTGTTGATGGGAGCTCAGCTCTCTGTATGAAGGAGCCTCACACAGGAGACATTTCCACTTTCCTTATTGAAACCTACCCTACTCTTTGCACAGAGACAACTGTTTATTCAGGCGAGAAGGATCAATTTAATGATGCAAAATGTTTTCAGTACTTGATTTGATCATTCTTCAATTGCCTTTTCAGGCACAAGTCTAATGCTGCGCAATTGCTAGTAGAAGCTCGAGTTCAGCCCACCTCATCCAAACATGTAAGTATGTGAACTATCCCGTCTGTTCCCTTGGCAGACACCTCTGACCCCCCTCATGGGGGATTGCATTACTAATGGCATACTCTGTCCAATGTTAACCCTTTGCAGACTCGGATCTGACACCCTGATTCATTGTTGGGTTTACTTCTGAAATCACAGTGCATTCAAAAGGTCTCTGATCTTTAAATTGCAGCTTTGCTGTTGGCTTGCAGGTGGTGTTCAAGGATTACTTTCTTCAAGAAAATCAGGATCATTTTTTTGGCACAAGTGATGGCAGACAATGGAAGGAGCAGAGTGCATGGGCTTGGCTGCCTCTTCCGATTCTGTTCTCTGTTAAAAGATACTGAAAGGAAGTTCTGGCTGCACAGAGTGAACAGAGCTTGTCTGTGTCTGGAACAGATTTTTTGATTTTTTTTTTAATATTTTCTTTTACTTTTTTAATCTCTTTTTATCTATTTGCACTGCTCAGCTTGGGGATGCTTAAGCTAAATCTCCCAGTGAGTTGTGTTGCTGCTGAGTCAGTCAGTGCTGATATTTGAACCAACAACTTGTTTTTTGTATCCAGGGCTACACAGATCTTCAGATACTTCCCCCCCCCCCCGCCCTCCTTTAAGCAGAAGCTTCCTGTTGCATGTTTATAGATTTCATTCACGGTGGGTGTCTTGGTACAATGCAGAATTACCCTAGGAACACATTGCCATGTGTCAGATTTTGAGTGATAAAATATTACATCTGGGAAGCAGTCTCAGTTGTGGGGGAGAGGAGATCTTAAAAGCCTGATTTGGTATCTGAGCTCTCTTGTAACTAGCAGATAGTGAAAAAGCTAAGTTGACAGAAGTATAAGCTTCATGGGCTCAAATTATCTGCCTAAAGTCCAGGAAAAAAAAAAATCTTTCTAATCTGGCATACCTGCAAATTAGTCAGTGTATTTCAAGATTTATTCAAGTCTTGTATCAGCTGTCACTTGAGTATTCCCCCTGCATTCCTTGGCAGGCAAGGCAAAGACCATCAGCTTATCATTTCAGGCAGGGTCCCGAGAATGGACCAAATACTTTCCCAGCTTTACAGTATTACATTAATTTACAGTTGCTTTATATTTTGCTCAGAGGAGGTAAGAAGTGGTACAGGAATCTTTTTTTGCCCAATGTGGCAAACTTCTATACATACTGCAAAACTGAGACAAAACATTACAAATATAAACATAACTACTGAGACAAAATGCATGCAAATAATTGATGCAGTGAAGAACAGTGTAACTCTTCTGTCCTGTTGCCACTTCATCTTCTCATGCCAGTCATCTTCTCATGAAATACCTGTAAGAGGAGAGAGAAAAGAAAACCCAGTCCCTCTTGGACTGGTTTTAAAAAGGAAGGACTCGCCATCTGATGTTAATTTTATGTTCTCTGCCATGGGCATCTGTAGCTACCCATGGGATCCCTGAGCTTTGCCCTTTGTACAGCAGTCGGGCTCTTCATTTGCAATAAATCCTACCTATCTGCCATAGGTTACCAACTGTCCCCATGTAAGACTGGGTCCTGCCTGCAGTCCACCTCCAAGAGCAGCTCTGAGCTCTAAGCAATCGAGTTGCCTAAAGCTTCAGTGAGTCAGGTAGTCCTTTAATTGGGGGGTTTATTCTCTCTGCCTCAGCAAACAACAGCATTGGAGAAGACAGAGGTTGCAAAACCCCTCTTGTGTATCAATTGGAGGCAAGCAGCCTATTGCACACTCCTGGTGAGATTATCCAGTGCTGGAGTGGGGATAGAGATGTGTTCTCCCATCTCCAAGGGTTCTAAACCTCCTGCCCAGGAGGCTGTCCTTTGAGTCAGAGACCAGGGCTCTCTGCCATTATGCATTATGAAGGACACTCTGGGACCCCAGGGTCCTTGTGTTTCATCCTCCAACAGCTTTATGCTGGCTCCCCCCATCAGTGAAATCATCCACACATACTGTTGCAGTTTCCTTTGCATGCCTGCTGTATTCTTGCAGCTGAGCCAGCTGAGTTGCACAATAGGGCATTTGTTTAGTTGTTGCACTGGGTGCTGCCTCCTCACACTCCCTCTCATAAGCAGCATCAGTCTTTGTAAGTGGTCAGAGTTTAGGGAGAGGTTGGAGGTCTGGCTTTGCTGTATCAAGCTCCTCCCAAGGATAAAGGCAGGTGACATCATCATCAGTAAGGTCCACCTGTTTAGTGAGTCTGGAAAGCCTCCCCACCTCATTCTCCAAAACCTCCCCATTCAAGCAGGCAATCTACAAATATAGTTCTCTTTCTCTTACAAGGGATTTGTTTAGTCATATATGCAAGTTTTCTGTAAGTCTCCTTTCAGCATTTAACTCATCATGTGTTTTCTCCTGGTCACTGTGTTCTGCCTCCAAGGTCACCTGCAGTATTTTAGCCAATTTAGTCAAAGACCCATTCACCACCTTATCTCATTGCTTAACTCTGTGCTTATCTCTTTGAGCAGTTATTAAAGCAGCTCCCAAAAGTGTGCAGACTATGGATTTGCTGTTACCAATTTTTTTCTTCTTTTTTGCTAAATACTGTATTTTTTTCACTAGACCAGCCAGAGAATGCCAATTTTCCTCAGCCCAGCTCTGTCCATTTGAAGCTGGACAAGCTTTATAATCCTTCAGCAAGTCTAGCTGAAGGTAGCAGTTGAGATTGCACTTTTCCCAGGTTACCACGATCTCTCTGCTGGAAAATTCGGCTTCAGCTGAGTAATAGTTCTTCTTTATCCAGCGCTCTGTGTGTTGTCCCAGTAGAAAATAGCTCCTCACCACCCTCAAAGACACCCTGCTCGCTGCACCTGAAAGACTATCACGCCCTGAGCTCTCTCAATGAGTGTTTGAAAGGGGCGTAGGTATTTTGATACCCCTAGGCAGAGTGCGGGAGAAGACAGCAAACTTCTCAAGTAGTTGAATAGCAAACTTTTACTTACAAACTTGGGACCATAAAGGACTTGGCAAATATTAAAGCAATATCCAATTAAAGTAAGGCAAGGTGCTCACTTAGCAAACTCTAATCCATCCAGATTTCAAGAAAAGGAAGTTAGGAGAAGAAAGAAAGAATGAGAGAAAGAGAAAGATAATAGTCACCACCTTGGATCCAGTCAATCTTAGCTGCTGTAAGGTCCAAGGCAGTGGGACTCATCAAGACTGCATGCTGTCCTTATGGCCTTTTACCTGTTCGGGCCCCTCCCCACAGGTGGGGCTTTCAGTGTTCCAGTGGCTTGGTCCACTTTGGCCTGGACCAGAGGCTCTAGGCTCCAGTGGGTGGGATGTGGAGCAGTGACCACCTCACCTTCCCAGAACTTGTCCTGCCCCCACCCAAACACACACTTCAGTTGTTTTGAGTCATTAATAATTTCTCCAGTCTCCTACAAATGGTAGGATTTTATTTTAGGAAGAAAGATACTATGATTAAAAAGTTAATTTAAGCTTGATTTGCTAGGCAATTCATTATAATCTGCATGTGCTAGAGCAAGGTGCTCTGTGCTTCAGCTTGTAATACAGGATGATTCTGGGGACAGATGCTTATAGTGTCTGTAGGGGGACTGACCCCATAGGGACAAGCTGTAGTGGTGAGCTCAGAGAGGCAGCTTGCGAGGGTTTGAGGTAGCACGTGTGCTCTTCAGGCTGAGCAGCTAATCCAGGCAATCAGTGCAATTACAGACTCAGTGAATCTTGTTCTGATCTGTAAGTGAGGCCATTTAGAACAAATTTGCATTACTTCTCTTTCATGTGGCCATGCCATAAATCAAGCTCTGTCAGTCATATGGCTGCATATCCTGGTGCTGCTGCTCTGTGTCTCCAGCATGCAGAGATCAGTGTGGAAACTGATGGCAGGCTCACACCAGCTTCTCCACAAGTAGCAAAGTGGATGCAAAGTGATTATATGACTTCTCTGTGAATGGAAAAACTGGAACATAAACTGCAGCTGACAGCTTTGTAGGGCTTTGGTTTTGATGATGCTGGGCTAGACCTAGTTCTGCAGGTCCCAGGGATGAGTGGAGATATATTGAAGGCTGGATCTGTTGTCTGGGGGTCAGCTCTGCACTATGTAGGGGGAAACCCGACTACTTTGAGTGGTTTGGTGAAGCAGTAGCAGTTATGCCTGATTTGAAACAAACCCTCTTAATCTTTTTCAGCTGAAGGGATGATGCCTGTTTTGCCAAATGTAGCATAGGCAGAAGATAAGAGATGGGAGGTGATAGTTTGTGAATTCCCTTTTCTCTCCATATAAACACTCTTGTGTCTTCCATTACCCAAAACTACTGTCTGGTAAAAGGACATTGCTAAGTCTGCAGTGACAGCTGCTCTCCAGAGCCTCTGGAAATAGTCTGGCCCAGCTAACAAAGAATATTAGTAAATCCAGGGAAGGATTAACACGATGTATTTCAAACAAGGTGAGACCAAGAACCAGGAAAGTAAAGATGAGTTCTGGGCAGCACTAGAGGAGAGGCAGAAACTCTTCAGAAATTAATCTTGTGCTGTGAGGTTAGAGGTTCTTTAGAAGGACTGACTGTTTGGGGCAGTGCAGCACCTTAGCACACCAGCTGCTTATGAACCTGTTCTGGCCTCGACCTCTGTGGACACCGTTGTCACAGTGAGGGTGATGCAGGTGTCTGTGGATGAGCTGAAAATACTCTGGGAAGTGTGAGATGCTTTCACTTTACTGCTGATTTGTCTCTCTCCCAGGCAATGGTACATTCCTCCCACCACTGCGCAGTGTGCATGCAGTTTGTCCGGAAGGAGAACTTGCTCTCCCTGGCTTGTCAGCACCAGTTCTGTCGCAGCTGCTGGGAGCAGCACTGTACAGTGCTTGTCAAGGATGGTGTTGGAGTTGGTGAGTTCAAGGTGGATGCGGTGCTGGGTCTGTATTTGCCCCACTGGCCATTCTGATGAGTCAAGAGCATGACTGTAACAAGTCATAAACTGCAAATCTGTTGAATAGAATTTGCATCTGTTATGATGTGCAATGCCCCTGGAGTGCCTGTGGATGCAAACATCTGTTCCCTTTGTGCTGGGGAGAAGCCAGTAGCTGCCAGATTTGCTTTGGGCTTTTCTGAGCCTGTTTTTCATGTTGTCATGGCAGTAACATGTAATTTTCTAATTTAAGTATATGACGTTGTGAATACTGGTTGAAGCACTCACTGGTCCTGGATACACATGTGCCCTGTCATCTTTTGGTGAAGACAGTTGGGTTTCAGCTTTTCAGCAGCCCTGATTTGTTTCACAGTTGTATCCCTCTTGCCACAACAACAGATGGCACTCGGGAAATTGTTGAATACTCTGTGCATTCACCCCTTAGTATAAGTTGCACTGTTCTAAAATGTTGCTTTCTCTTCTCAGGGGTGTCCTGCATGGCTCAGGACTGTCTACTCCGGACACCAGAAGATTTTGTGTTTCCATTGCTGCCTAGTGAAGAGCTGAAAGACAAATACAGGCGCTACCTCTTCAGGGACTATGTGGAGGTAGTAGATTTTTTCAGTTTTAAAATACCCTAGGTCAAGTCACCAATGACTTGCAGAAATTTTTTTTGAAGTGTCTTGCATTTTTGATTACAACTGCAGTAACTGCAGCAAAATTGTCCTCAATAGGCATGATGTGGCTGCTTCTGTAGAGCAGCCTCACTGGCAAAATGCTCTAGCAGGTTGCCAAAGTAAATTCTGCTGTAAGGTCATCCACTAACTCCTTGGCTGGTGCTTCAGAATTCTCAGTGTTGCAGCTGAGAATTTCAAAACTTCAATCTGATTATTCAAGTCCTTCTTGTTCTTTGCATAATTTATTTTAGGTCCAGAAAAATAGGTCCCTCAACTTAGGGTAGCCCAGCTTCATTGATTTGCTCAATAACATTTTATATGCGCTTTCTTGAAATTAAAGTAGCATTATGCAGGAGTTTTCTGATAACTGGGAACAGACAGGGAACATTAAAAAAGTAGCAAAGCATTATGAAATCATGGTGTCATCTCTTCTCAATAAGAGACCCTCTGGTAAGAAATGGCCACCACAGAAGAGCAGCTAAATAGCTTCTGGGAGATAAAGAGAATATGGGAAAAGAGCTCAAATTGAATAAAATAGTTTTAGTGTGCTTGTGGGATTTTGCTTTTTGTGCTCACTTAGTCTGTAGCTGTCTTTTTGAATTCCCTGTTCTAGAGAAGCTCTAAGTAACTAACAAACCTCTTCCATATTAGGAAATGCAGAATCTGCTCTGATAGCCAAGACCTGGTGGCACTTTTTTTATATGAAGTAACTGCTACTCTTATATGAAGTAACTTACATGTTTTTGAGGATAGGAATGGTTAAAGTTGAACAGATAATGGTCTCCTGCACCCACTGCTGATCTTACTCCTTTGTTGTGTCCACAGAGCCATTACCAGCTGCAGCTGTGTCCTGGTGCAGATTGCCCTATGGTCATACAGGTACAAGAGCCAAAAGCCCGGCGAGTGCAGTGCAATCGTTGCAATGAGGTCTTCTGGTAAGAAACAGAGAAGGTTACAGATCACAGGGAAAGTGTGTGCTGCCCTCAGAGCCAATCCTTTTGCTTGCCAACAGTTTTGGTGTGTAGAAGTATCTGAAATGCTTTGCTAGAGTTGTCTGTAACTTGAGTAAGCCTGAGTAATTGGACACTTGTGATTTGACTTCTTCTGCAGGTGGTCACATGTCCCCTTGCTTCCTAAACTCCTGGGAACTTGTGTGTTCTGACAACCAGGGGACACAGAGCTTGAGTAACCAAGGGGTTTACAAATGTACCATTCTCGCATTTTGGCTAGGTTAAAAATTTTCCTACAGACACAGTGTTTGATATAGATTCTGGTAGTAAACATGGAGTCCTCCTTGCTATCTGCTGGCATTGAATTTAAGTTTATTAAAAACATTTTGCTCTCAGTTTAGAGACCCAACTTTCTGGTGTCTCCATGCAAATGGCCCTTACTCACCTGGGGTTGTCAAGCCATGCTAGTACAGGTGCCCAATGTCTGCCACTGGAATCAGGTTATTTGTAAGTGACTGGTCCACTGCAGAACTCTGTAGTCATGTTAGGGAAGACATTGGTGGGCTCTAGGAAGATGCACATCACCCCTCAGACACATGATTTGTCAGGCCTGGTTTCACTTTCATCCTGACTCTGGCTTTTACACAAGAAGGGGGAATTGGAGTTCAGTCTTGGTCTTCACACTCTACTAATACACAAGAGCATTTCCATCCTTTACTGGGCCCCCCTGATTTTGGTCAGGAAAACCTCAATCCTTGAGTCATTTCCTTAGAAATTGATATGTCTTTTTCTTTTTTCTTCCCCTGTTAAGCTTTAAGTGTCGGCAGATGTACCACGCGCCCACAGACTGCGCTACCATTCGGAAATGGCTCACCAAGTGTGCAGATGACTCTGAAACAGCCAACTACATCAGTGCTCATACTAAAGATGTAAGGACAGACACCTGCATGTTATTTCTTGTCCTCTAGCCCTGCCTGGAAAGCAGGATATAATTCTGTACACACATAGCATTGTGTTCTTCTTTTTCACAGACTGAAAATTCTCACAGCTCCCTAGGGACTGTCAAGAAACTTTCATCAGAAGCTACTGTCATATGTGAACTAATTATGTCCCTATGGCAGTCATATAACTCAACTGAATGCCTTGGGAATGTTTTGTGTGGGAAGCTCAGCTGCAGTAAGAACCTGGTGGTCCTTATTCCAGACCCGGTGTGAATGTCTTTGGCTGCCAGGTGTGCTGTCCTCCCACAGGCAAAAGAATTGTGGCTTCTTTGAAACAGTCAGTGGAGATGTATTTATAATGGAAGGAGAGGGTGTCATAAGTGTGAAGTTAGTACCAAGAAAGGCACCAGTGGTGTTTAAGCCTGAAAAACTTTGTGCAATACTGTGAACTGGAGGGCGAGGGAAGAAGTCTTGATTTGGCAAGGACTGCAAAGTGGGGTAGTTGAAGTCTGTAAATTAGACATTGGAGAACTTGTAGTAGATTTAGACCCAAGACAAAGAAATAGTATTACATACTGTGCACACTAGCCTACCTATAGAATCGTTGTATAAATATACTACCTACCTTTGTCCTCTAAATTTGCAGTCTGAGACTGGAACTTTTAATATCTTCTAGGCATTTTGTGGCCTGACTTCAAAACAGTTTTTGGCTACACTTGTGCTACCATGGCCAATGGCAATTGTGACAGTGGTGATTAGCTGCAAGCTTCGGTTATGTTAGGAAAGGGGGTACTTAGATGGATCAGAGATTTCAAGTTCCCTTCCTTCTCTGGAGAAGGTGTCAGCGGGTGATGGTATTGTTTCTATTATGCTTGTTTGCAGAAATAAGATTCTCTTTTATTGAGCATGGTCCTGGGATACATTTTGCCTGACATGAAAATTTATACAAAGTAGCAAAACTCACTTCCTCCCTTTTACCTGTGTAGCCCAAAAAATGTATCTGGGCACTCCAGGGTATCTGTGGAGCGGGGGTGTGTGCATCTCTCCTGTGGTTAGGCAGATTCTCTGCGGGTAGCTGAGATGTCATTTATTAGTGGCTGCTGAAGGCAGAATATAGTGATAATTATCTGTAGTCAAAGTAGCTGTGATGCACTGTCATACTTGAATTAATTGTGTCCCTGTGCCTGAGTAACTGCAGAGTGGTAACTCGGCAAGATCTTTCGTTTTACAAGGAGTAACAACAGTAAATTTGTTTTCTTGAGCAAACAGTCTGGTGCTGCAGTGTTAACTTCCTTTGCCTTTCTGCTGTCTTTTAAATGGAGCTGTCAGGAACTGGTGGGGAGCAGCGTATAAATGCTAATATTCTCATATGAGAATATTTCTCATATGTGAATGCATATTTTTAAGGAAAAAAAGGCAGAGAGGAGTAATGACACAAGTGCTGTCATTCTTCAGAAGGCTGCTAGAGCTAGATCTAACAATTATGTCTGTTTCCTCAGTGTCCCAAGTGCAATATCTGTATTGAAAAGAATGGAGGCTGCAATCACATGGTGAGTAATTCCCTGAACATGTCAAACCTCCCTTGTTCTAAGTGGAATTTTTTTCCCACACTTTCTGCTAACCAAGTGCCTCTTGTCTCTTCTTTTTCAGCAATGTTCGAAATGCAAGCATGGTAAGTTGGGTTTGGAAGCTGTTTCCTCTGCCATGTTTATCAGTGATCCCTTCTTTTTTTTTTAATGATATTAAGACAAATTGTGAACACAGACTGAAATATTTTCCCCCAGTAAAAGCTGAACCGGATTTAATTACAGATTTCTGTGTGATGGCTTTTTTTCCCCTGCTGGCTGTGATCTCAGCCGAATTCTGATTCAGTGCTGGTTTAGCTTTTGCCCCTGATTTGTCTATTAGATAGAGAATTCTCCAGAATATTAACAGTGGAATCCATTTCACAGGAGAGCTTTCCATGTAATTGTATTTGTAATCAGCTGAAAATATTGTCAAATGTAGCCATTTACTCAGATCAGTTTAAGTCCTTCTGCTTAGGGATGGAAATAATAAGCTTCAACCCAGATGCAGGAACTGTAAATGTAACAGCAGGCATTGAACTTCTCAGTCCACTCTTGTGCAATTAGCAGCCTGAGTGTCTTTGGCCCATTGTGTTGCCCTACAAAATGACAGCCTGTTCTTGTACTTACCTTTTTATGGCAGAATTAATTTCTGTTGCCTTGGAGTGCAATAGTTGTATTCAATCCTCTGAGTTAAATGTACCACTAGAAACTATTGTATTATCAGAACTTTATCAGTAGGGTGATTGAAGATGACTGTCATCTCTCATTTCCTTTGCTTTGGAGTTCTTGGCAGCACTGGATGTGCTTTGATGGAGCTCTGTGACAAGGGGGAGCAGGCAAGGCCCAAGATACCATGGTGACTTAGCACTCAAGAAGGCCCATGAACTTGGAAATTACAGATTTCAGTCTCATTATCATAAGTAACACAGAAGAGATTCTTATTGTAGCAATCTCCATCTTTTTTCCTTCACAGCAGAACACTCACAGCTTCTCTCTGAAATCAGTAAAAACAGGAGAACGTGTATAATTTTCTATTTCTCTCTTTACTCTGCTTTCTTCCTATTTCAGCAGCTTCTAACTCAAAGTGTCATAAACCACTGACATGTGACGTTACCTGGGTTGTTCCCTCCTGGAGAGAACTGAGGGCAGACTTTCTTTTGCGTTACTTAGTTCACTTTTGGATCCAATTGTTCATGTTTTATTCAGGCAGATGTTTGCATGGGGCGGTGTGCCCAAGGTGGGGAGGGTGCAACTCACAAAAGAGACTGGCAGCCTCTTCTCTAACCCAGAGTGACAATATGTGCAGGGTGCAAGTGCAGTTCTGCCCAGTGGTTTTGGTGTACAGGATGCAGAACTTTTAAGATTTACTTTCCATAGTTGAATGAGAGGCTATGCAATTAAAATCTTCAAGACAGGCTGGTATTTCTGGCTCACCGTTGAGTTCTGTTTTGCAAGATGATACAAAATGTGTGTGTTTCTTGGCTCAGCTGAAATATCTGAACACAGATGGGCTTTGTCTCTTGAAGCTTTTCTTTCTCAGAGGTTTTTTCTGTGCATCACAGCGGGTTTTTTGCTGTTTTCTGCAGACTTCTGCTGGATGTGTCTGGGAGACTGGAAGACTCATGGCAGCGAGTACTACGAATGCAGTCGGTACAAAGAGAATCCTGATATTGTAAACCAGAGTCAGCAAGCACAGGCCAGGGAGGCCCTTAAGAAGTACTTGTTCTATTTTGAGAGGGTAGGAGACATCTCCTTGGCCAGAGCTGCTGTAGCCTTTTAATGCTCCCTGCCTGGTGCAAAGGTCGTTGCCAGCAATCTCCGTGCAAGAACTGCCCAAAGAGAATCTGTGCAGAATGTTTACCCCTGTTGTTTTTCACTCAAAATCCTGCCCTGAAAGTTCCATCCAAACCAGTGATATCATACCCAAAGCAAATCATATTCACTCCCATATTCCCTTGTGCTAGAGAAGATCAGTATTACTTGTGTGCCACTGTACCATGTACCTGTAGGGTGAGTGGTGCTGCAGTAGATAGGTATTGCTCCAATCATTTCCTTTCAGGACTAGGGAACTTCTGTTCCTTGCAGTATGTGTTTATACAGATAAAAACTAAATAAATTCTACCGTGTTCAATGCTCCATTGGCTGTAGCAAAGTTTTACTAAAATTTCATGTAATCTTATTTTTAAAAGTTGCCATCAGAGCATCTCTGTCCACACAGCAGGCTCCCTGCACCTGGCCATGCAGAGCAACTCTACAGCAGCATCTCTAGAAGAGAATGTGGTAGAAGTTAAATATTGCTGCATTTCATTTTCCCCATTAAAATGCATTTATTCTTCACAGCATGAGCCAAGTCCTGTCATAAAAGAAATATCTTCTTTCCTGGCTCTCCAGACCAACAGGCTTTGGGAAATAGCCATGTTTACAATGTGCACGTGGATATTAGAGTTCACTGAGTCCGTGTCAAATGTTAATTTAAACTCTTGACCTTCCTGTAGAAACCTTTTAAGTAGAGGATTCACTGTGACTTTTCCCCTTGTTAGACACAAGGTCACTGTGTGACCAGAGGACATTCCCACTCGGAGGAGCTGGGTTTGTTCCCTGCTCTTGCTGCTGTCAGTCTGTTGTCTACAGCCTCCACCACTTGCTAATGGAGGTGCTGTCTTGCTATTCTTTCTCACAGCATGTCTTGCCTTGCTGAACTCCTACCCCACTCCAATTTCTGCTTGCTAGAGCTTGTGCTTTTACAGCAGTACTGCTCTGTTCTCATGCCATTTTTTTTCCTTTCCCTGTCTCCCCACCTCTTGCAGTGGGAGAATCACAACAAAAGCCTACAGCTGGAGGCACAGACATACCAACGAATCCAGGAGAAAATCCAAGAAAGAGTTATGAACAACTTGGGAACATGGATAGATTGGCAATACCTACAGAATGCTGCAAAACTACTTGCAAAGGTGGGTAATTGTGTTTTGTTTGGCACAAAGAAGAGAATACATGCCAGAATGCTAACCTCATAACACCAAGTAAGGAAGGAAGTTTAAGAGTTGTGGTTTTGTGGGACAGTACTTCTGGTCTAGGACATGAGCTAACCAAAAATCGTCTAGAAGTGACCTCTGTGAAGTCATACTCCACAATACATAGACCTGCACAAATTCTTCCAAGGAAGGTGTAGGGAATTCTACCAGGAAGAGTACAGTTGTCAGGAGGTAGCTTCGTAGCCTGTGGTGATCACATAAATGTGACTGTTCTGACTTCCAAGACTGAGACTTCTGTCCTTTTCTCTCTCTCTTCCTCCTACTCTTGGACAGTGTCGTTACACCCTGCAGTACACATATCCATATGCCTACTACATGGAGTCTGGTCCCAGAAAGAAGCTGGTAAGATGTTCTGCTCCTTTTTTTTGCTGATAACTCTTTGGGGTATAGCTGGCAGCATGCAGAGCTGAATTACAGAGCTGGGCAGTGTCTAAAACATTAGTCCTGAGTTTGAGGTAAGGACAGGATAAAATAGGTGGGTTTGCACCTTTCTTCTTCACTTCAAGTCGATCAGCAGCTCTGTCCTCTTATACACTACATTAATTTCCCAGGGGACTTCACTGCACTTTCACTAACAAGCCATTTATCCAGAACGTTTTGAGGCTGGAAGTGTGCATTTATTTCTTGCTAATACTTATCATAATGCTGTAGGCCATGTTTCCTGTGAAGAGCTGCTGGAGGAGAGCTTTTACTTGGATCAGGGTGTAGCTTTGCTTTTTATTCCTCGTATAAGTTCCTTGCTGGCTTGGTGCATCTCATGGGCTGAAAAAGCACAAAAATAACCTTGAATTCAGTGAAGAGTTTTTTCTTTGACTCAGCTGTCCTATAAAACCTGTTACAGAATCTGTCTTCATGTCATCATGTGTTCTCTAAGGCTGTGGATAGATGTTCTCTTCTGGATCTGACTGTGCTAATGGAACAAGTTGCTGCTCCCAGCAGTGGTTAAAAATCCCTTCACTCTGCCTGAAGAGCTACTTATGAGAGCATTTTTTTCCCTGTTTATGGCAAAATAAGCTGAATTAGGAGGTATTTGTCATGTGCAGTTTTTAGGCTGAATGAGTTAATTTTGAGTGATGCAGGTTGGGGAGTGCTTACACAGGAAATGCCCACAAGGGGTGATCCTTGTAGATGAAGGTGGATAAGGAGGAGCCACAAACTTCCTCTGCCAGCACTGCTGTCAGCAGAACACATCTGCTCCTCAAGTGTAATGAAACTGCTCCACTAAACTAGTTTCTTGTTGATGTCTCTTATTTTGCTCTTTGCAGTTTGAATACCAGCAGGCTCAGCTGGAAGCTGAAATTGAAAATCTCTCATGGAAGGTGGAGCGAGCAGACAGCTATGACAGAGGGGTGAGTGTTCTGTTTGCTTGAGCCTGTTGGCCAGATTTTGTTTGTTGGGCTTAACACTTCGGCAGGAGTTCTAAAGCTATCAAGTGAGGGTTCTGAGAATTTAGATCCAGAAGCCACCTTTAGACAGGAGATGATGTAGAAGCAGAGTGCTCACTGCCTTGTGGGTGAGGAGGGAGGGCTGCAGGGATTCCTGCAAAACGAAACAAGTCCCATGGAGCTCTGGAGGAGACTGCATGCAGCCTTCTGGTGAAAAGCAGTTTCCTTAAGTGTGTGTAGCATTTTAGACAGAGAAGGTGCTGGGTAACTGCAGAGGGAGCCCATGTAAAAAGGAAGAGGATCTGAGATCTTGTATTCCAGAGTGTGCATGAAGTGTGTGATGGTTGATGCTTCTCAAGCTGGAGTTCAGTATTCTCCTAAGGAAAGTGAGGTCTTCTCCAGGGATTTTATGCTAACAGTTTGTACCTTCTCTTTTACCAGGACTTAGAGAATCAGATGCACATAGCAGAGCAGAGACGGAGAACCCTGCTGAAAGACTTCCATGACACATAAGAGAGGAGGAAATGACAGTGCAGGGGTGAGAGCAGCGAGTGAAGTGATGGTAGCTTCACTAGGATAAGCCGGCACTGCCTCTGGGAGAACATGGCCAAGGACAAAGCCACCCCTCCCCTTGCAAGTCAGACACATGCAAACACCACCTCTTAGTCCAGTTTGTTCTCTTATCTTTCTGTTTCTGTTTCTGCCAGGCTAGAGGCCAGAGCTCAGATTGGCGTTATTTCCTGGGCCATTATCCTTCCTGCCCTTGATGGTTTCAGAAGGGGAGGGAGCTTTTTTTCTGAATGGCTGTTAATAGTGTTAGATCATTACAGTTTATGTAATTTTCAACGGTTGTACAATTATACAGACAAACCTTAGAATAACACAAAACCCTTTTTAAAAATAAATTGGCAGTGGAGTGTTTTTCCTTAATCTGCTTGTAAATTTAATGGGCTTTTCCCCCTCTCCCTCTCCCTTCCTCTGACCCGAAAATCCTCCTAGTCACTGAAGGAGGTTAAAAAATATCTCAGCTAGATTTTCCAGTGCTCCTTTAACCAGGGCATTGAAGCATTGGCATTGCATGAGGAGAGTGGCTGGTGTTAAGGGTGGCTGCTGCTGTGTCTGGCCTGACAGTACCGGCAGTGGCTGTGATTCAGTAGGATCACATGTGACATCTCTTTTACTTGTAAATCAGCTGTGCAAAATCCAGCTACACAAAGAAAAGCAAACAGAGGAATTGGACAGACCGGGTTACCAGTGGGGGATATGCCCTGAGTTGGAGAGAAATTGAGAGAAATCAGATTCTGCATTTGGTGAATTTTAGGTCTTCCATGTAGATTTTTGCTTTACTTGTTTTTGTGGGGAGGATGTTGTATTGCCAAAGTGAGTGATGAGGGAGTAGTAGCATACAGTTGTTAATCAAGGCTTAGGGCTTTTTGCAGAGTGAAAGAATCTATGTTCTAACAGTGCCATGCAGCCTGATGAAGATTATTTGTGCCTGCTGGGTAGCATGGCTGAGAAAAATTGATCTCATTCATCCAAGTGAGAATAAACACCACTACATTATGAGGAGGAAATATTATGTACAGCACACTCCCTGGCACATGTTGGCAATGTGGACGGGCACTTGAATACAGGTGCACTGCTTGTGCAGAGCCTGCACCAAGCCAGGCAGAAAAATTAACTAGCGAAATTAATTTATTTGTATATTAGTATTGATGCTGGTGGGAACTAACCAGAAAATTGATTGTTAGGAGCATGTGGAGCTTTTTTATTAACATTCTCTTTTCTAATGTAAAAATACACTAAAATAAAAATATGAAAACCTAGTTCATCTTAGTAGGGATTAACATGAAAAGGTTACTTAAATGCTGACTCTTGCCTGTTTGCTACAGGAAGCAGGCCACATACTAGAATTTCACAGATACCCCTGTCACTCGCACCAGGAGCTTGTTTGCAGCCAGTAAGGTGCAGCTGGTGTCTGATTTGAGGAAATTTTCACCTCCGTGGGGAACTCATGGGGTTCTTTCCTATGCTGTATTTGGAAGTGTTGCCTTTGATGCATCCCTGTATTGTTTTTATGCAATGTCACTTGATAAAGATTAAACTGGCGGGGGGAAAAGTGCTAAATTCCTGCATGTCAGAATAAGCTAACTCTGCTGTTGGAGCTTCTTTCATGTACCTGAGATATGTGACCCTAGGTATTTGCAGCAGGTGTAATTGGGCTCATAGATTTTATCAAGACTGATGCATTAGTTTAAGCAAGGAGTAGCTGTCACAGGAGCTGCTCCTGTGGCCATGCTTGCTGTACACAGAAGAAAATTTCAAACGGAGAGGCCTTTACCTTCCTCCCTCCCATCCCTGGTGTGGGATCTATCCTCAGGGAACAAGGGAATGCACTGCGAGAAGCAGCTGGCCATGGAGTGAGTGTTACAACAGAAGCAGCTGAGGGTAGGGCAGGCTTGTGGAGAGATGGCTGGAGTCAGGGAGCAGGGCAGGGAAGGGGTCTGTGGTTTCTGGGAGCAGCAGTGTGCTTGCTGTGCAAGAGATCTCCATAGCCATGGCTCCTTATGTTCCTGCTCTGTCCTGTTCTGGCTCTCCTCAAAACTGGAGCTGTAGACATAGATTTGACCTTGCTCCAGTCTCTTGATTTCACTCCTTACCCTGCACCCAGCAGCAGCCTCTCTGTGCCCTTCTCATGATATATCCTAGAAGTCAGTCTCTCTTCCTCTCCCCTTCCCAAATGATTGTCTAGGCATGCTGCTTCTATGGGAGGGGAGAGTGGAGGGGGGAAGGTTTGCTGAGACCCAGCAGTTCTCAGTGAATAGAACCAATGTTTAAACTATTCTTTAAAAATGTAATATGCAAAGTACTGATTAGGATAAAAGCTGGTGTTCTTGTTGTCTAAACATAACAAGATAATACCTAATCCCTTTGCAGAACAGGTGTGTAGAGTCTCCTAATCCCCAAGAATTTTCACTTCTGTTACATAATTGTCCACCTTTGAGCTAAATGAGAATGAGGTTTTGTCTCTCTCCTTCCCTTCTTCCTTTCCTCCCTCCCTCTCTCCCTCCCTTCCTCTTCTATGCCCCCACAAAATATTTTGCTATGAATCCTTGTTTGTAGACAAGCCAGACCACATAGCTGTGGCCAGGCTTACTGAACAGGCTGCTGAGATGCTTGGCTGAGGAACAGTAATAAGGATTGCACAGTGCACCCACTAATTCTTTCAGATTTTCTGAAACTAGAGCTTTGTCAACAGTTCCATTTATTTTTTTAAACAAAACATCCTTTCAGAAAAAGTGCTGAAAGTCCTGGGTTGCACACATAGATCCTATTGCCATACTCTGGGAAAACAACAGGACTTGCTTTTGCAGCCCAGGCAGGACCACTTCTGTGTTGGTGTTGTACAGAAAGTCATGGACTTCAAGACTAAATGTGCAGGGCACAGGGGCTGCTGGCTCTGTGTACAAGGTGAATGACACTGCTCAGGAGGCAGGTGACAGGAAGGACATGGGGTTTCTTAACACCAAAAGAAAATGCCATTGTCCCCCCTCTAATATAAACACATGGCCCTTTTTCAGTTAGCAAGGTTATATGGATGTAGGTAATAAAAAGTGGCTCAGGAGTCGTTAATTTTGAGGTACAAGTTTCCCTTTGATGCATTACTGCTACAGACGTGGAATGTTTGCTCTCTCTTTTCTTTTTTGCACTTGTGTCCAGCTCCTGCGCCATCCCGACACCTCTCCATCCTTGCATCTGGTAGTCTTTTATTTGGTCTTCGCTTGTGTTAGTGCATTGGCTGCCTCATCTCCATTCGTCCTCAGGCTTCCCAGACTGTAACAAAACGTTTTCTACTGACACCATTAACTGCATGACTGCTGCCCTGCGCAGCGAAGTCTCTGTGCCCGCCCGCAGATGGGGCAGCAGGAGGTTTCTGTACTATAGTCTTGCACTCTAAATTTTAGACTTTTTAAGCAGGTGAAAAATAGAACTTTATTTTTAAATGAGGCACTTGTTCTGGGAATTCCTTTCTCGGCCCCGGTCTGGCTGGGGTTGTGGGACAGCGTTGAGGTGTGTGGGAGGTCACAGGACTGCTCCCACCCCTCGCTTTTCTTCGCAGGCACCAGAGAGGGGCAGGGGCGGCGGAAACCGCCCGGGAGACGGTTGCCAGAGGCGTGCCCGTGGTTTACTTGAAATAAATTGTGACTTTCTAACTTCGGCGGTGTCCTGGCTCTTCTTAGCGGCGGGACGGGGAGGGGCGGGGGCTGGTGTCGCTGTCCCCGCCCCGCGGTGACGCAGCGCCCGCCGGGCCGTTGCCGTGGTGACGCGGGGCCGGGCGGGCCGGGGCGATGGCGGCGGCGGAGGCGCCGACCGAAGGGCCCCCGCTGCCCGGCCCGCCGGGGGGCCGCCCGCGGCCCGTCTGCTCCCGCCCCTACTTCCTCGTCCTCATGGTCTTCGCGCACCTCTACGTCCTCAACGTCCTGGGGCTGCTGCTCTTCGTGCACCTCAGCGCCGGCGAGCCCGGCGGGCCGCCCGCCGCCCCCCCGCCGCCGCCGCCGCCGCCCGCCCGCGCCCTCCCGCGCCTCGAGGGCATCAAGGCAAGGCCGCGACCGGGGGCCGGGGCCGGGGCTGCTGAGCGCTGAACGCTGACCGCTGGTCTCCCCGCAGGTGGGCCACACGCAGCGGGTGGAGCTGGTGCCCGGCAGGGCCCACGCTGTGCGCACCCTCAGCCTCAAGCCGCTCCTGTTCGGTGAGTACCGGCCCCGCCGGGGCAGCTGCTGCCGGTAGCGGGGGGGGGGGGTCCGCCCTGGCGGCGGAGCGGTCTGCCTGCCTGCCTGCCTGTCTGTCTGACACCCGCCGCTGTCTTACACCCACTCGGAAAATGACTTCCCGCGTGTTGGCATCACCTCCCTGTGCTGCTGTTCCTTGAGGCTACGTTAAAGAGTGTGGTATCGTTTAAGGTATGTTGATGCAAAATCCGCAGAGGTTATGTATTCTGGATGGCCCACTTTGAAGAATTTGGAAGGTTAACCTTTCCAGGTTTTCCGGTTCTCTCTAAAATACTAGGAATGGACAGCAGATCTCTGGCAAGAACCTTGAAGAAGCTGCTCAGTATAAAGAAAGGACAAGAGGTGCCCAAACTTTTGTTAATAAATTATGAAAGAGCAATTTAATATTGATGCTTCATCACTGCGGAAATGAGTAACAGGAGAAATGATAGATTTAAAGTCTTCCACCATTTTGTGTCCCATTCTAAATTTATTTTTGGCTTCTCTGATACACAACCACATGACATCTGCCTTTCAGATGTTTTTAAATCTTCTTTACCTTTCTGTGATCTTCTGCTGGTCAACATAATTGAACTCTGTGTTCTGGAAAGCCACTGACAATATGCTAAATAATTTGAGGGGGAGAATCAATCATTACAAAATTCCTACTATTGCAAAGTCAGAGGAAACCTGTTGTTTCTGAAAAGACATAGGGAATCTTTCAGATGCTTTCTCAATAATATAAATAAAGGGATTTTTTCCTGATTCCAAATAGATTGTATGCACTGAAAACCTCACCATTAATTTTTTAGTGGATTTCTGTTGGACATTCACTGTACAGACACACCAACCTGGAGCTGATAACCCCACAGTATCACAAAACTGATGTCATTACCAGAACCATGGTCTGTGGCAATTGCTCTGGTTTTCACTCAGGAAAATTCCTGTTTCCTCTTTCCCTGCCTTTCTAGTACCACTGAAGTGAAACAGTTGGTCCTGGCCTGCAAGTAAGGTGCTGGAAATGATAAGAGGCAGGTTTGTCCTGGTAGCAGTAATCCTGCAGTTTTTAGCTTCTTGTTCCAGTACCTCCATTGGTTTTAAAGGAAGTTTAGCTGCCTGAGGATGCCATCGCAGTGACATTCACCATTTGAGATGCCACGAGTCTGTTCTCCTTTGTCTTCCGATATGAAGTCCCTTATTTAGAAACTGCAAGTTACAAGACAGTTCTTATCTCTCAGATGAACCTGCCAGGAGCCAGTTCTGACCTTAAAAGACTTCCAGAGACTTCTCAATGCAAGCAGTACGAATCTAATTCAACTGGTTTAAAAAAATTTAATTCATTGTATCTGTGTTGCTTAAATTGGTGGAAGTGTTTAACTTGGTTGTGTTTGGTGACTGCAGAAGCCCTTAGCAAAGATTCTTGAGTTTCTGGGGGTTTAACATGAAGTGCTGCAGCATACAAGAGCCAGTTTAAAGAAACAGTGCCTGGTCTGTCATCTGCTTTCAGCAGAGCAGGCTGGAGTGGGACCACAGCAGCAGACAATCATGAATGATTTAATGTGTTCTCTGGGCTTCAGAACACGGTCTGGGAACTGTAGGGAAACTTTAGGTTTGGTTTTTAATTGTGGGTAAGTCACATCTGCATGGAACCCCAAGCGTATTTTATGGAGCTATGAAAAAATCCATGCCCTATTTTTTTCCCCCCTCTGGCTACAAGGCATCATTTCTAAAGCTTGTAAGTCAGACCATCTGTGCAGTTTTCAGTTGGGAAACACTACTAATCAAATAGCCCTACTAATGGAAAACAAATCAGACAAAGCCTTTTCAACCTTAAGAGCTTTTATGTGTTCTGTTTTCCAAACGCAGTCTGTTGAGAAGATACTACCATTGTAGGGACGACCTGACAGCAGATTCTGTGGATTGGGCAGCAGTTTCTAAGACAAGACAGTGGGCAGGAATAAAGATAGGAAATTTGGCTGTGTTTTTCTTCTGAGCCTCAGGGAAGAGAAGTAATCACTGCACAAATGTCCAGGCGCAGTTGAATTGCAGTGTGCGTGTCTGAGCGCTTGTTTCAGCCCACACCAGTGTGAGGAGGAGCCTGCAGCGTGGGTTGTTGGTGTTCCTTGTGAACACAGGGAGGCAATGTGTCTCCAGCAGACCGGCTGTCTCTACATGGCCAGTGCTGCGGGCATAACCAACAAGCCAGAAAGCATTCCTCCCAAAGGCTGTTTTTTTCCGCTTTTTCTGTTTGGTTGTTTTTTTTGTATTTGTTTTTGGGTTTTTTTATTTCAGCCACAGGTTTAAACCAATATAGAAAACTTTCCATGGACAGTGCTTTTGTTAGGCAGTAGAAATCCAACTTGTTTCCTCAGTTGGGGATTTGCTGTTTTCTGCTCTGTGGTCTGGAGCACAGTGTGTACCCCTGCAAGGAAGCGACAGTCCTGCTTGAGTGAGAGAGTGAGCTGCAGAGAACTTGGTAAGACTCAGATTCCCCATATTTTCTGTCTTCCTCACCTACAGGTGGAAGGCCAGGCAGCTGTGGAAGGTTTCTCCCCTGCTCCCATATGAAAACTGCAATATCCTACTGTGCTGGGGCTAGGACTCACCTCCCAGTCCCGAGCAAAGCTACTGTTCACCAAAGCAGAACTTTGAACAGCTGATGTCTCATTCATGCTCTGCTTTTCTCAAGGTTCTTGTGATATCCCCAGTTACCAGAATCTTCTGATCCACACTGAATTTCTGATGTTGAAAAGTAGTTTTCCCTGTCATGTAGAAACCCTCTGCTTTGTGCCTTTCCTGCTTGAGAATGGCTGCTTCCTTTTGTGTGTGTGGATGCTCGTCAACTTTCAGTGCAGGAAGCTGAAGGGACAGCCTGACTCGAGTGGAGTTCAGTGTGCAGTTTTTAAGGGGCTGGGCACAGCTGGGGTGGGATCCTCTCCCCATTAATTTTTCTCAGAGTGTTCAAGAATAAAGTATTTTCTCCATTACATAAAAAGTATCACTTAGCAGTCAGAGAGGCTTTCATGTAATCTCTAGACAGAAAGCAAGCAGGCATTTGTACAGCATCAATGTTTCAGGGTCAAATAATGAATCTGAAATACCAGCTCTGATAATTACAACTAGAAGGAACTGTTATTAAAGGTTTCTTCTAGTTTGTCCTCACCTGCATAGTTAAGTTTGGTTGTGATGTGATGTTGGATCCTATGCAAAGCTGAACATAGCACGTCCTGGATCTACAGAGCCTTGTGAGAGGAACATGTTAAACCTTCATGCTTAAGCTCTGTCTTGGTAAAACAGGGATCTGTTGTGAAGCCCTACCTGTGCAGTATGACTGCTTCAAATCACCTAGAAGTATGACTGTACATCTCCAAAACACCAGCTGCCAGGGAAAGGAGTTTTCTAGCCATAGGGAAGGGAGCAGTTTCTTATTGCTGGAATTGAGATTTTTCAGACCTTCCATCCCGCCTGTTCAGGGCAGCGGTGATGTTTCCACCTCCGCACTGCCTGGTGCAGGTTCCTGTTCCTCTTCTGCCAGGCATAGGCCTTGTTCACCACCACTTTGTCACTCTGTACTTCCCCACTTATGACGAAGACCCCTGCCTGAGTGCCTTTCATGATGTTGTGGGCACAAGTGGCATCTATGTCCAGCCACTGCTGGAGCCTGGCAGGGATTTCAGTTCTGAGGAGTGGGCCGTGCTTCAGCACCTCCACCTTGGAGGGGTCCAGGTCAAAGTCTGAGATGGTGGTGGTAGTATTCTTCCTCAGGATTCGGATTTTCACTGCTGCAGGGGTTGGAAAAAGAGCTGTGAGTTCTGTTTACTCTTCATAGCTCTTACCTACTTCAAGACATAGAGCCAGCCCAAGGCTTCTCTGCTGTCTGTAATGTGGGGAGGTATCTGACCAAGCTATTGCAATTGCAGTGAACTTGTAAAAGTTCTTATTTGAGGTTAGTTTCCAGTACTGAACGTGGTTCTTAGAATCACTGAATTATTTAGGTTGGAAAATACCTCAAAGATCAAGTTCAACCACTGACCCAGAACTGCCCAGTTCACCACTAAACCATGTCCTCAAGTTCCACATCTACATGTCTTTCAAAAACCTTCAGGGATGGTGACTCAAGCCTGTCCCTGGGCAGCCTGTTCCAGTGCTTGATAATTCTTTTGGTGAAGAAATATTTCCTATTTCCCAATCTGAACCTCTCATTGCAACTTGAATCTATTTCCTCTTGTTCTTGTTACCTGGGAGGGAAGACCTCCTTCTCAGTCCCTTTCCCTCCTAAGAGTGGCAAAGATGTATCAGCACTGCTGCAAAAACCCTGGAGAAGTCATGGGCACAGACAAGCAGATAGATGAAAGTCCTGGTCTTGTGCAAATTGCTTGACTTTTCTCTGAGCAGGGATTTCAGGAAGTGACATGACTGACAGCTGCTTAGGATTTGCAACCTTCTTTTTTTATTGAAAATATCTTTGTTTTTCTGTATGCGTGCCTGAATTCAAGACAGTATCTTGAAAACTTCCTGCCATCTGATTGAGCAGAGCCAGTGCTGCTGCTTGCTTGTGCTAGGAGAGGGAGAGTCACAATACTAGAACAGCACTATTAAAATTTGAAATAGCTGGCATGGAATTTGCTAAAGATTCTTATAGGCATTGATTGAAATGTTTGTCTACAAGGGAAAACCAGAGTACTGCTTGGTTTTAGCAGTCACAGACCAAAATCAAATCAGAGCCCACAGAAATAAATCAGGTCTTCACTTTCAGTGCTGCCAGGAGCTGGGTCCTCCTACTATCTCACAGGTATGGTGGAAACTGAAAATCCCAGGGATCTACTGTAAAAGCTGCAGTTTCTCCAAGTCAGTATGTAATACCAAAACTATTTTCTGTCCATGCCACTGCCTGGCTGCTGGAGGGAATGGCAGCAATTGAGAGGAGAAGGAGGGTACTCACCAAAATCATTTGCACAGAGGTTTTCTAGGATCTCCCTGGCAGTGCTGGCCTCCTCAAGCTCACAGTCCTTGCAGCTGGCCTGGGGCACTGCTGCAAGAGAAATTAGGTTATAACACCCTTGTCAGTCTCCACTGGAAAAGGCACAATGAAATTTTGAGATCTGCAAGTGGTGGCTTGCTGTTTCCTAGTATAGCTTCTTCCTGAGCTACCCTGGCCCTGGAGAGATACCTCAGACAGGCAGGGTGGGAAACGTTCGAGTCTCCTTCCTGTGACTGGGGCAGACGCTGCTTGTCGTGCTTTGTTCAGGCTTGTGTGTGTTGCTGCATGTTAAAGCAGCAGTGAAAATCCTTAATGAAGATCTCCTAATTTGGATGAAACAGCAAAGTTTCCAGTGGTATAGCCAGATTCATCCAGTGATGCTGAAATGATGTTGAAATGTCTGTTCTCCCCTTAACTGCTCTTGAATCTCCCCCAGTGTTCATCAGTATCTGGGTGTTAATTGAGTCCTTCAGACAGACTTTTTTTCCTGTGTAACTCATGTCTGCAGAGGCTCATGTCCCTTCATGGTGTTTCTAGTGTTTTGAGAGAAGGCTTGCAAAGCATTTCTTTTTGCATGTTTTTAAGCCCTAGACACAGCTGAAAGATCGGGGCTGCAGTTCCATAGCTCCACTGCTATGCACATCTCGCTGCTGGGAGTCTGTACTCCATGAGCTCTCCCACTGTGCCTGGGCCGGAGGCTTTCCAGCCTTTCCTTCCCCCTGCCCCAAACCCTGCAGGGTCTGATGGCACCCGGGGAGCTAATGAATACAGCAGAGAGAGGAACAAGCCACAGTCAATGTTATGCTAATTTTCTAGACACAGTTCCCAGAGAGAACAAAACTAGAATTTGTATATATTTTTTTAAATACAGCTTAAAACAAGAAATATGCAGAATAGAAACAAGTCATAGGATCATCCTTTTGAACTTCCAGTATTACATAGGGGAAAATACATGAAGAAAAAACTTCTTACTTCTTCTGCTTGAGGAATTTTCATCCATGGAGACTGCTGCAATGCACAGCTCATGATCTGCAGGGAACTTGTTGCAGTTCAGGATTTCGGGCCAGGGGTAGCCGTAACAAGCCATGACGGGTGCACAGCTTCTCTTGACAGCTTCACAGAGGCTGCGGCAAGGATAGATGAGCCTGGGGAGGGGATGGGGATTCAGTGCCTCTGTGTGCCTGGCAGGAGGCTGAGGGTCAAGCCCTAGCATCACTGCTGCTGCACAGGGCTGTGTTGAAGGGTTAGCAGGCAATTTTGGGATCTTTGATTTCTTTTTGAACGTTCATGTCCAGGAAGCAAGCAAGGAATTTCTGAGGACATAAGGGATGAGGCAAACTGCCAGAAGCCCTTCACCTCCTTAGGGATCTTTTCTAGTTGTGCAAAGACTGCTTACCTTTACAGGTGCCTGATTACACACCAAATTTCCTTAGCAGCTCTGTACTTTGAGAGCTGCACCTCAAAACTGGGGATTTCTTTCTGCTGCTAGAACTGTTGGGAAAAGCTGGGAAATTGAGAAACCATGTTTTCAGGGCAGGAGCTGGGGTGAGGGGCTGCACAGGAGGTGGGAGGTGAAGCTACTGTATGCCAGCAGCTACTGTAGTGTATGACGGGCTGGCCAGGGCATGTGGCAGCAGTGCCTGGGGTGAGAGAGCAGAAGAATCTCAAGGAGGGAACATAGTTCTGCTATGATATAAAATGTTCATATTTCACTTTCAGAGGGATCTTCCCTGCTGAGTAATCCAATTGTCCCTTGCCAAGAGCAGCAGCACTGCTTTTTGGGGAGTGTTTGGATCACATTGAATGCATTTTCTCTCAGGAGGCGCATTTAGTTGTGCTGCTGCGGGGAGTTAACTGTTACAGCTGAAATAACTCATAAAAGCATCTTACCTGTCCAAGCAGATCGGTGCAAAGAGGGAGCAGAGGAAAATCCTAGCGTCTGGGTGGCATTCCCTGGCCAGCAAGGGCAGCCAGCTGGAAGACTGCTGGATGACTTCTGTCATGGTCTCATGCTCCAGCAGGTTGGGAATCCTCATCTCGGAGTAGCCGATATCATAGCACAGGGCCATGCGGTGCGGGATGGGCATGCAGCTGGAGGATCTCCTCAGGTAGCTCGCCCAGGCACCTGGAGAGCCCCAGAGCAGCAGGCGTGCCAGGAGACCCAGTAGCCATGGGCCACCCAACCTCGAGGGGTGCCTGCGAGGGGACGTGACCATGCTTGGAGCAAGTGAACCGACAGCACACCCCAGACTGAGCTGCTCCTGACTGTGGAATGCCTTTTATAGCCTACGAGCCACCTCTTTGTCAATCCATCCTCATTAAGTTCGGCCCTTTCAGAGCCCTCATGGGGAAGACAATGCTCCAATTTTCATTTGCCAGCGGCCCCGATTGTTTGTATTTTAGCAGGGGTTTGGCTTAGATCAGCAGGTGTGGAAATGAGGGCAGTTGGGGAGGGATGAATGACTTGGCCCGTGTGTCTTGGGGCTCTTTCAGCGAAGATTGAATCTCTGTTTGACACCAGTGCTCCAACCCATCCCCTTTCTCTTGCTCCAGGATTAGTCATTATTTCATAAACCCTAATGTTTTCCTCTCTTTTGTTTTTTGTAAAAGCAATCAAGTGTTGCTTAAAGTCAATTAGGAGGCATTTGTTTAGCTGGATCTATTGTTGAGCAGGCAGGGAGATAGGATGGTCTCACAGCCACAAGTTAACTGTTTCGGAGAGCTGGGGGTAGAGAGGAACTAATTTACAGCTGTGGAGCCAAGTTGTTTGCAGACGGGATTGGCAGCACTCAGCTGGAAACCCCCTCACCTTGCAACCTGCATGACCACATGCTTTCCAGTTAACAGAATTCCTACTTCGTTCTGAAATCCCGTTACTACCACTGAAGAGTGGAATTGTCCTTCCTCCAGCACGTAATTAAGGTTCCCTAAGCCATCATTATTGTAGCCCGGTTTGAGGAACTGGAAATACTGGGGGCATTGGGTGCCAGTGCACAATAGTTTATTTGGACCTGGTGCTGTGCCATGAGGTTCAAAATGGCCAGTAGAAGCTCCAGCTCTGAAGCATCCTCTGGCACAAGGATCCTGTGCTGCCTGTGGCGGAAATTGTTTCCTTGGAGTGTGTTACGGATACAGCTGGCTGCATTGTGTTCCTGGGGCTTCCCAGGAACAGCTCATTTTCTACAGGGCTGGTTCTGGTCTGTGCTTAGCAGGAAGCCAACTGCTTATTGACAGCTTGAGCCGATAGGGTTGATTTCAGGTCATGAAAGTAATTAATTTTTTCCCTCCATTTGAGGATTGCTGCTGTGGTTGATCTATAATGTGTCCTTGGCACATACCTGCAGGAGCTCTAGGGAGCTGAAATTTGGAGAGCAGGACCTTGGGTCTAGGAGCACTTAACCTGTCCTGCATTGGTGGTTTTTCTTTCCCCTTTCAAAACTCCCAGCAGCTGGTAACAAGGTCACCATAGCTGTGACAGACACCAGCCAGGAGGATCCTCTTGAGCCTCCTGGGCCACAGTGTAACTGTGCTTTGGAATGGGACCTTTCCAAGTGCATGATCAGTATACCATGCAGCTAGAAGTCTCCTAGCCTTGTGGTCATTGGTGGATTTCTCTGCACTTTAATTTGTTTGGGATTGTGGAATTGCCTGATTGCTGCTGGGTTTGTGCTGCAAAGGAAAGCTGAAGGTACCTGGGTATGGAGCCTGGCATCCTCCATGTTAAGTATTTTCCTCTTTAATATTGTATGTGATGAACATTTTTAGTGGGGGAATCAAGAGAATGAGTGGGAGTAAGTTAGAATTTTTCTCATTTCTGTTTGAGTTTCATAGTAGAGCACTGTGCCATGCTTCCCTGAAAGGTATTTGGTTTTGTGCAAAGTGCCATCCTCTCCACGTGAGAGCAAGGATGTCTGAAACCCTGGCCATCACCACTGTCCACTGTAAAGATTTTTGGCCTCCCTTCCAGTAAAGCAGCAGTTCCCAGACTGTGATCCACATGGCACCTTTGAAATGGTGATATGCAGTGATATGCATGTGTTTGTTCCCTCCTTTGTCCATTGTTGTATTTGTGAGAGAGTTTAAGAGCTTGACCCCAGGATCCAAACATTTAGGAACTGCTGCTATAAAAATACCTGCCTCCAGCAGCTCAGGTGTGTGGTGTATGCTCTTTGAGAGCCTGTCTGATAGAAGGGTGGATGTTTTTGAATGTCCCAAACTTAGACAGTTCCTAAATTTCCCCCCTACCTCTTTTGATTTTTTTTCCTGAGTCTTCTGCCACCAGCATAGGATCCCACTGTATCAGTTCCTCAGTCTCTGTTGCTGCTCACACTTTTGCTGCAGAAATCCCTGACTTCCTGACAGAGGAGGAGTGCAAGCTCATTGTCCATCTGGCAAAGCTAAAGGGGCTACAGAAGAGCCAGATCCTACCAACAGAGGACTATGAGGAAGCCATGGAAATGATTGAAATCAGCCAGATGGATATTTTCAATCTGCTGGATCACAATCAGGATGGGCAGCTGCAGCTCAGAGAGGTAGAATGTGGGACAGACTGGGGAAGGTTTGCTGGGGACCCTCTGGCACATCCCCTTATCAGATGCTCACTTGGTTACTCATGTGCTTGGGTGGGGCCAGACCCCAGGATATACTGATCACAATTTGCTTAATTTTATGCCTCAAAATTTGTGCTGGCCTTCAGGATGGAAGTTTCTGGGGCAATGTGCTGCAGTTGTCATGCTATTGGGAGGCAGCAACAGTCCTTGGCAGGACTATGTGTTTCCAATATGCTGGATAAAATGTTCCTATGCTGTGGATTGTTGCCTCTTGCTGTGTGTCCTGGGAAGTGAGTTTGTCACGTAGGCCCTGCTTTGTGCAGCTTGTGGGGAACTTACTGTGTGAATTCACAAGCCCCAGCAAAGCCACCCCTATTGATGAGCCGAGGGGGATAATAAGCCTCTTGTCCACAGTTCTTCAGAACCTTTGCCCTGTAAGGCAGGGTGCATCAGGGCAAGTACTGACAGTTCAGGCGTGTCCCTCCTCAGGCTCCCGTTCCAGGTGAAGCTGGGAGTCTGAACTATCCTGTGTATCACGAGTGCTGTGGAGTATGGGGAGCTGTGCCAGTGACAGCCCAGGGCAAGGCTCCTTTCTCTGAAGGTGAGAGCCTGCTGAGAGCTGTTCAGGATTCTGCATCTCTCTGTACGGGTTGAAGGGAAGAATTTTGTTCCAAGTCCTTACCTTGGACAAGTAAAAGCATTCACTTTTATCATCAATAGCTTTACTTTCCCTTCAAGAGAAAACTGTGCTTTCTCCACCTCAGGGCTGGTTAACCAAGTCCCAGCAGTCATTTGCCATGACCTAAACTGGAAATAACAGCACTCATTGGCAACACTCTGTGTGTGGCTGCCAGATGATTCTCACTGCAATCGTCTTTCTACAGAAATGTGCCAATGCCTGTCTGGCTGATGTGCTGGGGAGGAGATCCTGCCAGGCCTCATGCAGGGAATCTGTAGGGTCTTAGGAGTTCAAGAAACCAGTGCTTTTTTTTTTTTATCCATTTATGAATTTCAGGTATTGACCCATACCCGACTTGGGAACGGCAGGTGGATGACCCCTGAAAACATCCGGGAGATGTACACAGCGGTCAAAGCTGATCCTGATGGGAATGGTAAGAGCAGTTCCATGGGAATTCCTTCACCCTCAGCACTTTGGACACCTTGCACAGCCATGTGGGGGAGAGCAAGAGCCACGTTCCTGCCCAGGCCTTTTTCTCTAGCTGAATTCTTTAAAGGGAAGTAGCGCTAGACTGCCCTAGACACCTTCTCAGGGCAGTAAATGCAGGGTAACCCTCTTACTGCAGCACTCCTGCCCCTGCATTACCACTGTAGTGGCTAATTGGTCCCACTGCCTGGGTTTGGATCTTGCTGGAGTAGGACCAGACCACAGCTCTGCACTCCCTCTCCCCTGTCAGACCTGCCTTGGTTCATGCCCTGCTGTAACAAGATCTTAGGGCTGTGCTTCTGCTCCCCTGGTCTGAGAAACTGCTCAGGTTCTGATTAGAGCTCTTGTTATCTGGGATGCAGATATTCAGACACACATTATATGCCCCCCTGTTTGCAGGGAGACTTTTGCAGCAGGCCAAGAGGCCCATGTCACTGTGAGGGGAGAGTGGAATAAGTGGAGGTGGGGGTGATCTTGTCTGTCAGCCTTTGCTGCTGACCCCTCTCTCTGCCACGCAATCTCTCTGTATTCCATGAGGCCACTTCTGGCCCTCCTGCCCCCTGTCTCCCAGGGGCTCCTGCGGGTCCGGATATACACTCTAACCTCTGCTGCTCTAATTAGAGTGGCCTCAATTAAGCAACACTCCATTTCCTAATCAAATTAAGTGAATGCACAGGCTCTACACACTCTCTTCCAGTGACCTGGCATTGAGAGCTGCCCAGGAGGAGCTGCTTTGGCATTGAAGCAGTAGCAGTGTGAATGCATAAATATCCGGAGGGCACCCCGTGCAACTCTCCTCCAAGTTGGTGGCATTCTTGGCAGGGGTATGACTGAGTCCTCAGTGGCTTTTCCACCATTCTGGATATTAACAAATGAAAGGTCCTCTTAAAGGGCTGTTGGCAGGACCTTGCTTCCAGAGTGCTGCTTCCCTCTGTTGTTAGATTGGTACATGACACTGAGAGACCAGGTCATAACCTGGATGTGGCACTGCATCATCAAAGACTGTGGGGATAGAGGGAAGTGGGGATAGAGAGACACTAGGAATAATATCAGTGGATCATTTGGTCATGACCTGAGGACATGGCACCTGAGGAACTGTCCCTGACTGACCCTTGTGGCTAGTCCCTCCTCCTGCCAGGGGGTTCTGGTGCCCAGGGAGCAGAGCTGACACCCAGCAGCACTGGGTTTGCTACCTGAGTGAGCTCCTCTCCCAGCCCATGGTGTGTGCTGGGCACCCCGGGGCAGGGCACTGCATGCTGGTATCAGGGACCTGTGCAAGGCTTCCCTTCTACAGAAAACAAATGTGAGGATTTTCCTGAAGTTGACAAAAGCAAGAGTCCATCCCTTGCTGATTCTAGTTGACTGTAAACAAGAAATACCTGTTTTAGGAGAAACTACTTTATACCTCTTGCTTTTCTGTTATTTCTATTTACGCAAGACCATACTGTCATGCATTCCTCATTTATGTTTTGCAATTACACAAATGCAGAACAATGTACTGCTTGTTTTGTGTGTGGCTTTTTCATAATTACCCTGCAAGGTCATATAGAAAATGTGGTCTGAGGTCCTACTCTGTCCTTAAACATGTTGATTTAAATATCTAAGTAATAAGCCTCAGGACACTGGGTGGCACAGACATTCTTCTATGTATCAGGACTGTAGTGTCTGTTTCTGTCTTTTGATGTATTGATTTGTGTGTTTCAGGAGCTTCTTAATGTTTAAAATGGTGTTTTGCTTGTCCCAGTTCTGACCCTGCACAGTTCACTTTGGCAGGTTGCTCTGTGTCCTCTGCTGCAGGTGAGAGCATTGCTGAAGCCAGTGACCATGGGCAGAAGGGGTGCAGCTTGTGGTGGACACAGTGGACCCAGAGTGGGGTCTGTGTGAGAAAGGCAGTTTCTGCAGTGCCCTCAACTGGTGTTTCTCCAAGTACAGGACACAAGAACTATTACCTGCACCAGAGTCAGGTGGCTTTTCCTGTGTTCCCATAGGTGTGCTAAGTTTGGAGGAGTTCAAGCAGTTGAATATCCGTGATTTCCACAAATACATGGGAAGCCAGAAAGTGAAGATGAGTGACTTGGTGCGCAATAGCCAGCACACCTGGCTGTACCAGGGCGAAGGGGCACACCAGGTCATGAGAGCCATTCGGCAAAGGTAAGGGCCAGGCAGCTGAGGGGAGGTTTGGTTTGGGTAGGCACAAGCATCACCTGTGTGCTGGGAGAGGCAGTGGCAGACTTGCTAATATTCACACTTCCTAATTGTGTGAAAAGTCTTCGGAGTATAAAGAGCAATGAACACAGCTCAAAATGGAGAGATGAGGTTTTCATTAGAACAAGAATTTGTATTGTCCTGTGGAAAGGGAAAAAGAAAAATCAAGCCTTTCACCATCTCCATTCACTTTTGGGAACAGCCCTATAAAACCAGGAAAATTTGGCAGTATATGAAATCATTCATTCTAATTAGTAACTGAGCTTACTGGGAGAAACTGCCTGTTTCCAATGCTGTCTGAGTGCCAGCAGTTAACTGTCATTTGCTTTACTTACTCATGCATTTCACTGAAATCTGTCTTTGCTGTTCAGAGCTGACTTTTTAAAAAGCACGACTTCACCTTAAATTAGTCAAGTTAGTTTAATCCTCCAAGCACACATATTGTAGGGCAGCTCATGGCAGATGGGAGAACCTCTTACCCTTCCCTTCATCTCATTTTTGGTACTGGGAAGGGCTAAGCCCAGCACGTAGTTGTAGTGAGTTTCAGATAATCGGCTGGAGATTAGCTTGTTCTTGTGGTGCTGGTCCTCACCCAGAATGTGGGTGGGTAAAATCTGTCCTGAGGCCTGAAAAACAGCTGTTGGCCACTCCTTTTCTTCAGTGCATTCCAGTGGGAAAAGGGGGTCACATATTGCCTTGATTAGAGCAGACTGTGGCTGCTTCTCTGTGGCAGCTAGCCAGCACACACAAGCATCGGCACTCCACTCATAAGGTCTCCAGTTGCCCACTGTCAAGAGGATGTGAAGACACAGCACTGAAGGAGGCTATTAGTCCTCCCTGGGACCAGGCAGCACCTGCAGGGGCTTTGCTGTCCTGCCCAGGTGCCAAATTCTCCTTGCACCTGCCCCAAGGGCTTCACCAGTCCGGATTCTCAGAGCTCTGAGTGTTCTTTGGCAGGTCTCAAGACGTACCTGCTTGCCTTGGGGATGATCTCAGATGTAGCAGTGGAAAAATCCCAGAGCAGGAGGGCTCCGGTCTCCTTGATCACTTCCAGTGCCCCTCTGCCCTGGGGGAGGCTGCTGAAAAGGCAACAGGGAAAGGTGAGTTAGGTGACAAGACTATTCCTAGAGCTAGTCTCTCATTCACTCTCAGCAGGGAACCTGTGCTTTGCTAACTGTCCCTGAGGTCTGTAGGTGGTGTGCAGGAGTCCAGAGAAGTGATGAGATGCCACATGAAGGCTTCAGGGACATGCACAGAAGGGATCTTGCTGAGCAAGCAAAGTCTTCCTGAGAGCAGTCCTGCTAGAGATACTTCCTTCTGTTTTGTTTTGTTTTTTTACTAACCTTGATGAGGGTTTTCTGAGCCGATGCTGATGGTCCAACAGATCTGTAAGGACCTGGTTGTCTCTTGGCATATTCACTGCAGCCCATCCGTCTCTCTGGCCTTTTGGGGAAGGGGGTTCTTTTTCTCTGGGTTTATTCACTTCTTGGGAGTAGTGGCTGACTAAGGTGAGGGTGGCTTTCCACTCACCTGCTCTGCTCTCTTCCCCAGGGTAATGCGCCTGACACGCTTGCCCCCAGAGATCGTGGAGCACAGCGAGCCCCTCCAGGTTGTGCGGTATGACCAAGGAGGGCACTACCACGCCCACATGGACAGTGGCCCAGTGTTCCCTGAGACTGCCTGCAGCCATACAAAGCTTGTTGCCAATGAAAGCGCCCCCTTTGAGACCTCCTGCCGGTAAGCTCTCCCCTGAACACTTTAGACAAGGGGTGTGAAGAGCCATTTTGCCTCACCTCATCTTGCCTGGGACTCGGTGCTCAGGTTGTGGGCTCACAAACCAGCTCAGGACATCACTGACATGGAGGAGTTTTAAAGGGGAGGTGGGCAAATCCTGTGGGTCCACGCAAGAAAGGCCGAGTGGGTGGGCCTGCCCCAGCAGAGCCTACAAATGTACTCTCTACTCTGGGTAGAGGTTTTCTTTGTTGTCCTTGTGTTACTCTTGGAGAAAAGGTGATGGTGTAAATCATGTGCCACATGATGTCTTAGAGGAGCCACTGTATTTATGGTGGAGTAGCAGGGCATGGAGAGCCCCTGTGCATCTTGTCCTGCTCCAGGTGTGTCTCCTGACAGCCTCTGTCTTGCAGGTATGTGACCGTGCTGTTCTACCTGAACAATGTGACTGGGGGAGGTGAAACAGTCTTTCCTATCGCTGATAACAGGACGTATGAAGAAATGGTAAATGAACCTTGCCCACACATTACCCCTGGGGATTCTGAGTCCCTCTTGGAATGTCTTTATTCATTGCGGCTGTAGAAGTGGTCTGGTGCATTAGGTTGGTGTACATTAGCAGTTTTAGCAAAACTGCGCTCCACTTACAGTCTTTTTCCTCTGAGGATGGGAGGAGGCACAGGGCTTTGACAGCTCAGCTCTCCCTGCTCAGAGGTTTGAGGTGTCAGGCAATGTGTTAAGAAATGGCAGCTGCTCAGAAACAGGTTATGAACCTCCTGGGGCCTGAAACTGGCAGCTCCTGGTGGGTTATGAAAACCCCTGCATCAACCTAAAGCCATCCTGTGGGACAGTCAGGCAGGGATGAGGGGCAAGGGCAACCCAGTGCACGTGCCTTGTTCCAGCCCTGTTTGTAACACCTTCCCTATGGTTTCTCTCCAGTCTCTGATCCAGAATGACATTGACCTGCGAGATACTCGGAAAAACTGTGACAAGGGCAATTTGCGAGTGAAACCTCAGCAAGGCACTGCTGTCTTCTGGTACAATTACCTGTCAGATGGAGAAGGTACAGGCTCACTTCAAAACTGGGCTCTTGGGAGGGGTGAGACTGCAGTAGGTGACAGCCATCATCTCCTTGCTGCAGCTGGGAGCTCAAAGAAAAGCCAAAAAAAGGGTGGTAGCTGCCTGCTAGTGGGAACTGTAGAGTCTTTTTGTCAACAGCTGAGTAGGAGCTTCCTGACTCTGAAAGGCCTTTGTTTACAGGCGGTAGGTCAGTGGCTCCTAATGTCTTTGGGGGACAGGACTAGCTAGCAAACAAAGACCTTGGCTGCACTCACCATCACCAGCTGCCTTCCATCCCACTGTGCAAGCTGAAACTCCTGCTGGAACTTGGTCTGCAATTCAAAATGTGTCACTGATGTGGTGTTGCCCAAAGGGGTGGGGAGGGGAGGTAGACAAAGGCACAGCCATTAGCTCTGCAGCATGAGGACACATGGGCCACCCCATGCCACGCTTAGGGCCAATGCCTGCTTTGTAGTTCAGCCGCAGCCCCATGATATGTCCTTGGGGCTGTTTTTGTCACGAAGTACAGCGCAGTTTTCCCTTACAGGCTGGGAATTGACATGAATCTTTAAGGCTGCTGGTGAGTATGGCTCCAGAGGATTTCCATGGCACATTTTGAGCTGTGGTGGGAAGAAGGAGTGTAGCATGCCAGGTCCCCTGAGAGCAGCCCATGTTTCCATCTCTAGAAGATCCACAGAGGAGGTCACAAGACCAGTGTTTGGGCTGTTGGGTGATAATATCAAGACCATCACTCTCCTGTGAGAAGAGCCCTGTTGTGTTTTTATGAGCAATTTGATCCTAAATGGAAAGTGTCTGCTGATGCATGTCTGCCACAAAAAAACGATACGATCATTGTAAACAGGAAAACGGCTGCAAGCCTCTGGCTTCCATGGGCCTTCTGGTGGCAGTACCCATCTCTTCTATGCCAGCCCTTCTTTTTCCAAAGGAGCTGAGAAAAACAAACTCTGATCTGGATTGTGAGAGCCACTTGTGCTGAGTGGAGAGATGGAGGCACTGGGCATTTTGTACTCAGGGAGCCTGTCCTGATGAACTCCATGTAGGTGCTAGGGTGAGATGGCACTAAGATGGAGAGGTGCCAGGAAAAGTAACTCCTGTAATGTGTCTGACCTCAAATCCAAGCAGGTAATGCAGGTAGGAGAGATGGCATTGGTGTTCGCTAGCCGTGTGTCCCTGTACAGTCCCAGCTGTACCTGCCCTCCTTTGCCACCGTCTAACGGGGTTCTGCTCTGCAGGCTGGGTGGGGGAGCTGGATGATTTCGCTCTGCACGGGGGCTGCCTGGTCACCCAAGGTACCAAGTGGATCGCCAACAACTGGATCAACGTGGACCCCAACCGCCGGCGGCAGCAGCAGTTCCAGCAGGAGATGGAGCGCTTTGCGGGGTCTGAGGCGGGGGCCGGGGCCGGAGCCCCGGGCGAGTGGACAGTGGACAAGGCCTACAGCGGAGTTCACCTGGAGCTGTAGTGCCGGAAATGCTGCTGCGCGCACGTGACCTTTTCCCGCGCAGGGCGGGGGGGCGGGGCCGCGTCGCGCGCCAATAAAGTGCGGAGACACGGGCACCGCCTCCGCGTGCTCTGGGGGCGGGGCGGCGGGGCTGGCCAATAGCAGGGGGCGGGGCGATGGCACGTAGGACTCGGCCAATGAGCGCTGGGGGGGAGCGGTGGCGGGGTCGGTGCAGCTAAGATGGAGTCGGTAGCGCTGGTGGCGCCGGTGACAGCGCTGGAGTTCGCGGGGGATGTGCTGCTGGCGGGTGAGCGCTGGGACCGGGACGGGGCGGGCGGCGGGACCAGCGGCGGTGGCTGACGCGATGTCCCGCAGGTACAGGCCCGGAGGTGGTGGCGTTTCGGCTGAGTGGCAGCGGGTCAGCGGCGGCGGCGGGCCGGCGGAGCGTGCTGAATGAGGCCAGCGTGCAGGGCCTGCGGGCCGAGCCGGGGCCCGAGCCGGCGGCGCGAGTAGCGGTCTTCGGTGGGCGCTGGCTGGCAGTGCTGGCGGTGCGGCGCGGCCGAGCGGGCGGCGGGCCGCGGCTGGCGGTGTGTGGCGGCGGCACCGCGCGCCCGCTCGGGGCGCGGGTGTGGGAGGTGCGGTGGGCGGCGGGCAGCCGGCTGGCGCTGGCGTTGGGCGGTGGGACCGTGGCGCTCTACGAGTGGCGGGGCGGTGGGCGCTGGCTGCGGCAGGTGAGCTGCGGCGGGGCCGGGGCGCTGCGCTGCGCCGTGCTGGCGGGGGTGAGGTGGGAGCGGCTGGCGCTGGCGGCCGGCACGGCGATGGGGGCCGTGGTAGTGTGGAGGGCGGCGGCGGCGAAGGCCCCTCGGCGTCAGCTCCGCGGACACCGGGGCGCGGTGCTGGCGCTCTGCTACGCGGCGTCGCGGGGGCTGCTCGCCTCCGCCTCCGAAGACCGCAGCGTGCGGGTCTGGGCCGTGGGTGAGTTGGGCGGCGGGGACGGGGCCGGCACCTGCCTGCTGGTGTGCTACGGGCACGGGGCGCGAGTGGCCGCCGTGGTGCTGCGGGGGCCGCTCCCGGTCAGCGCCGGGGAGGACGGCGCCTGCCTGGAGTGGGGCGGTGGCGGCGGCGTGCGGCGGGCGCGGCGCGGGCACCGCGGGGCCCTGCGCGCCCTGGCCCTGCGCCCCGCCGGCGGCCGCCTGGCCACGGGAGGCGACGACGGCGGCGTCCGGCTCTGGCAGCCCCGGCGGGCGGCCGCGGAGGCGGTCCCCGCGGCTGTGGCGCTGGGAGCCCCGGAGCGGCCGCGGGCCGTGCTGCTGGTGGGGCCGCGGCGGGTGCTGGCGCTGGGCGAGGCGGGCGGGCTAGCGATATTCGAGGTGGCTCAGGGGCGCTGGGCGCCGGTGCTGCACCCCACCGCCAGCGGGCCCCGCGCCGTGCTGGCGGCCACCCCGCTGCATGGACGGGACGAGATCCTCTGCGCCGTGGCCGGGGGCGACGGGCGCCTCCTCCTTTTCGCCTTGAGCCGCCCCGGGGCTGCCGCCGAGCTCAGGCTGTTCGAGGGGGCTGTGCACGGGTTGAGCTGGGCCCCCCGTCCCGGGCTGTCCCCCGACACCGCTGCTGCCCTTCTGGCCTCCGGGCCCGACGGGGAGATGCTCTGGCTGGACGTCACCCACCGCCCCGGGCAGGCACCCTGGGTGCAGCTCATGGGTCGGTACCTGCTGCCCCCCTGCAAGCAGCGCTGGCACACCTGTGCCGCCTTCCTGCCCCAGGAAGGGCTCCTGGTCTGCGGAGACCGCCGGGGCTCCCTCCTCCTCTTCCCTTGCAGCAGCTCCTCGGGGTGGTCTGCAGAAAGCACCAGCATAGTTAATGGTAGTACTGACCCAGCTGTTGAGGACTCCAGCAATGAGTTGGAACCCTCTTGCTTGTTGCACAAAGGGATTCTTCCTCTTGAATCCCCACTGTCAGTGCTCTTTGGACTCCATGGGAAAACAGGAGTTACCTCAGTGACTATCCACGGGGGTTACATTTACAGCACCGGCCGGGATGGTGTCTACCGCCAGCTCCGCCTGTGGGACCAGCAGCTGGAGCTCCTGCAGAAGCACAGGCCCTGCAAAGGGCTTCAGTGGATTGAGGAACTGCACTTCACATCGGATGGGGACCTGCTTGTTCTGGGCTTTCATGCTGACAACTTTGTGGTGTGGAGCAGCAGGACTGGTGAGAATATCCACTGCATCCCCTGTGGGGGTGGGCACCGCTCCTGGAGCTACTGCAGCAGCCCCTTGGCCAAGGTGTTTGCCTTTATCAAGTCTGGGGATGTGATGCTGTATCACTGTGAGGCCGAGCCCTGCGAGCAGCAGGTCCTGCTGCCATCCCTGCATGGGCGGGAGATCACCTGCGTGCGGCGCCTGGGGGCTGTGGATGTGCCTGGCCATGCCACCCCCGTTAACGTGTTTGTCACCGGCAGTGAGGACACCACAGCCTGTGTCCTAGTGCTCAGTGAGAACTCTCGGGCAGCTGTGCCCCTTGTCCGCCTCAGTGACCACATTTCCAGCGTGAGGACATTGGCATTTGCCATGGGACCTGGAGATAAGAGCTTTGGTGATGAGGGCTTGTCTGCCCTGCTCTTCTCTGCAGGCGGCCGTGCACAGATTGAGTGCTACCGGCTGCTGTGCAATGGGGATGCAGCATCTGAGCATGCTGTGGCCTGCCAGGTCATCCATGTGGCCTCCCACCGGCTGGATAAGCACTGGGAGAAGAAGAAGAACAGGCACAAGCTTGTCAAGATGGACCCAGAGACGAGGTGATGCTCAGGGACTGCCCAAGGCAGAGTTAGTAGTGATCAACAGTGTGGGAGGGTGTTGGGAACTGAAAAGGCCTCCACTGGAATACCTTCTCTGTGCAGCTGCAGGTTCAGCTGAAGCAGACAGGGCCAGCATTTCTTCATGTGTGATTCCTGGTATATAGTTCCCTGTGCCCCCTCAAGGGGCTTTTGGTTAGGGGAAGGCACAGGGGTGCTGTCCTGGGCTACCCACCTGCATGGGGCCACAGAGGTGTTAGTGAATGTTGTGTCTTTGCTGCAGGTACATGTCCCTTTCAGTTGTGCCTGGGACCAGCACCAAGCAGCTGCAAACACCCTGGAAGTTCTTGGCTGCTGCCTGCAGTGATGGATCAGTCCGGTGAGGAGCTGTCATGGGGCCTGAGAGGGAGAATGGAGCTGGTGGTGGCAGGAGATGGGATGTGGCCTCTCTGAGCTGTGGCCATAAGACAGCACATGGTGGGAAATGGGGCAGTGGAGCCAGAAGCTCCAACTCTCCCACAGCCAACTGCCCTCTGCTCCATTACAGGATCTTTGGGCTGCTGGAGGCTGCTCAGAAGTTGGTGCTGGTGGCAGAGTCATTTCACCACCAGCGCTGTGTGCTGAAGGTGGAGGCGTTCCTGCACACATGGGCAGGAGGGGAAAGGTGAGCCCTGAATGCTGGGCTGCAGCCAATGGGCTCTGGGGAGAAATGTCTGTCTTCCAAGGGATGGCAGCTCAGCAGGCAGAGGGAAGGGAGAATTTAATCCCTGGGGGCTGTTCTGCCACTTCCATGGACCTCAGTGGGGATGCTCAGGGCTGCAGCCAGAGACTTCCCCAACACCCCGTTCTAGGAGGCACCTCCTGTGCAGTGCAGCCACTGATGGCAGCATTGCCTTCTGGGACATCACCGGCCCCATCATGGATGCGGCGGATGCCCTGCACGAAGCAGAGGGAGACATGCAGCCCTTGGGTGAGTGCTGCTGCCCAGCAGCTCATCTGCTCCTTGTGACCAAGGTGAGCATTGCTCTCCTGACTGAGCCTGTTTACTCAGCTCTGGATGCTCCGCTGGTCACCATCATGGCCCACAGCTGCGGTGTGAACAGCCTTCACATCCGTGAGACACCCGAGGGACGGTACCTGGTGGCCAGCGGCAGCGATGATGGCTCCATCCATGTCTGCCTGCTGGAGGTGGCCCTGGGCAGGGGTGAAGCCACAACAGGGACGTGCCTGCAGGTCCTGGAGCGGATGTCCAGGCCCTGTGCCCATGCTGCCCATGTGACAGGGATCCGGGTGCTGCAGCCAGGCCTGCTGCTCTCTGCCTCAGTGGACCAGCGCCTGACACTGTGGAACCGGTGCCCAGACAAGCTGGTGCCCCTCAGCACCACCTTCTTCCATGTGCCTGACCTAGCTGAGCTGGACTGCTGGGAGGTGGTGGAGGCGGGGGGTGAGCTACGGTACTACTGTGTGCTCTGCGGGCAGGGCCTGGAGATGCTGTGTGGCACAGCCTCCTCCAAACCTCCTTCATAAGAGGCTCCCCAGTAATGGGGCAGGTGTGTGACACATCCAGGTCCCTGCCTGCACACTGGATCTGTCCTGTCCTGAGTGGACAGGCCTACTTGACTCCTTTAGGCACATACCATGGTTGTAGTGATCAAGGCTAGTGGTCTCTGGGAAGAAGGTAGATGTGATCCCTCCTGGACAAGCCTGGGGCTTCCCCATGCAGTAAAAAAGTGGGACTGTTGGTCCCCATTGCTGAAGAGCAGCTCTTCCTCTCCAAGGTGTGAAGGACCCATGTCGGCTTTCCAGTCTTGGGCGCAGAGGGGAACCGTGCTTGGGAGGGCACTGAGGACATGGCCTGGCCTGGGGAGCTTGAGAAAAGGAGGAGGCCAGGAAGGGTCAGGCACTGGTGTGACACATGATGGGCTGCAGCCTTGTGTGTGTGTGTCCTGGGACAGGGCCCTGTTTGACAGTCCTGACCCTGCAGTGCTGAGGATGATGCTGAAATGCACAGGGATGCTGATTCTCCACAGCAGCATTCTGTGGCAAGAGGGGTGGCTGGGCTGCCCACAAATGCCACCCCCCCCCTTAAGCCAATTGGGTTGTTCCTGCACAGCAGCAGGACCCAGGATAGTCAGACCAAAGGAAGGACAAACTACCTTGAGGTCAGACACAGAGAGGGTTTGTCCAGCAATAAGTGTATTGGACCCCAATACTGGGGCCTGGCTCGGAGCCTCAGGAGCTCCCTGCCATCATGGAGCACCCTTCAATAAAGTTTCGAGGGAAGTGAAGTTGGCGTCTGTCTGGCTTTGTGACTGGTCCCTGGTGCCACCTCCCCAGTACTTCCAGCCCAGCTTCTAGGGTGCCACAGGAACCCTTTTCCCTTCTGCTGGTGTGGATAGGGAGGGGCATCTATGTCCCACACTGGACACAGACCAATCCCCAAACACCACGGGCCAGGGGAAGTGCCTGCATGATCCTGAATTGGGCCCTGCTTACCACTCGCCCTGCCAGCAGCATGTCCCCTGTTCTCCCCCCACAACAGGTGGTGCATAGGTGACTGTCACACCATAGTACAGCTCTTCAGGGCTGGCTCAGATCTGGCTGAGAGCAGGGAGGTGCAGGGTTGCCAGTGCACTGTGGAACACTTCCTTCACTGCTCCCAGCAGCTGGAGGCGCGCAAACATCTGGTCAAAGAGATGAGGGAATGGCTCCTGCAGAGAGAAAGGCAGCAGCTAGGGGCTGGTGGCCAAACTGCCTCTCACCAGGCTGGCCCTGATGGTATTGCTGCCTGTGCACCCCTGGAGGATGGGACAGGGGGCCATCACACTGCTGGCACCATTCCCCACATGGCTACCCCCCCAAACGCAGTGCAGCCCCAAAAGGACTGCAGGGCCACAAGGCTGCAGCCTGGGACACTCTAACTCACCCCCAGGATGTGCACCCGGTTGTAGTAGGAGCTAAAATCCATGCTGAGCTGGATCAGGAACTTGCACACCTGCAAGGAAGAGACATTCTCATGGCACAGTGAATTTTGGCTGGTCTTCGGCCCTCACCCACCCCAAGCACAGCAGGAACTGCCCCCCCCCGGGGCATTGCAATCTGTCAACACTGGATGGGCAACACCTGCTAGCACGGAGCTTTGCCCTGGGCTGGGACTGCTGGAGCAGCATCCATGGATGCTGTAACACATGGCACTTACTGTCTCTGTGTTGGCAGTGATCCGGATCCCCTTGGAGGGTGGGGGCAGCTGTGCTGCCTGCTGCAGGACTTCAGGGAAGGGCAGGAGACAGTTGAAGAGCAGGAGCCATTCACCCTGTGAAGGGATTACATTTCTCAGTGTCAGATCTTCCAGGGCCAGTAGCATCCATCACCAGAGCCAAGGGTGCACAGATCCCCCCCATTCCTCCTCTTAGTACTCACCTCTTCTCGGAGGCAGGAGAAGTTCAGTTCAGACACTGGTGGCAGAGGTGGATATGTGCCTGGAAAGCAGGGAGACTGCTGTGCCCAAAGAAGCCCCTGTGGCTCTGAGAGTGGCTGTCGAGGAGGGTGATGGGGCTGGTGCTCACCCTGCTCCACAGCCCGCTGGAAGGTGTTGAAGAGTGTGGCCAGTCGGGCACAGTTGTACATCACAAAGGCACCGCTCTTTGTTCCCTTCGTGGAGATGCTGTTGTTCTCCAGGTCCAGTGTAATCTGAGGGCAGGGAGAAGTCACAGTCCAGGTTGCTCAGCACATTTCACTCCACTGTTCCCACAACCTGCCAGCCCTGGCTCCATGCAAGCTGCTGTCCTACCTGGCTCCGGTGAGCAGTGCTCAGCAACTCAAACCTGATGGCAGCTACTGTTAGAGTATCAATCACCTCTGTCCAGGCCTCATCTGTGAAGAATGTAGGTGCCATCATGCACAGATAGCTCCACTACCATGTACCAAGGCAGGACACCCCTGCCAAGACCAGGCAGTAGCTGAGGACCACCACACTGTTGGCCCTGGCTTCAACTGGAAAGAGTTGCTCTGTGCCAGTGCCCTGGATATTTAGATGCCTTCCCAAAGCAAGGGGAGGAGCACCCTGCAGGGGTGCAGCCCCCTGGCTGTGGACTCATGGGAGCAATGAGGATGGGATGGAGCAGCATCCATGCATGAAGTCCCAGAGTAAGCTCACCATGCGCAAGCTCCCCATACTTTATCACAGAGGCTTCATACATCTGGTGCTTTCGGAGCCTGGGAGAAACACAGACAGAGTCACTCACTGTGGGCTGAGCTGGCACACAGGGAGCCTTAGCAGGAGAGAAAGCAGCAGGTGCCTTGCACACCAACTTACTGGAAGTACTGGTCTGCCCCAATGGGTGATGAAGGGTTGGTCACCTTCACTGGCCCACAGACAAGGTATTTCTGAAAGACAGAGAGGCTGAGGCTGGGAACTGAGTGAAATCCAGCCCTGTTCAAAACCTAGTCATGAGCCAAGGATGGATGCTGGGGGCCACACTGAGGAGGGTCAGAGGTTGCTCTTGCTCACCTGTAAAGCTGTGTGGGCTCCTGGATCCAAAATCCTCCAGAGCACATCCAGCTGCTGCAGCTGGAATTCCTCCTCACAGTTCACCACATGCACGATGCTGCAGCAACTGCTCTGGCCTTTGGCCTGTAGCAGAGCACAACAGGGAGGTCAATCCTATTACCTGGCAAAAGGGAAGGACACTTGGAAAGCGAGAGACGGGTGGTGCCGTGGGGTCACTCACTGGACACTGCAGAACAGCTTCCTGCAGCTCAGCCAAGGACCACAGTGTCCCCTCTGTCACTGAAAGATGGAGGGACACACAGTGGGACACAGGGTTCTCCACACCATCAGGTCTGCCCCTGGCTCAAACCAGACTAAAGGGGAACAAGAGGGGAAAGCCATTTGTGCCCACCCCCCCCACCTTATTTTTGTTAAAAAACAACTGAAAGGAAACAGGCCTCCCTGCACCCATTCTACCCCCACTGCCACACCTGGGATGTTGTACACGTGAGGCTTACCAAGAAGCACATCTAGATTGGGGTCATAGCCCAACAAGCTCTGCTGCTCCACGAAGCTCTTCAGGTGCACCTTAGAGATGACACCCTCGGCTGTGCCCGGCCCCTGCTCGTAGGCTGCAGCATAGGGGCACCGGCCCAGCGCTGCCTTCAAGGCTGAGACGGCATCAGTGAGGGACGAGCCACCGGAGCCCGAGGGCCAGTAGACGCGGAGCTGCCGCAGGACGTCCCAGCTCCTCTCCTCGCTGAGGGCAGGGACCAGGCGGACGCTGACCCTGCGAGAGAGGGCGAGGCAGGCACTGGTGAGCGACGGGCTCTATGGCGATAAGCCGGGAGCAGGACGGGACGGAGGCACTCACCCTTGGGCGCGCAGCAGCTGAGCCAGGTGGTCAGCCACCAGGACGGAGCGGAGGTGGCGGGGCCGCAAGGCAGCGGGGCTCCGCAGGGCCGGGCAGTGCAGCACCACGCAGCCCGTCCGCGCCCCCGCCGCCGGGGAAGCCGGGTCGGGCAGAGGCCTCAACAGGCGCTGGAAGGCCTCAGGACGCCGCACCTGCACCGCCAGCCCAGCCGGCGTCTGCTGGCAAACCCGCAGCGGCAGCACTGCTGGGCCCCGCAGCGACGACACCGCCGATACGGCCTCGGGAGGCACCTGCGGGCGGAGGACGAGGGGTTCGTGCTGCACGTGCACAGGGCAGCTCCACCCCGCCACCATCAAACAGTTCCCGCAAATTCCCTCTCCCGACCGAGGCGTGCCCACGCCGCCATAGCCTACCTGCCCGCCGGGAAAGGCGGCGTTCAGCGCGGCCCGCGGTGCCAGGAAATCCCGGTGGCGCAGGTTGCGGGCGCCGCTCTCCTTCACCCAGAGCGCGGCGGGGCGCCCCAGGGCCCCGTTCAGCGCCCGCAACGTCGCCGCCACCCCCGGGCGGCCCCCATCCACGTCCATGGGAGCCCAGCCGCCGCTTCCACCACCGCGACCGGAAATGACGTCCCACTCGCCATACCCATGCCCGCAGACAGTCGCCATGTCGCGCGCGGCGCTCTTGGGCGGCCATCTTGGTCGCGGGCATGTTGCCCGGGCAGGGCGGCCATCTTGGGGAGGAAACGGGCGCGGAGCCACCATGATGGGTGTGGCGGGCAGTGGGCGCCGCCATTATGAGTGTGTCAGCTCAGGACCATGGGGCTGCAGCTGGGCACGCTGAATGAGACTGAGGGTCTCAGTCCCGCTCAGCCTCACCCCAGCAGGGCCATGGTGCCACCCTGAGGTGCGTAGGGGAAGCTCAGATCTAAAACCCTCAGGAACCCAATGGGAGCAGGAGCCAGAGGCCATGCCGGGGTCAGAGAGGCCTGGGCAGAAACGGGTTGTCGAGGGCAGGGAATGCAGTGCAGCTGTGGGCATGGCCTAGCCCAGAGCACAGCCCACTGGTCCCTGGGCTACTGCGCACAATGAGGGGCCCTGGGAGCAGGTCCAGCACTGAACTCTGGTGAGAAGGGAGTTTTGGATGGGCTGGAGTGTGGGAGGCAGACCCCATGGTGTCACTGGCAGACCCTGGCTGGCCAGTCCAACCTGTCCACCATGAGCCCCCGGGCTTGACTGGGCTGTGACACGATGGCTGAGGAACACCAGCAGCACCCACGTGTTCCCGGCATGGGCTCTGCATGGCAAAGCAATGAGCAGCTGTGGGTGCACACCCTGCGATGTTCTCCAGGCATGCCCCAGTGGGCTGCTTGCCTGTCCAGCACGTGAGCATGTCCTGCTTATCAACCCCAGGAAGAAGGAAGTGGAAGCGATTAGATCATGCCATCATGGTCTTGATTACATCTGCAGAGCTGAGCTGCTCCACAGCAATGCTTGGAGCACAGATCTGACAGAGAGCTCACACTGCTGGCCAGCTCCCCAACAAGTGTGCCAGTCTGTTGAACTAGGGACAGGGCAAAGACCCAGCACACCCCCAGCCCCATGGCACCAAGCCTGATTGACAGGGAGCAGGAAGCACCAAAACCCACCACAGTACGGAGCTAGGGACCTCCCTCAATACCATGCCCTTCCTGCCCTCCCCGTGGAGGAAGGGAGGGGGGAGGAAGGAGCTCTGCCCGCAGGGCCCAAACCGGTTCCTCCAGGGCTTGTGTGCATGGGGGAAAAGAGGTGGGGGGGGGGGGGGGGAGGGGGGAGCAGGGCGAGGGCAGATCCTGCTGCATGGGCTCTTCCAGGAATGCAACAACTCGTTTTGGGGCTCCTCAGGCAGGTCTGGAGCCCCAGGGCTGCAGCCCACAGCCAGTGAAAATCTGCAGCCCCAGGGCAGAAGTGAGAACGTGTCCCCCAGCCATGCCATGGTAGGGTGCTCCCTGCACCACCCACAGCCAAGAGGTGATCTGAGAATCGCTGCTCACACCAGACCAACTGCTGACTGTCCGCAGGGCAGGAGCTGCCCAGGACCCCTGCCCAGCCAGGGGGACTTGCTGGACCTGTGTCACCACTCGAGGTGGGTCCAGGCTGGATTCATCCACATCCCCAGAGCGTCCCGCAGGCCGCCCACGTGGGCCCTGGCAGGGCAGTGGCCTGGGGAGGGCTCTCGGAGGTGCCGAAAGAGCTTTGGAAAGACACGACATCCCCGATGGCTCTCTGGCTGCCTGCTCAGCGGGAGTGATCGTGTCATTCCAAAGCCATCTCTCTCCAGGGGTTGGATCCTGCCCACCCCTGCAGGCACTGGGGTGCTGTGAGGGACAGGGAGAGCCAGCATGGGCAGGAAGTTTGGCTGTATCACATAGCCTGCACCACCGTGGTGCAGGGGACCACATCCACCCTGTGGCCATGCAGTCGTGCTCCCCACACTCTCCGAGGAAGCCAGCTGCTATTTTTACCTGTTGGGAGCACAAGAAACAGAAGAGTCCCCAGCCGGTGCAGGGGCTGAGCCACGAGGCTGGGCTGGTGATCCCCCATCCCGACACCACTCTTCTTCCAGTGTGGCCCCAGGCGCTGCCCCAGCCCCAGGAAGGGCTGGAGTGGGACACGTGGCTCTTGCCCAGCACAGGGTGGTGGGCAGGGGTGGGGGGCGTTGGGGCGAGGCAGTGGCGGGAGCGCGAGTAACGAAACCCCAGGGCAGCTGGGCACAGCGGGGACAGCTGCTTTTGGGATTCCGTTGCCCGCGCTGGCGCCGCGGAGGGATGGGCACGGGCACCACGGCCGTGCCACCCCGACCCTGGGGCAGTCGGTGCGCCAAGAGGGGGAGACGGCGACTTACCGGCAGGGACCGGGGCGGAGGAGGTGCGTGGAAGCTACTGCCGGGCCGTTGTGATCGGGGGTGCCGGGCTTGTGCTGTCGGCTCCCCCCGCGCCGCGGGCCGGCTGCCAAGGGGAGTGCGGCACGACCGAACCAAAAGGAAACGGCTCCAAACAAAGCCCCGGTGGGGCTGGAGCAACTGGTGCCAGCCCATCAGCCCCCGACGGGGCCCGGAAACAGAAGCCGTCCCCGAGGGAGGGCACCTGCCCGGCACCTGCGCCCACAGGCGGCACTGCTCGGTCCGGCCCCGCCGCTGCCAGCGCCTCCAGACCCCGGCGAGGAGCCTTCGGGCACCGCCACGGGGGGAATTCCAACCGCGTGGGGAGCCCCACCGGCCCCATGCGGAACTCCCGCGGTGTCGCCCGGGAATCCCTGGGACCCTGCGCCGGCCAAGGCTGCCGGCTGCGGGAATTCCTCACGCCTCCGGCACGGCAGGTTGGCGGGAAATGCTCAGCAGCCACTGCCGGAAAGCTTCCCGGTGGCCCCCGCAGTGTCAGGCTACGGCTGGCCCCGGGTGGGTGACACAGGTGAGGGCCGTGGGTCCCCTGTCCCAAGGCACCTCTGAGCCCGCAGTGCCACCGGCCTCGCCGAGCGCGGCAGGAGGAGGGTGCAGCGGGAGGTCCCGGAGGCTCGGGGCGTTCAGCCCCGACTGGCAACACCCACCCGCAGTGGGGAACACGGGGAACCGGGGCGCCGTGCCGAGCCTGGGGCAGCCCCGGGGCACCGGCGGGGCCGGGCCAGGAGCGCAGCCAAGACCCGGGCCCGCTCCCTCCCGCCCGGGGAGCCGCCCGCTCCCCTCTCACCTCCGGCCCCGCAGCCTTCGGCACAGCAGCCCGGGCCGGTCCGCAGCCCCTCCCGGCGGCGGGTCGGGGAGGCTCCAGCGGGACACCCCGCACCCTGCTCCCGCCGTGCCGGTCCCGCCCCGCCGCCGGCCGCTTTCGCTTTCGCTCAGGCGCCCACCTGGGCTCTGCAGGTCGGGGTGCGCCCGGGCCCGGGGGCAGCGGGTGTGTGAGTGTCGCGGCCCTCCCGCCCCTCAAGATCCGCGGGCGGGGGAACCCCGAGGGCTCCCCGGGAGCCCCGGTCCGACCCCGCTCCCCCGGTGGCGCTGTCCCGGCCCCGGCCGCCGGGGGGCGGTAGCGGCGGGGGCGGGGCCGCTCGGCGGTTCCGGCGGTGTCGCGGCCATGGCGGCGGTGGCGGCGCTGCGGCGGCTCGTGCCGGCCGCGGGGCGGGCGGCGGGCAGGTACCGGCAGCGGACACCGCGGCTGCCCTGCGACCGGGGGAGGTGCCTGTAGGAGGCCGCAGGGTCTCCGGGGTGTGTCCGTGGGTCCCACATGTCCTAGCTGCTCGCTCTCCCCGCAGAGCGCCGTGCCGGGGTCACCGGCTCACGCCGGCGGATGATGAGATATATCAGCGGACGCGGGTGATGGTGCTGGAGCCGGAGTCCCCCAACATTATGTTCATCGAGGGCTACAGCACCCGCGGCTTCACCATCAGCGGAGTTGTGGTGGTGGGGCCCTGCGCCGTCTTGCCCCGCAGCATCCTCCAGTGGAACGTGAGTGCCTGGCGGCGGGGCGGGGCCTGCCGGTCCCCACCGCGCACCGGGGACAGCCCCCCCCTCAATGCCCGCCGTGTCCCCGCAGGTTGGTTCCCACCGGGACATCTCGCTCGAGAGTCTGTCGCTGTTCCGGCTGCTGGAGCCCCAGATAGGTACGCGGGGCAGGAGGGGCGCGGGCTGCTCTCCCTTCGGGCTCCCATCGGGATGGCTGTGCGGGAGCCATTGGTCCCTGTAGGAAGGGTAGGTCTGGGCCAACGCATCTCGAATGCTGCCCTGCCCACCCTTGTTGTGGCCTGGTTGCAGAGATCCTGGTACTGGGCACAGGGGACCGAGTGGAGCGGCTCCACCCAGCCACACTGAAGCAGATGCGGGAGTGCGGGATTGCTGTGGAGGTGCAGGACACGGTAAGGAAGGGTGAGCACAGGCAGCACCCCACTTAAAGGGAGGGAGGGGGTCATGTACCTTGTGGGGAGGGGTCGACTCTCCTTTCTGAGGGCCGGAGCTTCACTCGCTCCCTTTTCTATTCCCAGGCGAATGCATGTGCAACCTTCAACTTCCTAATGAATGAAAGGCGCCTGGTGGCTGCTGGGCTCATCCCTCCACGGGGCACCTATGGGGTGCAGGCACTGCCTGCCAAGGCCCATGGGCTGAGTGGTTCTTCCCCTTGCCTGCCTGAAGCCCCCAAGTGTCACTGATCCTGGCTGAGAAACGCTCCATAGTGAACTGTGGAGCTGCCGGCTGTGTGATGGCTCTGCACACAGGAGGGCTATGAAATACATGGGCTTAGCTCTTCCCTGCAGTCCGTCGCTTCTTGACCTCCCTGCCCAGTCTGGGCCGGGGACTGTGGGACACCGTACAAGGCTTTGCTGGCAGCGCTGCTCCCACAGCCCTGCCGAGGTCATGCCCCACACCTTGGCAGCAAGAAATCTCACCTGAGGGGAGGGTAAAGGCTGGTGGGGTGAGCTGTACACCCCCAGGCACAGCTGGAGCTTCACGACAAAAATATATGTAAATGGGAAGTACAGGTAATTGCATGGTAGTTAATGCACAGCGCATTGAGGCGGCAACAAATTGATGGGGCATATGCTCACCTTGGGCACTGGGCAGCATGTGTGGTAGTAGGATGCCATGTGTGAGCAGCTTCCTGAGCACAGGCAGCACCAGCAACTAGTGTGTCCCAGCTGGTGCTGGCCTGGCTTGGGCTCTCCTGTGGGGCTTTGTATCACCCCAGCACCAATGTCCCTTGGGCAGTGTTGGTCCAAGGGTGCTGCACCCCCTCTCTCATTGAAGGCTTAGCTCCAGCAGGGCACATGGAAAGGGTCCCTGTCCTGTCCCACCACTGGTTGGTTCATGGTTGGCAATGTCACCCCTGGGGAAGAGAGTACATGTACCTAATGGAAGCCTCATGCCCTGGACTCTGCCACCTTGGCAGGCAAAGGCAAGGGATGTAGCTGCAAGGTTAGGGTGGCTTTGCTTAGCAAGTGTCTTGATGAGTATGTGACACCAACACTGGAATTGTAGTCAAGGCTCTGGTTTTAGTGTATAAATCAGATTTGACATCCCCAAACCACTGTAAACACAGACTTCAGCAGGAGTGACATGTGGGACATGTACAGCTGGTACAGGTTTTCCTCTTGGCATTGCAAGTGCAGGTAAATCTGCCAAGCCAGGGAAGTTTGCACTGCTCAGGACTGCAGAAATGCAGACCAGCTCCTTTATAAACTCGTGCCCCTCACAGTGCATTGCCCACCTTCCAGCAAACAATTGCTCTGTTGGAGCCTGGGCAGGTACTGCACACTGAATAGTCCAAGGGGGTGCAGCCACTGGGCCAGGTGTGGCAACTGCAAGAAGTTTAGGGGAACACAGCAGCTGGACCAGGAATGGGGGCCTGCAGCATCCTGGCTGCTGCCACAGCTGGGTTTGGCAGCTCCCAGCAGGATATAATGGCCCTGTAAAATGGTTGGCTTCCTTGCTCAGCAGCTCAGCTCTCGTTTTCTGCTCTCAGGAAGGATTTTTAAAGAAGCCACACTGTTACCCACTCAGCCCTGTCTCCGGGCTCTTCCCTCCCTGTTGCCCTTCACATGCACACAGTCTCTTCTGGGCTTATTAGCTGCCTCTGACAGTGTGGGAAACGGGACAAAGAGCAAGGGAGGTAAAAAAGGAAGAGGGACTCCGGGCTGACACCATCTGCACATCTTTTCATTTTTTTATTGTAAAACATGGCCAACATGTGCAAGGCTCCAGCCCAGGATCACAGCTCCCAGGTGGAAGGTGGGCCCCGCGGGTGGTCAGAAAGCAGCCAAGGGACAGCGGGAGCTCCAGGCAGCCCAGAATAATGGCACTTCTGCAGCACGAGCAGCTCCTGCACAGAGCAGCGCAGGGCTGGGTGGCACAAGGACAGACACAGACAGATCTCCTTCAGAAGAGGCGCTTCTCATACCTGTGAGGGAAGCAGCACCAGGGAGCCCCTTTACTGACCCACCTCACTCAGGGCAGGGACTATGGTGCAGTATGGAATGGATCCTGCCAGCCCAGGGAGGGGAAAAGCCCCAGCACCCTGACAGGCCACGGCTTGACCCAGCTGTGTAGTGCCAGGACGAGCCAATGAATTGCACACCTAGCCAAGGGCATGGCAGCTGAGGTATAGGGTGGCCGTTCCTGACCCCAAACACCACCCCGAGGTGACAAGGATCCTGCCAGAAGCACTTACGAGTGGAGGCCATGCACCCCTCCTTCAACCTGGGCAGACGTTGTCCTCTTCTCAAATTTCAGTTCTCCCGAGTACATCATGGCTCTGAGGGGGAAGGACACCCGTCACAAGCCAGGCAGAGTCCAGGGAAGACAGTGCTCTGGGCATGTGCTCAGCTGGAACATCTGGGATGAGGGCAACTGGTTCCACCAGCTGTGGCCAGAACAGTCTTTGCTGTGCTCCCAGGAACCAGGCTGGGTAATGTAACCCCAACATTTTGAGCCCAGCCAGCTGAATATGCCAAAAGAGACCACACTCCTGTGTCCCTGGGGCTGGCAGTTCCATGATGCAGTGCCCACTGGAGATGAGGGAAGAGAGCTACAAACTATCCAGAACATACCACAACTTGAGTACAGCTGCACAGGGACTCCAGAAAGCAGCACCATGACCTAACCAGAGTACAGGCATGGGGAAGCACTCACCGGACTTGGGTCAAGCTCTTGGCACCAATATCCTGGCAGGAATGCTGGATCCCAGCAATTAGGTATGGAATGAATTTATGGATAGAGCCTTTGTCTTGCACTGCACCAGAGACTCCCTGGGCCACTTTAATTTTGTCCGTCTCACTGCATGAAAGCACAAATCAAGGGTATTTGTGAAGCAGAGAAGCCCCAAAAGCTTGATCTGCTGCCCCAAAGCACCTGACTGACCTGAAATATCGATTCTGGCTTCCCAAGTTCTTGTCCATGGCATCTAGGGAGCCCATGCCGCGGTATTTCTTCAGCCTGATGCCATCCGAGAAGAAGTACTCGCCTGGGGCCTCCGTGGTAGCAGCCAGGAGAGAGCCCATCATCACTGGCACAAGATATCACCAAGAAGAGCAGATCAGCAGCAGTGGCTGCAAAATCCTTCAGGGTTCCTGGACACAGCACTGGTTGCAGTCCCCATGCCCCCAGCCACCCACAGGTAAATACCCTCATGCCCAGTGTGATGCTATATGGAAACGCCTCCTAAGAGACTCCCTACAATGGTGCTCACCTGTGGAGGCCCCAAGTGCCAGGGCCTTGGCGATGTGCCCAACTGTCTGGATGCCTCCATCGGCGATCACGGGCACGCCGAACCTCCTGGCGTACTCGGACACCTTGTACACTGCCGTGGCCTGGGGACGGCCACACGCCAGCACTGTGGGACAGAGCACACACAGGGTCAGCTCCAGGCAGCGGCACACCCCCGTCCCAGCAGGCTCTTTCAGGCTTCTAGCACACACATGCTCCAGCACTCAGAACACACAAATCCCTAGATGCTCCTTCCCTAGGCTGAATTGCAAGAGAAGCAGATGCCCTGGAGATGCCTGCTGAGACGTCCTCACAGCCCTTGGCTCCAAAAAGCTGTGAGTAACCTTTGGACTGGGGTCTTTGATTGGATGCCTGGGATCAGATGAGATTCGTGGCTCAGTCCTGGTGCATGGCAGACATGTGGGGAGCTTGGGAAGGAAATAAAGCAAACTCCAAAAGCCCCTCTTCAAAGCATCCCTGGCATGTAGCCGTGTCCCACTGCTGGCTCTCTCCTGGAGCTGCCAGACCCCTTGTCCATGTACCCAGCATCTGTATGATGTGCCTCTTGAATGGAAAGGCAGTTGGCTGGGAGAGAGCTCGTATATGGTATAGATATAACTATATCTATACATACAGGTCTGCATACACACACAAACACACATGCAGCAGTGGAAAGGGAAACAGGCAGAATGGTTTGGTAGTAATTCATGATCCTGCCCTGCAATGTAGCAAGGATTCCATCAAGTTTAGCTGCCCCATGAGGAGAGAGTAATTAGCTTTGGATTTACTTGTTCTTCCCAGTTGGTAGCAGTTAAGAAGCTTCTCATTATGTGAGTAAAACCAGCACAAAGCATGTCTTGTAACATGTCTGTCAGCCACAGGCATGCAAACACACAGATAAGCTTCTCTCAGGGAGAGGTCCCTTCCCCACCATAAACTGGAAGCCTTTTCTCCAGTCATGGTTAGTCCCATAAACTGGGTAAGATTAAGGCCATACAGTATTAGTATTTGAAGTGTGAACTCCAGGTGTGGTTCAGCCTGCATGGCAGCAATGCTGGCAGCACATCCCTGGCAGAGGCCTGCCAGGGCCAGGAGGCTACAGTTCCTCTACTCCCAGCACTCGGCAGCAGCTGCTGAGGGAGGGCAGCCAGACTCCAGGCTGAGACTGTGACAGAACTAAATTTAATCAGACCCCAGAATTCAGCTCAGGCTCAGCCAGCCAGGGAGAGGCTGCCAGCTTTATCATCAATGCCCTTAAAAGAGATGGTCTTGCACAGTTCTGCACTGCTGAAGGCCACAGAGCAGTTGTAAAACGCTGCCGTGGAAGAGCTCTGTGGAGAGAAACACCCATTTCTGAAGAGTTTTGAGACCAGGGTCTATGGAATTGTGCCATAGACAGTGCAGGGCCTGCAGAAACCTCTCAAGCGCAATGACAGAGACCAGGCCTTTTTAGGCACAGCTTGGCTCAGGGCCCCTGGGAACATCGTACCTCTCCGACTGTCCCAGTGCCCCGTGCCACAGCCCCGGAGCGCAGGCTTCCCAAGCAGGGTTCTGAGCACACACACACATCACACGGTCAGGGTGAGGGTTTGTCCCTTTCAGTGTATTGGCAAAGGGTGGCCCTACAAAATCACCTGCTAGAGAAAACCTTCCAGGATCTGCAAGAGTAAACTTCTCCCTTTGAGGTGTGTCACAACTAGGAGAACGGACAAAGCCTACAGCTTGCCTTGCAGGGGCTGCTTGATCAGAGCATCAGAGCAGAGAACACTACATCCTGTGCTGGGCAGGCAAAAGCCTCTTCTCTCTACAGGATTTGGTGGGGAAAAGGTGGAACGCAGCTGCCAAGGTGGCCAGGTGCAATGAAGTCCCTTTGTAACTCAGGGGAGCCAGCTCCATGGGAAGCTTGGCCAGTGCACAACTTCCCCAGAACTAGGGCTGTATTTTGAGCATGATTGAGAACTGCTCAAGGATCGCATCCCAGTACTGGATCAGCAGGAGCATGCCTGGCCAGGGATCCAGAAGGTGCAGTCACTCCTAACTGGATTTTGGAATGGAGAGAGGACAGGCCTGAGTTCCCTCAGCTTGGACAGTTCAGATTCTGCTTTACGAAATCAGAAAGGCTTCTCAGATTTCATTTCAGATTCAAAACCAGTATCCAAAGCCACAAAACCCCAAGTGCATCTACAGCTAAATTATTCTCAAACAAGCAGTAGGGCCATGTGCAGCCAAATCAGGGTCCTGCTTCAAGACACATAATTAGGGTTGGGAACAGGGCAAGTGACTTACTATAGGTGCCCGTGACAGTAGAAGGGCATTTGGGGCTGTGGGACTTTAGGTCTGGAGGGATCTTTGGAGCAGCTAAACAAAAACAAACACACACATTTTAGAGACAGAAGAACAGCAGCAGAACAAAGGACCCCAGAAGTGACCTGCTACTGGGCAGAGCATACGGTGTGGGACAGAGCTGACTTTGCAGACCCTTCCTATCCCAAGCCAAGCCAGAGGCCAGATCTGAGGCAGCCAGGCCCTGCTGTGCACAGCACATGCTCGCCCTACCCCAGCAGCCACCCAGAGAGGTGAATCCTACCCCAAAAAGCCAGAGTTCTTGCCCTTAACAGGGCCAAAAACCTGGGCAGCTGCAGGCAAGAGTTCTGGAACTACATCTCCAGTGAAGCGCCACACTGTACCTGTGCTCTGCGCCTTCTCCAAAACCAGCACCCAAATCCATGTCCCAGGCAGCTGGAGGGACCCTGGGACACTCACCACTCTGCAGATCAGAGCATGCCTCTGCCTGGGAGCCTGGGTAGGACAAGGCCTGCTCTGCTCTAGCTATGGAAGTGTCAGCCCAAGGATACTATTCCCTCCTTAGAAAAGATCTGAGACAGGCTGCCCTGACTGGGAACGCCCTGCAGTCAGGCAAAGGGGGAACACAGCACAGGTCCAGGGCTGCTCACAGGCTCCATGCTGGAAAGGACAGAGCTAATGCAGTTCCTACAGCCAACAGCTGCTCACTTGCTGCCTCCTGCGGCACAGATCAAGGACCAAAGCAGTGAGGGGCTGTGCTTGTGGACTGCAGTGCCTTGCTGCACCACCTCTCTGCACCCCACCTGAGGTTCAACACACAAGGCCTGAGTCTGTCCTTATGACAGACTTTCTTCAGGCCCCAGGGGATGCCCCTCTTGCCTTTTAGCTAAGGGTGACACAGCCTCTGCCCCACACAAGCTAACTGCAGAGATAAAAGCAAGAAATTCCATTTTGGCCTGGAAATTGCAAAGGCATCGAGCCCAGATCAATATTCAAGCATCACGCACACTGCTGCCAGAGGGAAAGGGAGCATGGACAGCCCAGTGCACCTCACCCATCAGCAATGGGGATCCAGTAAACCTCTCTCCCTGCACAGCTGCCCACCAGCCCCATCCCACACCCAGCCAACAGCTCCCCTCAGGCAAAGCCACCATCTGCCACACCGGCTCTACTCAGTCTCAGTCAGTACTGGGAAATGCCTTTGCTGCTGCTGCCACCCCGAAGGTTGGAAGCCCTGGACAAAGGGGGTGAAAGATGTCCTGCTGTTGGACACTGCCCTCACAAAGGGAGAGTTCCATCCCAGCTGTGCTGCTTTTCAGCAGGGAATTTCTATTAAACAGGTGTCTTCAGCCTATTTAGGAGGCGGCTGATCCCTCTCACCTTCCTGTGTGATGCAGATGGAGCCACTGCCCATCCCGACCCTCAGGGCATCAACCCCAGCGTCAATGAGGTTCTTGGCCTGAGCAGCAGTCACCACTGTGGGGAGCAGAAATCGGTTTGAAAACAGAAAGCACATTAGCAAACAACACTTCTCTGCCCCGGAGGTTCCCCACAGCTGCCAACATCCCCCACCCAGGGCAACAGCTTGTGCCACAGCCAGGCCTATCTGGGAGGAGCAGTGAGTTTCTGCCCCAGCTGTCCCAGTGGGTGAGGTGACACTGTCCCTTTAGGCTATTCTGCAACACACTTCCACCCAAAGGCTGAGGCAGCAGAAGTCATGGCATGGTCCAAGCACTGTCTGGGCCACACGAGCTAGGGAGGGCAGAGTACAGGCTAACAGTAACATCAGGTAAAGACAAGGACCACTGGACTCTGCTGTCAAGAGGCAGGGAAAACTGATTTCCACATCAAACAACGTTCATTATTATGCAAAATTTTAAACTGGTGTGTAAAATAAGCTAATGTGTAAATGTGCTACAGAGGATTGTAACTGTGCTGCAGAGCAAAGGCTCCCAAGTATCTGCAGCAGTAAGGTACTGCCCTCTGTCTACAGTGGTCTTGCTCCATTCCACAAGTCAGAGGAAACCATTTAAGTAAACAGAAATTTACCAAGATGACTGCTTCATTCACATCTCTGCAGCTCCCTGTATGTCTAAGAAACAAATGTCATTTAAAGATAAGAAGAGTCTTCAATACATGCCTACCATTTCCTCCAATAACTTGTAGGTTGGGATATTTCTCCTTAATATATTTTATCATATTGATCTGGAAGATGGAATTTCCCTGAGAGGAATCCTGCAACAGAAAGAAAATCAGTTTCAACCAGAATTTCTGCAGATTGCAAATGCAGCTTCAGACTTTCACTCTGCTTGCTGGGGTCTCTCCTAAGCTATGTAATGGGCAAAATGACTCCCCAAATTGGGCACAGAACCCCAGGAGAAGCTGCTGCCAAGACAGGAATATACCTTCCCTTTTTACAAGGCAGTTTATTGTAAAGACTTCAGTAATATCCTTCATGTTTAATCCTGTAGCTTCTACAGAAGGCAATAAGCAGAACATCTGGCTGTGGATAAGAACCATCTGGCTCTAACAGCAGGACATTGTCAGCCCTGTCTCAAACTACAGGTGAAATAGAGAATGTTCCTTGTGAAACTCAGGAGGGCTGGAGGGGGAATGCACCTCCCCACTGTGCAGCAGAGCAGCTCAAATACCAGATGTCGAGCACTGAGCACTCAGTCCCTGCCAATCTCTGTGACCCAGTCAAATCACGTCTGTTAAACATTTCCCACTGCTCAGCCATGCCCTAGAGCACAGCAGACTCACAGGATCACAATCAATAAGAAAACCATGTGCAAATACAGGCAGTGACAACTGTGCTTGAAAGTTTACAGGCCAGAAAGGGAGACCAGCAGAGTAGCTCTGGGCTCACTGACCACTCCTGAACATCAGTAAGAGAGTAATACAGTAACAAACACCACAGGGACACTATAAAAAGTTGAATATTCAAAACTAATCAGGAACGTCAGAGAGGCCAGTGGAAGAGTGCAAGAGGTAGAAGATTCTGTATTAACTGACAATGTTTCTCTTCTCAGCCTTCAGGGCTTCAATACACCTTACAAACTCCTTCCAGGTCACATTAAGTCTTCAGGCAAGAGGAATCCCCTCAGCCTGAGGATTCTAACCTGAACAAAACTGCAAACTGCCATATTCTAACACAGAAAGACCTGTGACAAATCCAGTGAGTGCCACACTGCTGCCACATTGTCAGAGACCTTCATCCAGCCCAGGGACTCACCCCCCCAGTGTCCCAGGCTGACATAATGCCCATGGGTCTCCCGTGGATGCTCACCAGCACGACGGCGTCCACGCCAGCCTGCACCAGCAGGTCCAGCCGGTACTTGTCATCCTCGTGGGTCCCAATAGCGGCACCACAGAGCAGCTGCTTCTTGGAGTCCTTAGAAGCCAGAGGGTAGTCCCTGTTCTTCTTGAGATCAGTGCGGGCAATGATAGCCACCAGCTCGTCATCTTCATTAACAATTGGCAGCTTGCCTGGAAACAGGCAGAAAGAACATTACTGCGTATTTCTGCAGGAGACAGACATTAGCTCAGAGCAGTGCGGCAGACCAAGAGCAGTGGGCAGGCAGAAACTGCTACAAGATGGAGACTCAGAGGTGTGTTACCAAATCTTGTCCGGCCATGGATGCCAGCAGCTCTGGCTCAAGAAACAGAGAAAGGAGTTTGTTTGTAGGACTGGAGAAGGACTCAGTATTTTCACAACAACCACAGAAAACACGTGCATTTCTAAACAACAACAACACACAACACACATTTCTAAACACAACAACACACAACATCCTATTAAAAGTCAAACTACTAAACCATAAGAGAGCTGAACTGAATGCTGAAATGTGAAAGCCAGGACAGAAAACCAAAGACATGTGGCTGGACAGCCAAACGCTGGGCTGCCAAGAATCCCTCAACTCCAAACACATTTGAGATGAAGGCATGCGAACTCTGTACCCTGCAGAGGGTTCTGGGCACTCTTCACTGTCATCTCCCATGTTTCACCCATGCAGGGACTGTATGCCCACATTCATCCACTGCTGCCCCAGCCCAGCGCTTCCACAGCTCTCCCTCATGCCACAGACAGTCACAAGTACCTTTTTTACTCCTTTGCAGAATTTCATTTGCTTCTTTCAACATTACGCCAGCTGGGGCCACAACAAGATCCTCCCGCTTTGTCATAATCTAGTGAGTGGGAGAAGATAAAAAGTCACAAGAACTCCTTCACACTGATCTGAAAATACCAAACCCCCCTGTCCATGTGAAACGCTCCACAGCAGCCATGTGGGAGCGCTCCGCAGAAGAGCCCACAGCACAGCAACACACCTCCAGAAACACATAGGCAAAGCCTCCAGTGGGCTGTCCCCATGTGGGCACTGCCATCAGGCCCCAAGCCCATTAGTGCACTGGAAACAGGAGATGGCAGAAGGCCTCAGGAAGACAAGTAAAAGCACCTGGAAACAAGGGACAAATCTCAGATGACCCTTATTTGGGATAGCTCTCCCTTTCAAAGGCACACATGCAAATAAGGGCTGGAGACACCTCCAGAGTGTCATGCTATTTGGGCAGACTCGTTTTCAGGCAGCATCTCCAGTGCACAGGCCCTGGAAGGGCTCTGCCTAGAATAACCCACTACTGCTTCTGAGCAGGTAAGTGGGGCAAAGAAGTTGCATCAATCCAAAAATGCTCGCCCATACTCACTCTGACAAACAAGCACCAAAACACAGTGGAAAGCCAAGGGCAGTGCTGGACAGTGGGGAAGAGGGAAACATCTGACCTGGTATGGTGGCATTAACCACAACAGTAGTGTCCCTCTGGGAGAACAGCACAGAGAGATAATGAAATCTCCATCCTTGGAGATTTAGACACAGCCCCACAAAACCTCCTCCAGCTCAATGTGCCTTGAGCAGGTGGCTTGACAAGAGACTTCCAAGTCCCTTTCCAGTCACAGCATTCTGTGATCATCAAGTCCCCATGAAAGGTTATTTGAGAAGGCTGGGCAAAGCTAAAAGGGAACATTCTCTAACCCTTCAGACAGTTAGATCAGTTGCACACAAAGAAGGAACATTTTAGTTATTTATACCTTAAGATCAGATATTTTGCATCAGAAGGAAGCTGACCACAACCTGCATCTACTCAAAATGCTGTCTGTGACAGAACCCACGTCTCAAGAGAAGCCTGAGGCATCAGGCATATCACAGAATCACTGGGTTGGAAGAGACCTCCAAGATCGAGTCCAACCCATTCCCCAACACCTCAATTAAACCATGGTGCCAAGTGCCATATCAATTTATTTTTAAAGACATCCAGGGATGGTGATTCCACCACCTCCCCAGGCAGACCACTCCAGTACTTTATCACTCTTTCCATAAAAAACTTTTTCCTAATATTCAACCTAAATTTCCCTTGACACAGCTTGAGACTGTGTCCTCTTGTTCTGTCAGTGCTGCCTGGTGACAGAGACCAACCCCACCTGACTACAGCCACTTTTCAGGGAGTTTAGCGAGTGATAAGGTCACCTCTGAGGTCACCTCCTTTTCTCCAGGCTAAACAACCCCAGTTCCCTCAGTTGTTCCTCACAGGGTTTGTGTTCCAAGCCCCTCACCAGCCTTGCTGCCTCCTCTGGACACACTCAAGCATCTCAACATCCTTCCTAAACTGAGGGGACAGGACTGGACACAGCACTCAAGGTGTGGCCTCACCAGTGCTGAGTACAGGGGAAGAATTACCTCCCTGCTTCTGCTGGCCACAGCATTCCTGACACAGGCCAGGGGCCATTGTCCTTCTTGGCCACCAGGGCACACTGCTGGCTCATGTTCAGTCGCTGTTGACCAGCACACCCAAGTCCCTTTCTGCCTGGGCACTGTCCAGCCACACTGTCCCCAGCCTGTAATGCTGCAGGGGCTTACTGTGGCCAAAATGCAGGACTTGGCACTTGGACTTATTAAACCTCATTTTACTGGACTCTGCCCATCCATCCAAGCATTCCAGATCTCCCTGCAGAGCCATCCTACCTTCCAACAGACTGACACATGCTCCCAGCTTAGTGTCATCTGCAAATTTACTAATGAAAGACTCAGTGCCCTTATCCATATCATCAATATCATTCAATAAAAGTACTGAACAGGACTAGCCCCAGCACAGATCCCTGAGGGACACCACTGGTGACTGGTCACCAGCTGGATGCAGCACCGCTCACCAGCACTTTCTGGGCCCGGCCATCCAGCCAGTTCTCAACCCAGCACAGAGTGCTCCTGTCCAAGCCAGGGGCTACCAGCTTTTCCAGGAGTTTACTGTGGGACACAGTGTCAAAGGCCTTGCTGAAGTCCAAACAGACAACATCCACAGCCTTCCCATATCCACCAGACAGATCACATGGTCATAAAAGGAGATCAGGTTGGTTAAACATGACCTCTCCCTCCTAAACCCATGCTGGCTGGGTCTGATACCCTGGCCATTCTGGAAGTGCTGTTTGATGGCACTCATTATAAACTGTTCCATAACCCTACCTGGTACTGAGGTCAGGATAACTGGCCTATAATTACCAGGATCCTCCTTCCCACTCTTTTTATGAATGGGTGTCACACTGGCCAGCTTCCAGTCATCTGGAACCTCCCCAGTGAGCCAGGACTGCTGGTAAACGATGGAGAACCCAGCTCATCTGCCAGCTCCCTCATCACCCTGGCATGGATCCCATCTAGTCCCATAGACTTATGAATAGCCAAGCAGCTCAGCAGTTCTCTGACAGCCTCCTCCTGGATAACATGGGGACCATTCTGCTCCCTGACACCATCTACCAGCCCAGGAGGACAGCTGTCCAGAGGACAATCCATCTTCCCCCTAAACACTGAGGCACAGAAGGTGTTAAGCACTTCCACCCTCTCCTCATCAGCAGTTACTAAGTTCCCTCTCTGATCCAGTAGAGAACAAAGGTTGGTCTTACCTTTCCTTTTGACATTAATATATTTGTAAAAACATTTTTTATTATCCTTCACAGAAGTTGCCAAATTAAATCTGAACTGAGCTTTGACCACTCTAACTTCATGATCCCTATGCCCCAAGAGGCATCCAAGCACCACATTTCCCACCAGCCCATCTCTATTTTCAAACAACAGGTCTAACATATTCCCTCCCCTGGTGGGCTCACTCACCAGCTGCAACACAAAGTTGCCCTCCACACACTCTAAGAACTTCCGGACTGCCTCTTTTCTGCTGTATTAAGTTCCCAGCAGATGTCTGATAGGTTAAAGTCACCTACAAGAACAAGGACTGGTGACACTTCCTAAGCCTGTGGGATTCATGGGCTTCCCATGCTACAGTAGACTTGTTTGTTTAAGTGGATGGCAACAAACGGCTCAGTAAAACGACTATTGGACTGCAGGTGGAGAGAAGGTTGAGGAAGCCATTTGTTCCCCTGGCTTTGCCTGGTTACAGGGACAAGCACCAGACACTGACAGCAGAAAGTTTCCTGCTCTGCAGTGCTGAATGACTCACAGAAAGTATTAGGAAAGATTCTTATCTGGCTCCTCTGAATGGACAGCTTCAAAGGGCTATGTACACTTCTATAACCTACTTCTGGTTTAAGGCTCTTGTATCATGTATTTGAAGCTGATTTCAAACCAAACACAGATCAGCATGTGACACCAGGTTTGGTCAGCAAGAGCTAAAAATATTTGTGAGCCAAGAGCAAAGCATGGCCAAGAGGCACTGGTGGTGTAACCTGACAACACTGCAGATCTCCAGTTACACTGTGTAACTGGAATCACAGAACGTTCTCCTGCATGAGGGGAGGTAGACAGCGAATCATTGTAAAAGCCAAACTGCCAGACTGCAAGTTCGGGAGGTTATTTGAAAGAGCAAGTAACCCAGATGATGTATACAGGGACAGGCAGCCCAGAAAAGGAAGCTCAGCACTTGGAGGGCTTGTTGGGCAGAGCACAGCTGCTAGAAAGCTGGCCAGTGCCAGCATGTGGGACTACAGCAGCAGCCACAAACACCAGCAATTAATTAGTGAAGAAGGGGAGAGTTTCCACAGCACTGAAAGACAACCACCATGACTCACATAAACAGCAAGGCCTGTACTGCAGGAGTCACTCAGAGAGTGCAAATGAGCAAGACACTCTTCCCTGGAAATATATTCACAGACAGATCTGCAGAGCTAAGCTGGAGCTACTCCCTCCCAGCGGCAGAACACCCTCACAGCCACACTCACCCTTGTCCTTATCACAAGCCACACTTCTTCCTAACACAGTGTTCACATCCATCAGGTGTGAGCACTTCTCACCTCACCGAGGGGCAGGTCATGCTCTGACTCTTTCAGGAAATCAATATCTCTGGACGAGATGATCCCAACCAGCTTGCCCCCCATCTTCCCATTGTCCGTGATGGGAATCCCACAAAATCCATGACGAGCTTTTGCTTCAAACACATCTCGCACTCGGTCATTGGGGCTCAGCACCACGGGGTCTGTGATGAATCCTTGCTCGTATTTCTGAAAGGAAGCAGATCCAGCAGCCAGGCTGAGTGGCAGTGCTAGGCCAGACAGGAGCGAGGCACGTGCCTGCAGATTACTGCAGCCACTCACACGGGTCTGCAACCACCCAGCCGAGCCACATGCTCACCAACAGGACGACTCTCAAACCAGCAACAAGGCTCACCCAAATAATGTTAAAATCCAGGGGTCTCCGGGCTAACCTCCCTCCTGAAATGATGGGGAATATTCCCACACCAGGAGGACTCAAATCCCAGGCTCACAGACATAGACATTGCCATAGACAGTGCCTGGCACACAACAAGAGGGCTGCGTCTGCAAACCCTGGCAGCACTACAGCTCTGAAACACCAAAATCGGGCACACGTCAGCAATCTCTTCACACAGCTCATTCAGCGAGGCCAGACCCGCTGCCCACCTCCACGGAGGGCCCTGTGCCAGCACGATTTGGTGCTGCCATTCCAGCCACTCACCTTCACCTTCCGCACTTCGTTGGCCTGGAACTCGGGGGTGCAGTTGTGGTGGATGAACCCAATTCCTCCGGTCAGCTGGGGACACAAAGGCGGCTGTGAGTCACTGCAGACACTGCTCGGCGCTGCACCAGCCGGGTGCAGCGGTGGGGTCGGCACCGATGGAGCTCCCGGGCCCGGGCTGGCCCCGAGGGGCTGCTGGGACCCCAGGGCAGCCACGCGGGTGCCTCAGGCAGCGTTTCCTGCCCCGCCACCCCGGTGAGGGCGGCACAGGGGACCCGCCCGCGGGGTCGCACTCACCGCCATGGCGATGGCCATGCTGGCCTCGGTGACTGTGTCCATGGGCGAGGAGACCAGCGGGGTCTTCAGGGTGATTCTCTTGGTGAGCGCCGAGGTCAGGTCCTGGCGGGGAGGTAGGCGGAGGGTGAGCGGCGGCACCGGCGCGACCCCCGGTCTGGCCCCCGGCCCGCTCCCCAGCCCCGGCCACTCACCACCTGGTCCGCCGTGAAGTCGATGTACCCCGGGAGGATAAGGAAATCGCTGCGGGGTAACGAGGGGAGACGCGTCAGCGACCGCAGCGGCCCCGCGCCCCAAGTCCCGGACCCACCCCCGTGCCGGCCGCACTCACTTGTAGGTGAGCCCATCGCCACAGCTGAAGAGCTGCTGCGCCGTCAGCCCGTCGTCGGGCACGTAGCCGGTGCCGCCGCTGATCAGATAGTCCGCCATGGCCCCGCCGCGTGCCCTCCCCGCCACACCGAGCGCACGCGCGTTCCGACGGCCACCGGGAGGAACCCGCCGTGCCCGCCCCGCGACGGCGCGGACAGAGCGACTCCGGCAGGGGCCGGCGCCGACAGCGCCCCCTGGCGCCGCGGAGGGCCCCGGAGCGGAGCGCAGCCCCGGCCCTCGCCCTGCGCTGTGCCGGGCGGTGGCGGGGACACACCGGGCCCGCCTATAGCTCTCAGCCGCCGGCAGCAGCTCCAGAGCAGCTTCTCAGCACCGACCCGGTACATGTTCAGCCCGGTGACCTCGGGTCATCGCGGCTGTTCTGTGCCCAGTCCGAACAGCTGGGTCCGTGTACCGGCAAGAGGCAACAGGAGCGAGCTAAACTCCAGTACAGGCCAGTAGGGCCCTGCGTGCCGGGCTCTGGCTTGGCTGGCACCAACTTGTGGCACCAGTACACTGTGATACCTGCCAGAAGACCACCTAAAAAGGCCCAGCTACGGGTGACATGGTGACATGCACAGAGAGACACTGGGTTGGGAGCTGAGTGCAACAACAGGTACTCCTGCAGCTTCAGAAGACAAGAATGGGCCTGTTGGGTCAGTGGTAAATGCAGAGCTGGGACAAACCAGCAGAATCCAAACCAGTTTTTTAAGTCAAAGGGAGTGGGACGAAGGATGAAAGTCAAGAGGCAGCAGCGAGGCCAGTCTTGCACCTTGAGGGGAATGAAAAGGAGAGAGGCAGCAGTCTCACCAGACTGGATCCAAGGTGATCCCAGCTAGGCATTAGCCTCCTCTTCCCCAAGCCACCAGGCCAGGGTGTACAAACAAGCAGAGTGAAGAGGATAGCTGCACACTGGGGATGGGGTTGTAGCACTTCCAGGTGTGTGCCACAGACTGGGGCTGGAGGGAGGATTTTGGAGAAGAACAGTAGCACGAGGACTGTGCCCAGAGGAGCAGAACAGGCACAAACACTGATTTGCCTCAGAGGAGCCTTGCAGGACATAGCAGTTGGCTTTTTTTCAGGATTAGATGTTCCCATCCTTGCAGTTCCATCAGGAAAAGTTCCTGGGATGTATGTTACAGAACAACTTCCTGCTCCTGGTTTGCTTCTTGTGACATTCCAGATCCAGCCTCAGAGCAACAGGGACATGAGACAATCACACCCCTTCTCACCTGCTCCCCATAACACGCTGTCCAAGGCAACCCCCTGTCTAACACTAACTAATTCAGGGACTAAAGAACAGTGCTCCTGTGCCTACAACTCCTTGCTGCAGAAAGCTAATTCCTTATTCAAAGATCAGAAAGCAGCTTCAAGAACCGTGTTACTCAAGTTACCCTGCAGGACACAGAAATGTGAACAGAGATCGGAAAGCACGGCCTGCCAAGGACATGCACTCTCGAGTCTGCATTACCTGTCACAGGATCAGCAGAACAGGAGGCATCATGCCAGACCAAGATCAGTGTGACAGGTCTCTTTACCCTTATTTAAAAAAAAAAACAGACTAACAAAGGTTTGCTGAGTCTACCTGGGAGGCACACATGGATCTGAGCTATTGTGCCACACCACAGGCACAGCAGTAAACAGGCATGTTTGGCTTCTGTTCCAACAGAAACACATCAGACAAAGTTTAATGGTTCTCAAACAGACTACAACAAAGGCTGCAGGGAAAAACATTTTATTTCCAAGCAGATTACAAAGAGCAGAGAATATAAGAGTAAAATTAAATTAAAAAAATAGTTGAGTGCATCTCTTTAAAATGATTTGTAGTGTGAGTTACTCACGGGGCAAAGCTACTGGAGAGTTCTGAAGGTCACTTTGCAGGATGCCAATCACATGTGCTGTTTAGACCTGGGTCAACACAGGAGGGACAGACAAGATGTATTTTGCATATAGGCTGCACACTCATTATCAAGCGAGGTTTTGGGCTGCAACTGGACCCTGCCTTTTTGAGACATCCTCTCCACCTCATTCTCTCCTGCAGTTCCCTCAAGTTCTAGACATGGTTTATTGCTGCTGTAAGTGGGTTTAATCTGCCTCCCTGTTCTGATGAGCTCCAATGAGAAAGGAGAAGCAGGCAAACGTGTCTGCCATGCACAAGGTTACAGGGAACGTGACTGCAGTGCGAAGAGCAGAGTTTCAGCCACGCAGCAAAGGAAACCAGCAAGTAGGGACACAGCAATAGCTTCAGAGATTTGGGAGCAGCATGTCAGCAAGACTTCTGGAAGAATTGAGATGTTCCTTAAGGTACGAAGAGGTATAAGTGGAGATGGGCTCTTTCCTAAGCATTGGCACCAACGAAACAGAAGAGGCTGAATCATCTGGATAAGGTGCATTCCCTGTAATGTTTGAGAGGAGCAGCTCCAGCAATAAGATGAGGAAAAAAACCCCATATAGGGTGGAAGACAGTTGATATCCCACTTTAACAGTGATTTAGGAGTCCAAGCACTAACTCCAAGTCAGTCAGTATTAAACTCGTGTAAGAACGTAGTTTGGCTGGACAGCTGCACAGCCATTCAGTGTCCAGCAGCACTCAGTCCAGCAAGAGGATGAGCAACTACAGTACCAGCAGTCCTCCACCCCCGTATACTCAGGGGGCTCTTTTCTACCATTTCTGGATCTGCTCTTATCACAGCATAGGAGGATTCAAGGCCTCATCCCTTCTATGTATGCCGAGGCAGACAGTAGCCCTGATGCAGCTGAGAACAAGACTGTTAATTTCTGCCCTAGCAGCAACAGTGCAGAAGAGGATTCCTATTTAGAGATCAGATGAAGTCTTTTTGTATTGCCGAAGGCAGAAGAGTTCAGGAACTACTTCAGACCTTGTGACTCCTCTGAAGTCCAGACCTCTAGGGGTGAGGCAGCCAACAGATGAGAGCCCTATGAAGTTCTCAGACCATTCCCTTTATACACTGCTCTAGACAGGAGTGAAGAACCACTCTCTAGTCTGCTCTCTGCTGCTTCAGCCATTACCACTTAAGAGCAAATGCTTGACCTCTTGAAAGCAAATGAAAATCTAATGGTGCTGTGGACACATGTGTAAGAGGCTAGAAGTTTCCTAAAGAAAGCAACACTGTTAAATGTCAAGAGTTTGGACAATACATTGAGGCTCATGTCAGAATGTGAGGTGCTTTACAACAGTCAGTCTCTGCTTTCTATGGTTCCTTTCATACCACAGTGACAAGATGGGCACAGTTCAAAATCAACAACACACAGTCTCTAGCTTGACTTCTCAGCTCTATTTATTTAGAGATTGATGCATTTTCAGCCTGTCTCATACAAGGCATAGGGCATGGAGAGTTCCTGTCAATATATACACGCATACAAGAGCAGTACAAGCAGTTTGGCACTCTCAGAGCCAAGGGGAAATGCCCTTTAAGCAGCAGTCAAGCTGGTTATAGGAAAGTGTTAAAAAGCTATTTTACATGTTTAACTGGGAACATTTCCCAGAATGTGGATAGCAACTCTAAGCCACGGCACTCTTCTGTGCTACTCTGTGCACGTCTTCCTACGAGCCCCTACAAGGGAGCAGATCATGTTCTTCACTATTAAAGAACATAGTATTTATATTCTAGAAATACTGTACCTTTTAAACTAGCTCCAGAGAGACAGACTAGAAGCCAGATCCAGGAAAATAATCCTTAAGTCACAGTATATCGATTGTCTCTAAAAATAGGGAATGAAATTAACACAGTGGACATTCTGATGAGACAGTACAGAACAGTGCAGCAATCCACTTCTGCATCAGCAGATCCTCTCCTATGTACATGCAGACAATGAGAAAGGAAACACTCCAGTCCATCAGGACAAAACCAATCATCAGGAGATCTCCACAGCTCATCATGTGCCTAGTTTCCCTGTTGTTAACCAGTATCCTCCAAGGAGAACTCTTCCCCCTACAAAGACTTGAGATCATCTTGCAGTTAAGAGTAGAAAGGAAAGTACACAATCTAGAATTTCATGGTAACATGGAATTTTGTTTCCACAGAAAGGTCAGCTGAAGTTCTTCTTTGTCCCCAACCTGCAACTGCCCTAAAGGTCTGTCAAGTATTGCAGCTTCTGTCAATTTTAAGTGTTAAGAGGTGGCTCTCATGGCTGCCCAGTAGAGCAACTGGTACAGTGTGTATCTAGCAGTTTAATATCCACTGTATTTCTGATGGAGACAGCCAAGGCAGCAGCCTTTCCAACTCTGCCCTGATGATGGGACAAACTGCCCGGAAGAAAGGGAAAGCCACTCTGTGCATGCCTGTTGGGCACACCCCATGCAGCAGGCACATGCAACTGCTTGGAATAGTAGAAGCCTGCCCCAACCGTGCCCTCAAAGACTTAAAATAGGGCCAAAGATGGACATGTCAGCCACTACAATATGGTGAAAGGATTAGAGGCTTCTGATAGCTGAAGCAGTACTGGTGATCCCAAGATCCACCCTACAAGGGGGCAACTGATGGCTCCCAGAAGACAAACTGAGGTCGTAGTACCTGCTGCCAGCCCTACATCCACCCTAGGCACCAGCTTCCCAGCTTACCCACTGCAATCTGGGCACTGATCCTAGGCTGTTTTCCTCTGGCCTAGTTCTGAGGGCAGACACTGAGCTAAGAGTCTAAAATGATACAACTGTGCATTGCTACTTCACCTCTCTGCATGCACTTTTAGGTACAGAGTCCTGTAAGAGGGAACAAACTGCTCATACTGACAGCAAACTCAAGCACACCTGCTTCCTCAGGAACATCAACATCAATATGAAGCATCAGGGGCTTGGGAAGTCTCTCTAAGCTGCACACCTCAACACTGCTCACAAGCACAAAGACAGGGAACATTGGCTACTCTCATCAATTTACACTCTGCACAACCAATAGAGAGGGCAGACCTTCCTTCTCAATACAGATAGGTGCTGGACAACAGAGGCTTCGGGAAAGTTGCTTGCCTGTACACAAGTTTATGTTCTTTTACTGTAATATATATTTAAATATTTATCTGTGTATTTTGGAACAGGGAAGGGACATGAGATGGAGAAGCAGGGAAGACAAGTTCAAGAAGCAGAGTAATTTCTCTGCATCCAAGAAGCCGGTGGCACAAGTAACAAGCCTGGCAAGTGATCTCCCATTTCAAGCAAAGTTGGCTACCTGCCGGCTTCAAAAGAGCAGACTATTTGTTAATGATATAAAATACAGCAACCATTTAAGACATAGCAAGGCAAGGCTACAGGGCTGGGGATTATGGTCATGAACGATGCCAAAAGCTACACAGCTGTGTTAGAAACTGTGAAAAGGCTGTTAAACAGCAGGAGTAAGCCATATGCTGCTCCTGGAAGGCCTTTTCCCTCCACTACCCCTCCATCATGCGTTGTTGTGATGCATTTGAAAAGGTGGAGAGAGGGGGACTTGCCTAGGGGTAAAGCCACAGAACATTAGGACAGTCTGATCTGATCTCATAGATCCCATGTTCCTAGCCTGGCACTGAGCTTCCATCAGCAATCAAGCGTTCAGGTCCTTCAACAGAAATGTATGCCCTTCTACCTTCCTAAGTTGTAGGGGTGAACGAAATCCAGCAGAGTTGAGCTGGAAAGCATGAACAGGGATGAAAACAACCAGTTTGCATACTGATCTTTGTATAATGACCCCCCCACCCTCACAGCTCACTCTTCCCCAAATAAAGACACATTGTTCAATGGCATGTTGAAAAGACGTGCTCGTCATTCTTAATAAACAACTAGAGTAAGAATACATAAGAGAAACAGGGTGGTATCTTTATATGATACACAAGTGTATGTTACAAGAATTCCATCAGGCACAGAAGCCTCAAGGTTTAAGGCCTCAATGTTAGGCCAAAAAAGAAGAGTGTGGTAAAGTTTGTACTTTTAACATCTAAAAATGTCACTTAAAGGTCTGAATAGAAATTGTTGGTTTGTTTTTTTTTGTATAAATCATAATTGCAGTTCACTCTCTCCTCTTTCTTCCAAGATAACAGCAAATTAACGTCCAAGCACAAGAAAAGAAGATGCCTGCCTCTCCTCCACTGGCTGAGCAGGTCCATCCATCATTCTGTGCCCTCTAGGCTGCACGTGGCTCCAAGGAGACAGAGGCCCCAGCCAACCAGGCCAATCCTGTAGTTCATGTTTTCTACATCATAAAAAAAAAACCCAGAGTCAACCAGCAGCTTTCCACAGCTCCCAGCTTGCAGGGGATATGCAGCCTCCAATGGTTCCAACAGTTTGGTGTTTGGTGTGTTGGGTAGTATACACAATGGGTAGGTTTTCCTTTAGATTCTTTTAAAGAGAAGAAGCCTAAAAGGGCTTCATAACTACACCAATAAAAAACCAAAAACTTAGGCATCTCCTTTAGTGTAAAAGTCTGTACAATTTCTCTTTGCTTGTCCCTCCCCCATCACCCTGCCCCACCCCATCTGAGCCACGAAGGATGCCTTAGTGCATGGTGCTGGCATTAGCCACGGCAAGAGCTTCCTGAATCTCTCGTATCACCAGGATCCGGGTGAGCATCTGCTCCATCTGCTCTCTGCTGATCGGCTGGATGGAATACCAGATAGGGCTGTTGGGGGCCACCACTGGCTCTGGTGTCAAGTAAAATGTGTCATTCCGGCCTTTCACACTCTGGGGGCTGTGTGAGGAAGATCAGAAATAACCAGACTAACAAAATGTCCTGGAATAGAGAGACCATCACTGTCCTCACCCCAGGCTGCACAAATCCTGACAGTGACCATCTGGCTGATGACATATGAAGGTACAGAAATACATCTAGGGGCAACGTTCATCCCAAAGTTTTAGGACATGCCAAGGTTAAAAAGCCATGGTGAGGACTGCAAGAAAGTAGTTTTTATTTCACACTGGTAAGCATAACACACACATGGCTTTAGGGGTCTTTCAGAGTGAATAAAGGATGGGATATTTTACATTCGGGCTACCAGCAAATCCATCTGTGCAGATGAACCATTATATTAAACTTCAGGATCATCATAATTTAGAGATGAGTCCTTTGAGGCACCCTCCAATCTCCATAGCAAGTCCTTGTTTTTGTTCAGAAGCTAGTTTGAATAGGACCCTAATCCTATCTTCAGTAGTTGATGCTTCAGATGACTTGCAACTCACAAACAGAAGAACAAGTTCGTGCCAACACAGCAAATGTCCAAGATTAGGAGCAGCCAGTTCACAAATCAGGATTTGTCTCTTAAATACCCCAAAAATTCAATTTACATGCCATCAGTTAATCCCACTCTCTCATATCACCACCCCTCTCCATTTAAGTAAATTTATGGAAATAGAGAAATTGTGCCAGCAATATCATACAGTGCTGGAAACTAGGCCAGGCACAGGGTGCAGCTCGCCAGTCACAGAAGACAAGCACCATACACACAGAAAAGAGCTCTCACCATTTGAAGAGGTAGAAGTCATACAGCTTTATCGGACACCTCAGGGGGTTCTCTGGATTCTCAGTCTGCTCTGCATACATGTCATCTGTAACTACAAACCAGCCCCCCAGAAGTTTGTCAGACACTCTGTGTAAGCACAGCACACTGAACAATACCACAGAGCCTCAACACTGCAGCACTTTGTCACTGTACAAGAGCTGGCAAGAGACATATGGTTGTTCCAGAGCAGAGGCACCTGGCTGTAAATGCTTAAGGCATTATGCAGAGCTTGTTTTATCCTAAGGCTATTGGAGATCACTACCCATCCATATCCTTCTTTTCATTTCTCCTCTACCAGTGTGCAAAATGAGGGATATCTCACTACTGAGACTGCAAGCCTTAGCTGCAGCCCGCGCTTTTAAGAGCATGGATTGTACTTACATAGGAATTCCGTATGAGTTCACATGAATCAAGGCAAGAGAAGCCCTCCCAAAGAATTTTTGCATCTCTTCATAAGCACTTAACACCCAATAACCTCTCTGCCCATAAAAAAAAAAAAACAAAACAACAAAAGTAACAAAAAAATTATCCTTAGTTCTTGATGAGTCCCACATGTCTCAGGTAAGGTATGTCCCCAGGGTATGATTAGAAGGTACTATCCTCTCTTGGATAGAATGCATACTGCCAGGCTACAGGTAACTGGCAGAGCCTACCTGCAAACATCTCCAGGTTCATCCACTTCTTCAAGCCCAAGTAAATAAATATTCCCAAAGAAACCTCCTAGACACTACCTTTCTGTCCTGTCTGGTGCATGCCTGGAGCCTTCATATAGCGGATACTCGTGCTTTTATCCTTGGGATTAGAAGGGTTCTTCTTGGTCTGCCTCAGCACCTTGGAGAAGGCCAGCTTCATGTGCTGGTCTACTGTTTTCAACAGGAAGTATCTGAGCAGCAAGAACAGAATACAGGACATTGAGAGGCAAGCAAGGAATATAGTCTCAACAGCAAGGTAGGTTATCTTTAGTCATCATGAGCAGGCTGAAGCTCAAACCAACCACTGGGCTAAGGACTGTTCCAGCAGCAAAGCATAGAAAACCCATAGGTTGAGTCTACCCTCTGCTAGATCATTTCCTTGTTAAACTGCATCCTCTTTGTCTGATGAAGCTACAAGCGGGCTCTGTGTGCAACCATTTGAAACTCATGATTTTGCAGCAGTTCCACACCAGTCCTATTAAGGCATCTGAAATTCCTTTATTCCACAAGATTCCCTAAGACCTGAGTACTTACTTTGTATTAAAAAACATCAGTGTAGTAAGCAAGGTGGAAGGGGAGTGAGCTCCGAGCTGCTTACACTCCCACAGCATCTCTTCTGTTACATGACTGGAGAGGATGTAACCTGCAATAATCAGAAGTCAGCATCATGCCAGGGGACAGACACAACATGAATACAGGCAGCATTTTACAGTCTAAGTACTGGAGAGCACATGAATCTTAACAGAAGGAGGAAGAGGAGATTCTCACTAATGTCAAGATTCAGTGCTCTGCAAATAACTTTTTAAATAGCAGGTAAAGTTAGGAAACACTTGTACATATCCATCAACCTCTAGTTGTGGAGAGTATGCTTGTGCAACATGCCTATACATCCCAGCCCCACAGAGAAAAGAATATGCACTTAAACAGCTTTTAATTATTGGCTTGACTCCAATGCAGATGCTCTTAATCCAATAATATGTGAGAGCAGGCAGGCCAGTGTAACAAATCAGTTCTTGGCCCACAGCTTCAGTAAGCATGCAGTGCCAAGTGATGTATTTGGACACATGAGTAATCCTTTGATTCTCAGAATTTTTTTCCTCTTTGTGTAGAAGAAAAACACTACACACCAAATACACAGATAAACAGAAAAACAGACAGCAGTATGAACTCCAGGGTTTGTGGAATGTCAAAGCACTGATCAAACAGCCAGACTGAAAACAAAAGGATTCCAAAACTAATGGTGCTACTCAGCCACCTAGCCTGTAACATCAGCTACTTTTCTGAACATAAGCAGTAACTTCTTCACTGATGTCCGAACATATCAAAGGGAATAAAACAATGAGAACACAGGTTTCCATGCTCTGAAAATGCAATTCTTATCTAGTTCCCATGCAGGTCTCCGTCAAAGTCTGTCTCTTCTGGAACTGTTCCCCCCTCCCTGTTGCCATGATCTCCTAAACATGAGGTTGAGCTGCAACTGATTGCAGCACTGGAGGCTTTAATCACTCATTGTTTTTTACTTTGACACTCACTTGGTCCTGCAAACAGTATCCATATCTGGCTACACATCACTATGACATATATATCTCCCAAATAAACAATACATATTAGAGGCAGGATGTATTACCACTTCAGATGAGGAAACCTGATTCAAATCAAAGATCAGCTGGCTGCCAAGTAAGCCAATTCCATGACACTACAAGGTCCCCACAATGTGCCTTCTGACTGGTGACAAGTGACAGACAAATAATGCTCAATGACAGTCAGGGTTAGAGCCTGACAACTGCTGTAACCCCAACATTCACTGCAAACGTAACATTTTCCTCCCTGACCAGCATTAGCTAGCCTAGGGATGTTACATACTTCAAAAGGGTTTCTATTCAGACTACACTCATGCTGTAGTTTCAGTTTAAACATTCCAAACTCTGGAAAGTTTTAAAGTTCTTAAACAATAGCCCTTACCAAGAGGTGAAACACGGGGCTGTATGTCCTTAAGAACTTCATGCAGCCATTCAGTGAACCGAATGTAGTAGAGATCTGAGAAGATGTCATCAACCCGGCCATTTTCAAAGAGATACTGTAAGAGATTCACAACATAGGCCAGTACAGTGGGAGCAAGTGTGCTCTTCAGACCAGACCTCATCCTAAGGGCCCACATCCTCAGTCGAGCATTTTACAGCATAGCACTGAAGACTAATAGAGTTTACTTGAAGAGTGAGGACTCTTGCACCAAGGCTAATACGGGGTAGGTAGGTAATCTCTATTACAATAATGGGAATGCCAAGACCAAAAAAAAGGAAAAACCATCTTACAAAGTAAAGCTGCTTGGATTTCACCTTTTATTTCATGTGTGATCACTTCAAGTCATTTCACATGACTACTGGACACTACTCTTTCAAGTTAACAACAAGGAAGCTCAGTTTCCCTGTCCAAGTTTAGCTCTGTTCCTGCAGCTCTTCCAGAAAGCTCATACTTCCCATGGAACATAAAGCTAAGTTCTTGCCTGTTAGAGCTTCAACTAGATTTAGGTCTTGACAATGACAACTTCTTCAAACATCATTCAAACCCTTCTCCCCGCTACCAAAAGAAGTTAAATTGATTTATTATTTTCACTGTGATACTGAACTCAGTTATTCACAAACTTAACTCACAGATTAAAGCACTGCTTGCAACAAGGACGGACAAGTCATCTGATGTTTTCAAGATTTTTTTATGCAAAGAGACTTGTTTCATATAAAATGGTCTGAAAGCCTAATAGAAGCCACAGTCTACTTTTATAACCAAGAGTCCCTCTACACATGCTGACAACATGGACAGTTCTGCAGCACACAGAGCTGTCTATCCTACCTTCTGAATACACAAGAAGATATAGTAGAGCACATCTGGATCATAGGGTTCACCATCACCATTCCGAGCTTCTCGTGTCATTAAGCACAGACCATAATTCAGCTCAGCCACAGCTGAAGATATGAGATCTTCCTGGAACCTCAGCAGCTGACGCCCTGGAAAAGCAAAACAAAGCTACATTATTTAAGTCATAAACTCATTATTTCCTAACATTTCAGGAAATATTTCCCACATCTCCATTCCATCTGGCAGGTCCAGTGCTACCTCATTTTCCCTGTACAGTAAAGCAAGTTGAAAAAAATCCAGATCTTAGGCTGTCAAAAATACTAAAAGATAAAATAGGCAATGGTTTGATAGGAAGATCCTCTGTCCTACCAAATGCATGACTATGGCTTTCTTTTACCATGTCCCCAGTGAAATGCTGCCCTGTAGCAACAGGAAAACAGCAACCCCACGACTGTTGTACCATCTTGGCCAGACAGTTTGTCCATGCACCCCAGTCATGCAGTTTCTATTGCTATCAAACCCAGGTGTTCAAGAGGGCTCAGCACAGAGCTAATATATGTCCTGTGGCAGTGCGAATACACAGTAATAAGTACTACAGAGCAAATTAAAATTAAAATTCAGGAACAATCACTCATTAAACAAAAGAGTTTTCCAGAGCAGTAAACATCTAACATTTCAGTAATTCCTAATCCTACTTGAAAGGAAACAAAGGCCATGTTGTCACGATACTTACTTCCAATAGGTGCTAGTCTATTTTGGGCTTCTTTTTCCAGCTCTGCATTCTTGGTCTGCGCCCAGCTTTTCCACACTTCAAGACCTTCTTCTGGCTTCAGAGAGTTTGGAAGTAGAAGTTCAGGTGAAGTCTGTGGCTGTGGCTGCTGTTCAACTTCAGCAACCTGAACAGTTTGAGCCTATGAAAGCAAACACTTCAGTTTATATACACACTTCAATATGCAACAGCTGGACAAAAAACAAGAATCCCACAACACCTGTAGCCCCAGGATACCAACCTTCTGCAATGCTCCCAACCAGAAATTAATCCAAGGAATGCAACTTTTGCTGTCCAACCTGAATTGCTGCTCAGAAAAGAATATTCTACACTCCAAAAACGCTCTGTTTGAATGGACAGATTCTATCTTCAGCTCACTTGTCACTCTGAATCACCACTGAAGTCTGTCTCACTACAAGGGCAGCCCACAGAAACCACCAGCCCCTGAACAGGAAGGTGCCACCAGCTTTATTCACCATTGCTGCTCCACACCTAGACTGCCCTGAGGAAGGTCCTGGGTACAATCACATACCATATACCACTGGCATTCCTCCTTATCCAGACTCCCTTCTTTAAGCAGTACATAACAGGCACACACAGTAAATATATTCTGTTCTTATCAACAATGAATAAAATTAATTCACTTGTAAAAGCTATAAAGCAGTAGGACTACAACACAGCATCAAACGTCAATTCAATTTCAATGCAGTGTTCTCAAAATACCAAATACTACTAATGGGGACGAGCTACTATTGAGTGAAGAGTGACTGCATGACTTATTACAGACCTAAGGCATCTCCAGACCCTTTGGAAATTTACTTTGCAGTAGGACCTTAGGTCACCAAGAATTTCAATCTCAAACAAACTTATTTGTAAGGCAACCAGTAGCACCAATCTAAAACCTGCAGCAAGCCCTTCAGCTGCACTCATTCAGCATTCTTCACTTCAGGTTCTCAATTCCATGCCACAGAGTCTCACAGCTACCTCAATTAGCAGCTTTACAGACCTTAGTCAAGCACTGGCACCCTGAATATTACAAAAATAGCAATTCTTATATCGAAACAGTTCTGCTTTTTCCTTCCTAAGATCTACTCCAAAAAGCAGCTTTTCCTTTGATACTGCTAAGTGTCAATATTAGTGGAAGTTGCTCTGACAGTACTAGAGACTGCACAGAGACTTTTAATACCTGTACCTTACTTAGTATTAAAAAACCAACAGCTGAAGAGGCAAAGTCTGCAAGAGTCTCAGACTGGAGCCTTCCAACTGCCTCTGGTTGTTTTTTAACTCTCTGCATCAGCTCTTACTAGCTTTTTGCTTATCAGCCCCTGTAGCTGCAGCATGCAGCACAACTGCAGAGACTGACTGAAAAGGCCCAGCTTTAATCAAGGCAGATGGAAACTAAGTTGGGAAGCAAAGCCTCTCTCTGCCTTAAAGAGTCCAAGGGTGAATGGACAGCTTGTCTTTGTAGGAGCTGGGATTGAGCCTCTGCTCTCCACCAGAGCGCTGCCACATTACTGTCCAGAGAGCTGAAAGCTTTCCAGAGGCAACTCCCTCCATCAACCCAATCCAGCCTTCTGCCCTGACCTCACAGACACCTTGTCCAGTGCAAAGGCTGGACATCGGCTGACGTTAAGTCTGCTGAACTGGCAGATGCTTCTTAACAAACTTGTATTTTTCACAAATAGAACTAAATTGCTGCAGCTTGCCCAGATCCCCTAGAAGCACAATGCCAGAGGACAGCACAGGGCAGGCAGGCAAATTCCTTCTCAATTTCACAGTTTTTAAAGGGTCAACTCTCAAAAGTATGATGTTCACCTCTAGTAGCTTTATTGCACCCCTAGAGAGAGAGTACATCCCTCCTGGAATTGCCTGTGTATTTAGGGGATTTCATTTTAAATACCTTATGTACCCTAAAGTACACTTGATCCAGGAAGTTTGCTCTCAACTAGTCAGACTTCAATACTTTACCCAGGCACTGGATCTGCTGTGGACTCCACGTGCAAGACAAAGTAACTAAAAGATAATGACTAGTACTTATTAGCACACCTTATCTGTCTGCAATTATCCCTGCCTGTCCACTGCAACCCCTCGAACAGCTCAGGAAAATACTGCAGATCTCAGAATACCCACTATGAACAGTCTGGCATTCAGTATGTATCTATTAATTTTTAACACTAAGATCAAGACCATACTTTCTTTTGGAAAGTTTTGAGTCCTATAACTATGTACCAACATTATCACATGAAAGTCTTATACCCATCACGAGTCAAGTGCCCTGTGTCACATTCAGGCTTCTGGGACAGATGCATCTCTGCTTCCCAGACACCAGCTGTCTGTTGGCATGCTCCCTCTCCACAACATTTGTAAGCTGTTAATCACAAACTGAGTGCAAAAGGCAGTTTTAACTTACTGAGCAAGTTACTTGTAGCTGCTGCTGCTGCCCCTGCTCTTGGGGTGTAGGCTGCTGCTGTTGCTGCTGTGGGTCCCATATGTGCACTGTTTGTGCTGTATTCTGATATGTCCCTGCCACAGCCTGCACTGCCACTGGAATGTGGATGTTGCCATTCATAAACTGTGCTGGAAAGATCGAATTAGCAAGAGTCTGCACCACTTCCTCGTGAGAGTTCTTCACTACTGAAGTACTTCCCACCATCTTATCCTTGTCATCTTCCAGCTTCACTGTAGCCAGTGTTGTGGGTGAGCCACTGACGTGGACAGCATTGTAGGCCTCCTGAGGGATGGCAATGTGGGTTATGTTTTGCTGCTGAAGGTCACCACGTGGTTGAGCCGAGTAAACAGGGATGGTCCACGTCTCTCCAGTGGGGCTAGTAATGGTCCCAGTGGCACTGTACAGGTGGGCACTGTCCACTGTTAACAAGTCTGGCCTTAAAGAGACATAACTTTGCTGCTGGCCCTGAGGAATGGCCAGCACTGTGGCAACTGGCTGCCCTGAAATAGCATACGATACAGTAATAGGCATATCCACTTTACGTTTCTTCACTGGCTGAAGGACACTCGCAGAGCTGATTCGCCTCTCTCCCTCTCGTGGGGAGCCTTGTTGAGAAGGTGGAGGTGACAGTGCTCCAACTGTCTGGATCTGGATCTGCTGGCCACCAGTAATGGCCTGTCCTGCCACAAGTTGGGCTTGGATCTGCTGGTGTTGTATATGTTCCTCCTGTAGTTCTGCAGCCTGGATCTGTTGGGCAGTCTGCACATGCTGCACTTGGATCTGAGCTGCCTGCAGCTGTGATGGGCTGGGGCTCTGAAGAGACTGACTCTGTATTGTCTGGGATGCCTGCTGCTGTGCCTGGCCTTGGATCTGCACTTGGACCTGTATTGGCTGCTCCGAAGCCTGATGGACAGAGAGCTGCGGAGAGAGCTGCTGGGCGGAGACCTGCTGCGGTGACTGCTGGACCTGGACCTGAACCTGAAACGACACAAGCCACCAGTCAGAGATCAGAAAACATCAATGATTCAGCAGAGATGTTCTGTCACTCAAGATCTATGCTCCAGGTCTTTTATATTCACTTTTGATTTCATGTATTAATCCATTAGTAAAGATTTCAGGAAAGTGAAACCAAGTTATTCTAGAATAAGTGCCTGGTTGATAACAGTGATACAGTAGGTGTGTTTGCTCAGCCTTGCACATGACTCTCAGCACAGAGAGAACATCTCCACCCTCAAAGCTTGATGGGCTCAAGCCAACAGATTCCATCCCTGGAATCCAAGCGTGTTCAAAACTATTTACATTGCTAAATTGTTACTTTAGCACAGGTCTTGCAATAACAAGACTTTAAGGTCATTCACATTACAATCACAGGAGCTCATTCTTACCATGCTCTAAAGATTGTTTTACTGCTGCCCACCCTAGTCCCAAGATGGCCACAGGATCACTTGCTGGTGACAGGCAATAAGAAATATGGGTAAGTCGAAACCAGCACTTGGCTCTTTCCTCATAAAGCACAGGAATACTACTTTGAAACCTATCATTAGTAGTAACGCTACTCAAGCAGGTGTAAACACAGATTGTGGCAAGTTCCATCTCAATCTTTGTCATGCATTAATGGCCTATGCCGCATCATTTTTTTTTTAACTCTAGAAGAATTTCTTCGGCAATGATCATTAAAACCAACCTTTTTTTTCTTTATTTATTTATTCCATTTAATACCACTTATTGTCCAAACTACTCAGTTATATCTTCTAGCTCATGCACTTAGACAATGATGAATAATATATACACAATCTGTTGACTTGATTCCAAACCAGTTCCTTTTATTTTAGAGAAAAAAAAAAAAAATCACACCCTCTCACATTAATGCTCGTTTGTCCAAGGTCTGCCACAATACCTAGCAGCAGTCCAGCAGCACAATGAAAGCCAGCAGTCAAAAGTAGCCCCCAGCACAAATTTCAGGTCTCAATAGCTATACATGCCTTGTCCAGACAATTCTCCACTTTTCCTCACATTTACAGATAACTTGTTACATTTGCCTTGTCCTAGAAGTGATATCCCAGGTACTCATGACCATCTGTTTCTCCAGGCTTCACTAACACTTTATCTTAAGGGAGGGAATTAATTACTCAACACCTCTTTCTGGAGCCAACACGGACTTACTTAGTTGCAAGACTGAATGTCTTCCTACTCAGAGTTCTCTCACCTTTTTCTACCTCACATCCTGAAGCCAAGCAGACTAATGCAGCATTTGCACACACAGCACACTAGCCAGACTGACAATACCAGAAAGAACTACAATACAGGCCTGCTGTGCACAAAATCTCACTTCACAGCATTGCTGCTAAGAAGTCTTGAAAAATGTTAGGGACCTATTTACAGCCAATTAACAGCTGGTAAGGAAAAAACTGGGTTAGCAAAATGCCCCAATGGCAGGCCAGATTTCTAAGTCACCTCCTGTTAAGAATTAGTTCATTTCCAGGAAGAACACAGTATAGTTCCTTCTGGGAACTCTGTGCAATATACTGTAATCAGATGACGTGGTGGCTCTATAAGAATTTCCTGCAAGGTAACAAGAAGCATGTGACCTTATGTTAGCACAACAGTTTAAAAAGCTGCATCAATGAGTGATTTGATCAGGCAGTCAATTGAAAAATATCAACTCACCTAGGGGATGTTTCCTTAGATCTATTTGATATCATTCTGCCCTGGAGCATGAGTACTGCCTTGGGCAAACAGGCCCAAATATGGATCGCATGTAAGGGTTCAGTTTAAGAAAGCCAGTTGCAATCACACTCCTAAGGCAAGAATCGTACAAAATATTTCACTTCAAAATAACTAATATGGTCCTTACTATTAATTTAAGTCCTTGTTCAAAAGATCACCTGCAAGGCAAAGGCCAAAGATTGAACAAATTACATGTTTTATTGCACAGTTATTTTCAGTTTCACACAAGAAAACACTGCTTTATCTGCTAGGATTCAAAATCATGTTAAGAGGTAAATGTGTCACTTTTTCTGAAATTCTGTAGCATTTTCAGAATTTGCACAGGTTGACTGAGAGCACCTTAAAAGCACTTCCACCTTCCTTCCACACAAACTTTTACATTAGAGCTCCTATGAGTGCTGTACCATATAAAAAAGAATGACGGTTTTTTGCTAGCAGTAAGAATTCAAAGTCTCCTCCTGCACTGAAACAATTTTATCACATAAGCTCAACTAGGAAGGTAATGGAACTGGTTTAAGAAAGAGGCATTGTCAGCAAAAGGCATGATCTAAGAACAAATGGAACAAGACAGCATTTGCTCCCTCCTCCTGCAAACAGAATTTCAGTTTGAAGGGACCTCCATTGATCATCCAGTCCAACTGCCTGACCACAAGCTACAGCATGCCATCCACAGCACTGCCTAAATGCCTGTTAAATAATGACAGCCTTGGGGCACCAACTACCTCTTGGAAGCCTGTTCCAGTGTTTGACCACTCTTTTGGTAAAGAAATGCTTCATAATGTCCACTCTAAACCTCCTGGCACAGCTTTGAACCATTTACCATTTCAGAGTCTGAGCCTACTGCGTTTCAAAGTCAGCAGCAATTTCCACCACTTTCAACAGATGAGCAGTCACGCCCTGGAGGCCCTTCGAAATCCTAACTCTTACAATAGGGATGTCTTGCTACTGGTTTAGAGTCCACCCTGTTATTGTTAACACCCAAAGAATGAGTCCAGACCCAAACAATATGAAGTCAAACTCCAGAATCACTTGAAGCTCTTCATGTTCCAAACTGCAGACATCATGCTTCTGACTAGAGAGTGGTCCCATTCAAAAGGATATTGGAGGTCTGCCTACCACACATTATGCATCCCCTGTGGATTACACATCCATTTTTAACAACTGTATTTTGCAATAGATCCCTCCCTATTTTCAAGTAAGTTGTATCCAGGAGCACTACAAGCATCCATTTCAGATTTATAGGCTTTAACCCAGTCTGAGACCAGAGGCTTCTTATATTGACCTCATTGTTCTTTTTTTTCCCCTCAGATAGCAAGTTAGACAAAGAATTACATTCAGCAGCAGCAGATGACTTTATAAAAGACTCTGTACAAAAGGGGCATATTTTAAATTTACAGGCCAAGACCAACAGGGAAGACTTTAAATCTTCACTTTATGCTAAAGACTGAAGCAAAAACATGTTATGCTGGCAATTCCTGGGTTACTGGTGCAAGAAAGCAACATGCCAAGTTACCAGCACTGAAATACTATTTATTGCCAAAAGTCTGCATACAAAGGCATGAAAGAATCACCTCCCAGCAGGCTACCATGACACAGAGAAATACCATAAAGTAGCTGGAAGCTGAATCACATACTAGCTGCCTAGAAAATCAAAAGCGTCAGAAATCAACCTCATATCATAACATGAGGGCAGAACTAAATTACCTTAAAGGAAATAATCTTTTCACATCAAGCCCAAAAACATATTCTGTCCTGAAACTGAGCATATGCAAAGAGTAAATAAGTTAACCCCAGGACCACGAGACATCTGAAGCCTGGTTGCCAAAACTTTTTTTCCTAATGGTTGATAGACAAACTTTCAAGTAGAAGTCATAACATGTCTGCTCTGCGTGGATTCTCTGCCCAAAAAGGAATCAGACTCAGTTGTTTCAGAATTACAGCTCTGAAACTGAGATTTTCTTTGCCTGTTAATTCTTTCATCTGCAGACTGGCTGGATTATCTATTATTTCCTAAAACCTAACTCTAAATGAGCACACATAGCAACTCTTTCCTGCATGGATTTTTTTATATGCAGCTTGTTCTAGAGCACCTGACAGGCTCTTATATGCATCTTTTCACAAAGAGATCTTGGTTTCTGAAGCTGTATTTAAACCAGCAAGCAGTAGTACATACCAAGAGCAGATTTCCAGAACAAGTCTGGAGACGTACTAACATGTCCACACTACACCTTCCAGAAGACTATTTCAAAGTTAGTTCTAGTCTTGCCCACCAGCCAAGTTTGACATCACCAAAACACAAGACTGCATCTTACTTAATTTGATCTGGAGAGAACCCCAAATGACAGGCTCCAAACCTACAAGAGGTAAGAAGGAGGAGGTGGCCAACTTGCTGTGGGAAGCATGTTCTAAATGCCCCCAGAAGTAATGTGGGTGCATCTCAAACTTCCCACACAAAGTCAAGTACTTGGGGAAAAAAAAATAGTGAGAGAATGAGAAGAGTAATCTCAGGTCTTTCAGCCAAACTTAAGGACAGAAGACTTAAAATATAGTTCCCTCAACAACAGTCCTAAGCTAAAGAAAGTCCAGCACTAAAAACTAACACTATAACAAAGAGTTCCCTCTAAAGTTACACCAGAAAGCGTACATGCAAGTACAAAATAGACACGAAAAGTGAAAAGTGAAAAGACTGATCAGGGAAGGAGCAGGAAATGTCAGAACTTGTTATTTAACTGCTTTATAGAAAGCCCTTTGCTATCTAAGTAAACAAGGTTTACGGGAAGGGTACAAGTCAGCTTTTCAGAACAACTGCCAGACTCTCACTCCAGGTTTTTCCTCTGCTCATTCATCAACATCAGAGAGAGAATTCCATCAGCTAAATTAGGCCTTGGGTGTGTTTAAACAGTTACAATATCAAGATTATGCTGTCAAGCAGTACACTGGGGAGGCATTTAGGCCTAAGTTAAAACATATGAACCAAGGAAAAACAGCTTACCTCTCCAAAAGAAGCCTAACTTCCATATACAAGTAGATGCTACCTTGAAAACACCACTCTTGACTATAACCACTCTTTGAAGTGTCCCAATCAGCCCTAGCAAATGCTAATTAATACCTGCTGCTACACTAAAATCATACTGGCATGTTTTTCAAATGTAAGCAAATAGGAACTCTACCTGCAAGCTTAACTTCAAAACCAATACAGAGGCAAGAGGAAGGTACATCCATCAAAAGCAAAGGAAAGATGCATTCTGTGCAGAGCCAGAAATAAGACTTTTCTCTAAGCTATTTAAAGGCATCTTTCCCTGATTTGTGTCATTAGTAACATCTAGCCTCCTATAAAGATCTGAAGTCACAGAATGGATGGAACAGTAAACACATAAGGAACTGAGCAATTAGAAAGGCACAAGTATTAACTGAAAGATATTCTGCACACGCATTTAACCATTCCCCATACAGTTCCATGATCTTGATCACATGTAGCAACATCCCCTTAAGCCCTGCCCAATAAAATCTTGCCACCTAGACATCAGACCGTTCATAAAAAGCTGAAACTGAGGATTTTCTCCACACACACCATAAGCAAAGATACTTTCTGTTCTCTGATATTCTTTCAGTTAAAGCTTCTTGTGGAAGAGGCACAAGAGGTTCACTGACCTCTGCAAAAGCACCATATTTGGGAAGCAATTCAGCACTAAACACCTCACTGGCATCATCAATTCAATGGCCTCACTGCACAGGAACAACAAGCAACAATCTCATCAAAAGCAGAGCTGATAAAACTCTTACTTGACTGGAGCAAAACACAGGCCTTCCCTGCCACTTCCCTGATGCACAACAGGGTATGACAACTGGACACACTAAACTCCTTTTTAAGGTCACTTATGGCACCCCTGTGATACTGGGCGTGGAAGGAGCTCCAGGACACTTGAACTGTAGCAATGACCAGCATACATAACCCAACAGTTGCATCCACTCACCCTGCAAAATAAATATTTGATAAGACTTTGTTGAACCTTTTAGGCAAGAAAAACTTAAGGTGACAATTCATTCTAAGACAAAATTTACTTTGCCAGAATAAAGAAAAGCAGTAAGCAGTCACACTCCGTCTTTAGTTGTTCACAGCAAGTGAAATCCAGGATGAAATCTGGGCACTGATCTCTGTGATTGTAAAATCATCATCAGCACTTGCAACTGTGAGCTCATCTGACTGGTCATACTGTTAATCACCTTCAGCAGCACTGTCACACTGCCAGACATAAGCATAGTCATTCAAAGGGTCTTCCACTGATTTGCAATTGGATTAGCAAGAACTAAACAGATTACCAAATCAAGTACCAGGATGACAAGTTTAATCAAAAGCTAAGAGGCTTCGGCAGACAACCAAAATTCTTCATAATACAACACAAGCAGTATTTCAGCACAGGGAGCCAGCTGGACCGGGTGCACTGCTACAGTGGAACACTGTCACTCCCCAGAGTCACAGCAAAATCCAGCTTTATCCAGAAGATGTGCCCTGCCACTCCTGCCACAGTGACAGTGCAGAGATAAGTGAACACTAGATCATGGGTTTAGCATAAATTATGTCTCAATAAGAAATCCTGAAAGACAGGGAAATACTCCTGCAAAGGGGCAAAGACATTCTTTCCCACCCAATTCTTGCAGAAAACTAAGATAATTCTGAGCTAGCTGCTCAAATACACCTGAGTTCAGCTGCACTGCTGATACACAAAAGCTGCAGCCACGTCTAGTACCAAATATGCCACCTGAAGTGAAGAGCAGGGTAGGCAATACAAATAGTAATAAAGATCTGTACAGATGGGAAAGCAGGTGTCTAAAAGCAGAGGAACATCAAAAACAAGAAGAGAGTAGACAACATTCTTTAGGAAAGTCGCTGAATAAGATTTTTCATGAGAAGGTTTTCATATTCAGGGTGCAAGTCATTTGGTTCAAAAATCGGGAACTATTCTCTGGCAGCAACTTTATGCTTATTTATAAGAAGGTCAGGTTATTTTTCTCTGGAGCATATGATATATGACCCCTCTCCCTGTCTCTGTTACTAAAAGACTTGCAAGAGTCAAGCCTGAACATTGGGTAGTACTAAAAGGAGGCAGCAACAGGAAAAAAATGGGAGAAGGGGAAAAGAATAATCCTTTTGACTTTTAGAATTAGTCTGGGGGCTTTCCCCAGGAAAAAAAAAAAAAAGCCTCATCTTCAAAGCTGAGGTATTCAAAAGCCAATCCTCCTAGCTCTTCTACTGAAAAACGAAACTTCTTCCAGAAAACATCCTAGCTAGCAAAACCAAAACCACTCTTGATCAGTTTTAATAGCCTTATGCAGAGATCCAAGTCATGCCTGAAAGACTTCAGGTTTTTGTTCTTCAAAAGCCTTTCAACACAAGTTACTGTAGGGCAACAGGTTACAGAAGTCCCAGTTAAGCATTCGTTTACTCAAAAGGGAGTAACTGGAGACAAGTTACCAGTGAAGGAGGTAAGTTTGTCTTTGCTGTAGGATAAAAACATGCAAGAGAGCTGTTGGCACCAGTCCACTGCACTGCAGCAAGTGCACACTACCTGATCTCCAGTCATTTGCGACTCCATACCCTCCCTTATTGTATGAAAAAAACAACAAAAGCTCACAGCTGTACATTCTGCTACAGAAACCAGAAACATTAATAGCTCAAGTATATCAGAATTAGAGCTATAGCCAGAGTTCAGCTATTTAGAGACATAACACAGAAAAACCTTAGTAAATGCCCTGCCACCATTCTTCAAATTACAAAATGTATCTGAGGACAAAAGCAGTTTCCTAAGTTATAAAATTGGTTTGCTTTTTTTCCTTTGATACTGGATTTGCTTACTTAATAAAATACCTAATATAATATCTACTTAAAAAAAAAGATAACTCCTTCCACTGTGCAAACAAATAACCTACCTCGATGCATATGCATCCTTTAGAATTCCTTTCCTGAAATGTATCTTCCCCTGGTTCATATCCTAAAGTTGATTCTCTTGCATTTCTCCCTCACTTAAAAGCCAGTTTTCAAGAACAACAACTTTTAGAATGTTTGACTAAAACTATTTAAAGATTATTTATTAAGGAAAAAAAAATCCTTAAGGCAAGCTCCATCCCGCAGCCACCCTGAACAATCAGAGGGGCCTGGTATTTATAGCAGCTTCAGAGCACAAGGCTTTGGGAGTTGTGTACATGCCAGAACTGTCGACCAATAGGTGACACCACTCCATTGCTATGTACACCGCTCCTCCGACAGGAGAGCTCGAGGGAGACACAGTCAGGAATGCCAATTTACTACCAAATTCCTTAAATGAAAGGCAAATATTGCTGTTCTATATAAAGTTAATTGGCCCTGCCTCTCAAGTACTTGTTTGAGGCTTAAGGAATCCATCAGTTAGCAGGTCATATATACATTCAGAGATGATTTCAGATGCTTACCTGGACTTGCTGGGGTTGCTGAACCTGTATCTGCTGCTCTGGCTGAGTTTGTTGCTGGATACTGGTTGTCACAGGACAAGCAAGTTCAAGCAAAGACCCAGCCACCTCTGTGCTGTCCGTGTAAATGCAGTTGCCACCCTGCTGATACACCATTGTGGTGGTGGCTGTCTGCTGAAACTCCTGGAGAGCTTCTGGCCCCTTAGAAGCAAGGGAGTCTAGAAACTCCTTCATCCTGTGCTGGGGGATCGTTCGTGCCTTCACACGGATGTATTCTTCAAAGGAAATGGTGTTCTCCAGAGAATTATTCATATTGCAAGGTCCTCAGGGTTCCTTAAGGAAAGAGAAAGTAAAAGTCTTAACTACAGCACTTCCTTCATGCAAGGATAATCTTAACTCCAGTAACTGATCTCTCATACCAAATACTGTATGAAAACTGGCAAACATGCACAGCCAAGATGCCCAAGACAGATGCTTTAGTTTTATGAGGCATTTTGTGCTATTACACATTTCTCAGATTAACCCTTGTCAGTTCAGGGGAGTCTGATATCCAGGTGTGACTCTTCCTCTTCCCAGAGCTCACTGCCATGTAAACTCCTCTAGCTCTGCACTTCACCCAGACCAGTCAAGTCCTGTACCAGACAAATCCCGTCATACATTCCATTTGTTTGCAGCATGCACTGTTAGCAAGAGAGGCTCAGAAATCAATATCTGTGGCCCTGCTTTGCAGCCGCAGAGGTGGGAAACTGAGCAGTGTGTTCTATCAGGCCGTGCAGTTCTATTCTAGGCAGCTAATGGGAAGCACAACAGAAGAGCAACAGATGCAGCGTTCAGCTCACTGCTGTTAGGACTAGGCCAGCCTCATCAATGTGAGCATAGCAAGCAAAAGGAGAGCACTGGAATTTAGATATTTCCTCAAACTGGAAACTACACACATGGAGAAGCAGAGCTCTGGAAATGACAAAGGCAACTGCAGCATCAGTTCTTGATCTTTTAATATAGGAAGAGGTTAACATGAAACATGCCATGTGTGAAGACAAAAGAAAGACACAAAAAGAAGTCAAGATGATCAGGGCGGAAGTGAAAGCAAAGACAAAAACCACCACCTGAGAACGTCAGACAGCTCTAGGGTATACTCTGACAGCATTCTTCTCTTATTCACTTATCTTGTTTAAACCCACAAATTGTTTTTGCAGTGAGTATACTCGTTGTTTCTGAGGCACTAATTAGCCCTGATAGAGCATAAATACATTTGAGCTATAACATCACCAGACACTGAGACAGTTGTGAAAAAATGTGAAACAACGCAAGATCAGGACTAGAAGAGGTGATTCAGCACTACTAGATCAAGCTGCATAAAGGAGGAAAAACAGACAGACATCACTATGTACATCATAACTGTAGGTCTAAAGAGAACAGGTATAAAACCAGAGCTTTATGTATCCTTCCAGCACAATTTAACAAAGTAGAACTGAGACAGGGCTCTGGTTGAACACAAAACTGCAAAAGCCTGCCTGTGTGAAAATGAGAGTTAACTCTAGGCTTTCACTGGCACTCAAGCACACTGCACAAGTCCAGTGCCAGATATCACCAAAATCTGTGACATCTGAAGCAAATGCTAACCCCTCTTCACTGTTACGTGACAGCAGTCCAAACATACAGTTTTTGTTTACATGGAAGTTCATGGCTAGTGCATTGGACCAGGCTCACAGGAAAAGAAAAACTAATATCAAAGGTAAGGGGAACATACATGAGACAACTTGTGCTCTATGGTTTCTCAAGTCTTCAAGACACATTTGTTGCTGCATGAGATTTCTACAGAAGATATTCTTAAAATATTCAGCATGTTTAGTAAAAAACACCAGATAATGGTGTTCACACAGCAAATCCAACGGCTCTGCAAATATCAGCATACAGAACCTCCTGCAGAGCTCACATCTGGACAGAAAACATTCTTTCAGACAGCAGTGTGACATTTTCAAGCCAGCTCTGGGTGCTGGAGCCAGCAAGACCATTCACCTCTCCAGGAGCCACCCAAGAGTACGCTACACCTCTATACACATTACTAAGCTCTTCCCAGGTGACCATACACCCAGGGTGAAACCAAGGAAGAACAACAACGTTAATGCATCCATAGGGATTCAGGACTCAGACAAGACCTACAGCAGGCACACTGAAATGTGTTCTGTGTCTTAGCTGCATGATGCTCTGTTATATACTGAGGTTGGAAAACAGATTGTGAGCAATTAACTTGTCGTAGTCTTCTACTTGGAACTTTCAAGTATTTTATTTCAATACTATAGCAAGGCTTTCAGAAGAGAATTATCATTTTCCACGTCCACCCTGAGGTGCACTAGCCAATACAGCTTTGAGAGGGAAGACTCTTCTGAAGAATAAGCCTCAAGGATGCCATGCTGGGATCCCAAACATGAATGCCACAGATATTCTTTGACAGCAGGATCCCAGACATAAGTGTCTCAGATGCTCTTTAACAGTCAGCTGCTGCTGAATTGGATGAGCTCACCTCTTCCAGGTGCTCTCTTCCTGCTCCTGCATTTTTTTTATTAAGTTGTAACAATGCAGGGAATTGCTATTCATCTTCTGTTATTCTTGTCAAAGGAGAGAGTAGGGAGGTCAGCAGGGCCACTGTTTCCAATGGGAGCTGTTAGCCCTCACTTCTACTTTTGGTAGCCCAATCCTTCTTTCACAAGCTACATCATCCTCCCACATAAGCAACCAGAAGCCACTAGAAACCCGGAAGCATAAGCACCAGAGGTCCACCACCAAACCATCACCAACCTCTTCTGACCACCAGGAAGCAGAAGCAAACACTAATTTCTTAAATATAAATCCTTGACCCTGCTCAGCAGGTCCATTTCAAATAGTTCTTGTTAGCATCAAAATCAAGAGCCTACTAGGCCAGTCTTCCCTTGCTAGTAAATCTTCCTCTCTCACAAGCTGTCAGAAGAAACTTCTTTCCTTTCTTCTACCATGGGGGAAAAAAATCCTTTACATTTTCTTCAAGTTACTATACTAAGAGCCACCAAGCTGAGCCCTGCAGTATGCCAAGAACCAGGCATGGACCAGAGCCCCACCATGGCACGAAGCATCTGTTCCTGCCCCAAAAGAGCAGATCTTCCTTCAGTTTTCTCTATAGCTGCAGTTACAGACCCTGTAGGTAACGGTGTCTCCCAGAGCCATTCATATCAGTTTAAAGGCTGCTAAGGATTATTTAATTAAAAGCACTGAACCGCACTTCACAAGACCCTATACAGCAGTAGCGGCACCAGATCCAGAGAAAGATTCAGAAATGTAATGCTGCAACCCGAGAAATTTTACTTATTAAAACAAAACCAACCTGTATTTATGGCAGAAACCTTCTGTAAGGCTCTAGGGTGCATTCAACAGGCTTTTTCAGGGTAACACATACAGCTTGCTGCTGCAGTCACCACTTTTACTAGTAGTTATTAAAACACGCAAATTTGTGCATTCCATTTACCCCACAGACACGCACTGGAAACTGTAAATGCCCACCCTCACTGGACCTCAGCAGCATGTCTTTAATAGTACAGTTTAAAATTTAAAAAGAGCATCCAGGCAATAAGTTTCTGCAATAAAGGAAGGTAACTCCTCTCTGTACAGCTTAACTGCATTTTTTTTTCAGGAAGTAAGTTCAAGAAATTCTTTGAAGATTATGAGCACATACGGTTAGTTGATAAAACTTAGACTGAGGTTACTGAAAACACACACACAACTTGCAGCATGTGGACAATCTGGACTCACCAGTCACCATGTTGCATGTATTTCTGCTGCTCTTGTCCTGAGCTCTTAGACTTGTAACGTTCTGGAGAAGACAGAACAAAGAAGCCCTTTCCATCCCCAGTTCCTCTTTCTTTGTTAAGTCATTTTATTTTTAATATGTATTCCATTATGAAAAAAAATCAGGAAACAAAGATATGATCATCCACGCAGCTAGCAGCTCCTACTGAGAAATTTCAAGATGCCCAATTCCTAAACATCGTATCCCTCAGCCTGGTGGTACTGAGAACGACTGTGTGAGCATATCTGTCACAGAGCGCCGTGCGACGACAGCCGCGGCACGGTGGGCAACACCGGAGTTACTGGCAGACAGAACTTAGAACAAGGCAGCAGCAGCAGTGACCGCATCCAGAGGCAAATCCCCCCTGTCCCCCGCAGGTGTCCCCGGGACTGCCCCGAGAGACAGCCGGGCACGCTACGGACCGCTCGGTCACCTAGGCAAGACGAGGCAAAACTCCGTATTTAGGCCCTGAGACCGCCGCTGCAGCTCGGCCTGTCCTGCCCGAGCAGGGACGCGGAGCCCATGGGGCTTCCCCGCCCGCGGGGACCCGGCACTGCCCCAGCCGCTCCCGCCGCCTTTGTTTGTCGGCGGGGCGGCCGGGCCGGGCCCGCAGGCGGCGCCGTGACACCGCCTCCCCCGCCCCCCCGGCAGGAGCCATGTCGGGGGCTCCGCGAGGACGGGACCGCCGAGGGCCGCGCACAGGCCGCGCCTTCCGGTGCCTCGCTGGCCGGGTCGGGGGGGGGGCGACGGGGACGCGCCCGGTGCATGGGGGGAAGAGCAGGGGGCGCGCCCGCGCGGGCCAGGAAAGCGCGCGCGCGCGCGGCAGGCGGGGCCGCCCCCTCCCCCTCCCCGCCGGGCCCGCGCCGCCCCCGGAACCGCCGCCTCCTCCTCCCGCGCCCAAAGAGAGGCCCCACCCGGCCCCGCCGCCGCCGCGCACTACCCCGGCCCGCCGGCCCGGCTGCGCCGCGGAGTGACCCGGCCCCGCCTCACCCCGGCCCTGTCGCCGCCGCCGCCTCGGCCCCGAGTCTTTTCCCCTCACAGCTCCCTGGGCGCCATCTTACATTCAACCCCCTGCAGCCAATCACCGCGCTGCCCCAGCCTCGCGAGAGCGCGGTTCCCAAGCCCCGCGAGAGCTCAGCTCCTAGGCCCGCCCCGCGCCTTAAAGGGGCCTGGTCACAGCGGGGCACGGGGAGGGTGTGGCCGCTGGGGGGCGCCCTGCGTTTGGGGGGTGGGCGTGCGGTCGCTGTGACAACGCAGAACGCGCTGGGGACGCACAGGGACAGACCTCGCGTAGTCGGGATATCCGGCACACCGGCAGCACTGCGTGGCCGTGAGGCGACGCCGGCCGAGGAGCTCCACGCGGCCGCCCGCTCCTTCGCGGCATGCGGGCGCAGCCCGGCCGCCATCCCCACGCAGCACCTGGGGCGAGGCTTCGAGTCGCGACCGTGTGGGGTCATACCCCGTTGCTGGAAGGGCACTGAGGCCTGCGCGGCTTGTGCCGGAGGGGCTGCGCCCTGCCCCGGGCGGCACCGCAGAGCGAAGTGTCTCCATAGAGCCGGAGGATGCCCCGCGCCGTGGGACCGTGCCGGGTCTGCTTTAACGTGTCCATGTGCTCGGCGCGGCCTCCCCATCCCCGGCCCCGCTTAAGGTGGCCCGTTGAGCTGGGCAGGGTCACCCTCCACTGACTTCAGGTCCAAGGGCCCAGGCACGGGGCTCGGGGCACACGGTTCATGCCACTTCCGCGGGGACACCCCTCTGACCCCTCACCGGGGCCAAGCAGGGACCACGCCACTCGAGTCCACCTTAAGGGAGGAGGGCGCTCCGGCGGTGTTTGTACACAGTGTGCACACCCTGTCTGCACCCTCTTGCACATCCCCTGCACCCCCCGGAGACACTTCTCCATTCCACCCCAACACCCTAGGCCCCAGTCCAACCCTGCGGTGGTGCTTGAGGGAGCTGCAGCTCACATGGGGTCACATCAGTGTTACACAGCAGATAAGAGTAGAGACTCTGTGTCCCCAGAACACAGTAGACACCCCACACACACCTCCTGCTGACCCGAGGCTCATCAGGGGGACAAACAGGAGACCACCCCCACCACATCAACCCAAGACTGCGCAGGAAAACAGGAGGCAGTGACAGTGCAGGAACAGGGCAGAGATCTCCATTTATTGAGGCAATGCTGTGGGGCACCCCAGAGGACTGCGCCAAGGCACGGTGGCACTGGGGGCGTGCAAGGACCCCCAAGGAAGCAACACCACGTTGGTGTAGCAGCAGCAGGTCCGTCAGGCCTTGCCAGGGTCCTCCTTGAGCGTCACCGTCCGGTTGAACACCATCTGGGGAGAAACACAGGGTCCACTCAGAGCCCCGTGGCAGGCAGGGGGTGTTTGCACAAGTGCGTGCAGGCTGCCTTACTGCCCCTGTCCCCCAGGGCTCACCTTGCCCTCCTCACTGTCAGGATCCATGGAAAAGTAGCCCAGGCGCTCAAACTGGAACTTGTCAAAGGGTCGAGCAGAGTGGACAGAGCTGTCGACCAGGGCATTGTGCACCACACGCAGGGAATCCTGGCAGAGGCAACAGCTCAGCCAACATCCCTACCCCTTCTGTTCTCTCCACAGCCCAGCTCCCCCAAGCTCCTCTTTCTCCAAGACGCAGTAAGGCCTTGGCCCAAGAGAGCTAGGGTGTACATGGAAGTGGGTGCCTCAGGACTGGGTGCAGGAGCTCCCCACTTGCCCCTGGGCCCACAACCTCAGCTGCTGCCACTACTCACAGGGTTGAGGTCACTCAGAAAGCCACCAGGTACCTCAGATGGGTCCTCAGGATTTTTGTGCAAAAACCTGCCATGAGGTAAGAAGAGTCTTACCCCAAAGCTGCCAACTGAGGGGTCATGGTGCCACTCATGGGACCCCAAGGCATCATGTTCCCCACCAAAGGACTGGGCATACCCCACCAGGGCCTGCTGCTGTACAGCTGTGTTGCTGCTCCAGCACTGCTGAGCTTGTGCTAGCCTCGGCTGGCAGCCAGATACTCACAGCCGCTCGTAGAGCCGCACTTCACAGACCAGTGGCACCGACACCCAGTGGATGAAAGCTTTGGGCTTTTCCGCCACATCAGACTTGGTGCAGGTCACCTCCAGCTCCATGACACGTCCACTGATGTCCTGAGGGAGAGGAGATGAGCTAAGCTGTCAGGCAGCAGTCTTATCCCATATGGCAGGCCTGGGGCTGAACCCCCAGCCCCCAGCTCAGGGGTGCTTTGTTCCCCACTGTGAGGCACAGGGCAGGCAGAGAGTGGCCACACAGGCAGACTGAGCCCTCACTGTGTCCAGAGCATCCAGCATGAGATGACGATTACTGCTCTTCCCTGCTGGGGAATGGTCATGTCCCAACATTCCACAACCCAACCTCATGTCACCAGCCCACAGCCACACACCTTGATGACATTCTGGACAGTGATGATGTAGCCAGTGTGACGCAGCCCCACTGGCTGCCCGGGGGCCAGGCGCTTGTAGCCCTTATCTGCCTCCTGTAAGAGAGTTCACAGCTGCATGAGGGGTCCCAGCATGGACAGCAGGTCCCCCCTCCAGCATGGCTCTTCTGCCTCCACTCCTGCCATCCCAGGGATCAGTGATCCTAGCAGTGTTTGAACTCCCATGTTGCTGTGGGACATTCCCAATGACAGGCCATGTTGAGCACCATCGGGTGGACATATTCTGGCCAGGCTGAGGGCAGCATTTTCCCAGTGCCATTAGAGCTGCTGCCCCATTTGGGAGTTGCAGTCAGGACCTCAACACTCAACTGTAACCTCTGTGTGCAGCACCAACACCACTTCGAGTGCTGCCAGGCTCCCGCTACACAAGCTATAGCTCCAGGAGTGAAGGTAGTATAGTCCAGTAGGCGTGCTTACCTCCCTGAAGTCTGTCTCCTCAATGTAGATAGTCTGGTGGAAGGGCACTTTGTGAAAACCACGGCTCTCATCAGCTGGAAAGTTGGGCACAAGGACCTCCAGCGCCTGGGGAGAAAGAGGGTGTGAATGCTGGACTCAAGGAACCCCACTCCCACAACAGCCCATGGCAGTCTCACCGTTGGAGCAGGGAAGTTGGTGATGGTGACCTTGAGGGGCTCCAGGACAGCCATGGCACGGGGGGCCTCCTCATTCAGCACCTCACGTGCACAAGCCTCCAGCAGATGCGGCTCCATTGTCGCCTGGGCCACTGTCACACCAACCTGAGGAACAGCATGCTGTGACCATGCTGGCCAGGGGATGGCCATCTGCCCTGTCCCATGCTATCCAAAGCCTACCCGTGCACAAAAGTTGTTGATGGCCTCGGGGGGGAAGCCTCGCCGGCGCAGGGCTGTCAGCGTGAAGAGACGTGGGTCATCCCAGTCCCTGAGGAAACACCAGTGTGACAAACAGGCATGCTCTGGGTGAGCCCCATCATGGCAGCTGGCCCTGCTCCTACCTCACAGCACCTGTCTCCACCAGCCGGATGATCTTTCTCTTGGAGACTACGGTGTATAGCAGGTTCAGGCGCCCATATTCCCACTGCACAGGGCAGTAAACATCCAGAGCATTGCACAGCCAGAAGTAGGAGGAGCGCCTGCAAGGAAGGTACAGGCACAGCCCAGCTCAGCTGTATGGACACACTGTCCTCCAGCGCTCTGGCCGCCACCAGATGCTGCTCCCAGGTCTAGCTCAGCCCTGGGCCATGCCATGCATGGTGTTCACCTGGCCTGGAACTCCTTGGTGCAGAGGGAGTGCGTGATGTGTTCGATGGAGTCGCAGAGGCAGTGTGTGTAGTCGTACGTGGGGTAGATGCACCTGCAAGGCAGATGCAGTCAGCTCAGGGCAGAGCACAGTGTTGCTCCACTCCTTATACCTCCTCACTCCCAGGAAATCCAGACCCACCCCCACCACATGTGCCAGGACATGGCAGGTGCTCCCTACCACTTGTCCCCAGTGCGGTGGTGCGGAGTGAACTTGACGCGGTAGGCAACAGGATCCATCTTTCCATCTTCCATCACCAGCTTCATCCTCAGCGTGGCTTCTCCCTCCCCAAACTTGCCCTTTCTCATGTCCTGTGGAGAGGGGGAAGCTGTCAGCTGAGCCACAGATCCAGAACCCACAGGCATGCAGCACCTGCTCCAGCCAGGAGTACCTCAAAGAGCAGGAGTGACTCCTCCACAGGACGGTCCCGCCATGGTGAGGGTGGTGGGTTGTGGCCCTTGATCTCCTCAACCTTCTGATGGCAGACATATGCCTGACCCCTACACAAGGGAAATGTCATCATCAGACATGAGTGACCCATCCCCTGGGCAAGGGGGAGAACCCAGCCACGGTGTAGTCCCATGCACCTGTGCTGCCACCCTGGCACAGTCCTAGTGCCCCACATGCTCACCTGCGGATGAGCTCCAGGGCCCAGGTATAGAGCTGGTCAAAGTAATCCGATGCATGTGTCACTGCATACGGCTGATAGCCTGTGGGGATCAGTGAAATGGAATGGGTTGGAGGAACCCTAAAGGCCCAGCAGCAAGACCTGAATGCAGGGGTGTCCCTGGCACCTGGTTTGACCGTGCCCTCCCCATCCCAAGCCATACCCAACCACTCCACCATCTCCCGGATGGCTGTGAAGTACTTCTCCTCCTCCTTCTCAGGATTGGTGTCATCATAACGCAAAAAGCACACGCCACCATTGGCCTGGGGATGAAGAGATTGTAGCAGCTGCTCCCTGAGGGACCACAGGGCCAGGCCAGCAGCCAAGCAGTGACGAAAGGCAGGTGCCAAGGCGGCTTGGTGCTTTTTACCTTGGCATAGCCAAAGTTGAAGTTGATGGCCTTGGCATGGCCTATGTGCAGGATCCCATTAGGCTCAGGAGGGAAGCGTGTCCGTACCTGAAGAGGCAAAGGGGACACCTCTGTCCTTCAACAGACTTTTACCTTCCCTGACAGCAGTGACACTGGTATGAGCCCCTGGCAATCCTGCAGAGCACCCCATGCTGTGGGGGTGCTGCCTCTGGCTGTGCCCCCTGTGAGCTGTGTGTTCCCCACCCACCCCAGCTGTGTCACTCTCACATGGAACCTGCGGGACATGGCCTCACCTGCCCACCCGTGATTGCCAGGTGCTGCTTCAGCAGGGCCATAGTGTTGGGCGTCACCACGTACCCCTCAGTCTTGTAGTTCTCTCCTGCAGGCAGAGGATGCTCAGGGCTGCAGCACTGCCCTAACCATGCCAAGCCCAGCAGCCAGGGGGGAAGGACACAGGACCTGTCCAGTCCTCTCCAGCCTAAAGAGCTGGGACCAGGCACAGAGCCAGTGGAGTGGCCCCACATATGGCAGCAGGTCCTCACACTCACCTGGCTTGTGGAACTTCAGGGCTTCTCCCCGCAGCTGCTCCAGCAGCGACTTTGTCTCTGTGCCCATGTCACCTGCAGGGACATGGGGCTGAGCTCCCTGATCACAGCTCCCAGGGCCCAGCTCAGAAGCAGGTCCAGCAGAAATTAACTGGGGAAGAGGACGGTCTCTTACCATTCTCCACCACAGCCACCTTCTGTCTCTCTTTCTCTGCTGGGGCCAGACGGGCCTTTGCCACCTGCAGAGACCAGCACAGCATCCTGAGTGCCCAGCTGCAGCACATACCTTCCCCTCCAGGCCCAGCCTGCTGTCCCCAGCAGTCCCTCAGACCGGTACCCATGGTGGCAGCTCAGCCCAGAGCAGCTATGTGGGATCCTTCCTGGACACTCTGCAAGAAGATACCATCCAAGTCTCCAGCTCTCCTGCTCCTTACCTTTGGCTTCTTTTCCAAGTCAGCTTCTGTCTTTGGCCCAAGCAAATGCAGTACCTGGAAAAGAGTAACACAGTCAAAAAGGAGTCAAAAAGGCTCCCTGTGTTCTAAGGCCTGGAAATGTCCTGTCCAGCCATCACTCTGCTCACCCTGCCAGCACCTAGGTGGGGCAGGCTGTGCCCAGTGCTGGGCCCTCCAGGGGACTGGCTGACAGGTCCCACACCAGTCACAGCACACCCAGGGGGCCACAGCACCTCATGCAGTAACCTTGCACCCACCTGCAGGTCCACCTCGTTCTTGATGGTCTTCCCGTCTGCCCACTGCAGCTGGTTCCGTGCCTCCCCTGCAGACAGAGCACCCCGTGGGCAAGGGGCAGGGCCCAAGCCCGGGGAAGCTTCAGCTGGGGCAGTGATGCAGAATGACACAACCTTTGCCCCTGGGCTGTCCCTGTTGCTGGGCACTATGGCCCTGCCTGTGTGGGGGATCTGGCAGGATGACATCTCCCCATGGCAAAGGGCTGGTTCTCAGGATTCAGAGGAGCAGACAGCGGCACTTACAGTCAGTTACAGAGACGTGACAGCCACCAGCACCAGGCAGCAGCTGTCCCGGTGTCACCACTCACCCATCAGCAGCCCCATGTTGAAGTGGTAGCGCTCTGCCAGCAGCTCTGCTCGGTGCTTGCTGATCACAGCCTCCACCTGGGAGCAGCACAGGGACACCGGGGTGAGAGAGGCAGGCAGGAGCACAGCAGCAACAAGTCCAATGTCTTCTATGCTGTCTCCACAGGGTCACAGCCCCACTCACCGCTTCCTCTATCTGCTCGGGGGTGATGCAGACCCCCACACCACAAGCCCGCTCAAAGTCTGCCACGTCCAGGGGCTCCAAGGGGTGGCTCCTCACGTACTCCAGGGCAGCTGGGAACAGAACAGGGATGAAGAACGGGGCACCCGGGGCCGGGGCCAGGGCCGGGCAGGGGCCGCACGGTACCACTGAGCTGCAGGTCGGTGAGAATCTCTCTGCGAGCGATGTAGCCGACGAGGAAGCCGAGGTGCTTCGGGTCCTTGAGGCGGGCGGCCGTGTTGTACAGAAGTGTCCCAGTGGCTTTGTCCAGCGCCGGGCCCAGGGCGCTCCGAGCCTGTCGCCGCCCGAGGAAGCGTCAGGGCAGGGCCGGGGCCCGAGCCCCGGAGAACCAGCGGCATTGGGGGCCGGAGCGGGTCAGGGGAGTGCCAAGGGCCGAGGCCGCTCAGCGGGGTCGGGAGGAGGCGAAGCTGGGGGAGTTCCGGGAAGGCTGGGGTCGAGGAACCACGGTGCCAGAGGAACCATGGTGCCAATGTACCCGGGTGTCACCGGGGATCGGGGTACCGGGTCCCGAGGGTGACACCGGTACCGGGATAGCGAGTTCCCAAGGTGGCTGGGTCCCGAGGTGACATGGGAGTGACGGGGTACTGGGGATCGAGGACCAGGGACCAGGGTGCGGGCCCTCGGCGGACGCACCTGCAGCACAGCCCGGCGCAGCAGCGCGCTGAGTGCCCCATTGCGAAGCGTCTCGCGCGCCTTGGCCTCGCTGAGGCCGATGCCAGTGAACAGCCCCAGCGCCTCCTCCGCTTCCTCCGCCGCCATCGCCATCGCCGCCGCCATGCTGCCGCCTCCGCCCGGGGGCGGGTCCGTGCCCAGCCAATCGGCAATGAGAGCTCTCCGGCCAGGCCAATGGGAGGGGGGAACTGACGCCGGCCGGGCCAATGGGAGCGCGGAAGGCGGGCTCAGCGCGCGGGCGGTTGCATCATTTAAAGAGACCGACGGCGGCGGCGGCCACGTGGGGGGCGGAGCTGGGGGTGGTTCCGGGGGCGGAGTACGTGTCAGATCCCGCCCCCGGAGCCCCCTTCTCCAGGCGCTTTGTGCCCCGCGGCTGGTGCCCGTATCTCCGGTGTGCCCTGTGCGTCTGCCCTGCCCCGACGAGCCCGTGGGGACGCACGTGCACAAGAGAGTGGGTAGCGGTGGCGGCCGCAACATGGTTTATGTGGAGCCGGGACGGCTCGGTGTCCCCGGCTCCCCCGGATCGTGCATGGTCCCTTGGCCCCGCCAGCCCAGTGTCCGCCCTCTTCCCTCCTCTCGTGTCCCGCCTCCCCCCCGCCTCATCTGATGTCTTGTCCGGTCTGGTGTCCCCAGGTCTCCCCTTTGTCCCGCCAGCTTCCCCAGCCCGGTATTCTCTAGCTCCTCCCAAGCCCGATGTTCCTCCCCAGCCCCGTGTTCTCCACAACCCCACATTTTCTGCTTCAGCCCGGGAATCCCCCTCACAGTTGGTGTTTGCTCTTAGTTCAGTGCCCCTCTAGCCCATCCATCCTACTCCCACCTCAGCCCGAGTAGCAGCAGACTCGAGTGGTTGGGGAAGGGGGTTTATTGGAAATACGGGGTGGGAGGAGGCACTGGCAGGTCCTGCCAGCCAGAGCCATTGGACACAACCAGACAAGGCAGGTCCTGGCTCCTCCATCGATGGGTGCTGGGGTCAACGCTGGTGTCACAATGAGACCCCCACCATGGAGAGGACAGCCATTGCTTAGCACCACCACAGAGCTATAGTTCCATCCTGGTGCCAGGCACTATGTCTGTCCCCTTGGTGGCTGCCTGCTCCCTGCCCGTAGCTGGCAGTGGCTTTAAGCTATAGCGAGCACTGACATTGGTACCTGAGACGCTGCGGTACTCGCCCATCTCCATACGAACGTTCTCGTTCTGGGTGATGGTGAGCAGGACCGGGACAGAGAGCGTCACCTCCTTCCGAAGGACTTGGATGCTGAGCGCAGTGCGCGGGGGGATCTTCGCCGGCAGCTGCACCTCCACGCGCTGCCGGCGAGTGCTGGTTTCGCTGCGCCCTTTCTGCACCGTAAAGATGTTGGAAGCTTCCACTGTCAGCGTGAAGGAGAGCCCGGCTTTGAGGCTGGTGGCATTGCTGAAGTGGAAGCTCTGCCAGAGTGTGGTGCCGTACTCCCGGCTGCTGCTGGCCGCCAGCGCCTGCTCCGACTCTGTCTCGTTCACCCCCTCAATCTCATCCACCAGCACCTCCCGCTCCTCCTCCACCCGCTTCTGTTCCCAAAGGAGACGTGCTGAGACCAGGGGCCGCCCGGGCCGTAGCGGGCGCAGGTGGGACAGCCGAGACTGGAAGTTCAGCTCCAGTTTGTAGTCAGCCAGACGCTCGCCGGGCCATGCCAGGCAGTGCCAGCCGCCCCGGCTGGGATGCTGGTAGAGCAGCCAGACACCTCGCTGCACCACGTGGGAGGCCACCCGGTCGTTGAAATACCCATATGCCAAGTTGGTCTCCTCTGTCACCACCTTGCAGGCGCCTTGGAAGTTGGGGTGCTCGTAGAGGGTGATCTGGGGGTCCCCCAGGTCATGGTGCACGAGGCGCAGTGCTGAGAAGCTCTTGGGCCGATCCACAGAGGGGTACTCGCCCTCCTCGAAGGCGTGCGGCTCCCCCTCGTATTTGGGGTCTGTGTAGGCAATCCACGGCTGCCCCTCCACCTTCAGGGAGGCAATGCAGTTCCCAAAATCCAGCTCGTGCAGGTCAGGCACGTCGCAGGTGAACTCTCGGCTCAGCCCCTCAAAGTTGGCACGCTCGTACACTGTGATCCTGTTCATGGTGCTGTGGGTGCCTGCCCCTGTGAGGGCACAACGTGGGTCACGTCCCCTCCTGTGGGGTCAGGTGGGTACTACAGGAGATCTGTGAGCAAAACCCAGCCAGCAAAACCAACCCTCAGCAACCCTTTAACCCTTGTCCTCTGCCTTTCCTTTGCCCACCTCCGCCTGGTTCCCGTGCTCTCACCGTCTGTTCTGGCAACACCCCGCAGCTGTGCCTTTTAGGAAGGGGTGGTGGGACCAGGGCGTGCTGCGGCATGAAGCAAAGGCGATGACAATGCTCGCCCCCACACCCTGCACTCAACCTTGTCCCCACTTTGGTGTTGGGGAACCAACCAGGCCCTGCACGGCAGTCGACACACTGGGATGCCAGCCGGTCCCACAGACCAGCCCTGCCGGAAAGTCCTGCCGTGCCCCAGGCACGTGAGGCTCTGTGCTAAATAGTCACCTCCAATTATCAGTGATGCTTCCACCCTGCCCTTGCTAATTACAGTGTGCATTGCCGGTGGGGCAGGAACTGCTGGCTCACCCCAGTAGGGTGAGAGGGTATCGTGGTGGGGCAAGCTAGCACCCCAAAACAAGAGCCTCTGGAACCCTGGTGATCCCAGCAATTGGATATGGACACCTGGCATGGTGGCACTGCTCCAGCTCAGTCTCTGAGGATGGCTGGGGCAGATAGGGACACTTTTTCCCCCTTGTCGCTTCATGGCCTGGCCAAGGCACTGCTGGGGTGGGATACTGGGCACAGCAGGATGCTGACATCAAACCAAGGCATTGGAAGGCAGCCACTCCAAGCACAGCATGCTGGTGGTTTCCTCTGGGCTCCATGCAGGTTCCCATGGCACGAAGTGAACCTGGTCTCCCCAGGAGCTACTGGTGTGGGGCACAGGGCACGTGCACTCTCTAGCTTGCACCCTGCTGAGACAGGGCTCAGGCAGCTCAGGCAGCTCACCGGTTCTGGAGCAGGTTAAGCCTTTGACTTCTTTGGCTACATGCCCAGGGCTGCCTCATCCACTTGTCTGCACAGCCCTCACCAGCCCAAGGCTGTTCCCAAGGCACAGCGCATGGAATGGGGAGCCACAAAGCTGATATAAAAAGCTCCCAGTGGGGTACAGCCAGATCCTGACCCACCCTTTGGGGATAGTCAGGGCACCCAAAACCTCTGGGCTAAAATCTGCCTCTTGGGGCTGATAAGCAAGGCCCGTCCTGGCTGCATGGAGTCCCCCAGTCCCACAGGGGTTTAGTACAGCCTGTGGGCACTCACATACTGTGGTGGAGAAGGATGGAGACCCCATTGCTCCAACAGCCTGTCCCTCCACAAGTCACCCAAGAGGGAAACCCAGGTGTCCCTGAATTCTCAAACCCTATTTCCTTCAAACCTTTGTCCCCCAAAGGCCACTGCCACCCCACACCTCGCCCCTCATTTGTTCGCCTCTAGTGCCCCAATTCTCCTGCCTGCAGTTCCAGGACTGCCAGGGTCTCCCAGTTTATTGCCAGATGTCGGGGCGGTTGGGGTTACACCAGACAAACGCTACGGGAAGCAGTTAGTGAGTGGGGGGCCATGGGGGCCGCGGGCAAGGGCCAGGGAAGGGCTGTCCCACTCACTCCCCCAGCCTGCGGCCTCCCTGCCATTCCCCCTGGGCCGCCACGCTCCCCCGCGCCGGGGACCCCTCCTGTGCCCCGCGGCTGCCCTGGCCCCAGCACCCCCCACCTCGCTGTGTTCACCCCCCTGCAGCGAGGCCGGCGGCCAGGGCGGCGCAGGGGGCACGGGGCAGCGTGGGTGGGAGGTGGTGCTGGCATTATTGCTATGGCAGGCGGGAGCAGCGCGACCCTCCCCATGCTCAGATCACAGTCTCGAAGAGCGTCGCCTTCTCCTTGGGGGGCTCTGGGGCCAGCAGCTTGGCTTCTGCCTCTGGTGTCAGGTACTCCAGGTGGTGTTGGCCCCAGATTGGAGTGGTCTGGAGCTGCCAGCGCTGTGGGGACATTGTGTCAGCACCCAGAGACAACAGCACTGGGACTGCCTGAACCCAGCTTGGTGAATTCCCCACAATGCACAGGGATAGGAAAGGGATGAGATGTGGATGGGGGTGGAGGTGAGGCTGGGACAGGGAAGTGATTGAAATGGGATTGAGAAAGGGACAGAGATTGCATGGGGATAGGAACGGAACTGAGACACTGACAGGATTAAGACAGTGATGTCAGCAGGGACGGGGTTTGGGTGAGGCTGGGAATGAGACAGCAGTGGGGACAGGAATCTGATAGGAGTCAGAATAATGAAGACAGGAACAGGACTTGGATGGGGGTGAGCCTAGGATGGGAAAAGGACTAAATGAGATTGAGAGAAGGACAGAAATTGCAAGAAGACAGTGATGGGGATGAGCATAGGATTTGGCTGCAATAGGGTTAGGGACAGAACAGTAAGCATCAGTGGGAACCAAGTAAGATTGGGAATGAGACACTGATGGGGACAGGGATGGGATTTGGATCAGAGTGAGATAATAGGGACAAGCAAATGATTTGGATGGGAACGAGACAGTGATAAAAACAGGGATGGGACCTGGCTATGGACAGGACTGTGACGGCAATGTTGACACTGGTGGGACTTGAATAGTAGTCAGACAGTGATAAAGACAGAGATGGGATCTGGTAGTGGATGGAACTGAGATGGCAATGTAGATGGTGGAATGTGAATGAGGCCAGGACTGGGCCAGGGACAGAACTAAGAGGGGGACAACCATGACTGAGAATGGGGTGGGGACAGAGGCAGGAGTGATCCCGCTGCACCACCCTCACCTCGCGCAAGGAGCCTTTGCAGCGCAAGAGCTTGTAGATAACAGTGCAGGGGATGCAGAGCATGGAGGAGAGTGCCAGGACCCAGCCGATGGCTTCCCCCCACCACGGGTACACGTATGTCTTATTGTATGTCAGCGGCTTGTAGTTCACCACGTGGAACACAAAGATGCCCTGTGCGGAGAGAGGGAGGTGAGGTCTTTCGGGGCAGGGAGCTGGCGGTCCCCACCTCCCACGCGTGTCACCTCCGTAGCGCCCGAGGTGCACGCTCGCCCCACGGTCGTGACTCGCGTGTGCCCATAGCGGCCACCGGGGGGCGCTCCGTGCCCGCGGCACACCGGGGCGGCGGCACACGCGTGTACCCACGCGCGGTGGCCTCGCTCACCACGCAGACCAGCGGTGTCACCACAGCCCAGCACCACTTCATGACGGGCAGGGGCCGGTAGCCAATCATACGGGCCACGTCGTCCATGAAGCGGTCGGCACCTGCAGGGAGGAGGGCATCAGCTGGGGCACTTGTGTACCCCTTTGTGTCCCCCTCCCCGTGTCCCCCTTGCCTCACCATAGACCCAAGCAATGACCACGCACTCCCAGAAAGCCTGCCACAGCAGCGTGATCCCACTGGCCGAGTAGTTGTCAAAGAGCTGGAATACGTACATGCCGCCCTGCCAGGAAGGTGCCTGTGTCACCAGCATTGTGCTGGCTGCCCTGCACGCCGCCACACTGGCAGTCACAGCCTTGCCAGCACCAGTACCCCGCCTGACACGGACACCCTGTGTTCCATGGGCACCCTGCTCCCACAGCTCCCCTTCGCCACAGAGACCCCCATGCCATCGGCAGCTCCACTGACACGAGGGCAGCAGCCCCAGGGAGCTCCCACCCCACAGCGGGACCTCATGGGAAGTGATGGCTCAGGAACAGGCGCGGGTGGCCGGTGTGGGGCTGGCTGGCAGTGTCCCTGCTGTGTCCCCCACCTGTGTGACCATGGAGAGGTCAATGAGGCAGCAGATGATGCAGCAGAGTGCAGCGGTGAGTTCACGGCGCAGCGAGCCGGCCCCTGGCTGGGGGAACAGGTCCAGGATGCCCGTGATGAAACCCTCCACACCGACAAACTGTGGCACAAAGCAAGGCTCAGTGGGGACGTGCCACCCATCCTCTCCCTGTTCCCCATCTCCCTGGTTGGCACAGCACCTGGCTGTCCAGCCCCAGCACGAGGAGCATGATGAAGAAGAGTGTGGCCCACAGCGGGGACAAGGGCATCAGCGTCACAGCTTTGGGATAGGCGATGAAAGCCAGTCCGGGACCTGCAGAAGAGTGGGGTCAGAGATGCCACTCAAGGGGTGACACAGAAGACACAGTTAACACCCACTGCCCATCACTCACCAGACTCGGCCACCTTGGAGATGTCCACGCCTTGCTCAGAGGCCATGAATCCGAGCACAGAGAAGACAACGAAGCCGGCAAAGAAGCTGGTGCAGCTGTTTATCACAGCCAGGATGTAGGCATCCCTGTGGGCACAGCATCTAAGGAAGTGCTGGGGGGCACTGGGGGACACACCATGGGGTCACTGTGACACACCAGAGGGACTGCCTGCAGCTGGCATAGCTCTACCTGTAGCAGTTATTGTGGAAGCGGTTGTAGCTGCCCAGTGCCGTCAGGGCACCCAGCCCGATGGCATAGGAAAAGAAGACCTGGGTGCCAGCATCAATCCAGACCTGGGGTGTGAGGGAGGGTGTCAAGGGGGGACAGGGGTGCCAGGGGGTGTCTCGCACCCAACTCCCTGCTGTTCTCCCTACTGCCCTCACCTGTGCCTCAACCAGCTTGGACCAGTCAGGTTTCAGGTAGTAGATGATGCCACCCAGTGCACCAGGCAGTGTTACTCCGTGGACCAGCAGCAGGATGAGGACCACATACGGGAAGAGTGCCGTGAAGTAGACAATCTGAAGAGCAGTGGGTGGCCATGAGACTCCCCAGGCTAGGGCTCTCTGTCATGTGCCACAGGTGTCCCAGCAGGACCAGAGCTTGGGAATGTCCCCAGCAGCTGGTAGCACCTCCTGGGCAGATGTGGGACACAGGCCTCCCACCCCTGTGAGCTGTGGCACAGGTGGGCAGGAGCCAGCAGTGGCATGTGTTGCAGTTCTCTCATACCAGTGGCCCTGATGCATGTTCCCCCTGCCAGCATTACCTTCCCAGTCGACTTGACACCCTTCCAGATGCAGAAGTAGACAACGATCCAGGTGGTAACCAAGCAGAGGATCATCTGCCAGTTCATCTCCCCTGGCTCACTGAGGCCCCCAGAGAGACGCAGCACCTTGTTCCTGTAGAGTGGGGCTGTGCTGAGTGCCAGCATGACACCCCCAGCCCCAGATGATGCCCTCCTGGTTCCCACACTCACTCCCAAAACTCAATGACAGGTGAGCGCTTGTTGGTCATGTCGGTGCAACTGAAGTTGGAGGTCCAAGTGCTGGCAGTGGCGTTAGTGCTGACATTGTTGCACAGGTCCGGGTTGAAGAGCTCAGTGCACTGCTCCGTGTTCCAGGAGTGGCCACAGGTGGCCCAGGGCAGGGTGTCCGTCAGTGAATGCACCAGATAAAAGAGCCCCCACACCAAGATCATGATGTAGTAGGAGTTGCAGAAGAAGACAATCACCATAGAGGCCAGACCTAAACCTGTGGCATGGGGAGGTCAGAGCCCACAGACACCTGTGGGCATCTGGCAGCCAGGATGGAGCAGGATGTGGGGTGTTGTAGGGATGGGGGAGGACAGAGAACTGACAGGGACAGGACAGGGAAAGCTGGCAGCCCTGGACAGGACAGGGGAGAGCTGGTGGGAATGGGACAGGGAAGCTGGCAGCCCCAGGCAGGACTGGACAGGGTGGGGACAGCTGGCAGCATGGCACAGGACCGGGGGGAGCCAGCAGGATACCTCTGAAGTGGGGATCCAGCAGCCGCCCAGGACCCAGCAGTGTGCAGGCAGGGAGCCACAGAGGCAGGCAAGGCAGGCAGGGTAGCACGGGGTGCCATGGGGCACAGGTGCAGGCAGCTGCCATCCTTGGCCGCGGCACAGGGCGGCAGTGGGACGCGGGCAAGGTGCAGGGGAGCAGGCAGGGCGTGGGCAGGGTGCTGCCAGCCCCAGCAGGCTGCGTGCAGCCGAGGCAGTCAGGGTGCAGGCAGGGTGCCGGGGGCCCTGGGCAGGGTGCAGGGGCCGCGGAAAGGGTGCAGTCGGGGCGCGGGCAGGGCGCGGCGTTACCCTTGAAGAGGGGGGCGATGTTCCAGGCGGCGATGCCCCCCTGCTTCATGAACTGTCCCAGGGCCACCTCCAAGAAGAAGATGGGGATGCCGCCCACGAAGACGATGAGCAGGTAGGGGATGAGGAAGACGCCTGGGGCCAGGGGCAGGGGGCTGGCTCAGCCGCCGCCGTCCCCCCGGCCCCCCCTTTTGCTCCCCCCCTTCCCCGCGCCGCCCGCCCGGACGCAGCGAATGGCAAAGGCTTCTCCGCGCCCTCCCCTTGCCGCGATGTAGGTCGCCACGGGCAGGTAGTAGGGAGCTCCCACGACCCCCCCGCCCCGTGAGTGACTTCGGACACCTGCGGGGTGGCCCACCAGCCGCTCTAAGGCGCAGGGCGAGCTGACCCAGCGCGGGCTGACCCCCAGCCACACACTCCGGGGTGGAAAGGGGGTGCCCCCCGCGCCGCGGGACGCACCCCCGTGGCGTGGGGCGAGCGCGAGGCTCACCTCCGCCGTTCTTGTAGCACAGGTAGGGGAAGCGCCAGACGTTGCCCAGCCCCACGGCGAAGCCCACGCAGGACATGATGAAATCCATCTGCCGGGTCCATGTCTCCCGTTCGGGGGCGGCCTCTTTGGGGGGACCAGGGGGTCGCACCAGTGGTGCCGTCACTGTTCGCTCCTCGCCCGCCGTGGGGGGCTCTGCGCCCTCCGCTCCGCCGGGGCCTTCTGCCGAGACGGGGAGAGTGGGGATGCCCACGCCGCCATCACGCGCGCCCGTGGGGGCGCGGGGAGAGGGGGGGAAGCACCTCCCCCCGCGCGCCCCTCTCCGCGCGTAGGGGCGTGACGTCAGATGTCAGGCCGGCGCGTGACGTCACAATGCAGAGCGGTGACTCACCCCGCGGCGGCGGGAGGGGGCGCGCCGCGGTCGCGCGTGGCCGTGGGCCCCCCTCTCCCCCTCCCCAAGCTCATCCCTCCCCGACGCTCCCCGCTTACCGGAGCCCGCGGGGGCAGCGGCGGCCGCGGCTGTGGCGGCGGCGGCATCGCGTCGCGGAGCGTCGGGCGGCTGCGGGGCGGCCGTGTCGGTGGGGACGGGGGGCATGTCGCGGGGGGCCGGGGAGCGGGGGCGGGTCGGGGGCGGCTCCGTGGCCGAGGGGGGCTCAGAAGCAATCCACGAAGCACTTGAAGGTGAGTCGGAAGAACCTCATTGAGGGCGGCGGGGCGCGGCGGGGCGGGCCGGGCCGGGCGGGCGGCTCAGAGCCGGGCTGCGGGGCCGGCGCCGCGCGGCCGCTCCGGGGCTCTCTGCGCCGCGGCACCGGGCGGCGGCGGAGGCAGCGACCGGCCGCACCGCCCCCCGAGCCCCATTGGCCGCGCCACTCGCCCGCGGCTTGACGGGACTTGCAGTCCCGACGCACTGGCACCGGCCCCGGGGCGAGGCGGGGGGCACGGGGGGACAAGGCACACTCGGCGGAATTCCGGGCACTGCGGATAGCGAGGGACGACGTTGGCAACGGGGGATACTGGGCACGAGGGACACAAGGCAGTAGGGCACGCCCGGGCACACCAGGGAGCAGAGCGCCAGGGACAGCAGGAGACAAGACAGTCAGTGGGGAACGAGGCACTTGAGGCACTAGAACGCCGGGACTTGCACATGTCGCCCCACTAGCACCAGGGCACAGGAGAAGACACGAAAGCGGCAGGATTTGCACCAGGGGTCACGAGACAACAGCAGCCAGCAGCAGAGCACACGGAGAGGCAGCAGGCACCAGGGGACACCGAGTCCGTCCATCCCCGCTCCCCCCGCTGTGGAGTGCACCCGGCACTGGCACCAACAAACAGCAGTCCCTGAGGAATATTAGCGAACACCAAGTCACACCAGGGAACACTGGAGCACTAATGCACCTGGGGCACGCGGATGCTGGGGGTCCCAACAGCACAGTGGGGACATGGTGCCCTGGCTCACCAAGGGATAGCAGGCAGCAGAGGCGAGTGAAGTTCAGAGAGTTTAATGAGCGCAGGACAAATCCCGATTCCCCCCATCCCCCCCACCCCCCAATGCCCGGCCTGGCCCACACCCCCAGGCCAGGCCCCCCAGGACACCCTAGTCGACTTCTTCCATGCTGCTGTAGGAGGGGGCTGGGCGCTCGGCGGGGCTGGCGAAACGCTCAGGGAGGCCTTCCGCAGCCAGCGGCGGGGCTCCTTCGGGGGCCAGGCCGGATCCGAACGCCACCGGGGGCAGTCCCTGCAAGCAGAAGGTGGGCATGAGAGGGAGACTTGCACCCTGCCCACCCATCTCCCTCCCTACTCCCGGTGTGGGGACACAGCCCCACGTGCAGAATGTCCAGCCCCTGGGCTTAGAGAGCAGGAGCTGGTGGCAAACTCCGCGGCAGGGCGGAGGGAAGCAGGGTGCCCAGGGCCTCTGGAGGCAGCCCCTCTGGCCCAGCAGGAGAGCCGGCCGCAGCACACTCCTGCCCCAGGGCTGCTCAGCCACTGGCGGTCGGAGCAGAGCCCTGCACCCCAGCCCGGGCAGCAGTGACAGGCCGCGGGCAGGCTGCCAGTGCCTGCCGGCGGTCTGAGGAACAGAGCAGGGCCAGAGAGAGTTTCCAGGGCCGAGAGCACCTTGTCAGGCCTCACTGCTGGCCACCCACCGCCAGTGAGGGCAGGCAGCAGCTTGTAGGCCACAACCCTGGGGTGCCAGCACCAGCTGGAGCAGAGGTCAGCCCACTGGCGCCGGGCACTGACTCAGACCCACGAGGCCAGCACTGTGGGTGAGCGGGGGAAGCTGCTGAGACCCAGGGCTGTAGACAATGAGGTAACTGTTCCAGGACAGGCACCTCATGACCACGGCACAGCCCTGCTGGGCTCCCCGGCTGGCACCTGCCTGGGAGGGGAGCAAACCTCAGCACGTGGAGGAGGGGTGTGGGAGAGAGGTAGGGGGAGTCCACTTCAGGCCCCAGCCTAAAATGCAGATGAACCCTTTCACTGCCAAGCATCCCTCCCGAGCCAACTGAGGGCACTGAGAACAGAACAGCAGTGGAGACAGAAAAGAAAGTCACAGGGCTCTGAAGTCACTTCTCACACCCAAATACGCCAGAGCTGTCTGAGCCACGCTCAGCCAAGGGCAACACGTCTCAATGTCAGACAATGTTGTAGTTGCAGCCTGTGCCCCAGCCTCTGGGGAATGCCTGCTCCTAGCCCTGCTGTGCTCCCCACACCCTGCATGTGTCCTGCAAGGCTACCACTCCACAGCTGGGACTGCAGCCCAGCCTGTGCCCCATGATATGGGCAGGCAGAGCTCTCCCCTGAGCCTGCTGCCACACAGGGTGCACTAGGCACCCAGCACAGCCTAAGGGATGGTCCTGGTGCCAGCTGGGTCACAGAGTGACCTCAAGTGACCCCAGTGTGGCATCCTCACCTCTGTGTGGGAGTCCCAGCACACAGAACAGGAATGCGACATTTATTTGGAAAACCTGGCTTTATTAATGCACCAAGGTCATACCTGTGCTCCCTGACCCCATGTCTCTCCAGCAGCCTGGGCAGCTGGTGCCCTTGCAAATGAGGTGCTGCATCACACTTCCCTGAAGATACCAACTACCCCAGATGCTGCCAGCCCACAACCCCACAGACTGGTGTGAGGCACTGATTCACAGAGATGAGTGCTCACCATGGGCACCCCAGTCAGAATTGCCAGGCTCCCCAGCAGCTGTCTAGGCTGAGCAGGGAAGCACACAAGCCCTTGGTGACAAGCCCGTTGAGCCCCAGCACACAAGCATGGCACACACAACTCCCAGTGCATAGGCACCTGGCACCAGAAGCCTCAGCAGAAGGCTAGCAGGGCAGACTGGGCTGGCCAAGGACCACAGGTAGGCCTCAGACCTTGGGGAGCTCAAGGCTCCTGCAGCAGCACAGCTGAGACAGGTGGCGAACCAGGGCCTGGGTCAGGGCATCCTGCCCTTGCTGCAGTCTCCCGGCAGGTCTCCACCTCCTTCTTAGGAGCCAAGCAGAGATGGTTGATGTGCCCATGGGGCTCTCAGGCCCCAGCCTCATTGCAGCAGCAATGTCCATTCTTGAGCAGCAGGTAGTCTTGAGGTCTGCCCCACTCCCAGTGGGCAGCAAGGAAGGGCAAAGAAGCTTCTGGTTCTGGGCTGCGCCTCGGCAAGGTAGCAGGCTGACCACACAGGCCTGCCAGCTGGCACAGGAGATGCCAGAGCAGACAGGCAGGAGCCGTCAGCCCCATGTTTCCCTTGGCGAGTCTTTCCCAGCGTTTTCTGTTCTGGTGCCTCATGTCTTCGTCTCATAGCGTCCTAGAACGGCGCGTGCCCTGGCGGCCCTGCTCGCGCAGCTGGCCACGTGCCTGGGCCTATCTCCAGCGGGGCTGGTAAATGAGCGGGTAGAAGACGTTCAGGAAGAGAGCCACAATTGCGGCCGTGGTGGCCAGGACAAAGTATCTGATGCAGCCTTCATCTGGGTGCTGGGGGGTACCCGGACTCCACTTCTGGGCACAGGGCCTCCAGGAGTTTCTTGCAGGCCTTTGGGGTGCCTCAAGCTGCAGCTCTTGCTCTTCAGCCTCCAGTTCCTGCCAGATCAGAGAAGCCTGCGATGTGGAAACCTGCGTCAGCACTTGGAGAACACAACGGGCAACACCCCTTGCCATCCCCCGGGGCAGGCGGCTGCCTGCAAGCCCAGCCCCGTGCCCAGCCAGCCCGCCTCCCCATGCAGCACCGTCGCGGTCGCGCCCGCCCCCGCAGCTCTTCAGGGTCTCTGGTGTGGGGAGCTCCGGTGGGTGGCTCTGTGGGAGGGAGCGTGGGCAGCTGCCAGGCAGGGTCTTCACAGGACGGCAGGGAGTGAAGCCGGCAGCTGGATCCCGATGGAGCAGATGCACTTGCATTGAAGGGTCCAGGAGGCAAGGGAGCAGGCAGCAGCCAATCACAGCCCAGCTTCTGTGATCCCAACAGGATCTTTCAAATGACAGCCAATCCAGAGCCAGCTGGAGCAGCAGGAGCAGGAGGCACAGTGCCAGTACAGCCAGTCACAGCTCTGCTTTGGTGGGTAGGAATGCTCTGACAACCAATCGTAGCCCAGGTTCCAGGGGGATTTTCCACAGGCAGCCAACCACAACTTGGCCCTTCATGGCGGTGATCATGCAGAGCAGCCAGTCAGGGAGCAGGTCTCTGGAGGGCACCTAGTGCCACGGAGGGTGCTGGTTGTCCAGAGTGCTTGGGGACCTGCTGAGCCCCACTGGAATCCAATGCATCCCATTACTGCAGGGAAACAGGTGCTGCCAGGGGCCCAATGAGCCCCAGTGCCATAGAGCAACCCAATGAACCCCAGTACCATGGGGCATACAGTGAGCCACAGTGCAAGTTCAGTCCCTGAAGGCTCTCACCACCAGTGAGCAGTGCAGTTTTCTCATTCATTTCAGGCTGCCCCCAGTGAGGGGAGCTGCTCCAGGACACAGCACACAGGGCAGGAACAGCCCAGGCAGGCAGACACCAACATGCCAGACAGCCCCACCGGCCTCAGAAACAGCCATCTTCTGTCCGCAGGTGACAGGGCAGAGCTGGGATGCCTAACCAGCACTGGGCCAAGGGGAGGATGAGCCAGAGGGGCAGGGAGGCCAGGCCAGAAGTGCCCCTCCCACATGTGCAGTCATGCTGGAAATGAACTCAGTATTGTCCTCAGACTCTGCAGGCCCACAGAGGTGCTGAGCATGGAGGGAACATCTGCAGCACAATGGGGTCTGATCAGGTGGGCACCAGCCTTGGCCTTCCTGACTTTCAAGAAGATCAGTGTAGCCATTCCCTACCACTGCATTCTGAAAGCACCCCACCGTCTGGCCCACCCCCAGTCCCTCCCTCCCAGGCCACCCAGCAACACAGCTCACTCTGGCAGGTTTCTCTACAGCACCCTGTGAAGGCTGCCAGGCCTCTGGCTCAGCACTGGTATTTACCTTTTTTGCACTTCGCTTGGCCCCGAGTTGGGCCCCAGCAAAAAGTGTCCCCCACCCTGCCTTGAAAGCAGCTCCAGAGGGCAAGTTTTTACTGCTCCTTGGCAGAACCAGATCCTACTGTACCGCTCACAATCCCTCCTCCAATGCAGACCCCAGTGAGGCTGTGCCCCTTCTTCCTCTTCCAATGCCCTCCCACCAGCATTTTGACACTGATGATGAAAAACAACTCTCCTGTGATCCCTCAGGACAGGGACTGTCACAAGCCTACAGTGAGAACAAGGCAAGACTTGCCGACGTGGCGCAAGCTCTTTGGTATCAAAGGAGTAAAGGCACTGCACCACAGCTGCACCAGGCTCTGTGGGTGCAAGCAAAGATGGGCAGGGCCCTGCATGTGGGCCCCTGAGCACATTTCAAGGCTCTGTGGCTCCAACAGTGCCGAAAGAGACGCAAATACTCACCTGGCTGGCAGCAGCTTCGGCAGAGGGGGTGTGCTCAGCACGGTGGTCTGAGGGATGCCCTGGCAGGGGCCTCTCCACAGGAGAGTTCCTCCGGCGGTAGAAGAGGACATAGGCATATCTGGTCACCACCTGGCTCTCATCCACGGTGGTGACTGTGCTGTCATCAAAGAGCCGCCAGCCTGAGAAGGAGGAAGGGTTAAGCAAGCAGACAAGTCACAGCTGCAGGAGCAGAGGGGTGGTGAGAGTGACAGATGCTCACCCACGTCGCTGCGCTGGCTGCTCTTGTCGTTGGGCAGGCGGGCGTATGCTGTGTAGTGCCCTCCAATCATACCTCCATAGTGGTTGATCACAGCATACAGGTCATACATAGGCAGCTGCTGCTCACCTTTCCGACCAATGCAGAACTTGCTCAGGTCCAGGCTCCTGTGGAGAGACACAGCGACCGTCAAGGATGATCATTGTTACACAGGCTGTGCTGCAGGTCAGCAGAGGCAGTGCCAACCCAGGCACATTGTCCCCCAGGCTCTCACCGGACAGGAAAGTCCACCATGTCATTGATCTTGTCCCTCCAAATAAAGCTGCGGAAGGAGAAGCGCTTGAGCTGGATGATGAGGACGTTGGGCAGCCGCCACAGCATCAGCTGCTTGGAAGCCTCGCGGTGCTGCTTGCACTTGGGGCAGTACCTGGGGAAGAGTACAGTTATTACTGGCACTTGGAGAGCCTCAGTCCCTGCAGCCCAGCTCAGCCCCAGGCTCCCCACATCCATTGCTGGCAGAGGGTATGTGGGAGGGCTCAGCCTCTTCTGTCAAGGGCAGGCCAGTACAGTCCTGCAGACCACTAGCTTTGCTGGCTTAGCCCTTCCCAATGCACAGGGAAGGCCAGCCCATTGTTTCTGGCTGCCAGCAGAAACAGCACGCAGGCCCGGGCAGCTCCTGGGAAACCCCCGCTGCTGTCTGGGCCTGTTGGCTGGAACCCACCCTGCTGCCTTCCTCACCATGCTTCCTCTGGGGCCAGGACTTCAGGCTTCGTGAAGAGATTGAGGCACTGCTCCAGGGTGAAGTGACCAGCCCGAGCTGCTTCGCTGGCTGAGCCTGGATCCTCCACACACTCCAACTCCTTGGATTCTACCAACACGAATTCCTTGAGGCGCTCATTGTTCTGCCACACCAGGGCAAGGGAGCAGCCATCTGTCAGATCCAGGGGGGTGTCACCTGTCAAGAGGCACAGACCTCACACACCCATCCCACCAGGCTGGACCAGGCAACCTTGATGGAGCAATCTTGCCCATCCCAGTTAGATACAGAGATCAAGAAGTGCTGCCAGAAAGGGACAGGTACCCCCTGACCAGGTTCATCATGCTGGGGCAGCAGAGCCCCTCAGCCTGCACTGGCACAGCCCTCTCATCAGCAGCACCCTCATAACCAGCACTTGGTGTGGGCATCTCATTCAAACAAAGAGGTGACCCAGAGACCACAGACCCTCTGAGAATACATGAAATAGGAAGGAATTGACCTATTTGCTGAGGAGAGCAGGAATGTCATGCCCAAGAAGAGCTTCTAGACAGAGGCTCTGTGCAGCACAGCCCTTCCCTCCCCTGTCAGATGCAGCTTTTACTGTCCAGTGTGGACACCTGGGCTCATCTTGTGCCAGGCAACCTCCGGCACCCTGGCCAGGCAGATCCACTACACTGCCAGAGGCTGTAAGGGATGAAGGTGGTGCTTTACAGGGCTCTGGCTCACCTTTATCTTCCAGCTTTTGCTCTCGGTTGGCAGCGTCAATCTTAGTGATGTAGAACTGCGTGGCGCGGGCACTCAGGGAGTCTGGAGTATGTTGGTACCCAGGGATGGCAGCTGTGAATAGGCAGAGACAGATTTGTGGTGGCACTGCCTGTCTGCCCTGCGTAGGGGCCAAGAATTTGCAGTGCCCCCACCCCCACCTCACATGCTATGGCCTTGAAGGGACACAACCACGTGCCCGTGTCCTTGACTATTTTTAGCAGGCGCCTGCCCCTGGCAAGCTGTGCTCCTCTGCCTGCCTTGCCCCTTCACTGCACATTGCTGCCATCCTGAGACGAGTGTCTGGAAACGTGACAGCCAGGCAGCTGAGCGCAAGAGGCTGGTCCCATGCAGCTGAGTCAGAGCGAGCGAAGTGCTTTCCTCACAGCCTCCAGGGGCTCAGCCTGCACCAGCTCTGCCTTGCTCCCACAGGGCTTCTGCCAGCCCCTGCCTTCCCACCTTTCCCACAACAACACAGCACTCCAGCCTCTCTCCTCATCAGGTCTCTTCTCTACACCCTGGGCTTTGCCAGGGCAGGGCAGAGTGTGGGTAGGTAGGCATTTCAGGTGAGGCAACAGCACCAAAACAAAGCTCCCAGGACTTCATTTGTGTTCCCAAGTGTCTCCAGACAAAGCTTACAAGGGGAGAAGAGATGCTGTGCTGGGAGGTCACTCCAAGGAGGGAGAACTGCCTCAACTCCTGGCACAGACACAGGCAGCATTTCAGCACCTCTTACCTTCTGGCTTGAGGGCTCTCTCATAGGACGGCTCCTTCTCACAACAGCTTTCACCCTGTGACTCCATATGCTCAGAGAACCCTGAATCCAAGCTCAGCAGGGAACTCCTGGCTGTCAGGACCTTGCTCCGGACAGTGGTAGTATCTCCCATCTCTGGCTGCAGCTCAGGCACAGCTGGCGAGAGCGGGGGCTCCTGTGGGAGGCTGGAAACCCTGTCACCATCACCCAGCTCAGGGACAGAGGTGGCTGCTGCACAGCTACTCTTGACAAGGGGCTCCAGCTTGTCTGAGTGCAGAGGCTGCAGCCCCTGCTCCGGTGACATCCGGCCCAACTGGAATGGAGGCTGGAACACGCTGACTGAGTACCTGGGCATGGAGGTCAGAGTTAGAGCTGGCCAGACAATGGGCTGAGCTCAGCTCGGTGGCAGAAGTACCCTCCTTCCCTGGACTCTCACCTTGCATAGCCCTCCAGCAGCTGGGCCAGGCGGGCATAGGTTAGGCGGGACTCAGGCACACTGATGAGGAAGGGGAAACCGATGTTCTCAGGACGGCATGAAGCCTTGTGGTCTGGCCAGTGTGTTTTCTGACATGCCCTGTAACACATACAGCCCCTGCTGAACCCAGCATCCTTGAACAGTCTGGGAAGAAGCAGTGCAGAGTGACAGGGGTGTGCTGGGGAACAAGGGGAACACTAGGAGTTCAACTGGCTCCATTCCAAAGGGCAGGCTCATCCCACCTTCTCCCAGCAGTAGAGCTCTTCCATCCAGCCCTTCACAGCAGGAGACCCTCCCTCCCTGCCAGGCACCAAGCCAACTCACACATTGCAGTAACCGACTCGGTAACACCTCGTGCAGCGCTTCAGCTTCTCATCCTCTGGCAGCTGCTTCTTCTGGCAGGCTGCACACTTGGCGACAGGGCCACTGGGCACCTGCGGACGCTGCAGGAGAAAGGACCCATTGGACAGGGAAGAGCACCTGGGCAGGACAAGGCAACCTCGGTGGACATCCATGCTCACTGTAGCTAATCATCCTTGTGTGCAGTTCTGTCCCTCTTGCTCAGTTCCACTTATGTCTCAGCCTTCCTACATCCCTCCCAGTAGTCCCAATATGCCTTCTTACCTGCTGGACCTGAAGCTCCACCACACGCTCCTTGGCCAGTTCTGGGGACAGCACCTCAAAGCAAAGCAGCAGGTCCGTTGGTGAGACTGTGTCTAGCGAGTTAGATGGCAGGAACATGCGGTGGAAGTGATTCTTGACCACCTGCCAGGAAAGCAGGAGCAAGGCTGTGTGAGGGCTGCCCCATGTGTCCTCTCCTCAGAGAGCCAAAGATCTCAGCCTCACAGTGAGCTGTGGTAAGAGCAGCAGCTCAAGGATCCTGTGCTCAGCTCACCACCTCACAACGGAAAGATGAACATCCCCATGCCCTTCACAGCAAGTATCTGCCCAGCCCTCTCACCTCTGCCAGGCGCAGGTTCTCTGGTTTCACCCGCACGCTGTGGGCCACTGAGTCAAGTACCTCCATGGCACTGGAGTTCTCCTTGCTGATACTCACGAGGAACTGTCACAGAGAAAGTGCTGCATTAGTCACACCACACTAAGGCATGTGGGCCCTTACTTAACACAGGGCTTAGCCTGCTGGCACATGACCAGCTGCCTGGGACAATTCCAGGAGCCTTCTTAGGCTCTCTCCCCAGGGTAAAAGATATCCTTTACCTTGATGGGCTTCTTGTGTGGCTCCTTTGCAAAGTAGTAGACAGTCAGCACCTTTTGCTTCTGTGGAAGGGGTACAGGGAGGTACAGGAAGGGATCAAAGGTAATAGACACCTGCAGATACAAAAACACACTCAGCTATGGGAAGTGGTTGTGGATGAGCAGCAGATCCACTGGACCCAAGATCTAGCCTTGCCCTGTGACCTGTGGTCTCTGAGGGTCAAGAGCCTACTTTTGCACAACCAGGACAGGGACAGAACCTCCAGGGCTACCCTACCTTGGAGCACACTGGACACACGAGCTTGGATTTGTACTGGCCCTGGAAGAGGTCTACTATGAACGAGTCATTCCTCATCTTGTGTCGCTGCCAAGCCTCCTCAGCTACCACCTGCAAGAAGAAAGGGCTTAGTACCTCATTAAACCATCCAGGCAGCTCTCCAGTGACTCTGGGGGAAGAACACCCTCACCTCATCAGGCCTCCCATCCGAGTCAACAGTCTCTGTGTAGGGCTTGTTCTGGATGCGGTTGAGGTCCTCGTGCAGGCCATCAAGCAAGAAGGCCATGAATTCCTGAGCATCATGCTGGGCATAGCCAGTGAACTGGCTGGCCTTGCTGGCCACAATTGCCTGTGGGGAGCACAGTAGTCAGGGCTGGTCAGCAGACCTCTGGAAACACTGCCTGCTCCATGCACAAACCCTGGCTGCATCCACCCACACCCACAGCTCTCTGTGGCACTTACAGGGCAGCCAGGAATGCTGCCACACTTGCAGCCACAGAGGAATGCTGGGGACCCACAGCAGCTCATGCTGAGCACCAGTGTCAAGGGCCCTACCTTCAGTTTAGAGGGCTGAAAGGCATGGTGTGTGCCCTTCCACAGTGCTCTGAGCAGCATAGCAAAACCGATGGCCAGGCGCCCACCCGTCCCCAGCGGGTTGTTATAGTTGATTTCCGACTCAAAGGACCGATCTGTAAGAAAAACAGGAGCTCAGGGTGGCTGGATGCTGGCTTCATCATCTGAGTGGCCAAGCTCTGCTGGGCACCCAGTGTGGGCTTACCATGGAAGTAGTCACGCAGCTCCCGGGTGTTGGACAGGGATTGGATGACACTGTTCATGAAGCAGGTGTTGCCCAGGTTCACCAGCCCCGTGAATCCAGGCAGGCAGACCTTCTTCTTCTCATCCTCATCCTCATCATCCTCCACACTCTCAGCACTCACTGGGCTGTGTGTCATTGGTGGCACCATGCATGTTGGTTTGGGCTGCCAAAGAAGAGGCAGGCAGTGAGGATACGGCACTCAAGAATCTCTGGGAACACCAAAGGAACTCAAAAGCCCAAGAAAATCCCCAGAGAGGGCTGGAGCCATCACATCATCTCCCACTTGGATGGGGACAGACAGGCCACCAGCAGCCCCTAATCCTGCCAACTATGCCTGAGGGGCACCACCTCCTCCTCCAGGAATATTTTGCCAGTCTCCAGAGTCACACTGAGGTGTCTGTCTTTCCCCTATCCAGGTCAGATCCAGCAGGGCCACACTCACCGAAGGAATGTGTGGCTCTTGCTTCACTGCCAAATGCTCTGGGGCCGTACGGGCTGCCACACCATCCAGAGCCCCATCTTCCACACGCGGCTTCTCTTTGTCACTGGTTCGAGCCTCTTCCTTGCTGGAGAGGGGGTGCTGGTTACTGCCGGGAGGGTTCTTATCCAGGGGGGTAGGGCCTGTAGGCATGGCAACCTTTGCACCACCCACTGCACCTTAAAAAGGGGGAAGGGTGGGCCTGTGGTTAGCAGCACAACGTGCTACCCATAGTGGGGCTGAACTGCTCAGTCCACACTTGCACACAGGCTCTCTCCTACCCTCTTTCCTGTGAGCAAGGGAAACAGCAGTGCCCTTCCCTTATCACTTGGCTCACACCCTACCTCACATCCCTCCTACCTGCACCCACTCAGCCCCTCTCCTTCCCCACTATTCCATGCCAGAGGATCCAGCACCAGCTGGTAGCTGGTAGTTGTGAGGAGGGCCCATGCCCCACTGCAGTGCAGCAGGCAGGCAGGCACGAAGGCAGGGTGCAGACCTCGTGTGGCTGGAGCCTCCAGCCCTCCCCAGCGCTGACTCTGTCGTTTCTTCAGGCAGACATCAATGCGAGACACCGTAAAGTTGTATGTGCACTGGTCCGGTTCAATAAGGTTCCTGCAAGGCAGGCAACGAGTCAGAGGTGTCCCAGATTCTGCAGCAGCCTCAGACATACCAAAGCCTTTGCATGGCAAACACATGGCCTCCAGACAGTAGCGACCCTGCTAGCACTGATCCTGAGGTAGTCCTGGCAAAGCAGGGTGGAAACCCTCGAGCCTGGCCACACTGAGCACACAGAGCACCCTTTTTCTGATAGATCCATTGTGCTTGGCTCTCTCCTGCTGCACATCCCACCCAAAGGGCACAGACACAGCTCTGTCCCCAATAGCTCTACAACAGTCTGGAGTGAACTGCAGGTGAGGAGACACTGGGATTTCCTCCCCTGCAGGTGAGCACAACAGCAAAGGCAGACCAGGCTCAGGGCACTAGTGTAGCATGGTGTTAAGTGAAACCTCCAGATGCAGAAATGCGCATTCCCTGCAGAACCACTAGCTGGAACTGGTTCCTCCTCCAGCTCTGGACTCTCACCTCCGTTCTAACTCTCACACCTCTGGTGTGGGTTAGAAGAACAGGAATCATACCTGAGCTTCACCTGCCACCGGAACACCGTGTGGGGCCCACAGCCAGGATGAAGACGAAGGAAGTTCATATCACTGCAGAGAAATTGGGAGTGAGGTGAACAAACAAGTAGCCCAGCCGCAGTCAGGAGCTCTGGCAACGGCCTGGCATCATCCCGAGGCAAACTTGTACCTCGTCTGGAACACTAGTGTGAAGTCTTGTTCCCGGAACAACACTTTGGATGTCTCCTTGTGGATCTCCTTCACATAGACATGCACCACCACCAGATCATTGCCCTTCTCGTATGAGTCATTCTTGACAAAGGTCAGGCTTACAAAAGGCTCTGGCTCTGAGTAAGGAAAGCCATGGAGAGAGAGGTTATCTTCCTTGCATACTGAGGCTGCAAATGACCCAGGAAAGGTCATGAGCAGATGGACCTTCCTGACTAGGCTCACCCCATGGGCTCTGGCCACTCACCATCAGCTGCTGCTTCCAGAGCCACGTCGTCCTTGGACCAGTCCCTCTTCTCACCATCTCTGCCCATGGGAGGGGTGGCCAGTGGGATGGCCTTGGAGCTCTCTCCCAGGATAGGCAAGCAGTCCCGGCTCCGCAAGACCTCATTAGGGCTGCCTGGCTGCAGGACTCTCTTCTCAACACAGGTGGCAACACGGTGGGGGAACACCTCTGTGGTAGCCGCAAGAGGTGGCATCTCCACGGGAACAGTCTCTTTGGCCAAAACTACAGCCTTTCAGTACAGAGAGACAGAGTGAAACACAGACACTGTCACCCTGACCTGCCCTCCCCTGAACTGCCACCCACTGTGACTCCTGCCAGCCACCCAGGGACAGCTCCATACCACCTGTTTCCCCTGCACATACCATGACAGCTCAGCCCCATCAGCACCACAGAACAGCAACTGCAAGGTCCTCACTTCACCCTCTCCTCCACCACAGGTCCTCCTGTCAGCCCTCAGCATCCCAGAGCCCATCTCATCCTCATTGGCAGGGATGGGTCCTGCATTCCCTGCACAGGGCAGAGGAAGCAGGGGTGCCCTGTCCAGCCAGGTCCCCAGGTACCTTCTCGAGTGGCAGTGCGAGGTCTGCAAGGGCCACAGGTCCATCTACCTGGCTGGCTCTGCCATTGCGGCGGCTACCAGCCCTCCCACTGTGCCCTTTGCCAGGCTCTGTGCTCCCGGTGACTCTTGCATTTGGCTCCTCTTCAGTGGGAGCCACTTTGAGGTATACTGCCCGCTTGGCGCTGGGGCCACTCTGTGTCCCTGGGCTGCCTGGACTTTTCCCTCCCAGGGCCTCGCTTCTTCCCGGAGCACGCTTGGGGTTGGAGGGCTCCCGCCGCGATCTTGGTGGTTCTGTGCCTTCAGCCCTTGGCTCTTCAGGGGTCAACTCTGCAGAAGCAGCCTTCTCCTTCCCGTTCTCCCAGCATGCCGTCCCTTTGGCTGGTTCTTTGGATCCATCTTTCCTTTTCTTCTGTAAAAAGCAATGCAGCACAGTGGGAAGGTATTCAGGTAGCAGCATCTTTCAGGCTCCCTATCAACCCCTCACCCTCATCCCCCCTTCCCAGACTACACCAGGACTCTCTTCCAGAACCTGGGAATGCATGACAGGTAGAAACAGGGGTACGACTCCCTGAGACAGTGACAGATGGCTCATACAGCACATGGATGAAGGATGTGCCCCACATTGCTCCCTGGGCAGCTCAACAGCAGGAAGCTCAGAGCTTACCCTGGCTCCCCAGGGCTCCAGAAGCTTTCTTAAAAGACAGATCATTCCTTCCTTACCAGAAGTGAAGCCCAGTTATGGAGTGGGATCTTCTTCTGAAGCACAAGCTGTAGGAAGTTGCCCTTCTTGCACTGGATTTTGCTGCAGGAGCCCTCGATTTCCTCATAGAACTGACAGCTCCACTGGCGCCCATCTGTAAAGCAGAAGGGAACCAGTACCTCAGGCAGTGCTCCAGGCAGCTGTCACCTAACCCACAGCCCCCATTCACCTGCCCCCAGGATGAAGGAAGCACTCATTCAGAGCCAAGAAGGTTGCAGGCAGGCTGCCACCATACCCCAGGAGCCTTCCAGGGCTCCAGCCAGCTTCCCTGAACTTGCTTTGTACATCTGGCTGGCCTCCTTCCCAGTGGGAAGGCCCTGGGCCTCCCTGGCCTCAGGGGCACAGTCACTTTTCCAAAGGATACCGGGGACTGACTCAGCCATCCCAACAAGCAGGGGAGAGACGCACTGGCGCGGCAGTGGGCACTTGTTCACTTGGCACAGAGGCCAGCTCCTGCCCTTCCCAGCTCTACAATGCTCTCCTATCAACTCTGTCTGCTGCCTGAGTGTGTGCCAGCTGAGAGAAAGGCACTGCCTCTGAGGGAAAAGTTTGATGTCTGCCTGAGGCAACCCTGTGCTTGGCCCAGAGCTGTGCCAAGTCTCAGTGGAGAAATGCTTGTAGCAATTGCTCCATTCCCATACCTGGTAGTTTGACCACACAGTCTGTGTCGGTGAAATCAGCACGTACATCCTCCGCCTTCAGAGCTCCACTGCCCAAGTTCAACTTGATAATGATCTCATCGGCATTCTGCTTCCAGTCCAGCAGCAGCTCTAGGAAAAGGGAGGGAAGTGTCACCCACTTGCCGGGGAATGAGCCTGAAGTGCCCACTTCTTGGCTGAGGAACACAAGCAGCTAAGGAGGTCAGCATAGAGAACACAGATCATGACAATTAAATGGGACCTGCTCTCATTAGACAGGTCACAAACAAGAGCACATGTTGCAGCAGGGTGGATGAATCCCAGTGGGAACCAGAGAGATCAGAAAGGCAGTGCTGCTCTTGGCATTGCCACAAGCAGCAGTGGCAGCTGGGAAGAAGGGGTAGCTCCTGCGAATGATAAAGCAATTACTGCTTTCCCAAGGAACGAGGAAGCCACAGAATTACTCTGGGGGATTTAAGTGGACTCTGACCACAATCAGAAATTGCCACTTCCCCTTTGCATATGCAAACCAAGCAGCCCAGCTGCAACCATCAAAGCCCTGTACTCCTGCCAGGTAAGTGTGGCTAACACAACTGAAACATGGGCAGGCCAGCCAGTGGGCAAGTATGCTACAATGGGTGAGAAAAGAGTGCAGCCATGATACTCTGGTGCAGGCAGAACTTCCACTGTGTGCCTGCCAGACTCCAGGTGTGGCCTTGTGGTGCCCTAGAGTCTACAAGGAAAAAAGGTGATTTAGATCACCTTGATTTCAATCAAGTTTGTTCTGCCCCTGGGGCACAAGGACATCCTACTCTGTCCTCAAAGCAGGCCTGGACTGTGACAGAAACCAGTCAGTGCTGCCCACAAGGTGACACAACTTGGGATGTCCCCAGCCCAGCATCATGTCCTGCTCAGAAAGATGCAGAGCAGGTGTCAGCAGTGAGGCATCCCAGATCTGTGCTCAGTGGGTGCCATGACACTTGAGTTGCAAGCAGCCTGCCACATACCCAGGGCCTCTTCCTTGCAGGCAGCCCTTCTCCACTCCTGGAAGGGCCACATACTGTTAAGATAAACACTGAGGCAAGGGAGTGCTCAGGTTAGCTCTGCTCAATGCCAGAGCACTGGACAACAAGGTGAAAGCTTCAGATCCCATGGCAAGGGCACTCCATGGCCATGCACTGACAGCTGGCACACACCTCAACTTACCCTCCTCTGAGTCCTTCTCCTGGGCAGTCTCAGCCTGCTCGAGCTCAGGGCGAGACACTGGTGGGCAGAGAAGCAGAGCGCAGGCAGGTCTGTCATTCTGTCACCTCACAACATAGGCCAGCAAGCTAATGCCGAAAATTTCACACAGCATCTCCTTCTACCCTGAGTCTGTGTCTAGGCCTTTCATCCTGCATGTGCTGCCCATCTCCCCCCTCTGCTTTCTCACACTTCTTCCCCAGAGTCTTGCCTGCAGCACTGCAGCAAGTCATCCCCAGGAAGCTGCTCTGGGCCATACCATCATACCCCAGTCTAAACAGTACCACAATGGGAGCAACCCAACAATAGCGCACCATGTAGACAGTGCTTGTTTGAGGCACATCTCATCCAGGCTCGGCTGTGTGGCCCAGGCCCCAGCCATAGAGAGAAGTCCTGTTTTGATCTGACAGAAAGAACCTGGTGTTTGGTCATGCTCAAACTAATTCTGCTGTAACCAGAGAACCACGTGGCCCAGCTGCACTTTAACATTTCCATTCCTGCACAAGCTGCCAACGTCCACATCTGAAAACCTCCTTCTAGAACAGGGTGGGGAACCAAACTGATCTGACACCTAATCTCTGCTCCCCACAGAATTACCTCCAACAGCCAGAAGTCTCCAGGCCTGGTCTAGCCTCACAGGATAGTGAACTCTGCCAGACAAGGGACCCAAATCAACAGCACCTTCTCCTGGAGCCCAGAAAAAGTGGCAACAGGAGCTGCGGTCTCCACTCAGAGGGCTGTAACTGCCTCTCTTGACTGGCTACAAACCCGTAGAAAACTTCTATTGACCACCACAGCCACTGGTACAAAGGTGCCTGTGCAGCAGAGGCAGTGTGAGAAGCATGGCAGTGGCACTGCCTGGAAGATCTACAGCCTCTCACCACCTCTCACAGAGGGGATGGGGACAGCATGGCTGCCCTCAAGTAGGCCCCAATGTCAGAGGATGTAGAGTCAAGCCCTACCAGAGGTGTACTCCTCCCATGCAAGAGAAAGCACAGTGCTGTGCTCTGCACTGTGGGATTTCACACTGGGGACTGTGCCTGGCCGCTCTGGCACAGACCTCACCAAGCACTCAATTACCTTGGCCTATAAAACACCCTGCAATTTTGAGGTTACAATAATCATAACAGAGCAGGCATGGAAATGAAACAACTTTCTAGAGCCACAGAGACTCTTGCAGGCATCACGCCCACAGGCATTCCCTGTACCTCGAGCATCATTTTTGTCAAAGAATACATGGCAGTTACAGAAGGAATTACTCTACAGCAACCACTTCACCTGAGCCACACCTTGCCCTGACTCAGAAGCTAAAGCACCAGCCCCACTCACAGGCCTTGCACACCCCGTCACTGCCTCACAACATCTGGACTCAGCAAACTGATGGGAAAGAAGCAGCGCTGCCTCCAGCTGCAAGAGCACCCACAGCTTTCATTCAGTTCCACTCTCGCTGGGTTGGGACAGATCACACCCAGACCAAAGCAGAGTCTATAAACAACCACCAAGGCCATAGGCCCAACCTTCCTGACATTGCTGGGGCTAAGTAGTGCCCAAAAGAAGGAGGTTACAGGTCCAGAGAGGACACTGTGTCAGAGAAGATCCCACATCACATGGGTTACCATAAGCCGCAGGAAGTGATTAGTCAAATCTACTTATCCTGCAGCAGATGGCTGAGAGGCTCCCAGGCTGCGGGCCTGAGACACCATGGGACCTGCTCACCACAATGATGCTGAGGGTCTCTCACCTTCCTTGCTTTCCTGATTGGCTCGATCCTTCTGCTTCTTCTTGTTGGTGGCATCATCCAAGCCCCGAGACACTCTCCTCTGGCCAGGGGCATTTGTGCTGCTGGACATTTTCAGCCGTTTGGAAGACACAAACAGCCCGCCGGGGTCGGTAATGGAGTCTGGGTCAGGGGTGCGACGTTTTCTTCCTGGCCCAGCTATCTTGGCGACTCTCTGTGGTCAAACTCTCTGGCAAGGAAGTAATGGCCTAAAGAGAGGAAAGAGCAAGCATGGCAGGAGGAGCAGGTGGAAAAGGCCCAACAGCAGCAGGATCCGCTCTTGGCCTCAGGGCCAGTGCCCTTACATGACCTTCACCATGGTGTTTATGGGAAGCCCCATGCAGCACTCAGTGAGGAAACCTACCTCATCACAGCTGCTATAATGCTTACTGCCAAAAGCATGGGCTTGTCAGAGCTCCCAACATACAACCAGGGGTCTTCAGTATGTGGCACGCATTAAAAACCTGGAAAGCAAGTGTCATGCTCATGGTTCCCACTATAGCAACACTGGCCCAGAGGAGCTGCTGGCACTAACAACACCCAGAGACACAGCCAAGGGCAAGGACATGAGGAGGCCTAGATCTGCAAAACTCAGCCTCCAGAGTCAACGGGGGAGCCTGTCACACAGCTTGGAGCAACAGCTATTTCAGTCAAACAGTGTTCTGTGTAACAGTGCCAGAATAGGAGTCAGTAACACCCTAAGAAGGAAACAGGCCTGGGACAGTCTCCCATGACAGATGAGAGCAGAGCTGCCTGGCAAAAGGAGAGTTCCTCCCCCTTCAGCCACTAGCTGGGTGCTTAACCAGCATGACTGCACCTTGAATATTTATCTCCCAGCCAGTTTACAGACAGCGTCAGCGGGGCCTGGCCTGGAAACAGGATACCTCTATTCCTCATGCCCCAGGAAGAGAGTAGGCTGAGCAGGGAGTGTAAGTTGCTCACCCCTGCTCCCTCAGACATGCTCTCCCTACAAAGCCCACTTCCCTGCAGGGTTTGGGAGCTGTTGGCCCAGGGGTCTGTTGCACACATCAATGTCACCGTGCACTGTTCAGGGCTTTGAGATAGCAGAGTTGAAACAACCCACTGAAAGCAGTCCCATTGGAGGTGTCTCCATAGAGCTAGTGGAGGCAGTGAGAGCAGAGAGACGGGAAGGTTTCCTCCCTCACTGCCCCAGCTGCACGCCCTGACCCTGGCAGAGCTCATCAGCCTGTGGGGGTTTGCAGCAGGGAAACAGGCCCAGCCGCATGGATCCTGCCCACCCCCAGGTGCCAGCTGCCTGCCACAGTTCCCAGTGCACTGTTTCACACACATCCCACGGCCCAGCTCCCATGTGAGGACATGGAGCCAAGCCAAACAGCACCTTGGCCTAGACCAGCTCTACTGAGCCTGCCGCTTTCTCCATGGGAGGCAAGCTGTCCCTCAGGAACACCCTGTCCTGCTTTCACCCATACACCAAGCACAGACCCCTTGATGTGCTAGGGAACAGCCAGTGGCAGGAAGCACCAGTAAGGGAGGCATTCTGACAGGGGAAGAACGCCTCCAGTTCTGTGCTGGCAGCCCCATGTTGCCAGGGCATTTGTGCTCCTGAAATGCTCAGGGCAACACGTTGCCACAAATGTGGAGTGGTAGCCACAATCTGAGAAGAGCCCTAGAGAGCAAAGCAACCTGGTCTTGCCCTCAGCTCTGGCAAAGTCAGCCCAATGACAGGTGTTGCACCCAAACCACTTCTCAGGCCAACCCACACTCACCACCAAGAGCCACTGAAGCCAAGTGAAAAGCTGAGTCCAGCCCGACTGCCTGGCACAGACAACTCCTGCCACCCATGGTGGAAAGGCCCAAGTGACCTGGAGACTGAGATGTTGAGCAGGGTCCAGCATCAGTCCCAAAGGGCTTGACAGAGTGTGGGAGGGGAGCAGCGTCATCCCCATACTGCTGCACAGACTGGGTCTCTCCAGGATGTAGGAGCAATTCTGGCTCCAGAGGGAATGGGAAGGGCCCGCACAGCAGGGAAAGTGGCAGCAATTCACCAGGCTAGGCCTCTGATGCCAGCTGCATGCTGTCACTTAGCTCCAGTCCACACCGACACCTAAACAGGTTGGCTACAGATGCTCAGATGCTTCCTGGTGCTGAAGAAGCTCACCTGGCCTCAGCAAACATGGGAAAGCTTTTTTTTTTTTTTCTGTATTTCTTTTGCAACTAGGACAAAAACCGCAGGAGAAATGGGGAAGCAGTGACTGCTTCACACAGGGTCAGGCAAGGCTATGTCGCCTCCTTCCTGCGCCTCCAAAGGTGTGGAAGAGGGCAACTGCTGGGCAGGGTGAAAACAAGCTCTGAGAACAGTCCTGGAGAGCTGAGAAAGGACAGGCCTCTGCCCAAGAAGGGGTGAGGAAGACAGACAAGGGTTGTGGGCCTGCTTGTCACTCTTCCAGGAGAAGCCTGCTGCTTTCATGCCTCACTGAAGGCGCAGCTCCCTCGGGTGCTTTTCTGACAGTTATTCTTCACAGCAGGAAGGAACCAAGGGGGCTGGAGTTCTGCCCAATTCAGCTGCCAGACTGATGGCAGCCTGAGGCTGCTACAGGCACCTCAAGGTTTTGGAGGAGTGAAGACAAAGCACAAGTTACTCAGGGATTAGAACAGGTGATGAGGAGACCTTTGCCTTTCTGCCACCAGGAAACGCACCTACAGGCAGCATGTTCAGCCCCTGGGTGCACAGAGGTTTTGGCACCACTCCTGTTGGCACGGTAGGAGCCACTGCAGGGGAGAGATGGTGAAAGGCCGCTCTGGCTAGATGCCAGGCGAATCTCCAGGAAGCACCTGATGAGCTAGGCACTCCTACAAAACCTTACCCAATCCCCAGAGACAGGGAAGTCGGGCCATGCTGCTGCTGGGAGCAGAGGTGCTCCCCTGTTCTCTGCTCTCCTTGCCTTTGTGCTGTGTCTCAGATCCACATGCCAGCCAGGGCTTTCTCCTAAGTGTGTCTTCCCCCCGAGCAGTTTCCCAACCCAGCTAATGCTGAGGCTGCAAATATTTTGACTAGCCAGAGGAAAGGGAGGAAGTGGCCAAGGAGAAGGGCCACTCCTCCCCACGCCAGCACCAGACCAGGAAGGACAGCAGAAGGTGCTCCATGAGATGCAATTTGTGTCCCATGTCTGGGGCAGGTCTAGCATTTGGCAGGAGGAGCAGCCTGTTTCTTGCCCACGGCACTCCCCATGAGTGCCCAAAGGCCTTTACAGGAGTAGCTGCAGAGAAGGCTGGCTATCCCAACAGCATCATCTTTCCATGGACTTTTGGATTCTACACGTCCTAAACACAGCCAACAGAAACACACCCCTCGTGTACACAAATACTTTTGTCACCTTCTCTTACTTGTTCCCCTGAGGGACCAGAAATCCCAAGACTCAAGCTTGACTTTTACTTTAGTTTCTGGGCATGCCTGACACACGGGTGGAGCCAGGGCAAGCATACAGTCCCCTAAGGCAGCTACTCAAGCCAGCACTGTCACACAGCATGCTTCCAACCCATGCGGAAATCACTGTGCCCCCAACGCATCATGACAGCAGTGAATCTCCTGCTGAGTGGGGAATCCGGCAGGCCCAGCTCCCTTATTCTGGGGTCAATCATTCAATCATAAAACAGTTTGTGCTGGAAGGAAACCTTGAAGATCATCTAGTTCCAGCCCGCTGGCCATGGGCAGGGACAGCGACGGGAGCGTCCAGACAGCAGCAGGCGGCCCCAGGCAGCGAGAGGGGAAAGGAACTGCGAACGGTGTTCGCGTGAACGGTGTTTGTATGAACGGCCCCGGCAGGCAGAGCACGAGGTCACAGCGCCGGCTCCTGCCCGGGGCTGCCGTGCTCGGGTCCGTCCTGGCGAGCCCCGCTGTCAGCCCCCGCGGCCCCAGCTTCTGTTGCTCCGCACGTCCTCCCCGCTCAGGCCCATCACAGGCCGCCGCCACCGCCATCCGCCGCCTGCCTCGCTCTCCACCGCCCCGGCCTCCGTGCCGCATCCCGGCCTCCCTCCGCCCCCGGGCCCAGGCCCTGCCCGCCGCCGCGGCCCCTCACCCCGCGCTGCCCCAGGCGCCGCTCGCCGCCCCTGCGCCCCGCCACCGCCCCGACCCAGCCGGCCCGGCCCTCCCCGCACTCACAGCCCCGCCCGCCGCTCCGGTCTGTTTGTGCCGCGCCGAAGTTCCGAGCGGGCCCACAACGGAGACAGGCCTGAGCCCGTGACGCACTTCCGGGAGCCGCCGGGCACGCCCACGTGATACGGGAGCGGGTGTGCGTCACGTGACACAGGAACGTGGGTGGCGCCGGCGCGTTCCCGCGGCAACGGGAGCGGGGTGGAGTGGGGGTGTCCTGTCCTGTCCGCCAGGCTTCCGGGTCTGCCCTGTGGGGGCCCGGGTTTGATCCCTGGGAGTGCCGGGCTGGTCTGAGGGGGTCCCGGCTGTGCTGCGCCCCTCAGCCCCACCGCCAGACCCCAAGCCCCTCTGTGCCCCACACCCGGTGGCGGCCAGCCCCCACCCTGGGGAAGCCGCTATGGGATTCCGGGGCAGACAGCCCACGGCACGGGGCGGAGGTGAGGCGGTCTTGCTCTGTAACTTTATTCACACGGGGGTACCCTGCAGCCCCCACCCTGCCTACCGCTGCGGGGGCAGGCGGAGACTGGGCGGCAGGAGAATGGGTGCTTCGGGGGGGGTCCACGCCCCTCCAGGGGATCACTGGCAGGTGTTGTAGATCTGGACCTGCTGGTTGATGGTGGCCAGCACCTCCCTCATTCTGGCCTCTAGCCCACCCAGCTGGGCTGCTTTGGCATCCAGCACTCGCTCATTTCTCTCGTACTCCTCCTCTAATGCTGCAGGGGCAGGGAGAACATGAGTCAGCCTGGCCGCCCTCCACTGCCCCCACCACCGCCCCAGCATCCTCCTCCGGCCTCACCTCGAAGCCTTTGCAGCTTGCCCCGGGCATCCTGCAGCAGCCCTGCAGCCTCCTCCCGCAACTGCTGTGCCCGGTTGCCTGCCTGCTGTGCACCCTGTGCCCGGTGCTCTACCAGCTCCTGTGCTGTCCGGTACCGGTCCCGAAGTGGCCCCTCCAGCATCTGCTGGGCAGCAAGCTGGTCAGTGGGATCTTCAGGGGACCCCTGCTGCCACACCCACACTGGTGCCTCCTAATCACCCACCTGCTTGGCCTCCCCGGCCCGGTCCCGTGCAGTACTGGCTGCCTCTTGGGCACGTGTGGCTGCCAGGCTGTTGTTTGCACGTTTCACCTTCAGGGCATCAGTCTGCCTGTCCAGGAGCCCAATCTGCTCCATGGCACCTGCCAACTGCTGCTCTGCACTTCCAGTCTGGGTCTGCATCTGGGGATCGATGGCATGGTTTGGTTTGGTGTCGCATGGTGGGGATGGGGTTCCATGGCTGTAAGGATGGGGCTCCTACCATGCTAAGGGCTCTCTCGCTGTGCTGGATGTCACTAGCAGATTGCTGCAGTGCCTGCTCGGCCATGCCCTGGGCTTGCCGCGCCTCCTCCAGCGCCTGCCGTACTGCCTCGGCTGTGCCCCGCACTCCCTCCGCCCGTGACCTGAGGCCAGATGGCAAGGCCTCAGCATAGCCTGGGCTGGGGGTCCCTGGAGGGATTGCATCTTCACATCCCTGGGCTCACCTGGCCCGCTGGGCATCCTGCAGCAGCTGCCCAGCCTTATGCACATCACCGGCTGTCTGCTCCAGGATGGCATCCACGCTGGCCAGGCTGCGGACCCGCGTCTTGATCTCCTCGGCCAGGTGCTGGATCTGGTCCGGTGCAGCAGGGAGTGACAGCTCCAGTACCCGACTGGCTACCACCTCAATGCTCTCAGGATCAGCCCCCTCCTCTGCAGGTGGAAGTAGTCAGTGTGTTCCCTACAGCAGGCTGGGGTGGAGGGGACAGGCAAACCAAAGGGCAGAGGGGAACATGGGACAGGGCAGGGGGGAAGAGATGGCTGGAGGGCACAGGATGGTTGGGGTAGGGCAGGGACCATGCAGTGCAGCATGGGGCAGGGGTGGCACAGTCCACATGCAGTGTCGGACAATGCAGTGCGGTGCAGTGGAGGGTCAGTTCAGTGTGGTGCAGGTGCAGAGCCATAAAGCCCTCCCGGCATGCCGGCACTCACGACTCAAGAAGGCCTTGACATGACTGATTAGCTCCCTCAGCTCCTTGTTGGAGCTCTCCACACAGGCCCTGGTCTGGTTCGCCTTGTCCAGGGCTGCCTGTGCTTGCAGCCGGGCCTCATTTGCCTTCCCCTTGGCCTCTGCCACCTGAGCACGGGCAGAGATGCTTGGTGCCAGTCCCAATGGCTGCAGAGCGTGGCTGTGCCACCAGATCCCACCCATGTGCCACACACCTTGTGGGAGAGCTGGGTCATGTCACTGGCAGCCTGACGCAGCTCCTCCTGGGCATGGCGTGCCCGGTCCAGAGCACTGTCAGCCTTGGACACAGCTCCACCACAGCTCAGACCACCACAGCGTCGTCCCCCATCCTCATCCTGGCACCCGGCACCTCCACAAGGGCTCTCCGCACAGGGCACATCACCCACCACACCGCAGACCTGCAAAGCAGCATGGGATCAGGGCAGCTCTGGGTGCCATTCCCCCAGTTCCCTCCCTATGTGCCACCTTCTCGTTGAGCGGCTGCAGACTCAGTGCCTGTGCCCTTGCTGCCAGGTCCATCAGTGCCCGCCGGCTGGCCGCATTGTGGCGATTGAAGTCATCCCGCTGGCTGGCCAGGAGCTGCTCAGTGCGGTGACGAGTGCCTGCCGAGATGCTGACAGGGCTGGGCACGGCACGGGTGGAGGTGTCTGCCTGGCGCTCGGCCTCCTGCGACTCCTCATAGGACTGACGAATACTGTCATAGGCACCTGGGGAGGCAGGGGCAGTGTCAGACCCCTGGCCATGGTCTGACCACTCTGGCCTGGCTCTGTGGTGTGGCTCACCAAGGAAATTGGAAGTCTTGAGGGCGTGTAGCCGCTGTTCCAAGTCCTGCAGGCTGTGGTTGAGGGCGCGGGCGCCCCGGTCCACAGTGTTCAGCACATGGCTGGCATTGAAGTTGGCATCCTGAGCAGCTGTCAGCTCCCCTTCCACTCGTGTCAGCCTCTCAGTTGCCTCTTCAATATGCCGCCTGCAAAGGAAGGGGGTGAAAAGCTGCCCCCATGGCTACCCTGGGAGCTGTGCCCTGTGCCAAGTGCTCACCGCAGTCCCTCCATGGAGTGTGTCAAGTGGGCGGCGGTAGCAGCAGTGGTGTTGCGAGTGGCCACCACATCACGTACAGTGGCAAGGTTCTCCTCCAGCTGCCGGAAGGTGCCCTTGAAGGCGCCAGCAGCCCCGGTGTGCTGCAGGAGGCTGGCCCGCTGTGCCAGTGCTTGGGTACGAGCGGCCAGATCCTGCACCACACGGTCCCAGTCCCCGAAGCAGGGGTGGCAGGGCTGGCAGGCAGGGAAGGTACCAGCAAAGCCCCGGGCACACTGGTCACAGCGGACTCCAGAGATACCAGGCCGGCAGTCACAATGGCCACTGCTGCGGTGGCACTGGGCACTGGCTATGCCACGGGGGTCACAGTCACAGGCTGCAGGGAGAGTAGTGTCAGGGCACTGTAAGGCCCACTGCAGTCCCCCGGCTGGTACCAGCTCTCACCTCGGCACTGCTGCCGCGGGTCACCCCAGTGGTGCTCCTGGCAGTCGGTGCAAGTCTGGCCCCCAAAACCTGGCCGGCAGGAGCACTGCCCTGTGAACTGACAAACATGGCATAGTCGAGGCTGGTACTGCGGTAGCACACCCCCAGCCCTGTCCCATCTCCCCTGTCCCTGTCATGTCTCACCTGGTTGCAGGTGGGTGTCAGGGAGTGCTGGGGGTGGCAGGCACAAGGCTGGCAGCCTCTCCCACTGGCCAGGTTCCAGAAGTTGGGGCTGCAGCGGTCGCAGCTCTGGCCCTCCACATGGGGCAGGCAGTGGCACTGCCCACTGTGCCTGTCACAGTGGCACTGCTGGGGCCCACAGGTGCTGGGGTCAGTGCCCAGGGGGTTGCAGGAGCAACCTGGAATGAGGACAAAGATGGGGATGAGATTGGGATGGAGATGGAATGGAAGTTCTGATGGGGATAGAGCAGGAATAATGTGATGATAGATGAAGGTGGAAGCAGTGTGGAGACAGAGATTGGGCAGGTGGAATGCAGGTGGAATGGGAGCAGTATGAGAACCACTGGTGGGGACAGAATGGAGATGGGACCAGGGTCAAGATAGAGCTGGAATAATGACAGGATGGGGACAGACAGATGGCAGTGGGGACAAGAATGGGCATAAGAATAGGATGTAGGTGGGATGGAATAAGTTGGACATCGGGACAGGGACTGGGCCACAGTGCTGGGCCTGAGCAGAGGAGACAGCCCTGTGCACAAGCAGGGGCAACCATGGGTGCACATGGTCCCCAAAGATGTGTCAGGCCCTGGAGGAAAGTCCATCTTGGCATGGGTACTCACGCCTGCAGCTGTGTCGTGTGGCATCTCCATAGAAGCCGGGCTGGCATTCAGCGCAGTGGGGCCCTGCTGTGTTGTAGAGGCAGCGCAGGCACTGCCCTGTGCGCCGGTCACAAGCCTCTGGGTCCATCACATCGATGTTATCATGACACTGGCAGGGCAGGCAGTGCCCACCCTGCAGAGGGTCCCCATAGTACCCAGGGGCACACTCATCACAGCGGGAACCTGCTGACACAGAGCGCTAGGCAGTGCCTGGGGACAGGGCACCCCAGAAGGCTCTGAGTGTGCCATGGCAGGTACCCACCTGTGTAGCCAGGGCTACAGTGGCAGACAACCTGTTGGGTGCGGCTGTCTTGATAGCAGGAGGCAGCAAAGTGGCGGGCGGTGCTGGGCCCCTCAGGACAGGGGCAGGGCCGGCAGTGCTGCCCAGAGCCAAGCGATGGGTTCCCAAAGTGTCCGGCCGCACACCTGTGGGCAGGAGGTCAGCAGGAGCCAGGGCTGGCAACACCCTGCCCCAGTCCGGGCATGTACCCCACCTACCTCTGGCACCTTTCACCATCTGTGTGGTCACGGCAGCGCAGGCAGCTGCCTGTCCGAGGGTCACAGTTCTCAGTGTGCCCGTTGCACTGGCAGGGCCGGCAGACAGGGAAGCCCCAGTGGCCGGGCTGACAGCGGTCACAACGTGGGCCATGGGTACCCTCACGGCAGGGGCACTGCCCTGTGGTGCTGTCGCAGATGGTGCTCACTGAACCCTCATGGCTGCACTGGCATGCTGGAAAGCACAGCACCCACAGTGTCTGCCCCCTAGTTTTAAGGAGCATCCCTTTCCCATGCCCCCAGCCCTGGGATGCCCAGGCTCCTCTCCCACTGGCACTCACGTCGGCAACCACCAGGCCCAAAGCCAAATGTTCCTGGGGAACAACGGTGACAGCGTCGTCCCATGACATTGGGTTTGCACTGGCACTGCCCACCCTGGGGCTGGCACTCGGCACTGAGCGAGCCCTGGGGATCGCAGAGGCAGGCTGTAGGCAGAGAGCAGGGTCAGTGTCAGCTGCTGTGGGACAGGGTGCAGGACAGAGCGTGGGGCTGTACTCACACAGCGCCCCATCATGCAGGATGGCTGAGAGGCTGTGCAGGAGGCTGGAGCAAGGCTCAGCCATGGGGGAGGGCCCTGCAGCGTGGAAAGGCTGGGCACAGTGGTAACGCTCAAAGGTCTCTCGGCGCTCCATGGAGCTGGGGTCACCCGCAATAAACATCTCCAGTGAGGAGTAACGGGGCAGGAGCACCAGCTGCGGGGCAAAGTCAGGGGATGTCACGTCCCTGTCTCCCTGTCTTGCCTGTGGCTGCATCCTATCCCCCTGAAGGGTTGCTGTCTCCCATCCCACTTCCCGTCTGCCCCTCACCGAATCAATGAGCACGCTGGCAGTGGGATCCTGATGGGCAGCGGCACAGCCCAGTTCCAGGCGGACCGTGTAGGAGACACCCTGCTCCAAACAGATGGGCTGGGACAGCACCACGTACCTGGATTGGGGCAAAACAGAGCAAGGGCAGCAATGTGCCTCAAGTGAGCCCCAGCACAGCCCAATCCTGCTGAGGTGCTTACCTTGCACCAGAGGGAAGGCTGGTGGAGAGCTGGTCATCGGCAGGGATGGTGTTTCCACAAGGGCTGCTGGTGGAGACAGGGCTGGGGCGCAGGACCTTCAGCCCCACCTCCTGCCAGGCCTCTGGGTGCTAGCAGCCGAGAAGGAGCAGTGTCAAAAAGCCTCACCATACGGAACTCCCCACCATACCTCCCAATCTGACAATGTATCACACAACTGGTTTCACCATCTGGTGCTCACCTGGGGCTCATAGCGGATGACCACATCATACTCAGTGGAGAAAGGCACGTCACTCACATGAAACTCCACCCAGCCACCTTCCAACATGCGGGCAAAGCCTGTCCCTGTCCAGGAACCTGGACGGTCTGGGGGGGGCTCACGCTCCACCACTGAGCCCTGGTGTAAACAGGTGTTGTGAGGTGGGACCCTAAAAATTGCCTTAGCTGGCAGGCACTGCTCTACCCTGAGCAGGGAGGCAGACCACTGCCTGCTGGTTTGGGAACCCTGTAAAGGGGCACCCACTGCCCTGCTCTGCCTGATGTCCTCCCCAGGGACACCTTAATTCCTTACCTGATGCAGCCGTGCATCCTCTGCCTCATAGGTGTAATGATCCAGATTGATGCGGTAGAAACCAGTCTCCACCTGTTCACACTGTCGTCCTATCACATGGCTGCGGCACTGGCACTGCCCTGTCCCCATGGCACACCTGGTACCCCAGCAGCACCATCAGCCCTGATGCCAGGAGGGGTGCTCCTTGCCCTCTGCATCCCCACAAAGACTCACAGGTTGTTGCGAGCACCTCCCACATCGCAGTCACAGGGCCGGCAGCCTGGGAGGTCGTGGCTCAGTCCCCAGTGCTCAGGCTGCAGAGGGCAAGGGTGTTAGAGAGCAGTCATCTGTCTACTATAGCCCTGAACACTGTGCATGAGCACAGACCCACTCACCAGGCACTGGTTGCAGCTGCGCCCAGTCACCAGCCGCTTGCAGAAGCACTCCCCACTGACAGGGTTACACCGGCTGCCATCAGCCACCGTGCCACGGGGATCACATTGGCATCCTGCATGGAAGGCCAGAAGTTTCCAGCAATGCCAAACCACGTGCCTGGCCCTGGTGGGTGCCACCCTGGTACCTACTCTGGCAGCCTTGTGGGTTGTCAGTGCTGAGGCCAAAGAAGCTGGGTTTGCAGCGGTCGCAGCGGGGACCAGCCACATGCTCCTTGCAGCGGCACTGCCCCGCAATCAGGCCCCTGGCTGGGTCATCAGCACTGTCGCATAGCCCACCATCCAGAGAACCCTCAGGGTCACAGTCACAGGCTGGGGAGACAGGCAGGGTCAGCACTGTGACCACTAAAGTACCCACCTTGCACAGGCTTTGCCACACTGACCTCGGCACACTGCAGGGTCCCGCAGGTCCTTGGTGGGATCCTTGTAATAGAAGGGCTTGCAGAGGTGGCAGTGACGGCCCATGGTGTTATGCTGGCAGTCGTCACACACACCCCCACTGGTGTTCCCCGTGGCCAGGAACACGGCCATGTCAAAATGGCACCGCCGTGAGTGCTCGTTGCAGTCACAGCCTGCAGGGACAGCACCGTGGCATGGCATGTGGCACCACAGCTCACACCTGGCAGGCAGCATCCCCAGTGCCAAACCTCCACTGCCTGGATTCCCCTTATTCTGATATGCAGCACCACAATGCCAAACAACCCCAAAGTACAGCCTGCAGCACCCCAAACACCCCCACCCAGTCTGCATGATGTCAGCCACCACCAAACCACATCCCACTGTACAGCACCCCAAAACCCCTGGCACAGTACAGCCTGACAGCCCTGGCACCAGGATCACTGTGCCAGGAGCTGGTGCCAGCAGGGGCACTCACGGCGACAGGCGTTGGTGCTGGAGCCCTCGGCCGGGCGCCAAGGCAGGTCTTGGTAGAAGTCCTCGCAGCGCTCGCAGTTCAGTCCCTGCGTGTGATGTTTGCAGACACAGCGCCCGTGCACCTGCCAGGACACCATGGTGAGGGGCTGTGGGACTAGGCGGCACAAGCACAGCTATCCAGCTCCAGCAGGGCACACAGGCCTGGCTTGCCGTACCATGCCATTGGTGGTGGCGGGGGCCCCGCTGAGCGGGGCGCACTCAGAAGCGTGCCCGTAGCAGAAGCAGTTCCCGCGCATCACCAGCTCGTAGAGCGCATAGTAGTACTTCTCCTGGATCTCCCGCCGTGAGTCCAACAGGTTGTCACCCAGCGTGTGCAGCTTGGTGAGGTTCACACGCAGGTTGGTGACACGCAACAGGTCTAGGGTGGGGAGAGACCGCTGTTGGCACAGGGTGGCTGGGCACATCTGTGCACAGCCCACCTCTGCTGGGCATAGTTGGGCTGGACTGTGCATGGCACAGGAAGCTATAGGTGGTTCAGAGGGGCTGGGCATGGCTGGGATGGGGTGTGCATGGCATGGGGCATGGGCTGCAGGGTATCAGGGTGGTCTGTTGTTGTTTTCTGTATCACACAGTATTGGCCCAGGGCTGTGCATGGTTTGGGATCACAGGCACGTGGTTGCATGTGGCCAGGCTGGGCTGTATGTAGCTGTGGGGGTTCAGTTCCTACACATGTAGCTGTGCACAGTCTGGCTGTGAGTGGGCTGGGCTCTGCACTCCCATAGCAGAAGCAGGCTGGAACTCCACCAGTGCAGAACACCACCCCTGGCACAGCACCTTTACATGTCTTGGGGCACTCACTACTGGGGGCTGTGCTCAGGAGATGGCTGTTCCTGATGGGCACAGCCTGGGGGCCCTGGGAAGACAGAATGGCTTCCCCAAAACTGCAGTTTCCCAGCAGCCCTGCCCTGCAGATTCCTCCCCTCCTGCTCCCAGTCTAAATTTAGCCTTGGGTGATTAACCCACTGTGTCCTGTGCCCAGCCTGACTCCCCATCTTGAACCACAGCTGGTGTTGGGCTCAGCTGGCACAGCCATCCTCCTCCATTTAACCCAATGTAGCCTGACCTTTAGCTGCTCTCACAGGGCAGGGTGCAGGGGGGCCCAAGACCCCACAGGCTGAATCAGGTCCTGACCCCTGTGTAGGGCCCAGAGTAGGGAGAGAGCAGCCAAAATAGCTACACCCAAAATAGAGCAGCCAAGCAGGAGCCCAGATGGCTGGCAACTCACTTTGGATGGCAGGGCTGTAGGGGTCCCGGATGGGGATGGCAGGGTCCAGCACCCGGTAGATGACCTAGAAGGGGCAGCAAGGTAATGAGAGCAGTGCAGGGGATCCCCTGATTCTCCTGGGACACTACTAGGGCCTCACCTCCCCCTCAGTGGAGGGCTCGATGTCAGAGTAGCGGGACTCGCAGATGACATCATCAATGCGGCGTGGGGGCCCATGGGGGACGTGGGGAAAAGAGGCAGCGCAGTCATAGGCGAAGTATCGATACACCTTCCAGGTGTGCCCAAAGTCTGCTGAGCGCTCCACCAGCATGGCCGCGGGGCGGAAGGTCTGTGAGACACCCAGGTGGGACAGGGGCTAGTCCCACAGTCTCTGAGGGTGTGTTCCATCCTGTCCCGTCGAGCCTGGGTACCCACGCACTGGGACCAACCTTGAAAGTCATGATGAGATGGGTGAAGTGGAACTCGGCCTCCAGGTCTAGCTGGATGCTGACGTGCTCCACACCTGGGGATGACAAGTGTGGCACGTGGAAGCACCCACTCACAAGTCCCGGGGACTCGTCCTCCCCACCCGGCAGTGGTCCAGGGGCGCGGCCGCGGCCACAGGCTGAGTCACACTTCCTCAGTGTGGGAGGAAGGAGAGCCCCCCGGGACAGGACAGGATGCCCCACCACCCCCACCGGAGGTTCTCCGACTCACCGTTCTCCGACTGCCACCAGGCTTTCTTGGGACGGGGGGCAAAGCTGGTGACCACATTCTCGATGCGGTGGCTGTTGGTGTTGGTGCGGGCATCGTAGGGCCGCCGCGAGTCGCAGATGAAGCACTTTTTCTCCTCCTGCAAGTTGGAAGGCTCAATGATGTGTATACCCAACTTGTCCCGCGCCCCTCATCATTGTCCGATCCCCCAGGTCCCGTCCCACTCACCTGGAGGTGGCTGACGATGCAGTAGGGCTGGGGCCGGCGCAGCCCGCAGGTGGAGGTGGCACTTAGGCGGGCTGCTCGCCCCACCAGCAAGTCCCCGGTGGCCGGGTAGCAGCTGCCGCGGGCACAGCCCTGGGGGGAATCGGGGGCCAGGGCCACCCCCAGCCCTGCGGAGCGGCGGAAGGCTGAGGGCGCTGCGGAGCGGGGGGGGGGGGGGGGGGGGGGGGGGCCGGAGCCGGGGCTCCCCCCGCCGCGCCCGGGGCCCCTTCCGCGACCGCCCGGAAACAGGACGGCGGGGCCGGGCCGGACCCTGGCGCCCACCGGCCCCGCTGCGGCGCGGGGTGCGGACTCACCGGCCAGCAGCGGCAGCAGCAGCAGGACGGCGGGACTCCGCTTCGCCGGGCTCCGCATCGCGGGGCGCGACGGGGCGAAACGGGATGGAAAGGGGCGCAAAGGGGGCGCTCGGCAGGTGCCCGAAGGTCCCGTCCCGTCCCGTCCTGACCCACCGGTTCCCCTTCTTCTTCCCGTTCCCAATCCTTTCCCCGTCCTCTTCCCGGTCCCTCCTGGCCCCTCCGAACTGGCGGCAGGCGCAGCGCTCGGGGCTGCGCGGAAAGCGTGGGGCGGATCCCGGCTGGAGCGGGGGAGCGGGCCAGCCGAGAGAGGCGGGAGGAGGCAGGAGCAGGCTAGGCAGAAGTCATCGGACACAGGCACACACAGTTTAGGGCTTTATTTGCAGGCGCGTCCGCACTAAAGGCACCTGCAGAGTGGACGGGACTCCCGGGCTCGGGGACCTGCGGGGAGGCGGGGCGCGACCGGTCCCCCGTCCCGCCAGTGGTCCCTAGCAGGTGGCGTAAGCGTTGGCCCTCTCCCGGATCTCCTGCAACAGCCCGGTGACCTGCTGCTCCAAAGCCTGCAGTCGTGTCACTTTTGCTGCCATCGTCCGTTCATTGGCCCCAAAGCGCTGCTCCAGGTCTGTGGGATGGGCAATATGGTCACAGTGAAGCCTCCCACTGTGTTCCGTATCACCATCTGGACACCCTGTGGGACAGGGCCAGGGAGACACAGGGAGATGTATGGGGAGGTGGCAGGAAATGTACCCCACCATGTCCTCCGCCTCACCTTCCAGCTTCCTCTTGCTGTTGCTGGCCTTATCCAGGAGGTCTTGGGCCTCTGCCATCAGCTGTGATACACGCTGCAGGGCCCCACCAGACACCCTGTCCAGCAAGCCCACCCGGTTCTTCAGCACCACATAACGCTGTGTTACTTGTGCCAGGTCCTGGCGGCATGAAGGCATGGTGAGGCTGAGCACCTGCAGCACCCAGTATCTGCTTGGTGCTATGCATAACCAGGCAGGGACGGAGTTCACCTGGCTAAGCATCCCTGAGGTTGTGGTGGCACGCTGTGCCCCATCCTTGGCTTGCTGGGCCATGTGGCGAGTATCCTGGCTGCTCTCCTGGAGGACAGTGATGTGCTGTGCCAGTTCCTGCAGCCGCCTCTGTGCCTGAGACTCCTTCCTGTCCAGCACCCGCAGACTGCGCTCCGCCTGGCAGGTATGGACACCAGCTGCAGCAGGCACAGCAACCACCATGCCCATGGTGCCAGCCTCACTGCCCAGGCACCTGCCCAATGCCAGTCACATTTCCCCAGCACCAGCTTCCCTACCCATAAAGTGCCCAAGGCATCAGTCTTGCTCCCCACAACACTGGCCCCATTATTCCCGGTGGTAACAGCTCCACTCCCACAGCCCATGCCACTCACCTCCTTGGCCCTGTTCTCAGCCACCTGGATGGCATCTCTGGCGCTCTGCAGGGTGCTCCCTGCTGTCATGGCCTGTGTCTGTGCCACCTCCAATGCCTGCTGTGTCCCCACCAGCTCATCCCTTATGCCTTCTGCTCGCTCCCTGCAGCAGCACAGGCAGCTCCAGTCCCTGCCGGTGCAGGGGGACTGACCCTATTCCCTGCCTGCCCCAGCATGCCCCCACTACTTGCCTGGCCTTCTGTCCCTGTGCCAGCAGACCTTGTGCCACAGCCAGCCCCTCTGCTGTGCTGTTGAGAACTGCATCCACCCCCTCTAGCTGCCCGATGCTGTCCCGTATCTGCCACAGCAGCTCCTGGATCTGTTCGGGGCTGCTGGGCAGGGAGATGTTCAGCACCTGCCGGGCCACCAGCTCGATGCTGCCTGGGTCAGCTCCCTCTTCTGCAGGGACAGGGGAGCAGGGTGGGCTCAGGGTGGTCTCACTGAGTCCTGCCATGCCCATGTGCTCCAGTGCTGGCCCTACCTGCCAGGAAAGCCTTGATTCGGCGGATGAAGTCCCGCAGCTGGGCCGTCGCCTTCTCTGCACGACTGCGGGCGGCCTGAGAGCGCCCCAGTGCCTCCTCTGCCCGGCTGCGTGCCCCCCGTGCCAGCTCCTGCACCTCCTGCATCTGAGGGGAACTTGGCTGAGCAGGGGGAACGGGGCAGCCACAGGATGGGGCATTCAGGGTGAGCAAGGGGTACGAAGGGACAAGATATGAGCCTGCAAAGGAGCATGCAAGGGGGGTGCAAGGGGACAGAGTGTACAGTAGTGGCCCAAGGCGGCGCACACCTAGATGGTACAAAGGGCATCTCTGAATAAGAGATGAGACATGTACAGAACTGACATGCTTGGAGGCATGGAAAAGGAAAAACCAGGACATAGAAGGGGATCATGCAAGGTGGCATGGAAAGGGCACAAAGAAGGACATGCAAAGGTGACACAAGTGGACTCCAGAAAGTGCCATGGAGCAACCACCCCTACCTTCTGTGCCACAACACCCAGCTGCCCTAATGTCACCTCCAGCTGCTGTGAGGCATTTTGTACAGTGCTCAGGGCTCGAGCTGAGATAGGCAGTGCTCCTGCACACCCAGTGCCACCGCAATGCCTTGTCCCCTCACTATCTCGGCACAAGGCTCCTCCACACAACGAGTGCTCGCAGCTCCGGTCTCCAGGTGCCCCACAAATCTGTGATGATGCAATGGTGGAAATGGCAGCTCAACACTACATAGGGGGGTGACACTTGCACCACTTCTGCCAGTCCTGCTCTCACCTTCTCATTGATCCTGGTAATGTTGAGTCCCATCACCCGTTTCTGTGCCTCCCGCAAGGATTTCCGGGCTGCAGCTGTGCCACGGCGGAAAGTGTCTCCCCGCTGCCGCAGCACCCGCTCAGTCTCCCGCTGTGTCATCTGCGCCCTACGTAGCTCGCCAGCCGTGCCATTGGCCACCACCTCTGCCTGCCGTGAGGCCTCCATCGATGCCAGGATGCTGCGGTAAGACTCTGCAGGTGCGGGTGTCAGGGTTTGGCCAGGATGGCCGCCACCAAACCCAAACCTTGCTTGTTGCTCTTACCGCTGAATCCAGCTGCCGCTACATTGCTGAGGAGGGTTTGAAGGTGGGAGGTGGTTCGGTTGAGAACTCCCAGCTTGTGGCTCAGCTCAGCTAGCCGGTCATGGTGCTGCATATCTGCCTGCGCCAGCTGGCCTAGATGTCGCTCCAGCTCTTGGAGGTGCTTCCAGAAGTTGTCCAGCTCCATCCTTTGCGGAGAGAGGGAAGCTTCAAACTTTTGGGAGGGACAAGGGGGATCCCTCCACCCCAGCCCTACATGTACACTTGCCTGGTGCCACCCAACTGCCTGGGCAGTCCATCGAGGAGGGGACCTACAGGGCTGTCCCCCTCTCCCAGCAGCTGTTCCACGTGCCCCAGAGTCTCCTCCAGCTCCCGCAGGCGACGGGGGCTGAGTGGGAGTGCAGATCCCCCCTCCCTCAGTGACTGCACCTGTGCTCCAAGGCGTTGCAGCCCTTCCCTCAGGCTGCCCACGGTCAGGTCCCAGCGCCCAAAGCAAGGGTGGCAGGGTGAGCAGTGGGGGAAGGGCTCCTGGTAGCCCCGCTGGCAGCGGTCACAGCGCAGCCCCCCGAATCCCAGCCGGCACTGGCACTGCCCGTTGTCCTGCTCGCACTGTGGGCTCTCAGCACCCAGCGGGTCACACTCACAGGCTGCAGAGACAGTTGGTGGCGTGTCCCAGCCTTCCCATGGAGCCCCATGCCCCCAGATTGCCATCATGTCCAAGCATCCCATCAATCTATCCCAAGCATCTTCTATTGTTCCCATAGTTCCACCAAGTACTCTGGGTCCCCTGAGTCCTGCATGTCCCCAGAGATATACCATGTCCTCAATGCTCCACCATGTTCCCAGCATCCCACTGTTTCCCCAAGGTCCACTATGCCCACAGTGTCCCACCACATTCTCAACATCTCCTGAGTCCCCAGTCTCACTGTGTCCATGTGTCCTACCATGTCCCCAGGGCACCCATTCCCTAGAGTCTCACCATGCACCTAGAGTCCCACCACATCCCCCGTCCCCAGAGCCCCTGCTCCCCCAGTCCCTGGGATGTGCTCCCACCTCGGCACTCCTGCTCAGGGTCTCCCCAGTGGTGCTCCTGGCACTGGGAACACACACGACCCCCGAAGCCAGGCCGGCACTGGCACTGCCCTGTCACCTGCAGCAACAGTGCCATGCTCACTGTGCAGCTCACTGGGCCCCAGGAGGGCAGTGGAGCTGTACCAGGGTGCCAGGGCATGTGACTCACTGTGTCACAGGCCGGGTGCAGGGCATGTGTGGGGTGGCAGCCGCAGGGCTCACAGCCCCTTGGCCCCCCCAGGTTCCAGAAGTGGGGTGCGCAGCGATCACAGCTCTTGCCCACAACGTTGGGCCGGCAGGTACAGGCTCCTGTGCCACGGTCACAATCGCAGGAGCCGTTGGTGCAGTGGGAGGCCAGTGTACCCCGCTGGTCACAGCCACAACCTGCAGGAGGGTGGGTGGCCACAAGTGGCTCAGCCCATATCTGCTGCCCAGGCAATGTGCTACTGGCACCAGCACCCTAAATCTGCCTGGCCCCAGTGCCCTCCTGGCCTCAAATTCCTGCACAGTCCCAACACCCCTGATCCCAACACCCCGTGTCCCCTGCCCAGCCCCAGGCACAGTCCCATGGCCCTTCTAACAGCCCCAAAACTCTCCTGGCCCTGAACCCTAGGCCTGCAACACCCCAAAATTCTCACTGACCCAACCCAAATTAACCCACACCCAACCACAGCCCCATGCCTCATCCCTGCCTTGAGCTCTTATATCACTTCAACCCCCCCATCCTAAACCCCCATACAGCCCCAGCCCCACAGAGCTCCCTGCCCCGCTCACGCCGGCAGCTGCGCTGCAGGGCATTGCCGTAGTATCCAGGCTGACACTGGGCACAGTGTGGCCCAGCAGTGTGGTACAGGCAGCGCAGGCACTGTCCTGTGTGGGGGTCGCAGCCCTCTGGGTCGCTGGCATCGATGTTGTTGTTGCACTGGCAGGGCCGGCACTCCCCCCCCTCCACCTCCGGAGCCCCAAAGTAACCAGGGGAGCAGCGGTCACAGCGCGGCCCTGCAGAGATGGGGGTTATAGGTGTTGGGGTCCTGCAGCCCAAATGCAGAGGGTTCCTGCTGCACTGTGCCCACTCTGCCCCTTACCTGCATATCCAGGAGCACAGAGACAGACAATGTGGTGTGTCTCATCGTCAGCATGGCAGGCAGTCCCGTGGTAATGCCGTGTGCCAGGGTAGCCGGGGCAGGGGCAGGGCCGGCACTGCTGCCCCGAGCCCAGCACAGGGTTTCCATAGTAACCATCCTGACACCTGAAAGGATGAGGGAGGACCCAATGGGTCCCATCCCATCCCATCCCATCCCATCCCATCCCATCCCATCCCATCCCATCCCATCCATCCTATTATATCTATCCAGTCATCCATCCATATCCATCATCCATCCAATTATATCTATCCCATCCACACCATGCTGTCCCATCCCGGTCTACCCCATCCCATCATATCCATGTGACCCCATCTCAACCCATCCCACCATTCCAACATATCTCATACCATCATATCTCATCCTGTCCTACCCCATTTTATCTATCCCATCCTACTCCACGCCATGCCATCCCCTCCTCTTGGATCTGGCTCACCTCTCACAATGCCGTCCGCTTGTATGGTCACGGCAGCGCAGGCAGGTGCCCGTTCGGGGGTCACACTCCTCAGTGTGCCCATTGCACTGGCAGGGCCGGCAGGCAGGGAAGCCCCAGTGGCCAGGCTGGCACTGGTCACACTGCCGGCCCACGGTGCTGGGCTGGCACCGGCACTGCCCGCTCACCTGGTCGCACAGCTGGGACACCGAGCCCTCTGGGGAGCAGGTGCAGGCTGCAGGGCAGCACAACTCAGGTCAGCCACATGGATGCAGGGACACAGGGATGGACAGACAGACAGACAGCAGGGGACCACTCCACAGGCTGTGGCACAGAAGGACTCATGTGGACATGTAGGTCCACAAGTACATGGGTGGACAGACAGACGAGTGAGTGCAGGACAGCACAGTGCTCATAGGGGGCTCATGTGGATGGATGGATGGATGGATGGATGGATGGATGGATGAATGGATGGATGGATAACAGGGACTGAACCTGTGGGCTGCAGGACAGCAGGGCTGAGATGGACACACACAAACAGATAAGTGAACAGGGCAGTGAAGAGGGTGCTGATGGCTGGACAGGCAGACAGGAGAGACAGTAATTCCTGGCAGATGAAGATTCCCATTACTCACGGCTGCATCCCAGGGGCCCGAAGCCGTAGCTGCCTGGGGCACAGCGTTCGCAGCGTCGGCCGATGACATGGGGCTTGCACTCACACTGCCCACCCTGTACCTGGCACTCGCTGCTGCGGGAACCCTGTGGGTCGCACTGGCAGGCTGCAGGAGCAGGACCAGCATGTGGCCAGGGCTGCATTGTCTGCACCCGCCCACAACTGTCCATGCCTGCCCCCCACCTCCCCATGCTCTGCCACTGCTTCCCTGCCCACCATGCCATGGGCATGGGCATATCCTGACCCACTGCCCCAGGCAGGGCTCCAACCCTGCCCACTGCAGGCTCCCTACTCACGCAGTGCCCCGCCGTGCATCAGGGCTGAGACACTGCAGACCAGGCGGGCACAGGCCTGGGCCAGGGGATGAGGGGGAGCCATTCGAAACACCTCCAGGCACTGGTACCGCTCCAGCTCCTCCTGGCGCGCTGCTGCCTCTGCCCCATGGAACCCTGGCAACTCTGATACCCGCGGCAGGAGCACCAGCTGTGGGAAGGGGAGATGGGGCTGGGGGGTATAGCCAGCTTCCACTGTGGGACCTACCACCAGGTGGGATCTGTGTGCTCCAGGACAGTCCCAATCCTGCTGGGTCAACTACCCCAGCTCCATCAACAGCTCCAGCTCCACTGATATTCCCATATAAATTGCCATCCCCATAAGCTTCCTTATCCCCTTCCATACTGACATCCCTATGCCAACCCCAACTATCTAAGTCCCCAGCCTCATTGATAACCCCTTCCCATCAACATCTACTTCTCCTTTTCCTTCCCCATCCCATTCCCATGCTTATCCTCATCCCCATCTCCATCCCATCCTATCTCATCCCATCTCATCCTCGTCCAAACCCAATATACATCCCCAGAGCAGGTTTCCACTCCAGCCTGTGGTTCTCAGTCCCTGCCCATGATCCCACCCCTGCCAAACCTGAGGCATAAGGTGCAGTGGGACCCCCCTCACCGAGTCGATGAGGATGAAGGCACCAGGGTGGCGCTGGGTGACACCGGCCCGCTGAAGCCGCATGGTCACCTCATAAGGGGTGCTAGGCTCAAAGCAGAAAGGCCGGGACAGCAACACGTACCTGTTCAGAGTCAGGTGTTGGGGCATGGGCACAGCAGGGCCATGGAGACAGCAAAAGGATAGCAGCAGGACCCAACCACCTCCCTTGTTCCCATCCCCAGCCCACCCCAGCCCATCCCATTGCACCTCTGGCTGTGGGGCAGACTCTCACGGTACATCTGCTCGGAGGGCAGCAGGTTCCCACAGCGAGAGCTGGTGGGCAGCACCCGGGAACTGACGCTGACCATGGCCTCCCAGTCCTCAGCTGACTGTGGCGACAAGCAAGGCAGCGTCAGAGCTGTTCTGTGCCATACACACCATGGCCATGGTTGTGGCAGTGCTCACCTCGGGCTCATAGCGCAGCAGCAGCTCGTAGTCCATGGGGTAGGGCACGTTGTCCACGCGGAAGGTCAGGCCAGCCCCATCCCGCACCCGGGCAAACCCCGAGCCCGTCCACGTCACCATGCGCCCGGCACTGTCCCGCACCACCTCCTCCACATCCAGCTGGGCAAGGCATCAGCAGTTTGGCCCTGGCTCTACCCCCAGCCACTTCTGCCCTGCAGTGCCTCACTGTGCCTTCTCCTACTACCCCAGGGCTCACCTTGGGGGGCTGCTGGCGGCTGCGGCGCGAGGGGACAGGGGGGTGGGGAGCACGGGGTTGATGCCGTGAGCGTCCCTTCCGCCCCACCGGCTCCCTGGTGTCATACTCCAGGCAGTCCTGGGGCACCTCCGCCCGAATGGCACCCTGCAGGGACGGGGATGGTGGCCAAGCACAGGGACCGCCATGCACAAGGACAGCCATGCACAATACATGGCAACAGCCACATGCAGGACAGGGTGACAGCCATGCATAGAGCCCAGCAGCAGCTATGCATGGAGCATGGTGCATAGTGACAGCCATGCACAAGCACAGGGACCCCAAGGAGACTCACCGGGAGCTGAGGGTGGCTGGGGCCATGGCCAGTGGCCTGCTCAGCTTCATAGGTGTAGTAGTCAAGGGGGGCACAGAAGAAGCCGGGCTGTACCTGGTCACACTGCCGCCCCATGATATGGGGACGGCAGGGACATGCCCCATCCTCCATGGAGCACCTAGGGGTGACCATCCTGTCCCTTCATCTGTCCTTCTGTCTGTCTGTGTCTTCATCCATCCCTACTTCCATCTCTGTCCCCATCCCTCCATCTCTGAGGGTAGAGATCCCTCTCTTTCTGCCTCCATCCAAGCCCCCATATCCCCCCAGCCTTGTCCCCATCCCTCCCTCCCCCATGTGTGACTCCCAGCCCTGTCCCCACTCTCTCCCCCACCCCTGTCCCTCCAGGTGCTATGCTGGGCCCCACCGGTTGTTGTAGGCTCCCCCGAAGTCACAGGCACAGGGCCGGCAGCCCCCCAGGTCATAGCTCAGACCCCAGAACTCGGGCTGCAGTGAGGAGAGGACATGTAGGGCAGGTATGGGGTCAACCCAGCCTTGGGGGTTGCCACAGGGTTGGGGACAGTCAGGCCCACAGGCATGGTGTGGGGCAGGCTGGGACACTCACCACACACTGGCTGCAGGAGCGCCCAGCCACGAAGCGTTTGCAGTAGCAGTCCCCACTGATGGGGTCACACGGGGAGCTGCCTGCTACCGTACCCCGTGGGTCACACCTGCATGCTGCCCCCCCACATGCACAATGTGAGGAAGTGCCAGTGGGACCACAGCCCACATGCTTCATGGCCCTCCTTCCCCATCCCATATTCACCCATCTTCATCCCTCCATCACCATCCCGCCATCCATTCTCATGCAACTATGCCATATTCCTCCATCCCACATCCTTCCACACTCATCCCTCTATCCCAGATCTTTCCATCCTCTTTCCTCCATCACCATACCTCTACCTCCATCCCTCCATCCTCATCCATCCTGACCCCATTCTTCCAACAACATCCCTTCATTCCCCATCCCTCCAACTTCATCCCTTCATCCCTAACCCTCCATCATCCCTTCCATCCCCATCCCTACTCCCATGCCACCCCCGGCTCCCAGCTCACGCTGGCAGCCCTGTGGATCGCCATGGCTGAGGCCATAGGCGCCGTGCCGGCATCGGTCACAGCGGGGACCAGCCACATTCTCCTTGCAGCGGCACTGCCCCGCAATCATGCCAAGCGCCACGTCCGTGTGCCCGTCGCAGGCACCTCCATCCAGTGAGCCTGCCGGGTCACAGTCACACGCTGCCAAGAGAGATGATCATGAAGAGTTCTGGCTGCTGGCTCTGGGAGCTGTGAGGCTGGGGTAGGTGGCACTGGGAGCCATAGAGCTGGGACAAGCCATGGGGCTGGAGTCCCAGGACACTCACGGGCACAGGCAGTGGGGGACCGGATGTCAGAACGAGGGTGCCGGTAGTAGAAGGGCTTGCAGAGGTGGCAATGACGACCCATGGTGTTGTGCTGGCAGTCGTCACACACACCCCCACTGGTGTTCCCCGTGGCCAGGAACACGGCCATGTCAAAATGGCACCGCCGTGAGTGCTCGTTGCAGTCACAGCCTGCAGGGACAGCACCGTGGCATGGCATGTGGCACCACAGCAGGCAGCATCCCCAGTGCCAAACCTCCACTGCCTGGATTCCCCTTATTCTGATATGCAGCACCACAATGCCAAACAACCCCAAAGTACAGCCTGCAGGACCCCAAACACCCCCAACCAGTCTGCGTGATGTCAGCCACCACCAAACTACATCCCACTGTACAGCACCCCAAAACCCCTGGCACAGTACAGCCTGACAGCCCTGGCACCAGGATCACTGTGCCAGGAGCTGGTGCCAGCAGGGGCACTCACGGCGACAGGCGTTGGTGCTGGAGCCCTCGGCCGGGCGCCAAGGCAGGTCTTGGTAGAAGTCCTCGCAGCGCTCGCAGTTCAGTCCCTGTGTGTGGTGCTCACAGACACAGCGCCCGTGGATCTGTGGGGAAAACCCAAATCAGTGTGGCTGCCAGGTCCCACTGGGCACTGTGCCATGCTGTTAGGTGCGTGCACCTCACCATGCCAGGGACAGAGGGTGTTGGGGCACCCGGTGCTGGGGCACAGTGGGCAGCATGGCCATGGCAGAAGCAGCTCCCACGCAGCACCAGTTCATCCACAGCGTAGTAGTACTTTTGCAGCACCTCCCGACGTGAGTCCAGCAGGTTGTCTCCCAGTGTGTGCAGCTTGGTGAGGTTCACCCTCAGGTTGGTGACACGAAGCAGGTCTGGGGGCATGTCACTGTTATCACCTGCCCTGATGCCAACCAGCCCTGCATCTCCAACACCCCTGGCCGCATACCCTGGATTTCTGGGCTGTAGGGATCTGCTACGGGGATAGAGGGGTCCAGCACCTTGAAGATGACCTGTGAGAAAGAAGGAATGGGTGATCCTATTCCACCCAGACCTCTGGCCCTGCTCTGCACCACCCTATCCCTACTCACCTCCCCGTGGCTGGAGGGCTCGATCTCAGAGTAGCGCTGGTCACATAGCACCTCATCCACACGCCCCAAGGGGTGGGTGGGGACTCCAGGGAAGAGTTTGGAGCAGTTGTAGGCAAAGTAGCGGTACACCTTCCAGGTGTGCCCAAAGTCCGCTGAGCGCTCCACCAGCATGGCCGCGGGGCGGAAGGTCTGCAGGACAGCCAGATGGGATGGGGGCCAGACCCACAGCCCCTCTGGATCCGTCCTGTCCCATCCCATTCCATCCCATCCCAGGCATCCATGTGCCAGGACCCACTTTAAACTTCATGATGAGGTGGGTGAAGTGGAACTCGCTCTCCAGGTCCAGGCGGATGCTGACATGCTCCACACCTGGGAGACAGAGAGAAAGAGAGACAGAGATGGCTGAGGCTGGGGAAGACTCCCACGACCACGCAGCCCCACAGCACGTGCATATAGGGCAACCCCACTGCCACCCTAACCTCACCATTCTCTGACTGCCACCAGGTCCGTTGGTCATGAGGGCTGCTCAGGTAGATGACATTCTCAATGCGGTGGCTCTCAGGCAGGGATGGTTCACGTGAGTCACAGGTGAAACATTTCTCTGAATCCTGTGCCAGGGAGTGGCACCATCAGGGATGTGTGACTGGAGGCTGCACTGGATCCTGGCTCTGTGGGTCTACACCAGAGCCATTCTGGGGCTGGGTGGGCTCACCTGGAGGTGACTGACAATGCAGTACTCCTGGGGCCCGTCCAGCCCACAGGTGGAGGTAGCACTCAGGCGGGTGGCTCGCCCCACCAACAGGTTCCCAGTGGCTGGGTAGCAGCTGCCACGGGTGCAGCCATGGCTCACATCAGGCTCCTGCCAGTCTCCTGCCACCAGTCCCCCCACTGCAGAGAGCATGAGGGCATGGGCTGGGTGCTGCACTGGAGTGCCTGGGCATCCCCTGTTCCCCCATGCACTCACCCCACCCCCAGCGGTCCCATCCCGTCCCATCCCTACATCCCGACCCACTGATGCAGCACGAAGCTTCATGATCCGGAAAGGTGCTGGCAGCAGTGCTGCAGCCTCGTGACCAGGAGCAGGGAGTGGGGTGAGTGGGGGCTGGGCTGCCCGTGCTCCTGGGGGCCTGGGCAGCCCCAGGGTGCCGAGAAGTGCTGGGGGGAGTCAGAAGCCAGGTCAGGCGCTTGCTAATCCCAACAGGGCTTAGTGCAGCCTGGATTCCCTGCTGGGTTTTGTGGCAGTCAGGTGATGGCCGCTGCCAGGCAGGCAGCATCGTCATTGCCACCTCTGCTGCCCAGCACCCTCCACCCAGACTGAGGTCCCTGAACCACCACAGCTCCCAGTACTTCGGGCATGCAGGGTGCCCACGAGGCCAATGCTTACCCAGGAGGAAAGCAAGCACCAAGAGGTCCATGGACAACCACGGAATCTGCCTGGTGGAACACGGAGATGGCACTGCGGTAGGGTGCAGGGTATGGCATGGGATGCAGGGCAGCTGGTGCCTGTCCTCTCCTGGCTCTAGCACAACCGTGAAGTCCAGTATGCACCCCCCTGCACTGGCATGATGATGCTTTCCACGGACAACACGAGGAATAAGGGTCACCTGGGGCAGTTGGGTCTGAAAGTCCTTCGGGATGATATGCAGCACCCAGATGAGCAGCTCTGGGAGACTGTCACACACACACACCCAGGCACACAGCCATGCTATGCCCCACCAGGGCTGGCATGAATTGTGCCATGCCCCGTCCTGCCTGGCTCAGAATGGATCTGTTCTTTTGAGAGTCACTAGTGTCCCTGGGGGGTACCAGCACCGGGCCAGGGCCAGCTTGGGAGGGGAGCCAGGAACGCCGGAGCCGGCAGGGCAAGGGCGTTCCTGACTCTGGCCAGGGTCCCGCTGTTAAATTTAGGTTGGAGTTGCCTTTTGTGTTTCCTTCTCTCCCGGTACTTCCCGCTCCCAGCCTCACAAGTGCTGGATCAAAGCCTGGTCCCGGCTCTGCCCAAACACATCTCTCCTGTCCCCCGCACGGAGCCAGCCCAAGGCAGAGGGCTTCGGGGCGGCGGGGGGAACCGCGACTATGTCCTGGCACCCGCCCCGTTCGAAGCCGTGCCAGGGCGATAGGCAAGGTGGTGCAGAGCCACGTGCTGGCACGAGGGTCCCCGAGCCCCGCGAACCCCCTGTACCTGGCGTCCTGCGGCGTCCGGCGGGACCAAGGCCAGGGTCGAGGGCGGCGTGGGACCCTCTGCCCCTGGGCTGGGCGCGCAGAAATGAGCTGGGGCAAGGGCAGCGATGGGATGGCGGCCGGTGGCCCCCCTTCCCCGTGTACGATTCTTATTCAAATGGGCTGCCCGCTGAAAGGGACGGCGGTCTCCAGGCTACGGGAATGTCACTGCCGATTCCTTCTGCCTGGAGGCCCCCACCGCCCGCCCGCCCGCGGAGGCCAGGCCGGCCAGGCGTCGGCAGCCCGGGCACGCCCCAGCCCCCAGGCGGCACGGTGGGCCCCGCCGGCAAAACAAAAGGGCGTCTCGTGGGCTGGCGAGCCAGAGGCTCCGCGTTCCCTGGGCTCCCGGCACGGCGCGGCAGGAACGTGCCTGCTGCCACTGGCAGTGAGGTGTGGGGGGCGGCATGGCGGGATGGGTGCCTGATGCTCCAGGAACCGGCGGGTGCAGATACAGTGCACCGTTCTTTGCCCTAGCTGGGGATATCCCACGGCGAAGGCACCTGCACGGCTACGCTGCAGGGTGGAGCCGTGCAGGGCACCTGCTCCACCAGGACCTCACCCGGGCACGGTCACGATGCTGCCGGATGGGAACGTCCCTCCCGAGGTACCTGTCCCTCCCCACTGCCACAACTCCGTGGGCAAAGTCCGGCACACGTCAGCCACAGGAAGTGAGTGCATGGCAGGGGCTGGGGTCTCCAGCCTGTCACTGCCCAGGGACCCCGCAGCCCCTTCCTTGTGTGCTGCCTCATGCCAGTCTCCAGCACCCAGCCCGTGCCGTGGGGCTGTGCCGTGTGCCGAGGACTGTGCCATGCCCCAGAGCTGTGCCGTGCCCAGGGTCTCCCCTACGGCACACTGGCTCCTACCTGTGCCCGTGGGAGCCTGGGATGCTGGGCAGGCGGCTGGTGGCCCGGGTGGGCTGCCGAGTCGGAGGCCCGCTGGGCTCAGGCTGGGCTCGGGCTGGGCTCGGGCAGGGCTCAGCTGCTGTTCCTGGAGGAGGGCGGCCGGTGCCTGTCTCCTCCTCCGGCAGCCGTGCCAGGCGAGGGGAGGGACCTGCCCGCACCGAGATTTAGCCAAGGTGAGGCAGAGGAAGGTACACGGTGGAGGTGGCCCACGTGTGAGCAGCACTGTCCTGTGCCTAGGCTGGCCAGGAGAAGGCACAGCATTCCCACAGGACTGCTGTGCCCGGTTGTGCAGCACGTGGGGCTGCTGAAACAGGCAGTTTGGCTGCGACTCGCCCCACACGGCACGGGCCCGTCTGTGCCTCTTCAGGGCACATCTCAAGCCGCGGTACCGGGAGCCCTGCACTGCACTACCTCGGTACCCATGCCGGATGGATCCTGTTCACGCCCAGTGCTGGCACTGCGAGCGCCACCGTGCCCCACTCACCCTGTGCTGGTCAGGGCTGCCTGGGATCGTCTGGACTGGCCACGTTGAGTGCTGAGCCGGCAGCCCTGAAGCCCTGCAGGGAGCACGGCTGTGCACCAGAGTCGGGTTCCACAGAGACTTCACTGTCACGCAGGGATACTGCCTTTTATTAGCCAAGGCCGAAGGAAGGAAGAGGAGCGTGTGCTCTCCATGCCAAGGCCATGCTCTGGCCGACCGCCGTCAAGCAAGGTCATGGGCAGACAAAGAAGCAGCTCTTGGCCACAGGGATGCCAAAACCCATGCCCCCAGGGACACCCTGAGACAGCCGGGCACCTTAGCAGGACAAGAGATGCTGTGGACAGTGCTGTACCAGCTCCCCATAGCAATGCAAGGCACTTGGAAGCCTGGAGGAGGGTCCAGGCTGTGCAGGCTGACCCGGTCAGGCACCACCACCTCCTTCTGAGCTGGGAGGAGATGAGCTGACAAAAAGCCATTAGCACCGGCCAGCTTGTCTATTTCAAGGGATCTTGCCAAGCAAACCTTTTCTGCTCTGAGATCCAAAGAGGCCTGATAAAGGCAACTGTAACAGGACCTCTGCCCTTGAAAAGCGAAGTGGGAGGGAGCCTCAGTGGGATGTAAGGGAGGAGAGAGGGATCCCAGCTTAAGTCCAGGCACCTCCCTGAAGGCTGCTCTCTTTCTATGCTGCAATTCCCTTGTCTGCCCCAGAGCTGAAAGCGTAGGGGTGGCCCGGGTCTGCCTAGGGAGATGGCCTGTCCGGGGGCAGCTCCACTGGCTGGAGATCTGCCAGCAGCTCTGTCCTCCATCACCAGCGCTTCAATGCTGCCGAGCATCTCCCGCTTGCTCGGGTGCCCACAGCCCCACTCCCCCAGCAGCGACCTTTCAGCAGCGACAGGGCACTCTTGCAGCAGCGCAGAGGCCCTCCCCACCCATCCTCTGCAGAGCCCCTGAGCTACAGGGGCAGCCTCTCATGCCTGGCCAGCCCTGCTTGGATCAACTTCCGTGAGCGCAGCAGGCAGCCAACACTTTCCCGAACACCCTTAGTGAGCAGAGAATTACTTAACCACTTCCCTTCTCGAGCTTCAGCACGACACCGGAGCTGCTGTCTGCCCAGGGCCATGGTCCCACCACCATTAGTGCTGGGTCAGTGCACTGACAGCCCTGCAGCACAAACTGGATCCAGATCGCAAACCGTGGAACAATGGTGCTTCTGTTGAATTAGCCAGCCAGAGGATCCTGGCTGCAGAGTGGGAAGATTCAGAGAGAAGCAGGAGGGTGGGCAGGCAGGCTGGGGCTGGAAGAGCACCTGCCAGCACAGTGCCACCCTGCATGTTTCTAGGAACTAACCAGGAATGCGGATTTATCCCAATTCGGCACCAGTGAGACACATCCGGGGTATTTCCCACCCTAAACCAGCCAACGCTTAATGGAGTTTGTGTAATGCCAAACTTCCCTGGGAGAAGAGGGGAGAAGAGCTGGGAGTCTGGCCTGCAGCTGAGCGTGCCCCATGCAGCATGCAGCAGCCGGGCACAAGGGAGACACCATTCCATGGAGCTGACAAGGGCTGGGAGCGAGAGCCCAGGGAGGAGCAGTCTGTCATAGGCCAAAGAAACGCTAGACACATTGGGTGGTTTTGAGCACCATTTTACTGAAGGGCTGGACACCTGCTAGGACTTCATAACAAAAAGTTCACTTCGTTTAAGAAAAAAGACAGTCTGTTTTTTGTCCCATTCCCTTACAAAGAGTGGAATAATACTAATGATGTCTTTTCACTAAGCAATGCCATTCCAAAATATACAACACTGAGTGTGGAACAGCCCAGCTTCATATTAACATTAAATATTATTAGAACTTCAGAAACATTCTACACAAACAAATGAAACGGTAAAAAGTTCACGTAAGAACAAGATGGTAATTTGTAAAATCATCATACAAAGTTTGTTACTTGCCCTTCCACGGGTTGCAGTTGCTGCTCCCCAGCTGTTGCTTGGGATGCCCAAACACCAGGGAATGCCACAGTGGATCCCATGGCATGGCCTCAGCTGGAGCAGGTCAGTCATGCTGTGGTGTGGAGATGGCTCTCATGGAGATGCTGGCTAGCAGAGAGTAGCACAAGTGACCGTGCAGTGCCCACCCACAGCCCCTGTGTCACTCAGAGCAGCTGCCATGCCTCTGCTCAGGAAATGCTACTCCTCAGGAGTGCTGCACTGGGACCCAGGAGGAGGGAGGGCATCATATGGTGCCTTCCCCCCCATGAACAAACACCAATACTCGTTTTGTCCCAACCCAGCCCTGGGCAGTGCGGCAGAGCAGGGGCAGGAAGGGAGGTATTTCTGAGGGTAGCTTTGCAGCACCTTCTCTTAGAACAGCACCATGTGCCTGACTGTGTCTACAGGAATCACCAGAAACTCACAGGGGCTCTCTGTAGCCACAGGAACGGAAGAGGCTAATTAAGACAATAAGGAGAGAGTCCCAGAGGATAATAAGGCCTTTAAGGGACTCCCTGGGGAAGGTATTTCAGAGGCCACGTGAGCATTGCCAGATTGTGAGACCAAGGGTGGAAATGAAGGGTTTGGGGGGGGGGGGGGGGGGGCTGCTCCAAAAGGACTCCTGCTCACCTGCTGCACCAGTGTCCGTGTACTGCTGCCAGGCAGAGCAGGGGAAGCTCTGTGGGTGGGCAAGGATGGAGGGAAGATGGTGCTGCAGAATGCCACAGCCTTGGCTCCTCCGTTTGCACATCTCCTGCAGCAGACACAGAAGCTGCAGGCTGCTGGCTGTCTAGGTGCTGCTGGCATCTTTAGCTTTCCCTACTCCCAGCTTCTCACTTTTTCAACAGACTTCCTTGGTGTTCCTAAGTGAAGGGAGGGGTCTGGCCTCAGCACCATGGCTTTGGAGGCAGCTGCTGGCCAGCCTGCAAGTTCCAGCAGTGTCACACCTACAGACAAACTTCATTCCAACTTCACTCCAGCTTCATTCCAGCTCAAGGATGAACTGGTGACAAAGGCTGGCCTTTCATGTCTTCTGGGACAAGATTCCTCCAAGTTACCTGGCACCTTCCTAACAGCACCTAGTTCCAGGCAGAACAGGCTGCAAGGAGAGGGAAACCCTACCATGGTGCTCTCTAGCAGTGTCCTGGATGTGAGGGCTCAGGAGCATCCTGCCTTGCTGTGCTCTCCACAGGTAGTGCCAGCCCACTCAGCTGGCAAAGCTGAGGGCTGCAGCATTGTCAGGAAGGTGCCAGATATCCCGAAACTGCTGTCCTCTCCATGAGCCACCTCAGTTCCTGTAAGGTCATCCCTATCTGAGCACTAGAACAGAGGCCAGTGACATTTTGAAGACTGAAGAAGAAACTGTCACTTCCACACAAGCCAACCAGCCTGGCTTAGCAGCCAGTGCTCCACTGCTCGGAACTGACCCTGCCAACCACGGCCAAAAAGAAGGATCCTCCCACTGAAATATGCCTTCCTGTCTGGGAAGCTGCCCAGTTTGAGTCACACTGCCCAGCTGGAGCTGAGACACAAACCTGCTCTCCATACCCAGGGACCCCTTGAGCCATGGCCAAAGGCCCAGCTCCTAGACAGGACAGAGAACTTGGATCCAAAGGGAAAGAACTTCTGGGTGGCTGTACCCCCCACATGCTGCCAAGTTTTGGCCATGAACACAGCACAAATCACAATTAAAAGGGAACAAACTCTGTGTTCAATTCCTAAACCCAGAGCCTCCCAGCCTCTCTTGCCACAGCTGGAGCCAGGGTGAAGTGCTCCTGGTGTACCTGGGGTCCTGGAGGACAGGGTGCAGAACATGGGCAGCTGTGGAGCAGGACCATGCAGCCACATCACCCATCTGTGCTGTTCTGCTGCCGATTCCCCTTTCGTGTTCTTAGCTGGCAACTTGCTGAACTCCATGCAAGGAAGCACCAAGCAATGTGGGGGATCTCACACTAACCCCGCCCTGTTAGTATGAACTGGTCTGAGAGCTGTCCAGTGAGGTGAGCACTCCAGGGAGCACAACTCCTCCACACACTGAAATACCACTCATGGGCTGCCAAGAAGGAGTAACAAAATAATCCCTTCATATTTTGCAAAAAAGTGTTTAAGAAATTCTGCACCAGGATTGCTACAGCAGCTGGCTCAGTGGGGATGCAAATAGTTTAGAAGCAGCAGCAGCAACACGCTACATGGCTTGCAGGGAAGAGGCTGAGGAGAAACTTCTACAATTGTAAGAAGTGGCAGATGGTGAAATCTGATCACAGTGGACATGAGCATCAGAACATTTCTACTAATTAACATTGTGATTTCAATGGTATCTGATGTCAGCTTCAGCTGCCTGCTGGACAAGCTACTCTCCCCATGGACTTGCTGATGGACATATGAAGCATGCAGGAAGCTCAAGGACTTTGTCTGGTGGAGGGGAAGCACAGACTGCTTCTTGGCAAATGAATAAAAGGAGAAATTATTTCCAAAAAAATCAGTTGGAAGAACAGCCTTTTGACTGCTAGCCGAATCGTTTCTCCAAGTGACAGTGGCACAAATCCATGAGTTAAAAGCATTCCTAAGAGAGTCTCCAAAGCTCTCGGCTGTCACAGTGCCCAGAACAACACAGGCCAGGTTAGGCACTTGGATGAATTCAAAGTGACTAATACAGAAACAGGTCTGAACAAGGGGCATACCACAGGCTCAGCAGAGACCACAGTGCTCTGGGCAATGCATTTCTATGGGCCCTGCCAGTTACTGTTGCACAGTTCCCTAGAAGTGTTACTCAGCTGCCACAGAATAACACAAGATAGAGAGGACCTGGGAGGAGACCTCTTCTTAGATCAGGTCTTAGGTAGGTAGCTCTGGTTTGATCAAACCCTTCATCTTCCCTAAAGAGCAGAGAGCAGCCTCCACACAGAGCTCCTCTGCAGCCTCGTGCACATCAGTGTTACATGCCTAGGACATCAGGAGCATCCTCATCTGGGCATGAGTCGAAGGATGGTGGAGCAAACTCATGCCACACTGAGAAACCCCCCTCCACCAGTACTGGCTGATATGGGCAGCAGTTGCTGGCATTGGCACAGAGGCTGTAAAGCTCCTCTATAACAACCTGCAATCCTTTCAGTCAAATTCCCCAAGCACCTGCAAGATGAAGAAGAGACAACAGGAGGGCAGAGAATGGAGGTCCAGCACTGCCCTGTTGTCTGTTACAGATGTACAGGAGAGCTGACAGAGATGGAATGAGTAATGAGCAAGTCCCTGAGCACACAGCTATGAAGTGCTCACTTCCCTAGAAGGAGTCTCAGTGACAGAGAGGCTTTTCCAAAGCTTGTCTGTCCCTGTGGAGCAGAAAACCTTTTGCTGGTGGCCTGGGAAGGACAGAGGGCAAACTGTCATTACCAAGCATGCACAGAACTCAGTTCAGTGCTGGGAAAGGCATGGCAGCACTAAGGCTGGATGCTGTGCTGTATGTGTTAAGCAACAGCACAAATCAAATCCTTGACTGACAGAGACCCAAGCTGTGAAAGACAAGAGGTGATGGAAAAGAGTGGGGAGGCAGGCAGCAGTGCAGCTGGGGGAACACACAGTGATGAGCAGGGATGTGGCCTGGTAAGTTGGTCTCAGATGCTCAGCTTCCCACTCAGGCTGGAGGAAAAGTGACCTCGACCTGGATTCAGCTTTGTTGAGGCATGTTGTTTTTCCCAGCGGAGGCCAAGTGCTCAGCTGGGACGTCTGTGCTGCATAAGGAGGCTCCAAAGACAGCTCTCAGTGCCCTTATAAGGGTCTGGGAATGGGGAAGCTGCTGAGCAGCCTGACACCAATACCACAGGCAGAAGTTCATGAGCCTTCCTCGGGAAACAACCCAAAAGAGAAACACCAGTGCAGGACTTCAAGACCTGGCATTTGAGAGCGTGGGAATAAGAAAGGTCTGAAGGAGTGGGAACAAAGGGAACAAAGCAATTTTTGGCCAATTGACAGTGATGGAGAGCCCCTGTTCATCCAGTACCAGGTCAGGACAGGGAACTCTCTGCCAGGGCACTTTAAAACACAGAAGCAGAAGAAAATATTTCCTCCTCCTCGGCAGCCAAGCAGCGGCATTCACAGATCAGTCTCAAACACTGCAAGTTATGACCTCTGACAGCAACTCAGAACCCAAGAGTGGGGTTCAAGGCTTGCAATCATGCCCTGAATCATAAAATCACAGAAGGGTTTGGATTAGAAGGGATCTTTAAGATTATCTTCTTCCAACCAACCTGCCATGGGCAGGGACACTTTCCACTAGAAAAAGTTGCTCAGTGAAAGACAACCTCCACCCTGTTTTATGTGGGTGAGAGAACTCAGAAGCACCTTAGAATGCTCAACTTCCCTGCCCTCTCACCGCATCCTGAACCTCCTCTCTCCTTTCCATACCACAGTCTTCCTTTCTGCACTGGGGATCAGACACCAACCCTTCTTATAAACCACTGAAATCCAACCAGGTGCTTGGGGAGGTGGGGCTTAAATGTAAGGAGCTGAGACTTCTATGGGGAGCTCATCCCTTCAGCCAATGTTCACAGAGATTACTAAGTCAGACAACTGGTATTTTGAGCTGGTGAGAGAATAAGTGGATTACACTACAGCTGCAGAGATCTGAGCATACAGCAGTGCTGTATGGAGCCCAGAGCAACACCTCTCCCTTTCCCCAGACCACCAGGTTGTCCCTTCCAGGTGACAGCAGCAGCACTAACTGCTCCAATGAGGTGTTTCTCCTGGGATTAGTAGATCCCTCCCTGTGTAGCGCAGAACTGTGTTCCCATCCAACAGCATGCCCCTGGTGCAGGGAGGTGACAGTGGTTCTGCAGTGCCTCCTGCGGATGGCAGAGCCTGCACTCCTTCCACACAGAGCTCTCACACCTGCCATACACCTTCTCACAACATGCCTGACAGCACACCAAGGCTGCCACCCACCACAGCATGGTGCCCATCTCTCCTCCTACTGCTTCATCCCCACAAACCATAGAAAACGACTCTCTATGTTTAAGTGCTGGTATATGTCCTCCCAAATATTTCACTTTTCTGCTTTAACTTAGGCTCAAGTATCCCACTGAGCTCTGGGACTGGCAGGATGCAGCTAATACATTCAAACACAGCCTGTGCCTCTATTGTGGTTTAACTCCAGCCAAAACCAACAGTCTTCTCTACCGGCACCTGGAATCCGCTCCTGGTACAATCAGCAACAGCAAAGTAGTCACATGGTGGACAGGACACTACACAATTCTTGCAAACATTTCCAGCCCTTTGGCTCTAACAGTCACAGTTCATGACTCATAGCTGCTACCTGGGGTAGAGGAGAGCAGAGTAATGCTGGGTGCTGAGGAGGAATCCTCTTCAGAGGCAAATCCCTACCATGAGTTCAAAACTTCTGCTACCTATGAAGGGAGGAGGTGCCTAAAAACATCAGACAGACTTGTAGCCCTGTGACACTCCCCCATTGTTATGCAGAGGTAATACCAAAAACAGGATTAAAACTACCAACTGGTAATTCTCCAAATTGTTTGGCATTCTGGAAACAAACAAGTGGTTACAACGCTGCTGCCTCTGAGCTGCTCAAGCCAGCTCAGGACAGATTATCACAACACTGAACCACAAAGGAATCCCGTCACCTTTCAACAAAAGACTAGTGGAAGGGAAAAAGGAACAAAAGCTATCAAAACCAATCCCAAAGGGATGGAGGAAGTGCATCTTCCCACAGTTCCTGGGCCATATGCACATATATGGATATATAGATATATAGATAATAAAGTTATAAAATTTGATCAAAATAAAACCAGTAAATGTACAGCTTGAAAAAGAGCAATATCACAGTGCATCAATGTCATGAGAAAGTCCTGTGTTCTCCCCTGCACAACAGCACAGCCTGCCACGTTCAGGGGAGCATGGTGGGAAGTGATCTCTCCAGCCTGCTCAGCTCGATGCTGGCCAGAGTCACTGTCCCACACTCCCAAATAGGGGTTTGGATTTCTGCAGCAAGTTCTACAGAGCAGTGGTGGACAGGCAGGAACAGCATGAGAGTGGGCTGCTCTGTCTGCAGGTTAGTTGGCATATTGGCACCAGAGACACAGAGTCACTCCGAAACCTCTCTGCGCTCTGGTGCCAGGCTTGTATTTACTTACTTACAAAAAAAAGTGACAAAGTGAAGAAACTCAAGGAACACTATGAGAATAGGACAAAGGCTGAATTTGGATCACAGGGGACAGGTTGACCCTAAGAATCTTCTGTGCTCTCCTCCTCACTTCATCATCTGAGGAAGAGTTGCCCACCTTGATGGTCCGGAATTTCAGCAGGTTCAAAGTGCTCTGAGCCTGTTGAGTTTTCTTTCGAACAGGAATGGTATTTGCTTTTTTCCTCTGTGGTGCTTCTTTTGCCTCCTCAGCTCTTCTCTTCTTCTGCCCAGTGCTCTCCTGGTAAGTGCTGCTGTCCTTCCACTCTGTTTTTCCCAACACAGCTTCCTTATCTTTGATTTTCAAGGTCTTGGGCTGTGGTGCTGTGGTACAGTCCTGGGATGAGCTACCTGTGACTCTCCCGTTGAGAACTCCAGAGGCCTTGCAGGCATTGCTCTCCTGCAGCACTCCACCCTTTGGTCCCTTCAGAAGCTTTAAAGCACGGGTGGCAGAATCTGGTGCTTTCTTAACTGAACGCTTGTACCCCTTGCTTTCGGTTGTTTTAGTGCTCTTGCCTGAAGAAAACTGCCTTGGTGAACTTGAAGTCTTGAGGAGTTTAAGGTCTGAGGGAGAGATCCCAAGACGCCCTTGTGTGTACTTGGACTCCAAACAGGATGTTGCAGTTTTCAGTGGCACCAGAGCTTCCAAAACCACCGACAGTCTCACAGCTGGATACACATCAGGATACATGCTTGTAGGGAAGCCCACTGCTGCTGGCTTGGATGTGCCAGATCCTGTCTGCTTCAAGGAGCTCAAGAGGAGATTTGTGGAGTCCCCTTTGGAGACTGACTGACTGGAGACTTTCAAAGAATTCACTGGAATGCTGGTGGGCAAAGGGGCCACTTTTGCCACTGAGTTCCTGGCTGGACTCTGAATGGGCTCAGTGGTGCTGGCACAGTTGCGTTGTGTGTCTTCTGTCTGACTTGGTGTGACTGCTGTGCACGAGCTATACCCGTACACATCCTTACTCCTCAGAATTGTGGGCTGGTAGCCCTCCTCCTTCAGGCCTTGGATGAAGGCCACCAGCTGGGTCTCTGTGTCTGAAAGGTCCTTGGACATCGGGTTGAAGACTCGGAGGGCCTCCTCCAGCACTTTCTGTCCTGCAGAGGAAATTCTTGACCAGGAATGGACAGCTTTTTCTTCCTCATTGTTCACTGCAATATTCATGGCATTAGGCAAGCAGGTGCTTCAAAAAGGTCCAAATTACTGGAAAAATAACCCTTGACACCTCAAAAGGAGAAAGAAGACAGTTAGCTTACAGCAACTGAAATTACCCAAGTTTCTAAATCAGGACTTGAAACAATTAAGTCCAGGCGTGGCTGCTTGCAAACACTGGATCAGATTCTGGGCTCAAGCCAAGACAGAAGCACCATCAAGAAAATCCTGTCACTCATTCATCTCTGAAATAAAACTAAAACATGTCTCACAAAAATATCCTCCAACCTAAACAGACTTCAGGAAATCCCATCCAATCCACCCCAAGATGAAGGACTCAAATGATTAACCCAGCAAAATCTGCAGCTCATTTCCAGTTTGAATTAGACCCACCCATGCTTTGGATAACCAGATCTCATTTTCCCTGGGAAAAACTGAACCCTCATTGAACCCTTTCCCTGTGCACACACCGCGAGCAGCACCATCGAGCCATGTCAACACTAAGAAATGCCTAAGCACTTCAACTGCATCCCAGCACCACCATCAATTTCTCAGCTTCTTAACTGATGCTGCTCAAAAATTGATGCTGAGTCCCTGCCAAAGCAGCAGCTCCCTCCTGGAGACATAGCAGCAGGGCTGGAGGCTGTTCCAGTTGTCCTTCATTGATGCTGAATGCTGTGGCAAGGCAGCACTGCTCCTTGCTGTTCCCTTGTTTGAACAACAGTCCACAACTTGCTGTCACAGCAAACTGGTGTTGATCCAAGGACACTTGCTGCCAAGTGAGGAGGAAGCAGGAAATTCAAGCAGGGCGGTATGAAGGAAACACACATCACCAGGGCCAAGTGTACAAAGGCCTGAGGGACAACACTGGGATCACACTTGGGCCACTGCACAGCTGCCTGCCCGGCATAAAAGCATCAATTATTGCTTTCAATAAAAAATAGGCACTAAAGGGCAGCACAGGGAGGACTTGGAAGAGGCAGTCCAGCCAGGACTTTAGGATGCACCCGGGAGAACTCTGATCCTGGTGGCCTCACAACTCCACAGCTGGATGCAAGATTGCCAAGGCATAAAATCTTTAACTTTACTGATATCTCTCAAAATAATAATGAAGATTGAGTTAAAAACCCTGATCAGCAAAATGCAGGAGGCATCAGAGACAGTTTTGGAGTGGGCAGTGCACAGCCAAGAAAGCTATGATGGAGAAGATAGCGTCTGAGCAGACAGAATAAGGAACTACTCCTGTCCCATGTTCCCCCAGAACTCTGGTCTCACCACAGCACAGGAGCAGAGTTCGTGCTGCCGCCAGCTGCACAAACAGAGAAGAGACACAAGCCAAGAGCAGCCACAGAAGGGAAAGCACAGGTCAGTGGGGGAGTAAGAACCTCCACATGACAGACTAATCTCAGTCAAGTGCTCTACAGACGTCATGGCCAAAGAGGGATTTGGAGGAGGATAATGCAGTTGTTCAGAGGCAGGCGGGGGATCTCCCACAAAGGAGGGGAGGCAGGCAGGGAAGTGATCCCACAGAGCCCCAGCCAGCGTCACCAGCCAGCAGGGAGTCACCACCTCCAAAGTGACCAAGCAGTGCCAGGGACAGGAAAGCTACAGAGAGTGTAATGGTAATTTTGATCTGGTAGTGAGGCAGAGATCAACAAAGAAGCACAAATAACAACATGCTCAGTGGGCTGCAAAATGGATCATATTCAGGCTGCAGCAAGCCCAGGAGCAGGGACATTTGAAGGGGTGTTCTGGCTGTGACAGTTCACGGGAACAGGATTTTCCAACATCCATCCACTTGGTCCTGTTTGGTGCAGTGTCAGCTGTACTGGTGACAAGCCAGCCACGAGCAGACGCACCCCTGGACAGTCTGTCCTCCCAACAGCAGGTTCCTTGCGTGACACACTGCTGGGGGCCAGGGGGCAACGGGAACACAGCGCTCCCAGCACAGTGCATGAACAGCACCGGAAAGGCGATGCTAGCTCGGGTTTAGAGGCCCGGCTGTCCGAGCACGGAAGGGGCTCTTCGGGTGCACCGCAAGGGGAAGCTGCTGCCGGCAGGGCCGAGACGCGGGGTTGGGGCAGCCTGTAGAGCTAGACGCCGGTGCGCAGTTCCAAGGAGGGCTCGATGGTGTCACCAGGTCCTCGCTCAGCCACTCCTTTTGGCCCGCCCCTCGGCGCAGGCGATGCCCCTTCCCGAGCGCCCTTCCCTCGCTCCCGCTGCACCCTCCCCAAGGCTCGGCCCGCCGGCCGCAGGCACCCCGGGGTGGGCAGGCCGCCTGGGCCGAACCCTCCCTGCAGGGTTACGGGAGGTGATTGGTGCAGACAGGGGGTGCGGCGCCCGCGCTCGGCCCGCGCCGGCTCCCGGGACCGGGGGGGCGGAGGCCGGGGCGGGGCCTTCAGCACCGCGGCTCCGCCTCCAGCGCCCAGAGGCCGCCCGAGCGGGCGGCTCGGCAGCGCCCTCGCCGGGGAGTCGGCGTGGGGCCCGGGCCCGCCGGCCCCAACCTACCGGCTGCCGCCAGACCCGCGCCCGCCGCTGCGCCGCACCCGCCGCTCCAACATGGCCGCCCGCGGGGCACCGGAAGCGCCGCCCGCTTCCGCTTCCGGTCCCGTTCCGCGGGCCGCGGTCACGCCCACAGTCACGGAGCATATTCGGTCACGCCCCCGCGTACCTCCCCGCCCCCGCGATGCCCACGGCAACGGCGGGGCGGACCGTCCCCGGGCCGGTAGGGGGCGCCATTGGCGGAAGCGGCGCCGTCACCAGGGAGCGGGGTCGGTGTCGGGGCGATGAGCTGCGGGGCCGGGCGACGGCGGCGCCTGGTTCTACACGTGGACCTCAACAACACGGTGGTGGTGGCGGACATGGTGACGGGGCAGGCCCCGCGAGCGGCGCTCAACACCTTTCTCTGCACCGTCACCTGGGGTCGCGCCGGGGCCACCGGTGAGCGCCGGGGCCGGGGATACGGGGAACCCGGTGTGGCGGTGCGGGGGCTGAGCACGTTCCTCTCTTCTAGGCGAGTGGGAGTGGGTGAGCGACTACCCGTCCCTGCGCCCCCCGTGCCCCGGCGCCCTCAGCTACTACAACCGCTACGGCCGGGACCCCGCCTTCACCGAGGCCGGCCCGGGCCGGCGCTTCCGCGATCTCCACGCCCGCCACCTGCAGCTGCTGGAGTGGCCGGGCCGGCCGCAAGACGCCTTGTCGGTGCCAGGGGAGCCCGGCAAACACTATCACTTGATCCTGCCCTCCTTTTTCCGCCTCCTGGACACGCTTCACCGTGATGGCAGGGCCTTCGCTGTTATCTTCAGGACCTTCGGCACCGACCTGCCCCGCGCCCTGCAGGCCGTCAGGAGCGCTCTGGACGGGCAGCACCCCCAGTTCCCTGCCCTGCGGGACGTGGTGGTGAGTGGCGTCCTGGGGGTCCATCGTGATGGGGAAGGGCAGCCGGGTGGTATCATGGAGCCCTCCCCCGCTTCCACACACATCAGACTGCTTTTAAAAGCATCGAGTTCTCTGAATGAAGCTGTTAGCTGTGGGGGAGCATGTTTGTGCAGATCCTGTGTGGAACGGGATCCTCTTGGGGTATCCCGTGTTGGTCAGAGCATGCCTTCTACCGAGGAGGGGCTGCTGCCGCAGAGCAGGGCCCCCTTGCCCAGAGCCGATCGAAGCTGCACTCTCCTCCCACTGGCAGCACACTGGGCGGGAGCACTGGGAATGAGCTTTAGAAAATGCTTTAGTTATTCCTTGGAGTGTTTTCAGGTAGCAGAGATTGAAAAGGGGGTAGTGTGCAGCTAGGAGGTCTTTCCATCCCTGGGGAGGGGATGATTTTTGGTTGGATGCATTCCATGCCTTCTCTTGTCATCTTCCGAGCACCATCCTCCCACACTGTGCTGGTGGGGAGTCTCCACCCTGCTGCTTGGTGTCTCTGCTAGTGCATGAAACAACCTGTCTGCTTTGGAAACTTTTCCTTCCCTGTTTTCTGTGGTCCTGCAGCTTCCTGTGGACCTTACCCCTGGCCAGATACGCTGCAGCAAGCGAGAGGTAGTGCTAACACAGGGAGCAGAACGTCTGGCCACACGGGAAGACGGAAGAAAGCTTTACAACTACTTCAGCTCCTTTGAGGGAATTGGAGGCTTCCAAGACCACTTTGACTGGTGAGAAAGAGGGCATTGAGGAAGTGGATTGGGCATTATCTTGTTTCCTGTGATTCTCTTGGTTTCTGGGATAGCTCCTAGTTTTGAAGCCTTTATGTTGTTGGGGTCCCTATCACTTAGGCACTCCCCATTTTGCCTCTGGGCAGCCTGATGGGACTCTCACACTTTATCTGAGGTCCCCATCTTCCGGTGTACCTCCTGCTTTTCTCCAAAGACCCCCTGATTCGTTACCTTGATGCAAAATGCCTCATTCCTAGAAGTCAGTGGGCTGCAGGACAGGACATTCTCCATCCTGCTTCCCTGGCTCAGAGGGTGCCCTGGGCCTGCAATACATCTGCTATTATCCAGGAGCCACTACCTCTCTTTCCCCTGACTGTTCCTTCTCCCACTTATTGTTTCAGGTGGGCCAGAAATCAGTTCTCTTCTCAGGGTGGGAAGCCCCTGTGGATAGACCCCTATGATCCTGACATTCACCACATCTTCATTGATGACAACATCCGGCTGGACGGTGGAGAAACCATTGTTCACCCCCAGGTAGGTGGCTGAATGCCCCTCTGGAACCAGCAGCCTGCAGTAGGGGTGTCCCTGGCAAGCATGTTTTGTCCCCTTTGCATGAGGCTGCAAAGGGGAGTCAAAGCATAGCCCTGGTGTCATTGCATCCTGTGCCACAAGTATCTTTGGCAGCGATGCACTGGGGGGGTGAGATCAGCCATCAGCAAATGCACAGCAGGTGCTGGCTGCCTCTGCTCCCCACTGAGTCAGCCCTGTGCCTGGTGGCGGCAGCAGTGATACTAGGGCTGCCAGCGCCATCAGCCATCTGAATGAAAGGGCAGTGTTTGTGAGGAGCACACTTAGGAAACAGAATATTTATGCAGACAGAACTGTGCCTGGCCGTTGGACAGCTGTCAGTGCTCAAACAAGAGCTGCAGGTCCACGGGTGATCCTCAATCTCTGCCTGTTTCCATCCATATGGAGACAGTGCGGGGGGGATATGTGGCGGCCAGTGAATTTTCTGCAGTGTTTGCCAGGCAGCCCAGGAATGGCAAGGGGTGGGATGCTCATTGGATATTCCCTTCCATACAAGCTCTCTCAGCTTGCACATTTGTAGCTGATGGCAGGAATTGTTACTGCCTGGACAGACCTGTCAGGAATAGGCTTTGGTCTGTGCCATGCCTGGTTGAGGGGAGCCTCTGCAATGGCTGGTGTATGCAGATCTGCAGCAACCAGAGCATGGCTCACACAGCTCCACTTGCTGCATTTTAGCCTCAGGCTATTTGGCTCATCAAGGAGTTCCTCCTTTGGCACTGGTAGCCTGTGAATCTGGTCAGTCAGGCTGCTCTGCTAATCTCATGGCAGCCATGCAGCCAGCCCTGAGGCTACTCCCATGCTGGATCACACAGGTAGGATCCAGTTGTGGTAGCAGCAGACCTTGTGGGAGCCTGGGCAGCAGCCAAGCATCTTCCCAGCAGGGCTCATCATCACTGCTGGGACCTTGTTGTCCTGCAGCCAGGATCAGTAGGTGGAACCCTCCTTACGTCACCAGCTCTGTAGGGCTGTCCCCATGTCAGTGGTGGTGACAGAGCAGCACTAGGAGTGAAACAGATTGCCAGGTGGCTTTAAACAGGCCATGGTGAAGATCAGAAGGTGAAGCCCCTGTTCCATCCCGTGGCAGCTAAAGGAAGAGCTGTTGGCAGAGGTTTGCCTGGAGTCAGCTGCTCCACAGAGCCCTATCGTCCAGCTGCATGGTGTTGCCTGTTTCCTTAAGGGAGCAGCAGGCACATGTGTGACATGCTGGTTCAGAGTCAAAGGCACTTTCTGGGAGCGGGGGAAGTCTCAACAAACTTCACTTTCTGCTGTTGCAGTGGAGATAGGATCACCCTGCCCTCTGCCCCTAGCACACAGCCAGCATGGAGGCACCTGGCTGAGAGGAGGGGAGAGTGTACCACGGGGCATGTGAATTGCTGCCAGGCTCTGCTCTCCTTGCAGGTGTTCTCAGAACAGGGCAGCAGCAGTCCCAGGAGTGTGCCCACCTCAGAGCTGTACAACATTTGCCTGGTGCAAACCAATCTGCTGGAGGCCATTGCTGATGAGGACTATTTCCTGCGCTGTGTGAGGAGGTGTGAGGAGAACTACGACCGCTACCTGGCCTGCATGGAAAAGGACATCCCAAGCCAGCAGTGGGATGGATAGTGATACCACCTCATGGGGCTGAGTGGCTTCAGCCTGGGACACCACCTGCTTCCTGCTGCATGCAGGCAAAGTCCCAGGAAGGCTTCTGCTTCAAGCTGTTATGTCTCCAATGTGCAATGTTGGGTGTTCAGTCCTATCAGGAGATTCCATGAGCAAACACAAGTGTCCTGGGAGGTTGTGTGATGGGATTCTTGGAGGAAAACGTTTTCCATTCTTTGGCAGTATTGCCTGTGGTGCCCACTTCTGCATGAGGGCTGGGGCTCACGGTCCCCCTGCAGTTGCCAGGCATGTCCCTTCCACCATACTGTGATGCAGGCCCCCTAGCAGTGTTTGTACCTCCCTTCCTGCTCCTGCAGTGATGGCTGGTGCAGAGCAGGTGCCAGGATGAGTGCAGTGTTATCAGCTACATCCCCAGGTGGCATTTGTGGTTCGGTGTTCTCAGCAGATGCCTTGTCACTTCTGTCTGTTTTTAAAGCAAACCTTTTTAGCTCATTTCTGTGTGAGTTTCCTGCCTGCCCTTGGCTCTGCCTAGGCTGGTGGGTGGGAAGTGCCTTTCCCAGCGTGTTCATTTGCCTGGCTCAGCCAAGTGGGGACAAAAGTGTTGGTGGAGGGTTTGAGACCCATGCGTACCTTTCCTGATGCTTCTGAGAGACCCCAGCAAGGTCGTGCTCAGAATAGATCTGAGCTCATATTCTGTCCCTGCAGTGGTGACAGGACAGGGGTCCTCTCCAGGGTAGGACGGTGGGTTCCCGACTCCTTGAACCCGGCACTGTGTGCCTCTGGCACCGGCAGCCTGCAGCAAGGGAGGGCAGAGCCGGGGTCTCTCCAGTCACTCTCGCTGCGATGGTTCCTTCCCGGCAAGGTGAAGGCGGCAGGGTCACGGCGGGCCGGTGGCGCCGGGAGGGCCGGGCGGAGGGGAGCGTGGCACGGCAGGGGGGCCGGGGCGGACGCGGCGCCGCCTCCACCGGCAGCGGGCGGACCCGGGGCGGGCGGAGGCGCGGAGCGGCAGGGAGAGCGGCGGAGCGGGCGGAAAGGTGAGCGCGGTACTGGTCCCGGTCCCGGTCCCTGCCCCTACGCGTCCCGCTCCCGGCCGCGGGGCGATGCGTAGCGGGCAGTCCGGGCACGGCGGAGCGGCCGTCCGGTGTTGCGGTCGGGAGCCCGGGCAGCGCCGGGGGTGCGGGTATTGCAGCGGGAGCCCGGGGGACGCCGGTGCCTGCAAGCTGTGAGCGGGAGCCCTGTGGGGTGAAGGCTGCAGGCGGGAGTGCGGGCAGCGCTGGGGGTGAGGACGGTGCTGCTCCGAGAGCAGGAACCTGGCGGGGTCTGGGTTGTGAACGGGAACCTTCTGCGGGGTACGGACGCACGGGGGATGTGGGTAGAGAGCCCCGGGCGCGCCTGAGTCCCAGTGAGTGCGGGCTGTGTACCAGCGGCACCGGGTAGTGGGAGCCCAGGGTGCGGGAACCTCGGGAAGCAAGAGCACTGGTACGTGCGGGCAGAGAGCTCCAGGGAGTGGGAGCCCGGAGGGACGGACAGGAAGTCGTGGGGCGCGATCGGGAGCCCGGAGGGGGTGGGCAGGCAGACCCGGGGTGCAGCGCGGAGCCCCGCGGAGCAGCAGCTGTCGCACCGCCGAGGAGAGCTGGCTAGCTGGGGCTGGGGGAGCGGTGGGTGCTTGAGTTCTGACTCAGATGCTCTCCCCGCAGGAGGCCGTGGGCCGGACCAGTGCCGAGCCGGGCCGGATGGGCGGCACGGCAGGGCCAGAGCCTGGGGACCCCCGGGGCGGCTGAGTTGGCCCATGGCGGCGGGCGCGGGCGCCTTCGCGTGGGCCACCTTCCCCGCCATGCCCACGCGGCGCGTGTACTGCAGCGCCGCGCACCGCGACGGGCAGCTCTTCGTGCTGGGCGGCTGCGGGAGCGGCGGGCGAGCCCTGGGAACTGCTGAGGTGCTCGACCTCCCAGCCCAGCGCTGGACCACGATCCCACCACTGCCCACGCCGCGGGCTGGCGCTGCCGCCCTCGCCCTGGGCAAGCAGATCTTGGTGGTGGGCGGTGTGGACGCGGCACAGAGCCCCCTTGCCTCCGTTGAGGTCTACCACGTGGATGAGGGCAAGTGGGAGAAGAAGGCTGCATTGGCTCAGCCCTCCATGGGCATCTCAGCTGTGCAGAGAGGTGAGGGATAGTAACATGTTTTGACTCTTGCCCAAAGTTTGCTGAGCATCCTTAGAGTCTTGGCACAACGCAGCATGCCAGGAGCCAGGGTTGGTCCCTGTATGTGGTGCCCATATCTGCTCCCTGGACAGGGCTGCTGTGGCATGGACTAGACTGCAATGTGGTAGGCAGGGCAGAGATGTCAGGACAGTGATGGGAATGGGCAGGGGTGCTGGCCACACTGGAAGCAAGAGCAGGATTTGGCAGTATGGCTGTGTTGCCATGGTGTCTCCAGGGAGATGATACTGCCGAGAATAATTAGAGAGGATGGCCTTGTGCTCTTCTCTGTGCCTGATGGATGGGATGGAGATGGGGGCGGGGGTCCCAGTGCGGTCAGGGCATTGCCAGGCTTAGGCCTGGTTGTATTCATTGTCCCTTGGCTGCCCTGGAGCAGTGTCTGGCTGTGGGGCTTGGCATTACTCGTGCTGCTGACCCTGGAGGGCATGGGGGGACTCCCAGACCTTCAGTGCTGCCCACAGATCCCCCAGCCTCACTGCTGCCTCTTTTGCAGATGGGGCTGTCTACGCGCTGGGGGGAATGGGTGCAGACACATCTCCCCAGGCACTGGTCCGTGTCTATGAGCCAGCAAAGGACCACTGGCAGCCCTTACCCTCCATGCCCACCCCGTGTTATGGAGCCTCTGCCTTTCTGCAGGGAAACAAGATCTTCGTCCTGGGTAGGTGCTGCTGAGGCAAACTGAGCATCTCCTGTGCCTCTACCCTCTCCTTCTTCCGTTCCCAGGCCGGAGAATGACCTGGTGCACCCCAGGGTTTCTCCGTGCTGCCCAGCACTGCAGCCAGTGGGCCCCATCCTGCTTGCTGAGCACACCAATAGTGCCAGCTTGGGGCACTGGCAGCTACATCTCCTCTTGTGCATAGGAGGCCGGCAAGGCAAGCTGCCTGTCACCGCCTTTGAGGCCTTTGACCTGGAGACAAGGAGCTGGACACGCTACCCCAGCGTGCCCAGCCGCCGCGCTTTCGCCGCCTGTGCTATGGCTGATGGGGTTGTCTTCAGCCTGGGAGGGCTGCAGCAGCCAGGACCACACAACTTCTATTCCCGTCCCCATTTTGTCAACACTGTGGAGATGTTTGATCCTTCACAGGGTGAGCTCCATGTCTCTGGGTGAGGTGGGAGCATCTTCTGTGGGTCCAGGATGACTCTGTGGGTTGGTGAGGGGTGTCTGTGCCTGAGGGACGTGATTATCTGGGCTCTGAACATCAGCCTCTTGCACCTGGGTGAATCCTGCCCTGTGCTCCCTGGTCCCAGAGAGTGATTAACCTGGGGTGTCCTAGCCTTGGTGTGTAGAGGGAAAACCCCAGCAGATGATGCTTACTCCCTCTCATACCCAGGTGTGTGGAGGAAGCCAAGCCGCACCATCCGTATGAAAGAGAAGAGGGCCGACTTTGTGGCTGGATGCCTGGGAGGAAGAGTGGTGGCCGTGGGTGGCCTCGGTAATGCTGGGGGTAGGCGTGTGGCCATGTTCCCATCCCCATTCTTTGTGGCACACCAGTGATCTACATGGCAGTAGGGAGGTTGACTGTGCAAAGCCGGGGGGTTACTGCAACACTGTCTACAGCAACACCTGTCTGTGTCCTCACAAATGCTGGGGAGACCCTACTGCCCTGTCCCACTGGCTGACCCACTGTGCTCCTTTGCCCCTTTCACCCCCCGATCAAGCTTTTCCCAGCTCATGTGCAGCACGCTGGACTAACATAGCCCGTGGTGGCTCAGCTCCGCTGTGCAGGGTTGCAGTGTTGCATTCCTCTCCCAAGGGAGCTGGGGAAAGGTTAGTGCTGTCACTCAGCAGCGGGAATACAGCAGGAAAGGCCTGCCTGGGGATCTTGATGCCAGCCACAGCACCCCCAGCCCTGCAATGAGGACTGCCAGACTCCCGAGATCATTGTGGGAATGAGGAATGGTGCTGGCTGCATCTGTGCAATGTGGCATTGCTCCTGAGCCCTGCTGCAGCTGGAGCTGCCCTCCCTTATCCCTGCAGAGTGCTGGCACGGGAAGGGGGAGGGTGAAGAATGGTTGAGGGGGCAGAGCCAGCAGGTGTGGCATTAGTGCCAGCAGCCATCCCTATGGGGACTCTGCTAATCCTCATGTGCTCCCACTAATTGCCTCTGGGATCTCAAAGCCTGTGCAGCTCAGGGCTCCTGAGGCATGAAAGGGATGTGGAGGAGGAAAGGCAGAGCCTGGGGTGGGGGGCAGGAAGCTGCATGGGGGCTGATGTCGTTCTGTCTTTCACAGGGAACCAGTCCTGCCCACTGGACTCAGTGGAAGGGTTCAGCTTCTCGCAGAAAAAGTGGGAACCACTACCCCCCATGCCCACTGGCCGCTGCTCCTGCTCCAGCTGCCCAGCGCCCAGCCTGCTCTTCGTCATCGGCGGTGTGTCCCAGGGTCCCAGTGGCGCTGTCGAGGCTCTGTGCCTGCGTGATGTGCCCTGAGCAGGCCCCGGGGGACCAGCCCTGGCCAAGCACCAAGTGCCTGAAGACAGGGACAGGGTGTGTGAGCACCCATGTGTTCACCCAAGGTGACCTGGCTCCAGGAAACCTCTGTCCCATGATGCCAGGCACCAAAGCAGCTGTGGTTTTGGGAACTTCCAGCTCCTGCAGCACTGTGGCAATGAAGCCCAGGGCAAACTCCTGCCTAGTGGGATGCAGTGGTGGGATGCAGATCCATCGCCAGCAGTGTGGAGGGAGCAGTTGTGGCAGGACTGGCGCTGGCCTCACTGCCCTGTCCAGCCCCATCTGTGCCACGGCGTATCCGTGCCGTGTGTGTAGCAGTGAGTGCTGTGTCATTGTAGACCCAGTCCATGTCTCATGTAGCACAGAGGTGCCCTGTAGCTCAGTGCCTGGGAGGTGATGTAGCACCTCAAATAAATGGAACATGTGGAATTTTATCCTTCTGGAGTCATGTCGTCTCTGGTTATCCTAGTCCAGGTAGGCACATGCCACAGCCTGTCAGGAAAACCCCTCCCAAGAGTTCAGTGACCCCATACTGTGGAGTTGGGGTAACTCTTGTTCTCCCCACCTCCAGGGTGAGCGGAGCAATGTGATGTGGAGGTCCAGTCCCTGTTTGGAGAGGGGGAGATAAGCAGTGGCTGTCCTGCCTTGGTACAGCCTTGTTGCTGCTTGGCCTCTTGTGGGTGAAGAGGCTGTAGGGGGTGAAGACAACAGTAGGAAAGGCTTTTTTGAAGTGCGTGAGAGAGGTAGGGAATGTTGAAGGCTGCCAGGATACTAAGAAGAAGTAAGAGATGCCTAATGTCAGGGCTCTTAGGCTCTATCCAGCACCACAGCCCTATCTCAAAGGATGGACCATGACTGGTGGGGAGAGCTGGGTCAAATTTTGTCTAGCTTCTGTAGGCAGGAGCACTGAAATCCTGTTTACTGGCAACCAGGAAGGGAACGTAAGCTGCACACTGGTGGTGTCTGTGGGTGGTGTTTAGGGGTGGACTGCGAAATCAAAGGGGTGACATTTGAATTATCCAGTGCTATGGGCTCATGTGAGCCTTGCTGCTCTTGGCTCCACACAAAGTCCCATACCCAAAGCAAAAAGCAGGTGAGGGATTTGTTCCTTCACTGGTTCATTAGAAAGACCTTACAAGTCCAGGTAAATATCAAGTACAGATGCCTGACCTTTCAGAGAAGACAGCCAGCTTGAGCCTTGTGTTGGCCGCAAGGCTGTAGAGACAGGAGACTGAATCCCATCAGAATGCGGCAGCAACCGACACATCACTGGGGCAGGCTGTGCCATGTCCTGGGGACATCACAGTATGGGAAAAGTCAGAAATTATTCATAAAATGGCATTCAGAAGACTTTTTCGTATTGCTGCTCCATTGCCTGTGGTACCTACCTGACACAGTGACTGCAGGGTCCGTCCTGATGCGCTGCATGACTGTTTGCCTGTGATTTGGGAAGAACAACTTGGGATACCTAGGCTGATGGTACCTCAGCTGGAAGCATCCCTGCATCTGCCTCTGGAGTTGCCATAGAAACCACCGTTACACCAGAGCCAGCATCAACAGTGAGCCCCAAATTAGAGCTGGGAGGATGCGCTGGCAGCTGGGGGGTAGGTCAGTGATTTGTGGTTGGGGGCTGGACAGAGGGACACCTCATCTGAACACAATGTGCTCCAGCCTTCTATGAGTATTTCACAGCACTCCCCAGCCTGTGCTCAAACCCTGGCAGGCTTGTCCTTCTTAGGGTCCTGGAAGGTGATAGACCCCTTGCTCCCACTTCGGTATGTCTCCCTACCCTGACAGCTCTTTCCAGAACCAAGGCATGTAATATTTCCACTCCTGCTAAACCTTTAGTCTTGGGGGACCCTAAATCATGGAGCTGCATTGGAAGCACAGGCATGATTAATAAGCTTTTCCTGCAGGAGCATTGCATGAATGGGATAAATCAAGATGCTGAGTCACCAGCAAATTGACATCCCTATGTGCCAACTTCACAAGCTCCCTGCTGCTGATGGGGTGCCCAAGGCTACTTTTCTAAATTCAAGGTGGTGGCAGCTGCAAGAGCATGAGAATGCTGGAGGGGGAAGCTGGAGCTTAGGAGCCCCTTGCTGTTGCAGTGTTTCCAGCAGTGAGGCTGATGATCCCCTCTCCATAGGGTTTTACTCCTCTGTCAGCAGCACTTTTCCTCCTGCAACACTTTCCTGGCACACTGACCTACCACAGTGCCTTTTGGCCTGGCTCCTTCACCTGAGTAGAACAGGAATCTATGACCTCTCATTTAAGTGTGGATTTCTCATTCTTTTCTATCTCTGCTTTTGAGCACAAGACCAGGATGCCATTTAAATGAGTGGGGAAAAGTTACCAGGAAAATGTTCATGGATATCTCAGGAATGGAGGGATGAGGGTCCTCGCCACTTTTGCAGACTGACATGTATTTAACTTAAGTGCTCCTGTGAATTTCTAATGAAATGTGCTATGAAGTTAGAAAAGTTGAGGGATGTACCAAGTATATTGCTGTCTATCTCCTGGAAGCTTCTGCTAATTTTTTTACTAAAGGAAAGACTACAAGTATCTGGCTACCATCCCTAATGCTAGAAGCACAGACTGTTATTTCAGATATAAATGAGCCAGCGCCTGGCAACGTGGTTAATCTCCCCGGAGCGTGTTATGGACGGGGGAGATGGAAATGGAGGTAGCTGTCAGACCTATAATTAAAAAAATGTGTTTCCATATAGAAATTTCTTTCCGTTGTCAGGAGAGATGGAAACACAAAAATCCCATTTATCATATTGAAGAAACTTGCTAGACCAGAAGGCTCCAGCCACATCAGAAATAGGAATAGCTCTTTCTAAGTACCTAAAATAACACATTGAGCCTTATCGCCAGTGCACACAGCACCAGCAATTCCTTTTCTAATGGCAATGGAAATACTGCAAATGAGTACTAGACTCTACAGTCTCTTCTGCAGGGAGATCTGGGCCAACTTTTTAATTGTAAGCAATAAAATGGTGGAAAATAACTGTTTATGATGCAGTGCCATATAGGGCCTAGATGCACAGCAAGGCTCTTGGCAGCAGTGCCATGTACTGGCCTGTACAACAGAGCTGTAGGCAGTTCAGGTGCAGAACAAGGCTTTTACTTGCTTAAAAATCACAATAAACGTCAACATTTCCATCAGCTTGGCACTCTGGAGGAAGGTTTGCCTTCCATACCACGGCTTCCTTGGACAGCCCAGCCGCTACCCTATCCCTGAAGTAGGAACATGGTCCAAGCTCCAACTCCCTACTCTGGTCCTAGAAAATCAACCCATCAGAGCCTTCTCATTTAGCTGGGAGGTATCAAGCTGCCTTAATTAATTCAAGCTATTTAAACCAACTGTAATGCTGTAATGTCAAGCAAAGCAATGCAGTAAAATCACTCCAGTAAGATTTTTTATGGGTAGAAAGCCAGAATTTTATTTTTTAATCAAAAGTTAAAGCTTTATCTACATGGGATTTGATTAGGAAACCAGATATATACATCAAGAAAGCAATTATTTTAACATCCCTGACCTCTGGGCTGCCTTTAGTACTAAAGGCAAAAGAGAATAAAGGGGAATTTAAGTAATCTCCCATATCTATCCATGAATTTATGTCAACCTTATTTCTGCAGTGGTTTAGTGCTTATGGAATATCTTCAGAGCCAGGAAACAAGTATTTTAACTGGTATTGAAATCGTTTTGAATTAAAGGAGGAAAAAATAGGCAAGCAAGCATGCCTATTTTACATTCCTAAAGATGAGGGTTATGGAACCACAAGGCAAAAAATCCAGTAAAACCATATTTGAGAATGCTTCTTTGGGGAAAGTTTAGATGGTGGTTATTTTTGTCATACTTCTCTGAAGGATGAAATTAAGTCCTTCTGCATTTCTGCCAGAGGTATTTACATTAGAGACCACACAGCCTCTGGAAATAAGGGAAATGGGTGCTGTGGCTGACATGCTCCCATGGGAGCCACAGCCCTCTGTGTGCCAGGTTCCAAGCTTTCAGCTTTCTCATCCTCCCAGTGTCCTGCAATGACCCCCTGTGCCCGAGGCTGTGCTTCCAGGTGAGGGGCAAGGGCTGGCTTGAGGAGCAGCTGCAGCTGGGGTTGATCCCGGGTCCATGGCCACAGGGTGAGATCCAGAGACCCTCAGCTCCAGGGATGGAGCCAGGGATACTCAGTCCCAAGGTGACCCCAGGGACCCCCATAGGATCCATATCTCAAGCTTCAGGGTGAGGTCCAGCCTTGAGGTGAAATCCAGGAACCTTCAGCCCTGGGTTGAGATGCAGAAACCCCCATAGGACCCTCATGGCTCAGAGTGCAATCCAGGAACTCTCAGTTTGGGTTGACCCCAAAGACCCTCAGGCCTAGATTGACCCCAGGGACCCCCAGCCCTGAGGTGAGTTCCAGGGACTTCCCTCAGCCAGGAAGGAATTCCAGGAGTTCCAGGAACCCCCAGCCCTGGGCTGAGGCCCAGGGACTGCCTCAGGGCACCGAGACCCCTCAGGCCCCACAGTTGGGCGGGCCAGGACTTGGCTGCATCCCTGGCCTGTGGAGGGCTGCAGGCCAGGCCTGCCCTGGGCCTGCAAGGCTGTGTCCCCCTTGGCTGTCCCCACAGCCACAGGACACAGGTGACACTGCCCTGAGAGGGGCTGGTCATCTTCTTCCATCTCCCTCCTCCCTGCAAGGTACTGTGGCACCATGGCTGCTGCTGGCGGGGAGAGGCCATGAGGGCCGGGGCCATGGTACTGTTTGGGGGCTCCCTGACAGGGTGTCAGCCCTAAGAACAACATGAATTTCAATGTCTGGAACATAAAGGAGATGCTGAGCACACCAACAGCCCTTGGGTGAGCATGATGGGGGGGGAGATGGAGAGGGGATGGGGTGTAAAACGAAACACTTGGCAGGGGTGATGGCAGTGAGGTGAAACATGTCCAGAACTGATCTGTGGCTCATTAGGGAAATCTAATGTGAATTCATTAGCCTCCCCTGGGATCCTGTTTATGGCCCCATCCTACCAGCACTGCCATAGATCCACCATTGGTGGGAATCTAAAAGTCAGCACCAGCTGGAAGCTGTACCCTTGTCCATTCTGGGTGAATTTGGGGAAGCCCTGTGAGCTGTCCTCATCTCATTAGAGAAGTTAATTGTTCCTTGTGATGTGCAATATTATTGTACATTATGTAACCAAAAAATTATTCCATATCCTGCATTTATACACATGGCTTGT